>NC_068570.1:15467084-16134169 GCF_025698545.1 Gossypium raimondii | reverse complement strand
ACCACTTTTAATTGGTCCGGACACATATGAGGTAGAATTTTTGGTAATGGATATCAAACCCTCTAATAACTACTTGTTGGGTAGGCCTTGGATTCATTCAATTGGGTTAGTACCGTCATCACTACACCAAAAATTGAAATTGGTAACAGAGGGTCAACTGGTAACGATAAACGTTGAAGAGGATATCATTACATCCATAACTAGTGATGCACCATACATAGGAGTGGAAAAAGAGGTAATAGAATGTTCCTTTCGATCACAGAAATTTGTTAATGCAACTTTCATTATTAAAGGAAATAAGATCCTAGTGCCAAAAATATCCAAGATCATGAGGATGGATCTGCAGTTGACAGTCGGGAAAGGAGCCTTGCCTGGAAGAGTCGATACACCAATACTGATGGACAAACAAGACCGCTTTGGCTTAGGGCACAAGCTAGATGCTAGACAGAAGAAGAAGGAACTGGAAAAGAAATAAGAAGGAAAAAGAGCACGACTAAGTGGGGGAGAGGTCAAATGGGAACTGATGATCTCTCCCTATATATGTAAAACATTTGTGTAAGGAGAAATCATTTATCCTGAACGAAAAATGTCAGAAAAAGAAAGCCTGTTAGTCAAACTATGGGAGGAATGTTGGGAAACTTGAGCATCAATGCCATATCCGAAGAAGGAATTGGGAAGAAAACCTATCAGGCATTTGTCCTTATATCCTTGGAAGTGTTCTGAACAATTGGACTGCGGAAGAGATCCCTATAATTTTCAGAACTAATTCAGAGTAATATTCAAAACACAGTTATTGCTCTAAGCTTGGGAGCAATATGTATCCTTTTGTGAAAAAGACGTATGTCCACTATTTTTTTATTTCAATAAAATGTATCTTTGTGTCTCATTTGGAAAATATTCTTTTATTTTTCCATTTCATTCATACTCATACGATACAAATAATCATTCTCAGATTCATTTGTTCTTTGGGTCTTCCTTTATTCCTATAACAGGTCTCTGGATATCAATGATACGAGCGACGTTACTGTTGACTCAGAGTCTCTTTTTGAGCACGATATGTGTCCAGAGGAACCTCAGGACTTTAAAGATGATCAGGATTATAACTTATCTCCTAATTTGTTAAGGACGGTAGAACAAGATGAGAAAAATATCCTACCTCACAAAGGGTCAGTAGAAATTGTGAGCTTAAGAGACAAACAAGAAAAGATAAAGGTGAAGATCGGAGCTTGCATCACTTCAGAGACAAAGCGAGACCTCATTGAGTTACTCCAAGAATTCAAAGATGTCTTCGCATGGTCATATCAAGACATACTTGGTCTAAGTACTAATATCATGGTACACCAACTCCCCATAAAGAAAGAATGCAAGCCGATTCAATAGAAACTTCGAAGGATGAGGCCTAACGTCCTGTTGAAAATAAAAGAAGATGTCAAGAAACAATTCAATACTGGTTTCCTACAAGTGGTTAAATACTCAGAATGGGTAGCCAATATAGTCCCCGCCCTAAGAAAGATGGGAAAGTACAAATGTGTGTAGACTACAGGGATTTAAACAAAGCCATCTAGAAGGACAATTTTCCACTGCCTCACATCGACACCTTAGTGGACAACACGGCAGATTATTCACTGTTCTTCTTCATGGATGGCTTCCCAGATCCAACCAGATAAAGATCCATCCTGAAGACATGGAAAAGATCACATTCATAACCATGTGGGAATATTTTGCTATAAAGTAATGTCATTCAGACTTAAAAATGCGGGAGCGACGTATCAAAGATTCATGGTAACTTTGTTTCATGATATGACGCATAAAGAAATCGAGGTTTATGTCGACGATATAATCGCAAAATCCCAAATAGAAAAGGTTCATGTACAAGTATTGAGGATATTGTTTTTGAGGTTAAGAAAAATTCCAGCTAAAGCTGAATCCAACAAAATGTACCTTCGGGGACATTTTGGGAAAACTGCTAGGATTTTTAGTCAGCGAGAAAGGGATCAAGATCGACTCAGATAAAGTCAAGGCTATACAAGAGTTGCCTCCGCCATGCACTCAAAAGAAGGTGTGTGGTTTCTTAGGGAGATTAAATTACATTACTCTATTCATTTCACAACTAACCGAGAAATGTGACATCATATTCCGTCTCCTTAAGAAACATAACCCAGGTGTATAGGACAAGGAATGCCAAAATACTTTTGACAAGGTCAAACATTACTTGTCCAATGCCCCAGTGTTAGTGCCACCTAGCCTAGATAAACCACTGATACTGTACTTGGTAGTGTTTGAGAATTCTATGGGATGCGTGTTTGGCCAATATGATGAGTTAGGGAGGAAAGAAAGAGCGATACATTACCTCAGTAAGAAATTTACTGAATGTGAGACAAGAAATTCGCGAATAGAGAAGTTGTGTTGCACCTTAATCTGGACAACCCGGAGGCTGAGATAATACATGCTGTATCATACAACTTAGGTCATTTAAAAAATCGACCCTTTAAAGTAAATGATGGAGTCGACTGCTTTGAATGGAAGAATGTCCTGGTGGCAAATTCTACTCTTCGAATTTGATATATTCTATATGAGCCAGAAGGCAGTAAAAGGGAGTGCAATAGCAGATTTTCTAGCTAGTAGAGCTCTAAAATATTACGAGCCTTTAAAATTTGATTTCTCGAATGAAGATATGATGTATGTTGCAACAACTAAAGAAGGTGCTCCATAAGAACATCCCTAGAAGTTAAAGTTTGACGGGGCCTTAAACGCCATGGGTAACAGAATTGGGGCAATCTTGGTATCCCCAGATGGAGATCATTATCCTTTTACTAGTAAACTTGATTTTGATTACACAAATAGCATGGTAGAATACGAAGCATGCATCATGGGTATCTGTGCAGTCATAGAACGTAAGATCAAGGTACTAGAGGTATATGGGGATTCTGTACTAGTGATCTATCAATTCAAAGGTGAATGAGAGACAAGAGATCTCAATTTGATCGATTATCAAAGGCTAGTCCTTGAGTTAATTAACGAGTTTGATGACATCACCTTCCACTACCTTCCACGAGATGAAAATCAGATGGCCGACTCCTTGGTTACCTTAGCTTTCATGGTCAAAGTGAACAAATAAGAGGATGTAAAACCTATCTAGATGAGTATTTATGAGGCTCCGGACCATTGTTACAACATCGAGGAAGAAGAAAAGGATGATCACCCTTGGTACCATGACATATTGCAATATGTAATGAACCGTGGATACCCTGAGCAGGCAACCAAGAATGATAAACGAACGTTAAAAAGGTTGGCCAATGAGTATGTCCTAGATAGGGAGATCCTATACAAAATAAGAAAGGATTAGGTACTACTAAGATGTGTAGACCCTGTTGAGGCCAAGAAAATCCTGGATGAAGTCCATGAGGGTGTTTGTGGAGCACATGCTAATGGTTTTACAATGGCAAGACAAATCATAAGATTCGGATATTATTGGTCCACCATGGAAAGGGATTGTATCAATTATGCCAAAAGATGTCATAAATGTTAAATCTATGGAGACAAAATTCATGTTCCTCCTTCACCTCTTCATGCTATGACTTCTATATGGCCTTTCTCTATGTGGGGCATGGATGTCATTCAGCCGATCTTGCCAAAAGCTTCCAATGGGCATCAATTCATCTTTGTGGTCATCAGCTACTTCGCCAAGTGGGTAAAAGTAATTTCTTATGCCAATGTCACGAAATCGATAGTTAGCAAGTTTTTGAAGAAAGAGATCATATGTCGATATGAAATTCCAGAAATGATCATATCTGACAATGCATTAAATTTGAACAACAGCATGATAACAGAGGTCTATAGTCAATTCAAGATCAAACACCACAATTCGTCACCATATCGCCCAAAAATGAATGGTGCAGTGGAGGCAGCCAATAAGAACATTAAGAAGATCGTGGGTAAAATGACAGAGACTTACAAATATTGGCATGAGAAGTTACCATTCGCCCTTTATGCTTATCGAACGTCGGTCAGACCTTCATCGGGGCAACGCCTTTCTCGTTGGTTTATGGAATGGATGTGGTTTTGCCCATCAAAGTAGAGATTCCTTCTCTTTGATTTTTGTCAGAGTTGAAGTTAGATGAAGTAGAATGGATCCAATCTCGATATGATCAGTTGAACTTGATAGAAGAGAAGAGGCTAAAAGCTATCCGTCATGTTCAGATGTACCAAAAACGGATGATACGAGCTTATGACAAAAAATGTTCGCCCCAGAAAATTCCATGAAGGGGACCTGGTATTGAAAAAGATCCTGCCCATACAAAAAGACTTAAGAGGAAAATAGATGCCGAATTGGGAAGGACCTTATGTAGTAAAGAAAGCCTTTTCTAGAGGAGCATTGATTCTCACTGAAATGGATGGAAAAAACCTACCCAATCCTGTGAATTCAGATTCAATCAAGAAATACTTTACCTAAAGGCGAAAACTCACAAAGGGCGGCTTGAGGGTAAAGGGTTTGTGAGTTGAAAACTCAGAAAAGGGTAGCTCAATTTTCGATCAAAGATGGTGCAAGTGGTAGTCTTGTCCCCTTAAAAATAACAAGGAGGAGAAAATTTGCATCTTGAAGCATCAACGAAGTACTCTAGATCTTCTAGACACATATTAGGCTCAAAATGGTCCTCAAGAAGTTTGTGCAGAAAAGCTCATGCTGCGATATTTGGGGCACCTAATTTCATCTTACTCACTTTGTATTTTAGCAACGTTTGCTATTTTGATTAATCTTTTCATTTCGAGCTTTGATCCTAATAAATTTCAATCTTTTCCATTGTTACGAACTTTTTCAAGCATTTTTACATGAAATAATGATTAATGAACTACCAATATTCAAGTAAAAGGATTTCTGCATATTGCTCTGAAAGGGTTCTAAATAGTGTGATGATCTAAAACAGGACCACTAGTTAGAACTAACCAAATCTAAGGATTGTAAATATCTAGGAACTAATAGTCTAAATTGTGATTACTTCTCCGGGTTTTCTGTCAAAGATACCAGATCTGAACAAGAAGGCATGGTAACACATCAGTGATAGAATCTTGACAAATAACGAGTAATGTCAACCTAAGCACTAAATGGGGATCATTCTAAAAAATGTCATTTTGTATTAATGTAAATATCATTTATATACATCTAGTTAGGAGCATTTGAGTCATTTTGATCATAACATCCTAATCGCTTGGGATATAATATAGACCTATGAAATGAATTTCATAGGTTCTGTTCTCCAGAGAACGGTGTAATAGATCAGTGAAACCACAAATCCTATACCTCTGAAGTTATAGTGGGTCAGATTGAATCTGTCATAATGAATCTTATATCTCTGAAGTTGTAGTGGAGCAAGATGAAGCTACAAATCCTATATCCCTGAAGTTGCAGTGGATCAGATTGAAGCAATAATTTCCATACCCTTGAAGTTACAGTGGGTTGGAATGAAACTACGGTGGCAAATCTTATCCCCCTGAAGTTGCAGTGGAGTAAGATGAAGCTGCAAATTTTATCTCTCTAAAGTTACAGTAGAGCAAAATGAAGCTTCAAATCCTATATCCCTGAAGTTGCAGTGGATCAGATTGAAGCTACAGTTTCTATACCCTTGAAGTTGCAGTGGGTTGGAATGAACTATGATGGCAAATCTTATCTCCCTAAAGTTACAGTGGGGAAAGATGAAGTGACGAATCCTATATCCATGAAGTTGCAGTGGATCGGATTGAAGCTACAATCTCTATACCCTTGAAGTTGTAGTGGGTTGGAATGAAACTACTATTGCGAATCTTATCTCTCTGAAGTTGTAGTGGAGCAGATTGAAGCTACAGATCTTATCTCCCTGAAGTTGCAGTGGAGCAAATTGAAGCTACAAATCCTATACCCATAAAGTTGCAGTAAATCAAATTGAATCTACCATAGCGAATCTTATCTCCTTGAAGTTGCAGTGGAATAGATTGAAGCTACAAATCTTATCTCCCTGAAGTTGCAGTGGAGCAAGATGAAGCTACAATTCCTATACCCTTGAAGTTGCAGTGAGTTGGAATGAAGCTACAACTACAACTCATATACCCTTGAAGTTGTAGTGGGTTGGATTGAATTTATTATACCAAATCTTATCTCCCTAAAGTTGCAGTGGAGCAAGATGAAGCTACAACTCCTATATATCTGAAGTTGTAGTGGATTGGATTGAAACTACAATTCCTATACCCCCTAAGGTTGTAGTGGGTTACAATGAAGCTACAACAACAAATCTTATCACCTTGAAGTTGCAATGGAGCAAGATGAAGCCGTGATACTAAATCTTACCTTCTTAAAGTTATAGCGAAGCAGATGCAGTAAAGTAGAGTAACAAATGGATGGAAAGAATGAGCTACTTGAAAAAGAGGAGCACCAAAGAAGTCAAGATTCGACAAGACAAGACAAAATTGGCCCTTCTTAAAGTCTTTGTTCCATTCCCATTAGATGACAATGAGTAAAGAGGGGTAGCTGTAACAGCCCAATTTTGGTCGGCCTAAATGACAAACAAACAATTAAATAAATGGATAATAAACGTCCACTAATTACAAGCCCAAATAGCTCGAATACAAAAACCCTAAAAGCCCAGAACATAAAAAATAAACAGAAACCCTAGTTTCCCCAAATCCTCGATCCTCGCTCCCTCACAAACACGCAGCCTGAGGTCTCTCCTCCTCATTTCATTGAAATGGCAAGGTGTGGCTCCTTAGCACCGTTGACCTCTCCATGAGAACCTGGAAAAGATAAAAAAAAAAGGATAGAAACGCAGAACACAGAGAATGACATAAAAGAAAAGAACAAAGAAATAGTATTATAATATAACATATTTGGTTATAAAAGCCACAATAGCCATGTAATTTTTTTTACACAATAAGCAATCGAATAGATTCGAAAAAAAGATACAAAAAGAACAAGTTTCAAAAGAAAAAAGGTAGCATTTTTATTTATTTATTTTTACTTCGAAGGAAAATAAAAAAAACAAGGAAATAAATATTTCGTGCAAAACGCCGTCGCAAGTCCCTTTCTTCTGACTTGAGAAGCCTCGAAACTCTTTAGGGTTCCGTCGAGGGCCTCGTCGGAAAAGGTAGAAACCTTTTGGTTTCTTTTCCTTCAGCCAAGCATCGATTATATTTCTGGGGATTTAAACCCTAGATCTAGATTCTACTTGAAGAGAGGGTCCAAAAAGGATTTTTTTAGGTTTTCCAGCCACTGGAGGAGGTGATCACCGTTGTCGATGATCAGTGGCCGCGGCGAACATGCAACAGCCCTTGGCCGGACGAGGGAGTGACTTGAGAGAAAAAAAGAATGAGAAATTTTTTTAAAAACAGGATGAAATAATTTTTTTAAATATTTTTAATTTATATAGACTTAGTAAAACGACGTTGTTTCATAGTGGTTCGGAATGCCCCAAAACGATGCCGTTTTGGGGCCAACCCAATCACTCGACCCAGATTCCCTTAGGATCCGTGTCTTTTAAAGGGGAGGGTCTAATTGCTACTTTGACCCTTCCACTTTTTTTGCTATATTTCAATTTCGTCCTGCAGTTTTTTAATTTTAATTGTATTTTCACCCTTTTATTTTACTCTTGTGCAATTTGGTCCCCCTAACCCATTTATGATCCCTCTGGGAGTGGCACGTGTAAATGGGGTTGGGATAATTGCACTCTCAGTCCCTACATTTTTAAATTTATCTTAATTTAATCCTTTATATTATGTTTCCTTGTAATTTAGACTCCAAATTTTGTTAGACTTTCAATTTAGTCCTTTGTTTCCCCTTTCTTTATTTATTTTGCGATTTATAATTTAAGTTTTGGTAATTTCAATTTTATCCCCATTTGGTTAATTTTGCCTCTTTATTTACTATATCACTTATTTTAGAACTTAAAATTTTTTTATTTACATTTAATTTTATTTATACATTTTAGTTTTTATTTTACCCTTGTTATTATTGTTATCATTATTTTATTTATTCATATTATTATGATAATAATTATGATATGATTATTGTTATTATTGTTATAAATCGATATTCTTTTTACTATTATAGTTGCATTATTATCATTATGTTTCAATACCATCATTTCAGCTTTTACCCACATCGCTATTTTTATTTTATTTTGCTATCACCATTCTATGTATCATGTTTAAATATATTTTTCCATTTTTATACTATGCCCAAATAAGTTAAATGCATATCACTTTAAATCTTACATTCATTTTTACTAGATGCATAAAAAAGGAAAATTTTTAAAACCGAGGCAACATTCTTTATTTAGAGATTCGCGAAGTTGTGTCCTAACTTACAGGGTTCGACTTTCTCTTTGAACCTAAATAACCGAACATCTTTTTTAAAACTAAAAACACATGAGATTTAAATAATAATTAAATAATGAGCAATATTATTTTCGAGGATTTAAGATGTCGTGCCCTGCTTACGGGACATGACCTTTTCGTGTTGGTTACCTCGAGATAAGAAGGCCTTGTACATAAGTTTTAATTTAGTTAAGTGATTTTAAAAGAACATCATGCAAAGAGGAATCATATTTTAATTCGAATTTTTAACTTTCAACATTAAGACATCAAGTAATCAATTAGGTAGAAATTTTGAGCATTATGAGGGTGCTAATCCTTCCTCATATGTAACCGATTCCCAAACCCATTTCCTGGATCTTTGTAGACCGAAAATAATTTTAATATATCTAATATTTTATTAAAAAATATTGGTGGCGAATCCATCTTCGTTTTTTAAAATAAAAAGTCAATTTCAAAAAGGTTTCGACAAAATTTTAAAATAAAAATGGACTGTATATGTTGATCAATATTTTGCAAAATTAATGTTTTACAATTTGGTGAGAAAACACAATAATTTTGAGTGTTGGATATAAAAATAAATAACTAGATGCAAAATGATTCGTAATGCAAATTAACCTAAGTGTAATTAATTAAAATGGATGAGATGAATTTAGCAGCAAAATTCACAAGATTTCAACAACGATAACATGAATAGGCTAGAATAATTACATCATTTGACTTGGTTCATTCTTATCATGCTCACAATGTTTCAGAAAATATTTCATGGCAACTCGATCTTTCATGAACTTTTTGAAACCAGTATTAAGTCCTTTCAGAATCTTTTACTTAGAAAAACATGCATACTACTATGATCTTATTTAAATAAGGGTTTATTAGATTTTATGTGAAGTAACAAGGATAGATTAGGTATGAAACAATTTAATCACACAAATCTAAAAGTTATGCAAGGTAATAGAGCTCTCTCGAGTTATTACGAACCTTTAATTTAATCGGACTAGGATCTAAATTAAGCATGCACCTTTCATTTATTGCTTTCATTAATCGCCATCTGGCTAGGATTGATCAACTAATTCTAATGCATTCAATCACATATTAATGAATGAAATACATGCATGATTTTAATTGTAATCATGATCAATGAAATACATAAAATTAATGTAATCATTCTAGCTAAACAAAATTAATCTATCATTGTTAATGAAAAAAAATCAAAGCAAATTGCAAACATATTGAACAACAATAAAAATTAAGGAAGAAGAAACTCTGAAGTAATTTCGATAGTCCTCCGGAAATTGATCGTGGTGGCTTCTTCCGATCCTCGTAATTCCAACTTTGCAAGATGCTCCTCAATGTGGCCAATCAAACTCCCCCACACTTAACTCTGTGCTTGTCCTCAAGCAAACACCAAACATGCAACAAAAGATGACCCTTGAGCAATGAATTTATTCGACAATTGGTGAATGGGCATGCACTATGTACCTAGCCCTTTTATTGTACAAATCAAAATTGATGTATTGCAAAATCATAGCTTTTAGAGAAAATCATTTTAGGTTAACAAGTTATAGAGTAAACAAAAGTAGAGGTAGTTTATGGAAATCAAATTTTACACCTTATTCCATCATAATAAGACATAAAGATATGATGTACCTATGTACGAAAGAAATCGACTTATTTATTTACAATAAGCTTTCACAAGTTTTGGTTTATAACTGGAGATGCTCAGGTCACATAGGGCTTAGTGGCTTGTAACGTTCTGAGGCTTATGTTGGTACGGATTTAACAAAAGGTAAGCTCAAAATAGTTCAAGCACACTGAATAGTGTAGCACACGACATTGTTCCTAATTCCCCCCAAATGTGATCATTTGATTGCACCACCTTATTTCTCCTTCTCTCACCTTTCATGTTTCTCCAATAATGTGGAAGGGATTTGTTGATATTAGCTCATTTTTGTGAACTAAGATTTTGAGGCATTAATTTTATACTCTTTTGTTTTTATTATTTTGGGCACATTTTCATTTGTTTGTTCTTTTCTATCACAATGCTTTTGATCCTCACTATATTTTCTTTCCTTTTATGCATAAATTTTTTGTAAGGATCACTTATGAGCTAAATTAACCTCTCTTTACTAAACACTCAAATTCATTTGTAGGAAAACTCTGAAATGTTCCTACCTAACCCTCGATGTCCATGGCCTAACTTCTATTCGATAGTGCAATACAAAGTTTAGGGACTTGAAGGGTTTAGTTTCAAACTCAATTTTGACTCAAGGTTTCAAACATAAAGGGTCATCAAGAAAGGACAATGTAAGGCTCAAATTTGGGAACTAGGGATAATGTAACATCTAAGGTTGGTCCTTTAGGCTCTAGGCTACACAAATAATTTTTTAGGTCATCCCTCAGCATTTCAACGAATACAAAATCGAAACAAGTTTCTACTTATTTCCATAAATAATGGAAATTTCTAAAACATGCATGTATACATCTATATTCATTCTTATTGATCATTTGGGTTAAATAAAAAATTTTCAACTACCTTTATCCTATTATGCAATATAACTAGTTGAACTAAACAATTTATTCATAAAGTATGGAATTCATCGGGCATCAATTTAAAATTATACATTCAAAGAAATTAATCCATAATATCATGCCACAATTCAAAATATCAATTAATTCATGTCCATGCACCATGCAACAATAAAAGAAAAATCAAAGAAATAAAAGAAAATTATTTTGAAAATTTTGAATTTCTTTTTTGAAAATTGACATAAAAGCCAAAAACATGTAAAACAAAGCAAAATAAAATAGTGTGCATCCTTCCCACACTTAAATTACACATTTCCCTCAATGTGTAGCCTAATACAAAAGATTAGAAGGTTACCAAACTTCCTTAATAACGTGATTGCTCATGATGGTACTGTTGGGTTGTCCAACTTCGCGTTAACGCTCAAAGTTGTAGTGTAATTTTTGACTGGATGGCCTATACAGAAAATCAAACAACACACAAAAGAAAACAAATGCAAATAACAAAATAAACAAAAACCAAAAACAATAATCCAAACTAAGTACGGAGTTTAAGGCTTCCAATTAATTAAAATTGGGGTCTTAGGGTGAGTTTTAGGTTTACAATGGGTAGCATGTTTTCAGGCCAACTTAATTTTGAAAATGTTTGGGATATTATGATACTATAGGGTCGATATTGCGATATCAAAAGGTGTTTTGGCCTCCCTTTGAAACTATTTGTGGTATTGCAATACTGACCCATGGGTATGGCGATACCACTGTAATATACCCCAAAATTCCTAATTTTTCAGCCTAAACTTCTAAGTACACAAAAAATTAAAGTTACAAAATCCTAAATTGAAACAAGCAGCAAATTTAAAACCTAAACTAAAAAAAAAGTAAATAGAGTACCAGCTTGAATAAGTTTAATTATTTACAAAAAAATTTTAATTTAACAATGCTCTCTAGTGATATGTCATGCCCCCGAAGTTTAGCTTCATTGAAGTCCTAGAGACTTTGACCCTTCATTTGTTCATCACCGGGTTGATCAACACCTCCAATAGCGAATGCAAATACCGGTCCTACCTTGACTTAGGCCATTTCGATATGTACATGTCGAGCCATTTCACTCTAAAATCTAATCCACTCCATTGCACCTTTCAAGGGATCATCAATGATGGGATTACAAACTCAAATTCTTTTGAGTTCTCCATATTCATTTGAGTGTTCCTTTCATGGGGAACATCCTCGGCCAGCTTGTGGTGTGGGATTTCTTTTATGATGTCCAAAAAGTGTGGCAGCTCATCCACACTCAACTCACTAGGGCCGGAGCTTTCTTCAATAACGCCCAATACCTCACTGAATTCTCTGACGTCTCTCTTGTCAAAAATTGACCTTCAAGTCATGGGGTTCAACAACCATATAGGAGGCCTCCTCATTAACTTTAAAAGCTTCTGGCTCGACACACTCATCCACTGGAACACTCTCCCTAACTCGATGTCGAACAACTTCTAACATGAGGTCTAACTAACACTGTATGGTTTTCAAATTTTCTTGGCACTCAGACATGCCATCCTCAAATGCGATACCCTGAGTGGTTACGTAGTAATCTTCATTAGACTCTTCCAAATACACACCCTCATCCTCATAAGAATATAGATAATACGGATTGTACGGGTCATATGTTGGGTGACTACCTTCCTATCCTTGGTTGTTGCCATTCGCTTTATAAGCATAACCATACGAATCATACGAGGGGTCGTATCCTTGCCTCCTGATGTAGCCCTCATACTCTCAGCTAAGTGTTGAAGTACTATCCACATCAGACACGAGTGAACCTTTGGACCACTGATAGTACTAGAAAGAGCACATGTTTTCTCCCTACTTATTGGTTAATTTGTCCCCATTTAGTTATCTTTAGCACATATTTTAATATTTTTAGTTTAGTGATTTACATTTTATGACTCAGTGGATCTTAGTTTATTTACCCTTAATTTTTTCATATTTTGGTACTGATTTTGCTGCATGAGTAATTTCAGATTGTGCCCAGAATTGTCACCGCACCTGACAGCTGTCTGAATAAGAACAAAAACATGTAAGCTGTTCAGTCTGGTACAACTAACTTGTACGTACAGAGGCAACATGATTTTGATGAAAGGACACCTGGGCTATTGTGAAAAAATATAAATATTCACATAAAAAGAAAAAAAAGGGATGGAGAGCTTTTTTGGATCATCTTCTTCAACCTATCCCTTGAAGCTTTCGGCTCTTAAGCTCAGACGGGTGAACCGACTTGAAAAGGATGCAACTTAGCTCTTGACAAGGAGCCTTGAGTGCGACACAAGAGGGAATAGATAAATTCAAGTCGAGTTGTTTAGGAACAAAATTCTTCACTTGTTTCTTTTATATTTTCTTTTCTAAATGCTGGTGGTTACTTTCTTTTTCATGATAGTATGGAAGTACACATGATTTCTGGGTTAAATGTTATTGTATTCAATCTTTCTTCTACTATTTAATCTTTGGATTTGAATGTTTTTAGCACGGAAGTGTTATTGCGGTCACTGACACTGAAAGGTGCAGCGACAGTTCAAGCTAACAAGAATGACAACGGAAGTTGCTTGAGGATTAGAGGAATTTAATCCACCTGTTCTTAATAGTGTTTCATAGCCATCATCGGAAGGTGTGGCTAATATGTATGTTTAAGTCTTTAATTAAATATAGAAGTTAAGCTTGGTAAGATATTCATTGCAACTTATTGCATCGACAATCACCTAACATTTTATACCTTGTGAGCACTTAGCATTTTTGTTGAATATTCATGTTGGGGATCCCAGTTCATCATTATAATATTTTATCCTGTTGTTTTCAAGTTATTGCTTCGACACCTGCTCTCACAATTTATATCGTTTCTATCCATTTATTGCACTGACATTAACAGACAAAAGACAACCATCCTCGTGGGATCGATATCTGACAGACTCACATCTGTCTACTATACTTGCGTCGAATGTGTACACTTGCACATTATTACTATGATGTTAAATAGCCGATCAAGTTTTGGAGTCGTTGCCAAGGATGGCTTTTGTTTGATGTTTATTGTTTTTGTTTTTATTCCATAATATTTAGTTGCTACTAACTTGTTTTCTTTTTGTCATTATTTGCACATTTTATTTTAGGTGTTGTATGACCCGAAGCAATTTGGAGTTTATTGCCGATTTTGATCCAAAAATTGAAAGAACTTTTAGGAGGAGACTTCGAGAACAAAGGAATATGTCTTTGACAAGAAACAATGCAGTCATACCCCCGATGCAAAACCAAAAAGCTAATGGCCCACCGTTGCAACAAGACATTCAAATACAAAACAGGACTATACGAGATCTTGTAGTACCTGTCTTAGATAACTTACACCGGGAGTTGTTAAGCCAGCAATCCAAGATGGAAATTTTGAACTCAAGCCAATAATGTTTCAAATGTTAAATTCTAATGGGTAATATGCTAGACTGCCACATGAAGATGCACGGGAACATCTTAAATCATTTTTATTGATTTGTGCTTCCTTTAGTTAACAAGGCATTCCTGATGACACTTTGAAAATACAATTATTTCCTTATTCCTTGCAGGGAAGAGCTCGTACTTGGTTTCTTGGGATACCTGCCGGATCAATTACTTCCTGGAATGTACTAGCAACATAGTTCGTTTTGTGATTTAACACCACATGGGACAATATTACAACTTATCATTAGTTGGACGATGAGAATCTTCACACCACGTAGGAATGTTATAAATCTTTACTTCGACGTTGTCCCATGCACGACATTCAATAGGAAACACAAATTGAGATTTTTTATAATGGGATGAATTCACACACGAGGAATCTTGTTGACACATCAGCCAATGGACCTTTGCTAGATTGTACTTATAATAATGCTATTGAAATTCTGGAGAGAATTGCTCATAATGATTACCAATATCAATCTCTAGAGCTGCACAAGAAAAAACTACTCCAGCAGTTATTGAATTGGATGCAATATCTGTTGGATCGCCGGCACCCCTATGGCGCAGTGAAAAAATAATAATTCGGCGATCTCAACCAGGAATCCATGTGTGAGGAACAAATCGGGGTGAAAAGGTTGCGAAATTACCTAATGTTTATTCAGAGTAGACAGCAACGCGTCAACAACGAGTAGTCTGATCTGCTGTCGAACCAAGCCGCAATCTATCGTGATCCCGGCCTCTACATAATCCACCTAGTTGACTACGAATGGAAGAAATCCCCAAAATAGTTTTGAAAGTGATTTTTCTTTGACGGCTGCTAGACCCAAGCAAAGAAAAAACGGGATCCTTATAAATGTTTTATTTTTAGGGTTTTTAGAAATTAAATAAATATAATAATATTTTAAACCGAAAATTATAATTACATTAATTATAATATAATTTCGGTAAACCATATATTTATTTGAATTCATATGCTAACCAAATTCATGTCCTCATTATGCGTACAACAACCTTGTACATAATGTGTTGAAAATTTGATTACCGAATAATTAATTTAATTCAAGCGACCCCCAAAAACAATACCAACTATGGCTTATTCCGTTCATTTCAACTATAGGGTGTGACCCTGTAGGTTCCTGTAATGTTAGCAGTAATACTAGAATGATTCCAATGTTACAAACAGTGAGTGGCATCTAGCAATGCATCATTGCTACATAAGTCACAAGAGATCATGATACGACATAACCTTTTTATGATTAACCTTTTATGCAATAATCTTTAAGTCTTTTATCTCTGGATTGGACACATGTCATGGAATAGTCACACTTGCATAGTCTATTCCAAGTTCCTTGATATCTTAAGCAGACTATGATATACAAATAAGTATGACATCTCATATCAACTTATTTGAGCATGGCCATGCATTTCTAGTCTCACTTAATCAAGTGGCCTAAGATATTACTCCCATTATGTAGGAGGGACTTATTCTATATCGACCAACCATATCCTTCTGCATCGATTGTGGTATATCCAACATCAGCCTTTATAGAACAACCGATTCTGATGTAAGTTTGATCAGATAAAGATATACTACTCACGATGTTGGGATTATGATGATCTCAAGTCTAAGGATCATATACATATTAATCACTATGAGTAATGTCGTGACAATTATATAATAATCCAAGAAACATACTCATAATGGGTCAGTCCAATATGTTGTTCTCTAACACACATATTCATGCATCGATTCTGACATTCCATATCAATGACAACTCTTTATCATCAATCAACTGCATGTTAGTCTTAATGCATTATCGTTGTCCTATCCAACAATAATACTTGACTAAGGATCTTTTAAGAATAATCATATTATTCTCAGGACATTATTATAAAATAGTTTATTTATACACAGAAAAGAAACTGAAATAATAATAGTAACGCCTTATATTAATAAACATGATAAATCAAGTATGTTATTACAACCATCTCATGATTGATCTTTGGGCATACTCTAACAATATCTGTACTTAGTGCTCAAGTTTCTTCTCTTGCAAATATGATAAAAAAATATGTAAGGGACTAGTGACGTTGCACCTATACAAGTTGCTCAATAAGTTTCTACCTTTTGTTGTGAGATTTACAATGACAACCACAACTATGAAGATTGTCTACACAATGAAGAGAATACCTTTTATATCAGTAACACCTGCAAAAATTATTATGGCAACTCCTATAATAATTCTGCATGCAATCAACAGTCTTGGGGAACTCAGAATGCTGGACAAAATGATGCGACATTTCGATATGAGAATATATCTACTCAAGGAAATTATAATTCAAGACAAGGGAATTACAATCAACAACAGTAGAACTACAATCAGCACACTCAGATACATCCAAAATAAAGCCAGATGCACCCACACCAAAATCAGACACAATCACAATACTCTCCAATGCCAAACTAGCATGTTTTAGACCATCGACGACAATAGTACACACAAACTTCTCCTTCTGACTCGTTAGCTGCTCTTGAAGCTTTAATGCGGGAGCATATGACTGCACATAAGCTATTGTGCAAGGAAATCCATCTTCCATTTAGGTGTTGGAGGCACAATTAGGACAACTTGCTTTGAATTTGAATACTTGACCACCAGGCACACTACCTAGTGACACGGAAAATCCCAGTCTGAGAGGGAAATAACACTGCAAGGTTATCATGCTTAAGAGTGGTAAAAAGACTAGCGAGTCGACTACAGACTCTACTATTACACCTCAAGATATTGGTGTAGTGATCCTTAGTGAGAAAGTTGAATCTGAAGAGCCTATTGATGTACCAGACAAAAAAGTTCCACAAATTGTAACTCATATGCCTAATGTCCGACCCTCGAAAATGTCGACGCAACCAAAGGTGACGGCACAATCAGATGTATCTCCACCCTTACCTTTGCCACAAAGATTCAAGGAGAATGAGCAAGATAAGCATTACCAATAGTTCCTGAACACACTGAAACAACTTCAGGTCAATATTCTTTTAGTAGACGCTCTTGTGCAAATTCTGAATTATGGGAAATTTATGAAGGAGCTCTTGTCCAAGAAGAAGAAGCTCAATGATATGGAAACTATTGCACTCACAGAGGGATGTAGTGCTCTTTTGATAAATAAGCTCCCCCTAAAATGAAAGATTCTAGGAGCTTTACTATTCCATGTTCAATTTGCAACCATTATTTGGGCAAGGCTTTATGCGACTTGGGAGCTACCATTAACCTAATACCTCTATCAACTTTTAGAAAGTTAGGAATTGGTCATAAGGAACCTACTGCAGTGACATTGCAACTAGCTGATCGATCTTTTGCTCAACCTGAAGGGCAAATCAAAGATATCTTAGTTTGTGTGGATAAATTTATTTTTTCGACTAATTTTATCATACTTGACTCCGAGGCAGACAAGGAGGTTCCCATAATCTTGGGACGACCATTTTTAGCCATTGGACGAACTCTTATTTTTGTTTACAAAGGTGAACTGACCATGCGACTTAATGATGAGTACATTACCTTCAGTGTTTTCGAATCTATTCAATGCAATGATAAAGAAGAATGTCATACTGTCAATGTGCTAAATGATTTAATTGCGGAATACTTCAATGACCAAAGCACAATAATTTTTAAGGAGTTTGTAGTGACATCTAATGATGAATTCTTAGATAATTTTGACAGTAGGGTTGACGTTAATAATATTAAATTCAGGCACGGATGGAAGATTCAATCCTTAGACTTAGCTAACAGAGCAGCTCCAATTTTCAAACCATCTATCGACGAAGCTCCTACTCTGGAATTGAAACCATTACTTGCTTATCTTAAATATGTATTTCTTTGTGATAATAATACTCTCCCAGTTATTGTCTCCGCAACACTGGATGTAACTCAAGAAGAGAAATTGGTTTATATTCTGAAGCAACATAAATGAGCTATTGCTTAGAATATTGTAGATATCCAAGGTATTAGTCCATCTTTTTGCATTCACAAGATCAAGTTGCAATATGAAGGCAAGCAGTCGATTGAGCAATAAAGAAGATTAAACGAGAAGATGAAGGAAGTTGTTAAGAAATAAATTATAAAGTGGCTTGATGCTGGAATTATATACCCTAGTTCTAATAGCAATTGGGTAAGTATAGTGCAATGCGTTCCTAAAAAGAGTGGCATCACAGTGGTTAGCAACGACAAAGATGAATTAACTCCTACACAGATTCCTAAGGGATGGCGAGTCTGTATAGATAATCGCAAACTTAATACTGCCACAAGGAAGGACCACTTCCCACTTCCTTTCATTGACCAAGTTTTGTTCTTATCTTGTGGGCACAAAGGTTACTGTATTTACTGATCACTCAGCGTTGAAATATCTTTTTACGAAGAAGGATGCAAAACCAAGACTGATACATTAGATTTTACTGTTGCAAGAATTCGGCATCGAGATAAAAGGCCGTAAGAGTTCAGAGAATAAAGTTGCAGACCATCTGTCTCGATTGGAAGCTGGCAGCGAAGATGGAAACGTACTTCAAATTGACGACGCATTCCCAGATGAGAAGTTATTTGCTGTAGATGCAACCTTTTGGTATGAAGATTTGGTTAATTATCTAGTGTGTGGGAAACTCCCATTGGGTGTCACAAGCCATGAAAAAGAAAGATTTCTTCGTGAAGTAGTGAAGTATCATTGGAATGAGCCGTATTTATTCAAGATATGCAATGATAACATTATTAGGTTTTGTGCTCCAGAAGAGGATATGCTTTCAATCCTGAAGCACTGTCCTGATGCTCTCTATGGAGGTCATTTCGGTGGCATGCGAACTGCTGCTAAAATTCTCCAATCTGGATTCAACTGGCCTTCATTATTCAAGGACGACCATAATTTTTTAAATCAATGCGATAGGTATCAATGCAGTGGTTCTATATCCCGATGTAATGAAATGTTGCAGCAGCCAATTATGGAGGTTAAATTGTTTGTTGTTTGGGGTATGGGTTTTATGAGACCATTTCCAAGTGCATTGGAAAATCTTTATATATTATTAGCTGTTGAGTATGTCTCAAAGTGGGTTTAAACTATTGTAGTCCCAAAGGATGATGCAAAGACAGTGCTTAAAATTTTTCACAAGCATATACTCACATGCTTTGGCACACCAAAGGCATTGATTAGTGATCAAGGTACACACTTTCATTACAACCAAGTGGTACCCGCACTAAAAAGATATGGAGTTAATCATAGAATGGCTACTACTTATCATCCGCAAACTAATGGACAAGCCGAAGTATAAAATTGACAAATTTAAAACATTCTTGAGAAGGTTGTGAACCCTTCAGGGAAAGATTGGTCTTCCAAACTAGATGATGCTTTATGGGTATTGCGAACAACATACAAAACTCTATTAGGGATGTCGCTATATCGATTGGTTTTTGGGAAAGCATGTTATTTGCCAGTTGAACTGGAACACAAAGCAATGTGGACAATTAAGCAAGTGAACATGGACTATGAAGCTCCTGGAAAGAAAAGGTTATTGGGTATCACTGAACTAGAGGAGATCAAGCGAAATGCCTATGAAAATGCTGCAATTTACAAAGAAAAGACCAAGCGATGGCATGAAAAATTATTTTGCAGCGAAAATTTATTGCGGGTCAACAAGTTTTATTATTTAATTCTAGACTGAAATTGCACCCGGGTAAATTGCGCTCTTATTGGTCTGGACCTTTCAAAGTTGTCGAAGTATTTCCTCATGGTGCAGTCAAAATCAGAAATTTAAATGGTGGACACCAGTTCAAAGTGCATGGCCAGTGATTTAAACATTATCTTGGGAATATTGATCACAAGCAGGCTGGGACCATTAAATTGGTCGAAAAATTTAATTCTTATGAAATTTATTATGTAATTTTATTTTATTTTTATTTTGTTTCAAGTTTGTTTTATTTTTATTTATTTTTATTTTTGCAGAATAATTAGGTACCAGTTTCGACGCACTTGGTCTTTATTGTCAATGCAATTCGTACTATTGCGCTATCACTTCTAACTCATCAAGAATGATGGCATATCAGAAATTTTAAGATCTTATCATTTGATCAAAATTCACCTAGCCGTCTAATCTGTCTGAGCGGGTGCAATTCTCATTGGACATAATTATTCCCGCCAACTTTATATCCCTTCACAAAAATCACGCCTATCCATCTTCTTCTTTCACTCGCTATAAACCCCTTTTCACTGTGCCGACTGTTACACATACAAAGTAGCCATTTCTATTTACTTTCTTTTTTCCAAGCTCGTACCTTTACAACTTTAAACCATGTTCACTCCACAAAACAAAAAAATATGGCAAGAACGAGAGGATTAGTCAAGAAAGCCACCAAACCTGTTGAAGAACACTCATCCTCTGCAACTGCAGTTCGTGAGTCAAAATCCTCCATGCCAATGGAGAAAAAGTAACCAACAATCTTTTTAATGAAAGTGGCTAAAGAATGATTTCAAAAAAATATTTTAAAGTGAAACTTCCGCCCAGAACAGGGCTTTCTCCTTTCGCAACAGCAAGACTTGGGAAAACAAGTCTCTAGAATCATCTCTAAGTTGAAGTGGGAGACCTTCTGCACGCATCCTGAAAGCTATTCTCCTTCATTGGTACGTGAGTTTTACGCTAACATTTATGACCATGAGTTGGAGTTTATCTTTATTCGAGAAGGCTTAATCCCATGGGGTGCTACAAAAACCAATGAGTTATACAACACTAAAGTGGATGTCGATGAACACTCCAAGTTAATTGAGGATATCACAGATGAAAAAAGGGACCTATTGGTGAAGGATTTATGTGTCGAAGGAGCATTGTGGACGAGTTCACATCAAAAGAGTTATACGATACATCGCCGCTTCCAGACACTGCAAAACAAAATTTGGTTTCATTTTGTCAACTGCAGGTTACTGCCCTCTACTCATAGAACCACAGTCAACCTTGATAGAATGTGTCTGATACATTCAATTGTCAACAGCAGAAATATTTATGTCGGTGCAATACTTCACCAAGAAATTGCTGACTGCGCCGTAAGATAAACTAGAATTTTGGTTTTCCCATCGTTGGTGATGCTACTATGCCAGCCGAAAGGGATCGTGCCCCGTGATGATGAAGAGGTCTTGGAAAATAAGGGCCCGATCAATAAAGCGTCTATTGAAAGAATGACTCATGGAAAAGATACGCCAAAAATGAAGGAGGTAATGACCAGCAAGACATGGAAGGGTAAAACCAAAGCAGAAAGTAAGAGAACAAACTTGACTGCAGAGATATCATTACTCCACAAAATGAAAGATATCGAGAAGTTGGCTAATTACATTAGCAATAAACAGATCAAGCTTGTCGCTACAATAAAGGATATGGACAGATCACAAAATTTGTTCTATGCTTATACCAGGGCCTATAAAAACTCTATTGTAACCACATTACGTCAGTTAAGCTCAACCCCACTCTCAGAATTTCTAGTGTTCCTATCGATCATCTGAGAATATGAACCCTCATCTGAGGAAGATAACCTAGGGGATTGAGACAGATCGATGGAATCCTCTCCCATTGTTCATATCACTAATGTTGAGAAAGAAGAGGACTCAAGGGACGTTGAAGATTGTATGCGAAGGATTAATATCCTGATCGAGGGTGACGTCATTGCTGGTCAAGAGGCATCTGCTGTTGAGGAGGACGTTGTTATGGAAGAGGAAGACGTTCGTGTTGAAGTTGTGAACGAGAAGGTTGAGGAAGACAATACTGAGATAGAAGCTGCTGAAAAAGAATATGTTGAGGACATTGTTAATGCATCCGAGTTTGTGGATGCAACTAATGATAACCTAGAGCAAGATGGAGCTAGACTAGCGGAAGCTGCAGAGGTAACAAATAAGGAGCACCACAATTAATTGGCTATAGTGGTCTATACCAGACCACTCAAGGTGACCCCTCCTACACAAGAAGCAGCCGATGATACCGGGACAGCGCCAAAAATTGATGAGCGATCTGAGGATAGTGCGAAGCCCAAAGAAAAGAAGAAAAGTGCTTTAAAGACAAAAAGCGCAAGAAGGAAGAGAAAAAGAGGATGAAGAAGAAACATCGTGCAGCCACATTGATGGCTAAAGAAAACTGAGTTAGTTTATTTTATGTTTTACCTGAAGTATTCATGCATTGCATGTAGCTATGATTTTTATTTTGTTAGTAAACATTGTCGTTGCATTTTTATTGTCATCACATTTTAATGTTAGTGCATTGGGGACAATGCAAACTTTAAGTTTGGGGGAATGCATATGGGGTTTGGAAATACACCCATATTTTAATTTTTTTTAATGAAGCATACAAGGTTTATTTATGGTTAATGCAAATGTGTTGAAAATTTTTGTTACATTTTATGCTTAATTTTTGAATCATGTGAACTATCAATGAATAAATCAGATAAATTTAATTGAATTTTGTATCTTCAATTCTTTAATGAATGATTTAGGTTACTTTAGTAATAGATGACTAGTAGCATTCCTTGAATCTTGAATGAATCTGCCTTTTACAACTACCCATATATATATAGTTATAAAAAAGAGACACTCGAAAGTTGGTGTATTATGAAATGTTAAAGAGGGAACACTCTAATGCAAGCATTAGAAAAATGAATTTGGCCAAAGGCTGTCACTGCACGAGTGTGTGTCGGCCCAATTACATACTCCCTAGGGGTTTGTTGCACTCTATCGTTACTTTTCAGGAAAAAGGGTATAGTAATTCAACAACATCCCTTGTTTACAAAAAAAACATATATTGTATAATAAATGTTGTATTGGTAGATAGAATTTAGGATTTGGAGCATGATGTTGGTTTTGATGAAGATGCAGTCTTATTCATTCATACTTATGTATTGTCGATGTAATATTCTGTCATTTGAATATGAATCATTCATTGGGATTTTAGGTGATTCAAGCTGCTAGAATGATCATTTGCCTTAGTGAATTCTTGTGTAGCATTGCTAGTTTCTGTTTTACTTGAGGACAAGTAAAGACTGAAGTTTGGGGGTGTGATAGTACTAGAAAAAACACATGTTTTGTCCCTACTTATTGGTTAATTTGTCCCCATTTAGTTATATTTATCACATATTTTAGCATTTTCAGTTCAGTAATTTACATTTTATGACTCAATGGATCTTAGTTTATTTACCCTTAATTTATTCATATTTTTGTACTGATGCCGCTGCATGAGTAATTTCAGATTGCGCCCAGAATTGTCACCGCACCTGATAGCTATCCGTATAGGAACAAAAACGTATGAGCTGTCCAATCTGGTACAACTAACTTGTACATACAGAGGCAGCATGATTCTGACGAAAGGACACCTGGGCTATTTGGAAAAAATATAAATATTCACATAAAAATAAAAAAAGAAGGGAGAGCTTTTTGGATCATCTTCTTCAACCTATCCCTTGAAGCTTTCTGCTATGGCGGCTTAAGCTCCGACAGGTGAACCAACATGAAAAGGATGAAGCTTAGATCTTGACGAGGAGCCTTGAGTGCGACACAAGAGGGAATAGATAGATTCAAGTCGAGTTGTTTAGGAATAGTATTATCCACTTGTTTATTTTATTTTTCTTTTCTAAACGCTGGTGACTACTTTCTATTTCATGATAGTACGGAAGTATACATGATTTCTGGGTTAAATGTTATTTTATTTAATCTTGCTTCTACTGTTTAATCTTTAGGTTTGAATGTTTTTAGCACGGAAGTGTTATTACAGTCACTGACACTGGAAGGTGCAACGATAGTTCAAGTTAACAAGCATGACAACGAAAGTTGCTTGAGGATTAGAGGAATTTAATCCACCTATTCTTAATAGTGTTCTATAGCCATCATCAGAAGGTGTGGCTAATGTGCATGTTTAAGTCTTTGATTAAATATAGAAGTTAAGCTTGGTAAGATATTCATTGCATCGACAATCACCTAACTTTTTATACCTTGTGAGCACTTAGCATTTTTGTTGAATTATTTATGTTAGGGATCCTATTTCATCATTATCATATTTTATCCTATTATTTTCAAGTTATTGCTTCGACACCTACTCTCATAATTTATCTCGTTTCTATCCATTTATTGCACTGACATTGACAGAAAAAAGACAACCATCTTCGTGGGATCAATATCCAACAGACTCACATTTGTCCACTATACTTGCATCGACAGTGTACACTTGCACATTATTGCTATGACGTTAAACAGCCGATCAACCACCTATAATCGTCATTGAACATGACTATCAATCAACAATTTAACAAGACAAAATCAAGAAAACCATAAAAAATGTTGTATCTATAGACTTAATTTTTTCCAATTATCTCCCTAACAAGCATGTGTCTACAAGTCGTCGTCTGGTTAGGATTGCTCAGCTAATCTGAATGCACCCAATCATGTATAAATGAAATGCATCATGATATTAATTGAAAACATGATTGACTGAGGCCGAAACATATTAAACATGAATAAAATAAATCTTATTGAATTAACATAATCATCCTAGCAAAAAGGATTTAAAATACCATAGTTGATGTCAAAAATAATAAACTCGAAGCAAACATAATTAAAATAAATAAGAGGAAATAGTAAACTCTATTCAATTCAGCAGCCTTTTGGATCAATTCTAACTGATGTGCTCCTTTATTCTGATTGATGCTTCTTTGCTAAAGGTTTCCTAAGGTGGCCGACCAAAGAATGCTTTTGACAAAGCTTATGTTGGCTAAAGGATGGAAAGGGAGATGGTTGTTATGTAAGGGAAAGGAGAAGGGAAATGAGAGAGAATGATAAATGAGAGAATGAATGAGAGATAAGTGTTGAGGGACGAGGGATAGGTGCATGGTATTTATAGGTGAAGGTAAGGGGTAGAGTTTGCTAAAACTAGAATTTAAATTTCTTCTTTTTCTCTCACATATGGCCAGCCACAATTCATGGAAAATGGGATGACTTAGTCTCATCATTTTGAATTCAAACTAAGGCTATTAATAGCTATAGGGTGGATGGTTTCAACAGAAAAGTTCTTGAGCTAATTTCCAATTACTTTCCAAATGTAAAGACCTTCAATTAAATACCCCAAAGCTTGCTTTTGGGCAGCCACCTACTTGTGTCAAAACTGGGCTTTAATTCCCCTTTGTTAGACAGTTTCTCAGTCCAATAATTTAGCAAACATGTCCATCTTTTAGCACATGTTTTACTAGGTGAAATTATCAACCTCATAATCCAGTTTGCATGGTCTTGCCGTCCACATGAATTGATTTGTGCATGTCTATGTTTCATTCATATTAATCATCTTTAATGGTTCTCCTACATAGTAAAAAATCACATATTAATAAATTAACATGAAATAATATAAAATACGTACAAAAATCATATAATTAAGCACAATTTCACATACTTTATAAATTTGTTCCCAATATTACTAATTAAGTAAAATTCACTTATTTTAATAACAATTACTCAATACTAACATATTTATTAAGTAAAAAAGGTGGTAAAAACATATAGAAAAACCTTATATAATTTCGAGTTTACAATAACAGATAGTGGTTGGTTGATTTCTATGTTATTAATTAACCCTCATTAGGGATCTAAATCATTAGCACTCCTAAATTGATTCCATTTTACCTCTCAGTCACAACTTTACCAACTTAGACAAATTAGTCTAGTTTATCTCTCGATCTCGCCAGCTAACTTGAGACTAATGAATTGGTACTTAAAAAGATTACCTCTCGGTCTCACTTAGCTTGGTATTTCCTTAGGGTCATCAATCCTATGTTTTGAAGTGTATTGTATTTAGTATAGTTTTATGATTTAGTCCTCGGGCCTAAAAACTAACCAAACAACATTTCCATTAACCACCCACCTAGGGTTTAGTTACGAATTACCATATTAAAGCTAACAAACATGAAAGGAACATACATGGAAGCCATTAACTTAAAATTTAACAAAAAGATGAAAGTTTTGGTTTTTAACTTGATAAGCTTAACAACAATGTAAAATAAAAGCAATAAAGATAAGAAATGTTATGAGAAATGAAGTATGGATGTAGAGAAATCGAGAAACTAGTAAGCTTTTCAACCTTCTTGTGCTAGAGATTTTGAGAAAGGAGGGCTAGAACTCCTAATAAGTTTCTGTAAATTAGGTTCTGGGTTTAAGGTTGAATACCTTCAAATTAGCTTATGAATGAATGTCGTGCTTAGCTGCCAGGATGAAAGAGACTCTGGTGTTTAGAAAAGCTAAGCTATCGAGGATAAATAAGCTCAGGTGAGTTGTTGTACTTTGTTTTGGGTGGTTGATAAGATTGAGTTGTTAAATGAATTGTGTTGAGATTATTCTGGGTTATTTTAGTTCATTGATGTGTGCAAAATGGTGACAGAGAATGTTGTGAATGTATAATTTTGTACAAGTATGTAATTCTAGGAAAGTATGATATTGAATATTAAACAAACATTATATGGTGCTGAATACGAGGTATACTTTGTCTTATGCAATTAGTATCTTGATTGTATAAAATATATTATTATATTATATGTAGAATATGAAGGTAATTTACTTTGACGGGGTAGATGCAGTTAGGCAAATGGGTAGAGCAGATGAATGGGTGGATGGATAAGGAGATGAAATTTCCATGAGATTCCACAATCGAGTGTTGTTGGGTGCAATCGTGATGTGCAAAGCTTCGGACTTTACTAAGGGGACACTGCGGTGTTTGAGCATTAAGGTCAAATATAAGACAGAATGATATCGATTGGCTCACTAAAGTGAAATCGTGACGACAATTATCGACTGGTCCTTCAGGGTGACATACTGATAATGAAAATTAGGTTCCATAGAGAAACACCGTTACGATGGTCTATAGGTTCTATGAGGCGACACTGATACGGTGGTAAGGTTTTATGGGGCGACACATTCAAAGAGGGTATAACGTGTAAGACCGTAGCTCGACTATGTCAACCAGTAGAGTCTGCAAAACGTTAAACATAGGGTTATAAGGTGTAAGACCATAGCTCGGGTATGGCAACCAATGAAGTCCATCAAGAAAGTAATCACAGAGTAGTCCATCGAGACAGTAAACACGGAAGTGTCTACCAAGACATTAAACATGGGATTACACTACGTAAGACCATATTTACGCTATAACAGTAGATTAAGTGCGCCAAAATGTGGAGCCAGGGAAATTTAATAGGGTAAAGTGAGGGAAGTCATTGGAAGGCTTTGGTAGCGAGTAGCATATTGAGATGAGTCGACCCTTCTTAAACCATGGATAAACATGCTAGTAAGAAAATCTGCCAACGTATTACGAAAAAGTGAAGATTTGCCTATGTGGCCTTATTAGGGTCGAGGCACCCTCTTCGAAATATGTGGTAACCATCAATATGAATTTTCTAAATATTGGAGAATAAACTGACTTTGGGCTTGATTGGTGAGTCCATGAACCAGATTCTAAGCCAAACATTTGAATTTGGTAAAGTCCGCCAGAGATATACAGAGAAAGGAATGACAGGATAGGACTATGTGGCGCAAGGAAAACCCGTAAGGATTTATTAGAAGAGGAAGTTCTGCCTAGGACTACCTTTAAAGGAAAGTCCGTTGAACTATAGCAAAGGAAACGAGAGCCCATCAAGGACAAGTAGCATGAGAAAGGCTAGGTGAGAATACCCAGGGAGAAACGGTCAAGGGGATCAAATGTGGGCTACCTAAAAGGGTAGGTTATCATCGGAATGGCACGTCAGTTCCCTATGGTATTCGGAATGAATTAATGGGGACCAAGTTATGAATCCGCTGTTATGGGGAATACATAGTTAAGCGTCGATAATTGACAGAAATCCGAAATGGTGAAAATGGGTATCAGTAAAGAGGACTATCTTGAAGAGCATAAGTAATGATTGGGTCAATGAGGAACAAGGTTAGGACTTACAAGAGAGGAATTCTAGATGGACCCTAATTGTAATCAAATCGATGGTTATGTCCACCCAGATTTGGCTCAGTGAGAAGGCAAGGCACGTGCTACACCAACAGTAAATGCAAATTGTTCCAATGAAATTTTGGGAGTTCTTAACTCTATGCATATGATCTTATCTTCTTAAATTTTTAATCAAATATTTATGAATAATTGAGCGGATCACACTAAGTTCACTAAACTTATAAAATTTACCATTTGTATGGAAATCTAACATGGACTCGGAGAATAGAGTGGTGGGACCAAGCCAGACACCGCCAGATTCTAGTAACGGGTATGGTAGTTGTTCATGTATATAGAGGGGTGCCCTTAGAGTCCATGCCTCAAGGGTTAATTAGAGTATGTTTGTATCCAAGTTTAAATTTTAAGTTTGTAAATGTCTATCTGATTGTTTTAAGAAGAAAAGTTGTAAAAATTTATACTTGAAATTATGAGAGTTCTAATAGTAGTTAAATTTTGAATTTAGGTCATCAAAGTATGTAATCAAATCAGATAAAAAAATGGTTAAGTGAATCAGGTTATTGTAATATCTAGTACCCAAACCAAACGGTAGGGTCTGGTATAGGGTGTTACACACTCACTCTGATTGTCTATCAATCTGTGGGTGAAAAGCCGTATTGAAATTTAGCTTGGCACCCAAAGCATAGTGTAACTTATCCCAAATTCTGGAAGTAAATCTCATATCTCAATCCAAAATAATAGACAAAGGCACATCATTTAATCTCACAATCTCAGAGATATAAATTTCAACCAATTTCTCGACTGAATAGTCAATTCTAACAGGAATAAAGTGAGTCAATTTAGTCAACCTGTTAACTATTACCTAGACTATATATTTCTTTTTTGGCATTAATGATAAACCTAATACCAAATCCATAGTGATTCATTCCCATTTCCACTCTAGAATCATTATAGGCTATAATAAACCTAATGAGACCTGATGTTCTACTTTAACCTGACATACCAGACATTTTGCCACGTATTCAGTGATCTCTCTTTTCATTTCCGACCACCAGTATAATAATTTCAAATCATCATACATATTATTTTTGCTTGGATTTATCGTATACGTACTATTGTGAGCTTTATACAGAATGTCTTGTTTCAACTTTTAATGTTTTGGTACGCACAAATGGTTTCGAAAGTATAAACTCCCATTATCATCAATATTGAACTCAGTGGTCTAATTATAAAAGTTTTTGTTTAGCTTGTATCTCTGTATCATTTTTTTGCAACTCTTGGATCTTCCTTCGAAAAACAAGATTGGCTCTCAACTCAGCTAAAATAGAGTCGTATCGCTCTAAAGTCAAACAAGCTTTTACCGTCTTTTAAGAAAACAGGGATTTTCGGTTCAGAGCATCTGCTACAACATTGGCTTTAGCTGGATGATAATCAATGATCAAATCATAGCATTTAAGTATTTTAAGTCACCTACGCTGTCTCAAATTCAATGTGACATTTTCCCCTGTACAAATAGTGTCTCCAAATATTTAGACTGAAAACTATCGCTTCAAGTTCTAGATCATGAGTAGCATAATTTTTCTTGTGTAACTTAAGCTGTCGCGAAGGATAAGCAATCACTTTTCCTTCTTGCATTGGTGCACAAACCAAAACGTTGAGTCGCACGTTGTTGAACACAACAAATTCTTTTCTTAATTTAGGTTAAGTTAAAACTGGAGCTTCAGTTAACATTGTTTTCAATTCGAAACTTTGCTAGCACTTTTCTGACCAAACAAAGCTAACATTTTTCTGTAGTAATTTCGTTACCATGAGTATAATTCATACGTCCAAATCAATGTTTTTGTGTTAAAAATAAGATTGAACATCTTTTAAACTACTAATTGATATGCAAGCATGTACCGATACCTTGGACCTTGTTCTAATACAAGTCCAAATTTGTAGATGCTATTGACTTCGAAAGTACTAATAGACTTCTTGAAAAGTATCAGTATCTAGGTATGAGGTTTCAGTACCTCATTCGAAAACCTATTAAATTTGCAGAAATTTGAAAGTTTAGACCATTAAACTAAGGCTCACAACACTCCCAACCACGGTCAAACATGCACCAAAACCATACACACCTTAACATGCTGAATCAAGTTCTAAACACCAAATTTCATACATATAAACATATTAGATAAAAAATAGCTATTTAAGTAAAATTTCATGCATAAAAATAATTTGCATAACATTCAATTGGATTCCAAAATTCAAATAAAATCTTGAACATAACATCAACATACCAAATATGTGCCAAGAAACCAAGTTCAACATAGTAACTAAACAATTATCAAAATTCAACATAGGGTATTTAGTACATGCCCAAAACTAAGACAAAAGTGCAAAGAATTGTTACAAATAAATAGGTAGAGTTGATGATTCCCGCTTTCCTAATGTTGCTTGGGCCTAAAGATCACAAACCTCAAAAATGCTTGCACACAAAAAACAAGTCTCAGCAGTCTTTAACATATTGTCAACTTCTAAAAAACACAATAAAATCAATGTCCTAATATAGCATTATGACAAACAATGATCCACTTTAAGGCATCATACATAGTTCCAATACCAATATTGCATGATCCTATCTAAAGTCACATCACAAAGTAGTATAACACAATATCAAGTATTGTTTTCATATTGTAGTGCCTGAATAATTGAAATTAGACTTGCAAATGGATACAAGAATATCCAACTAATTCTCCAACAGTTGGTGCATAAACACATATATAGGCACACAATAACAAATCTTTGGTGCGTGTATAACATGCCTTAATCCAATAAATCCCCAAAGTTGTGCAAACCATCGCAAATCAAATCTTTCGAGTACATAAGGCAAACCCGTAACACAAAATCTTAAAACATATACCCTATGACATGCCAACTATACCCGAGAACTATCAAAAATCATTTAAATAAGCCAAATTCCATATTTTACCATATTTCAAAAATTAATTATTTTTTTAACAAGATGAATTAGCAACACATGCACATTCGAAATTCAACCATACACATCCATCTAACATCAATATAACATTTCATACTTACTTTCAATTTGAACATTGAACATGTAACCATGGCATCAAATCAAATTTATCACCACAAAATCATATATTAGCAACTCAATTTAGATTATAACACAAGATAAATTCAAAGATCAAATTGTACTAATTGAAAACTACGCAAGCTTCATCAATCTTCTCATTGCCTTCGCCTTCGAGCTTTCTCAAATCTCATTTTGTTCAAAATTGATATCGAAACAATAAATCAAGTTAGAAAAAGAAAAGAAACAATAATTACAACCTCTGAAATTCAACTATAGCATGCAAAATGCTAAACCAAAACTCTCCTCCATTACAATGCCCACTCTCAAAAACTCCAACCAAACCCTACCGTAACTTGAATCTAACCTTAGATTCACACTTAAAAACCTAAAAACATTGAATTCTCAGCTGGAAACTCAACTCCTCTTCACTTTCTCTTAAGCATTCATCAATGGAACCTTCTAGAAAATAAGTCCAATCTCCAATCAAATCTATTTCCTAGCATTCTAATAACATTCTAAACTCATTAGCAACACAAATCTAATGTGAAAACAACAAGAAATCCAAGAAATCTCAACTATCTCTCTAACCCCATGAACTTTAACATAGCTTTCAAAATAATAAAATCATAATAAATCAATTTTCATGGATAGAAAAATCATTAGATTGAGTTAAAATTACCATTAACTTGCTGATTTTTCAAAATCAAAGCCAAGAAAAATCAAGAACTTATTCTCCCACCAATTCCACGTTCTTGCAAAAATAAAGAAAATAGAGAGGGTTAATATATATTTTACCCCCTGAATTTATCCACTTATATCTAGTTGCTATCTAAACTTATATTCTATCATACAGTTTGTTGCAATCGCACTAACATCGGTAGTTTGTGTTGACGTGGCACTGATAATCAATTTGGTGGTGGCATGCGGTAACCTCTTAGAATGCCATGTGTTGAACATAAATAAAAAAATATTTAAAAATTTAAATTAATATAAAAAGTATAATTTTTTCACATCAAGAATGAACCTAGACTAATGGTTGTACAGATACATCTGAATTTGGACAACCACTTGTCCATATTCATTCAACAAGTGTTTTTAGTATTTTATTTTTAAAAATTTAGGTTATTTATATTATTATTATTTTGAACTTAAAAATATTAAAAATTTTATTAAATTTTAAATATATAAATTAACAAAAAGTATAAAAGTTAACCTAAACAAATAGTTGTCTAAATTCAAATGCATCTGGACAACCATATGTCAACATTCATTCTAAACATGCTTTTTAGTGTTTTTATAAATTTATAAGTTCTTTATTTTTATAAACTTATAAACTACATATTATAATTTTTTATGTTTTCAAAATACTATAGCCTTTTTATATATTTTGAATTATATATATTTTATATAATTTAAAATTATTATAACATAAAAATTGATATTTTATAAAAAAATTAAAAATATATAAAATTACGAAAAAAAACACATTTGGAATGAATCTAGATAAATGGTTGTCTAGGTTCATTCTCGAGGTGAAAAAAACCAGGTGTTAGTGTAGAGGTATAAAAGTATGTCCAAAAAAATTAGGTACCAACTTGGAGCAAATGGACAAGTTCAGGGGGCAAAATATATATTAAAACAAATAAAAAACAAAAATGGGAAATCAGGTTTTGGCCTTGAAAATATGGATGATTTTGCTAGAAAACAAGTCTACCTTTCAAGATTAATGATTTGAGATCAAAACCTTTGCGAATTGTTGAGAGAATTTTGAAAGAAAAGTTTTAAAAATCTTACAATTTAGTCATTACCTCATTATCCATTAATTAACACTAATTAAAAACACAATAATCTCACTAATTAACCTAAAAATCATTCTCAAAAACCTCTCAGTTTGACTTCCAAGAATAGCTCGGTTTACGATTCTAGCTCCAAATCAGCTTTCTTGATTCTAAAAAAATCCAGGGCTTTTCTGTAATACTTTCATTGAAGGGATATGTTTATTCCTCATCTCTTTCACCTCACAAGCCAATATCTCCATTGCCTACTGGATCCTCATACGATAAATTCGATCTAATCTCAATTGACTCCACAGAAATAACATGCGACGGATGTAATCTTTACCTTTGAAGCATTGAAACATGAAACACATTATGTTGGGGATAAACCCAATTAAGCAATGAACAAGTAAAATAACGAATAAATTGAAAGATCGAACACAAATATTTTACGTGAAAAAACCCCTCCGAAGAGGATAAAAAACCATGGACAAAGATAATTTCACTAAAATGAAAAAAACAAATAGTACAAAATATGGAGATAAACCTAAACTCAAAACCCAAAATAAGAACCCTCAAAATGCAAACTCAGAATTTTCTGAAAGCTTGTAAAAACTAATACTTAGATGTGTTATGGGTTATATTTCTAGGGTGGAAAAGGGCCTATTTATAAGTTAAATTTGTAGGTAAAATAATATTAGAATAATCCACACTAATCAGAGTTTAAGTGGGAAACTACAAATAGAGTTTAACAGGGAGAAGAAAAGCTAAAAAATATGATGCATAACCCCACAAATCTCGACCTTGACTCTTATTTCCACAACGCCTTCTTTGCTAAAGCCTGCCATGGGCTTATATTGAACTATGTAGGATTATTTGAGTCAAAGTTATGCTTAGAAACTGGAAGACTTCTAGTCTTCGACTTGTGCACTGCCAAATCAAAACTAACCCAAGTCTGATTTCCATAAACACATTGCCCTATCTTTTCAAAACCTACACTCCAAAAGAGAACATCTCTTATACAAAACAATCATATATTTTTCCTATCTATGACCAAGTTGCCTCCACTTCAAACGAGTCGAGTTCAACTCCTTAATAGACAAGGGACGTCCTGTTTCGTCGATCACCATTGATTCTTTCAGAACATAAAGAATGTCAATCTTTTTGCCTTTTATCAAAACAAGAGCCCCACGAGATACCTTACTTCCGCTTGACTCGATGTTAATTCTACAACCCTTCAAGTCTAAAATTCCCAAGGAGATGAGATTTTTCTTTAATTCATGAACATGTCTGACATCTGACAGTGTCTTAATTTTCCCGTTGTGTATTCTGATCTGAACAGTACCAATACCGATTACCTTACTGGATGAATCATTCCTCATGCGCTCAACTCCACCTTCCATTTAACTATATGTGGAGAACCAATCCTTATTGGGACACATTTGGAAAGAACACCATGAATCTAGTATCCACTCAGATGTAAGCTCGGAGCTTTCAGTTGTTTACAGTAACAAGAAATCATCACCCTTGTCATTGGCCAATTAGCACCAGTTAAATCTTCCTCGTTTCTCACAAGAACCCTTTTATTTCACAGTTTGTAACAATTTACCTTGGCGTGACCTAACTTCTTACAATAGCGACATCTCTTGTCTCGCTTTCTTGATGCTACCAAAATCGAGGTTTGCCTATCTAACCTCATATCTGAACCAAACTTAATGTCGAGTTTGTCTTTTCTCAACAGATGACCCTTCCCATTCTTGAATGAGAGATTATCTTTTTCATAAATTAGGGTCTCCCTGAAAGAGTTGTATGAAATAGGTAAATAGCATAATAATAGCATAGCCTAATTTTCATCATCAATCTCTAAACATTTTTTAAACCATTCAAAATATTAATAAATTGACTGATGTGACATTTAAGGTCCTCGCTTTAGTCCACGCGGAATATGTATAGACATTGTTTCAACACCAATTAGTTAGCCATAGACTTTGTTGTGTAAAGGGTTTCTAGCCTTTTCCATAAGGTAAATTACGTTTTCTCCATCAAAATCTCGTGCAACACATTATTTGTTAGACATAATTGAATCATGGACAATGATTTTTATCTAACCTATCCCATTCTAATTTATCCATGCATGCAGGCTTCTTCTCAAGATTGCTCTGAATCAAAAATGATGTCATCCAAACTTGCCACAGATTGAAATTTTTTATGCCATCGAACTTATCAATATCAAACCTTATTGTTTCCATCTCTGAATGGGTTAAATGCAAAAATTGAACTAGCTCTAATACTAGTTTGTTAGGGATAAACCCGGTCAAGTAACGAACAAGTAAAATAACGAAGAAATTGAAAAGATCGAACAAAAATATTTTACGTGGAAAAACTCTTCGGAAGGGGATAAGAAACCACATGCAAAGATAATTTCACTAAAATGACAAAAAACGAAGAGTACAAAAGATAGAGATAAAACTAAACTCGAAACCTGAAATAAGAACCTTCAAAATGTAAACACAAAATTCTGTGAAAGCTTGTAAAAGCTAATACCTAAATGTGTTATGGGTTATATTTCTAGGATGAAAAAGGGTCTATTTATAGGCTAAATTCGTAGGTCAAGTAATATTAAAATAACCTACACTAATCAGAGTTTAAGTAGGAAACTAATATTAAAATAACCTACACTAATCAGAGTTTAACTTTGAGAAGAAAAGCCTAAAAATACAAGGCATAACTCTACACACATTATGAATGCAACTTAGCTCTAGTGGTAATGTCAAATAGTGAGCAAAAAGACCAATCCACTCTAAAATCTCATATAGACAATTGAATCTCAAACTTAATTTCCCTTTACTCCTAAACCTTAACACCTTCTTCATGGAAAAACTTTCAAAAACACTTTGTCTCCCATTCTATACTCAATTTCTTTCCTTTTCAAATCAACATAATATTTATGTCTATCCAAAGCAAATGAGTCACCATGATGCGTAGAGGCCGGTCACTGCACTCCCCTCCATTGCAATGGGCACATTTCTATTAACTTGGCACATCAAATGCAAAAAAAGGTCAGATCAAATTTGGCTATTTTGGGAAGCCCAAAAAATCATACAAGGACCAAATCAATCAAACGACGTCATCATCAAAACATGTTAACAATTACGACAACACTCACACCAAAAAAGACAAAACCATCACAACAGTGGGGATAGCCAAAGATGTTACCAACGACAAGCAAACTGAGGTTGACATACTATTGTGCCAAAAAGCGAAACAAGTGGGAAAAGAAAAAAAAGTGAGTGGTGAAATGCCAAAGAGCTTTGAGCCTCACACTTTCACCCCGCCTATGGCCAAAACTTGGAAAATAAGGCTAGAAAAAGTAAAGAGACTAGTTAGGCTAACGGAGAGACAAAGGAAAAAAATGAATGGTTGGAATAGGGTAGGGTAGGGAAATCAAGACTTGTTTCCAATAAGAGACACCCTTAAAGTACCATTGGTAGCCACATCATCAGCAACAGAGGAAGAGGGGCACAAAGAAAGAAAATAAAGATTTGAAAGAAGAATAACCTAGTAGAGGAAGAGGGAAGAAGGGAGAGCAAGAAGAGAGGGAAAGGAAAGAGGGGAAGAGAGGGGGACGATGGCCACCGCTAAGGTTGTCAACAACAATTAGGAGAAAACAAGGGTTAGGGTTGCTTTTTCCTAGTTGAAAGAAAATGAAAAAGATTGGGAGGGACAATGGCTATAAGACATGATTAGTTTACAAACGATTACATCTGAATTTAATTACTAAATAGCTATTCAAACACAAAACTGCTAAATCAAAAAAAAAAAAGCCTAGGCAATACTAAAATCACACTTTGATATATTTATTAATTATCTATACTATTATTAAGCTTTTGACCTAGTTTATTGTTATTTAACTCGATGACACTTACATAAAAATTAAACTATTAAATAAACAATACAAATTATTAAAGATATGCTAGTAAAATATATATTTAAAATAAAAATTATGAAAAAGGAAATGAAATATTTATATTAGAAAAAATAAAAAAATGAAATGATTGAATATGAAGAGAGTGAGATTAAAAGCTAAAATGAGAGGTTGGATGAATAAGGGAAAAAATTATGTAATATTTGTTCCTTAATTATTCTTTGGAATACCAACCCTCAAATCTTCAACCCAAAAGATAAATGCTAAAGCACGTACCGTTCAAAGACAAGGGAGAGATGGTTGTTCCTTAATTATTCTAATATTCTTTGTAGGATAATGTTTTGCTGGATTTTAACTTCTACTTTATATAAATTTATTAAAAGAATAACAAATTCACATTATCAAACTAATTAATCCCCTTTTGGCAAAAAACAAAAAACAAAAAAAACCTAATAATCCCTTAGTTGACATCTTATCATTGGGGAAAGAAAAAGTTTCTGAAATTATTGATTGTAAGTTTGTAACAACGTTTTAAATGGGTGTAATTAAAATGTAACGTGAAAACCAACAGTTAGTACCACAATTTCAAAGCTTTGTTTGAAAATAGAGTAGTTTTGTGTTTGGTTGTTGTTGTTTTTCCAATTCACTCTAAAATGTTTTACATGTTTCAAATCTTACATAATTTCTTTCATATTTAGTTACTCAATTTTTATAAATTTTTATTTTGGGTACTGAAAATAAAAAATTACAATTTAGGCACTCACCCTACATATTTTTATCATTTTAGTCAAATTTGCGATCAAATACACTTATTTTACTTTCCCAACTTTAATAAATTTTCATTTTAGTCTTTCATTATTAATTTTATTTTTTTAATAAGGGATAAACCTGAGATTTTATAGGGGAATTTGAGTTAGAAAAACCCTTTTATCTTTTTAGTTTCATTTCTTTTAGAATTGATCTTAGTTTAATCTCAGTAAAAGGAAAGGAAAAAATCTAGGGCTTTATTGGGAATTACCGGACATTTATAGAAAATAAAATACTTTAGTTTTACTAGAAAAATCAATTTATCTTTTCTTTTCTCTTTTTATAATTAACTTTAATTTTGAGGAAAAACTTGTGATTTTATAGAAAATTACTTGTATTTTTATAGAGAAAACTTATTTTTTTACAGAAAAAACCAGTTTATCTATTTAATTTCCTTTATTATTTCTTTAGAATTAATTTTAGTTTTTTAGTAAAAGGAAAATATTTGGGGTTTTACAATGAATTACCTAGGTTTTTTTACAAGAAAAACCTTGGTTATTTGAACCAAGCTAGACCAATTGGACCGGGAACCATCTAAGGTATCGATCCGGAGAAAGCATTTAGATTAATTGAGCTGGGAATCGGTACAGACTGGTTCAACCAAGCTAAAAAAATCAGTTCAACTGGTTTTTAATATTTTTTATTTTTATTAATTCTTTAATGATTTATTCAATCGAGTCATTTGGACTAGCGAACCGATGTTGGTGCGAAACTTCTGAATTGTTGGTGAGGAAAATCTCAAATACAATAACGAAATACGAATCATTAAGATTCTATTCAAGCCACTATCAATGAGATAGGGCTCCAAGGCATGTATCAAGCCACTATCGTTAAGATTCTATTCACCCCACTTATACTTGGTGTCTAGATAAGTTTCAAGCAAATGATCCTCAAGGATACAATGAAGCTTGATAATTATTTGCACTGATGAAAATAATGCACTAAGCATTGAGCAGAGTATAACAAAAAAATCATTTTCTATAAAGAATTTTTGCAGTAATTATTTATAGAACAGTCTAAGAATTGAAAAGATGAAAGAGAAAGAGAGAACTTCCTTTAGAACTTTTGGTATTTCTTTGTATTTATGCAAATGAAATTCAACTCTTGTTTATATTTATCATGTCTTTTCATAGAGACATAACTTTTCTATATGTGTCTTTTCTAAATAACTTACTATTCAAGTAATATAACTCTTTGTATAATTATTTGTTAAAACCAAGTGATATAACTCTTTGTATTTAAGAGACATAACTAATCACTATAACTATTGATTAAGAAAAAGTAATAACTTTTGATTGCTTGCACCATGTTATTTATAACTATTGGTTATTTATAATTTTTCATTTGCAACTATTAAGACAGTATATATTTTGAAAATGTTCTAATAACCAATGACCTCACCGATTCAACCACTGGTTCAATTCTAAAAAACTTGATAAAAGCCTAAGTTTTTACATTGAATTGAGTTACGAGCGAAAAACTTGGGTTTCATCTCAGCAGTTGAATAACTTAATTCCATGTAAAAATCTAAGGGTTTTTTGAAAAAAATAAAATTGATTCTAAAAAATGAGTGACCAAAATGAAAACTTACTAAAGTTGAGTGACTAAAATGAGTATATTTAATGGGAAATTAATAGTAGGTGACTAAAATGATAAAAGTATGTAACAATAATGCCTAAATTGTAATTTTTTATTAATGTTGCTCAAAATGAAAATTTGTAAAATTGGATCACCAACTATGTAGTTTGTGAACTTTTAATAAAGTATAAAATCATTTGAGTTGAAATTAGTAAGGTGTTTCTCAAAATCTCATATTCAACTTTGAACCGTGAAAGGTTGATTTTATGGAGTAAAAGAGAGATTGTTTTTTCAAAATATGTGATTGGAAAATATAATATTATTACACCGAAAAGAAAGTAGTATGTTTTTATATATATTATCAACATTAAATTATTATATTTTGGATTAATAGGCAAATTTGCTACTCTACTTTTAAGTAAAACTTAAAAATTATTATTGTTGACACCATTTTTTTTTGACAAAACGGGGTCGACTTGGATTTTGAAAATGAAAACAAAAATGGGAGTCGCCACCAATCTTTTTTGTGAGGTGTGATCGGTTCACCTCGTAAAACGATTGTTTTTAATAAACGGTTTAGATTTATTAAAACAATGCTTTTGGTCTACAAAATTCAAAGAAACAGGTTCGGGAGTCGATTACGTACGAGGAAGGATTAGCACCCTCGTAACGCCCAAAAATTGGTACCTAGTTGATTAATTATGTCTTAGTGTCGAAGATTAAAAACTCGAAAAGAATTTAAAAATACAATCCTCTTTATAATGTTGATTTTAAAATGCTTTAATTAAATCAAAAATAATGCCTCCTTAGCTCGAAGTAACAAGATGTCACACCCAGTAAGTTAGGACCTGACATCTCATATTTTGAGAGTAAGTTTGCATTTCACTTTTTTATTTAAACCTCATTTATTTTAATTTTAAAAGGATATTCGGTTACTTAGAATCAACGAGAAAAAATCGAAGCCCAGTAAGTTAGGGCACGATTTCTCGAATTTTCTAAATATAGAATATTACCTTTATTTTTTGAAATTTTGTGTGTTTGGAAATTTAAACGGATATTTTGCTATTTAGGTTTAACGAGAAAATCGAGACCCAGTAAGTTAGGGTACGTTTTCTCGAATTTCCAAACGCAAGATATTGCCTTGTTTTTGAAATTTTCTTTTTACAAATTTGGGTAAAAATAAACGTAACGTTTGAAATAGCGTGTGAAAAAAGGGTTGTGTTGATGGAATGACAATTTACAACAAGGAGAAACAATTTATCAAACGACAGGGTACACGAATGAATTACCATAGCATGGAAATACGAATAAACGAAATAATACACATAACGGCAATAATTACACGACACATCGAATACAAATATTAATAATCAAAGTAAACAAAACAAACAATATATAAGAGTCAATTTAAAGAAAATTATAGCTCCAAATGAATGATGTGTAAAGGCATTTCAAAAAAAACAATTCAAATAAATAGAATATATATAAAAAATGAAACTAAAATAAATAACAATGAAAACAATAAATAATAAATAATATATTTAAAATCAACATATAAAACAGTTTTAAAAAATATATATATATGTACATAAAATTTTGAAAGATATTCATACATAAGTTTATAAGAAATAATATATATATAAAAAATAAGAATAAAAATAAATTTAGTGTAAAACAGTTTCAAATAAATAATAAATATAAAAACTTAAAATAAGTAATGATAGAAGAACATATTTTAAAAATAAATAAATTAAATATATTGAGGATGTGGTTGAAACGGAATTAAAGAATCGGGTCTTAAAGCGCAAATACATGAAACAAAGTTGCTAGAAATTTGAAATAAAAGGCGCGAGGACATGGGGACCGATCACAGAAATATTCCCGTCCTTCATGCGCATCACCTTGTACAGGACTAGATTGGAACAAGCGAAAATTTATGTGGCCAAAATAAAATTGAAACAAAAGGCAGCATTGAATGTACCGCAGGATTGGAGGGGCCAAAGGCGCTAATTACCCATCAAGGCAAGCATACGCAGGTCTCCCCTCCTTCAAACGACGCCGTTTAACTGCTTATAAACCAAAACATTTTTTTTTACTTCACTTTTTCAGATTTTCTAAAAAAAACTGAAGGAGCCTTATTTTTTTCTCTCAACACCTCCCTATATTCGCCTAGGGTTTCTCTAAGCCTCCGTCGCGCGCCGCAGGGAGACCGGTGGTCGGCGTTAGCAAAGCCGACGTCTTTGGCCCCATTTCCAACATTTTAAAGGTCGAATCCCTTTATCCCGAAAAATGGAAAGAAAAGGATTTCGTTTTTCCTTTTTAAGTTCGATCCGACTACGAGAATCGACCCGACGATGGCGAAACCATGAGGCAACTCGGTGAACCTCTGCTTTCCCTTTATTCTCGTATTTTCCTTAAAATAAATAAATGAATAAAAATAAAAGAAAAGAAATCCTTTGACCGAAATCAGAATAACTTTACTCTTTTTTTATTTCTCCTGTTAGTAAATCGGGAAGAAAAAATTACGCCCTTATGCTCGATTTTATAACCGATTTTAAAATTCCTAAACTTCTATTTTTTTGTTTTGCTATTTGGCTGCTTGTTGTTGCGTGTTTTTGCTGTTTTACAGGTGTTCTGACACGCGTGAAGGGGCGATGGTAGGTGGATCTCAAGCGGTGGCGATGTGCGCAGAGGCTGGCAGAGGCGTGTGTTGGTGGTGGCGCGCATGGGAGGAGCGGCAGAGGCTAGGGTTCCCCTTGGCTGATAATTTTTAGTTTTAGTTGGGCTAGGGTTTAGTTTTGATTTGGGTTAGGAATCTGGGCTTGTTTTTTTGTAATTGGACTGTTTTGAATGTGTTGGGCCCGGGCAGATTTTGAGCTTTACAGCTGCCCCTCTTTGCTCATTGTCGTGCAACGGGAATGAAGCAAAGACTTTTAAGAAAGGCCAAAATTGTCCGGTCTTGCCGATTCTCGACTCGTTCTGGTGTTTCTCTTCTTCAAGTAGCTTCACTCCAGTCCATTGCGTCTTATTGCTTTGATCCATTTCATGGTATCTTTAGAGAGATATGACTTCAATCTACTCTGTTGCAACTCCATGGGGATGAGATTTGTGGTTTTAGCCTGCTCCACTGCAACTTCAGGGAGATAAGACTTGCATCCTCAACCTGCTCCACTGCAACTTCAAGGAGATAATGTTTGATATGATAAGATCTAATTCGACCTACTGACTTCAGAGGTATATGATTCATCATTTTAATCCGCTCCACTGCAACTTCAGGGAGATAGGATTAGTAGCTTCTGTCTGCTCCACTACTGCTTAGGGAGATAAGATCTGTGGTTTTTATCCGATCCACTGTAACTTTAGGGAGGTAGGATTGGTTTTTTTCTGTCTGCTCCACTACTGCTTAGGGAGATAAGACTTGATGCGATCTGCTCCACTACTGCTTAGGGAGATAAGATCTGTGGTTTTTATCCATTCCACTGCAACTTCAAAGAGATAAGATCCACTGCAACTTTCAAATTGACTGCAATGTCGAGGAACAAGATTCGCCATTGTAGCTTCAATCTATTCCACTGCACCGCCAGGGAAGTAAGATTCACCGTTTCGGCTTTAATCTTTTAAATTGCAATGTCGGGGAAGCAAGATTCACCGTTGTAGCTTCAATCTATTCCACTGCACCGCCAGGGAAGTAAGATTCACTGTTGCAGCTTTAATCTTTTAAATTGCAAGGTCGGGGAAGCAAGATTCGCCGTTGTAGCTTTAATCTACTCCACTGCATCACCATGAAAGTAAGATTCGCCATTGTGGCTTCCATCTTTTAAATTGCAATGTCGGGGAAGCAAGATTCGCCGTTTTAGCTTTAATCTACTCCACTGCATCGCCATGGAAGTAAGATTCGCCATTGCAGCCTCAATCTTTTAAATTGCAATGTCGAGGAAGCAAGATTCACCATTGTAGCTTCAATCTATTCCACTGCACCGCCAGGGAAGTAAGATTCACCGTTTCGGCTTTAATCTTTTAAATTGCAATGTCGGGGAAGCAAGATTCACCGTTGTAGCTTCAATCTATTCCACTGCACCGCCAGGGAAGTAAGATTCACTGTTGCAGCTTTAATCTTTTAAATTGCAAGGTCGGGGAAGCAAGATTCGCCGTTGTAGCTTTAATCTACTCCACTGCATCACCATGAAAGTAAGATTCGCCATTGTGGCTTCCATCTTTTAAATTGCAATGTCGGGGAAGCAAGATTCGCCGTTTTAGCTTTAATCTACTCCACTGCATCTCCATGGAAGTAAGATTCACCGTTGCGGCCTCAATCTTTTAAATTGTAATGTCGAGGAAGCAAGATTCGCCGTTGTAGCTTTAATCTGCCCCACTGCATCGCCATGGAAGTAAGATTCGTTGTTGCAGCTTCAATCTTTTAAATTGTAATGTCGGGGAAGCAAGATTCACCGTTGTAGCTTCAATCTGTTCCACTGCATCACAAGAGAGATAAGGTTTAATAAGATCTTCTCTACTGCAACTTAAGAGAGATAAGATATGTTTTCTTCGATCTACTTCGCCACCAGTATGGGAAGACAAGATTTGCATCTTCGATCCACTTCCTACCAATATAGGAAAACAAGACCTGCTATCTTCGATCTACTTCACGCCAATACATGAAGACAATATCTGCTTTCTTGGATCTACTTCGCCACCAGTATGGGAAGACAAGATATGCATCTTCGATCCACTTCCTACCAATATAAGAAGACAGGACCTGCTATCTTCGATCTACTTCACTGCCAACATAGGAAGACAAGATCTACTTTCTTCGATCTACTCCGCCACCAATATGGGAAGACAAGATCTGTATCTTCGATCCACTTCCTACCAATATAGGAAGACAGGACCTGCTATCTTCGATCTACTTCACTACCAACACAGGAAGACAAGATCTACTTTTTTGATCTACTCCGCCACCAATATGGGAAGACAAGATCTGCATCTTCGATCCACTTCCTACCAATATAGGAAGACAGGATTTGCATCTTCGATCCACTTCCTACCAATATAGGAATATAGGGCCTGCTATCTTTGATCTATTTCACGCCAAAACATGAAGACAAGATCTGCTTTAATGACTTCAATCCATCCTACTGCAACTTCAGGGGTATAAGATCTGTTTCTTTGATCTGTTCTCTGGGGATCATGACCTGTAAAATTTGTTTTATGGACCTATTTATGCCTAGTGTTTAGGATGACATGATCAGAATGAATCAAATGCTCCTAACTAGATGTGTATGAATGATATTTGCATTGAATGATATTTGTATGAATGCAAAATGTCATTTTTAGAGAATGATCATCTTTTACTGCTTAGGTTGTCATTACTCGCTGTTCGTCAAGGTTCTATCACTGATACTTGTTCAGCTGGTATCTTTGACAGAAAAACCAAAGAAATAGTCACAATTTAGACTATTCTTTCTCCAATGCTTCTAACCCTTAAGTTGGTTAGTTCTAAACAATAGCCCTGTTCCAAGTCCTCGTACTATTTAAAAGCTTTCAGAGTAATATACAGAACTCCTTCTGCTTGAATATTATCAGTCCATTAATCGTGATTTCAATGAAAAATGCTTGAAAAAGATTATCAAAATAGACAAGATGAAATTTTGTCGAGAGCAAAGCTCGAAATGAATCAATCAATCAAGATAGCAAATTTTGCTAGAATAAAAAAATAAGAATAAATTAATCAAGATGGCGTATTTTTTCAAAAATACAAAAAATGAATAAAATGGAAATAGGTGCCCCATATATCGTAGCATGAGCTTCTCTACCCCAAACATCTTGAGGACCCCTTTTGAACTTGATGTGTTTAGAAATCCTAGAAGACTTTGTTGATGCCCCAACATGTAGCATCTCTCCTTCTTATTAATTCAGAGAGGACAAGACTACCGTATGCCCCACCTTCAATCAAAATTTGAACTGCCCATTCCTGGGTTTTCAATTCAAAACCCCTTTGGTCTCAAGGTGCCCTTTGCGGGTTTTCACCTTGGCCTCTACCTTTTCTTTTTCATTTTTCTTTTCTTTTTTTTCGTTTGTTTTTTCAAGTGAAGTATTTATTGCTTGAATCAGAAATCTCAAGATTAGGCAAGTTCTTGCCATCTATCCTGGTCAATATCAACGATTCTTCAGATAAGGCATTCCACATAAGTTCCTTTCTAGTTTGGCATCCACTTTCTTCTGAAGTCCTTTTGTATAGGAAGGATCTTCTTCGATATCAGGTCCCCCTCATGGAATTTTCTGGAGCAAACCTTTTTTGGTGAACTCGTATCATTCGCTTTTGGTACATCTGACCATGACGGATAGCTTTCAACCCTTACTCTTCGATCAAATTTAACTGATCATATCGGGCTTAGATCCATTTTACTTCATCCAACTTCAACTCTGACAAGACTCGAAGGGAAGAAATATCACCTTCGATAGGTAAGACTGCCTCTATTCCATATACCAATGAGAAATGAGGTGCCCCAGTAGAGGTTTTTTTATTTTTTTGTCTCTTTTGTTCTTTTTTTGTTTTTGTGTTTTTGGTTTTTTTGCCTCCACTAAACCGTTCATTTTAGGGCGACATGGTGTTAATCTTGAATAGACTGCAAACTTCTGATGTCGTGCGGTTGTTCAAATTCAATGCATTGTCTAATATGATCCTTTTTGGCATTCCATATTGACATATGATTCTTCAAGAAAATTGCTGATTGTCAGCTTTGTGATATTGGCATATGAAACAACCTCTACCCACTTGATGAAGTAATCAACGACCATAAAGATGGATCGATGACTGCCAGAAGCTTTTAGCGAGATCGGCCCAATGACATCCATGCCCCTCATAGAAAAAGTCCATAGAAAAGTCATAACATGAAGAGATAAAGGAAGCACATAAATCTTGTCTCCATAAGTTTTGCCCTTGTGGCTTTTCTTGGTATAACTGATGCAATCCCCTTCCATGATGGACCAGCAGTACCCAAATCTCATGATTTGCTTGGCCATTGCAAAACCATTAGCATGGGTTCCTCAGACACCCGTATAGACCTCTTCCAAGATCTTCTTTGCCTCAAGAGTGTCCACACGTCTTAGTAGCTCAGGCATATCTTGGTACAATCATGTGAAAACATCATTGAATTCTTAAAGTAACTCAATGACGTCTCACTTTGTCTCCGTGGTGATACAGGCTCTGATCTTCACCTTTTTCTGTTCTCCTAAGCTCACAATTCCCCACTGATTTTTTGTAAGGTAGGATCTATTTTTCGACTTGCTCTACCATCCTTAACAAATCAGGAGATAAACTAAAGTCTCAATCATCTTCAAAGTCTTGAAGATCCTCTAGACGTATATCTTGCTCAAAAGAAAGTTTTGAGTCAATAGCAGTGTCGTTCATATCATTGATATCTAAAGACCTGTTCTAGGGACGAAGGAAGACTCAAAGAGCTAATGAATCAAAGGGTAATTACCTGTGTGGTATGAGTATGAATGAACTGGAAGGAAAAAAAGAATATTTGCCAAAACAAGGCACAGATTCATTTCGTTGAAATAAAGAATAGTGGACATGTGCCTTTTTCACAAAAGGATTTTCTATTGCTCCCAGGCTTAAAACAATAAGAGCGTTCCAAATATTACTCTGAAATGGTCCTAAAAATTACAAGAATCTCCTCCACAGCCCAGTTGTTTTGAACGCCTCTAGGGATGTAGAAACAAATTCATGATAGACTTTTTCATTTTTTTAGTTCTTCTTCAAAGGCACAAACATCTTCACCTTTCGAACCATCGATATATTCAAATAATTCCAATTCTTTATCATCCATCTGGTTCTGTACTAGAGTTCTAAACTCGACGTACTTTTGGATTTTAGGAAATTTACTGTATGCAATGAAATGTAATGTTGATGCATGAATGCGTATTTTTGGATTTTAGGAAATTTATTGTATGCAATGAAATGTAATGTTGATGCATGAGTGCAAAAAAGAGACGTTAATTCTTGGTTCAATTCTATTAGAACAACTTTACTGGAAAACAAATCTCTTTACATAAAGTGGATATATATACGGTTTTGCCATTATAGGCGGAGACATTGGATCCTCTTCTTCATTCGAGCGTTAAGATAAATCTCGCGAACTCTTTAAAAGGGACGTCTCTTCTATCTCCCTTTTGCTTGATCCGGGCTGCGACTCATTGCTCACTCATCCTCGTGATACTCGTTGGCTTCTCTTTAAGAAAGTTCAGCGGCCCTCGAATAATCTTTGTCATCTTGAGTCTTCAGGCAACGAGGCAAAGTCGTGTACTCATTCACCAGACTATCACTCTTCTCTTATCACATTTTCTTAGACCATATTCGGACAACCGTATTGTCATCCACTTTATAAAGAAACCCATTTTCTTACTATTTAGCAACTGAACGTGAATCAACACATTTTTTTATGATGAAAATGGAATGCAATCATATCCAAAACAAAAGAAAACAGGTTAGTACAAAGCAAAAGCAAGCAAGAAGAAATAGAACACATATTCGGGTGACCACTAGGGGTTTGAAGTGGCTCTACCTAGGGTAGGCTTCTAAGGCTCATTATATGCGGTTTGGTTCTAAAGTAAATGTACCCGAACCAGAAGATTCCTCAATCCTCACCCATTATAGGCTCATACGGACCGAGTTCAGTTCAAGGGAATACATTTTCCTATGGCTGCACGAAGATGAAAATCTCACGAAGACATAGGTACGGATGTATCCCGAAAGCAATCCACTACCCTGCACGGAGGTGAAAACCTCACGAAGGACTAGTTTCTCACTCCCACTTAAAAGTGTGTGACCAACGGTTATGAAATGCAATGTGCAGAAACTAAAAGACTTCAATTAATAAAGCAAACCTGTCAAAATGATGCAGACCATAAAAATGCGACAAAAGGATCATAATTTTAAATCGAATTTTATAATTTCTGACAAAAAGACAAGAAATAATCAACTCGTGGCTTGACTCTCTTATTTTGGGTCTCCAGTGGAGTCGCCAAGCTGTTGACACCATTTTTTTTTGACAAAACGGGGTCGACTTGGATTTTGAAAATGAAAACAAAAATGGGAGTTGCCACCAATCTTTTTTGTGAGGTGTGATCGGTTCACCTCGTAAAACAGTTGTTTTTAATAAACAGTTTATATTTATTAGAACAATGCTTTTGGTCTACGAAATTCAAAGAAACAGGTTCGGGAGTCGATTACGTACGAGGAAGGATTAGCACCCTCGTAACGCCCAAAAATTGGTACCTAGTTGATTAATTACTGTCTTAGCGTCGAAGATTAAAAACTCGAAATGAATTTAAAAATACGATCCTCTTTATAATGTTGATTTTAAAATGCTTTAATTAAATCAAAAATGGAAAATGCCTCCTTAGCTCGAAGTAACAAGATGTCACACCCAGTAAGTTAGGATCCGACATCTCATATTTTGAGAGTAAGTTTGCATTTCACTTTTTTATTTAAACCTCATCTATTTTAATTTTAAAAGGATATTCGGTTACTTAGAATCAACGAGAAAAAATCGAAGCCCAGTAAGTTAGGGCACGATTTCTCGAATTTTCTAAATATAGAATATTACCTTTATTTTTTGAAATTTTGTGTTTGGAAATTTAAACGGATATTTTGTTATTTAGGTTTAACGAGAAAATCGAGACCCAGTAAGTTAGGGTACGTTTTCTTGAATTTCCAAACGCAAGATATTGCCTTGTTTTCAAAATTTTCTTTTTACAAATTTGGGTAAAAATAAACGTAACGTTTGAAATAGCGTGTGAAAAAAGGGTTGTGTTGATGGAATGACAATTTACAACAAGGAGAAACAATTTATCAAACAACAGGGTACACGAATGAATTACCATAGCATGGAAATACGAATAAACGAAATAATACACATAACGGCAATAATTACACGACACATCGAATACAAATACTAATAATCAAAGTAAACAAAACGAACAATATATAAGAGTCAATTTAAAGGAAATAATAGCTCCAAATGAATGATGTGTAAAGGCATTTCAAAAAAATGAAAAATATAAACAATTCAAATAAATAGAATATATATAAAAAATGAAACTAAAATAAATAACAATGAAAACAATAAATAATAAATAATATATTTAAAATCAACATATAAAACAGTTTTGAATATATATATATATATATGTACATAAAAATTTTGAAAGATATTCATACATAAGTTTATAAGAAATAATATATATATAAAAAATAAGAATAAAAATAAATTTAGTGTAAAACAGTTTCAAATAAATAATAAATATAAAAACTTAAAATAAGTAATGATAGAAGAACATATTTTAAAAATAAATAAATTAAATATATTGAGGATGTGGTTGAAACGGAATTAAAGAATCGAGTCTTAAACTGCAAATACATGAAACAGGTTGCTAGGGGGCTGAAATAAAAGGCGCTGAGGACATGGGGGATCGACTGCGCAATATTCCCCGTCCTTCATGCGCATCACCTTGTACAGGACTGGATTGGAACAAGCGAAAAATTATGTGGCCAAAATAAAAATGAAACAAAAGGCAGCATTGATTGTGCCGCAGGATTGGAGGGACCAAAGGCGCTAATTACCCATCAGGGCAAGCATGTGCAGGTCTCCCCTCCTTCAAACGGCGCTATTTAACTGCTTATAAACCAAAACATTTTTTTTACTTCACTTTTTCAGATTTTCTAAAAAAAACTGAAGGAGCCTCAATTTTTTTTCTCTCAACACCCTCCCCTATATTCGGCCTAGGGTTTCTCTAAGCCACCGTCGCGCCGCCGCCAAGATCGGTGGTCGGCGTTGCGCAAAGCCGACGTCTTTGGCCCCGTTTCCAACATTTTAAAGGTCGAATCCCTTTATCCCGAAAAATGGAAAGAAAAGGGTTTCGTTTTTTCCTTTTTAAGTTCAGTCCCGGCTACGGAGAATCGACCCCCCCGACGACTGCGAAACTGCGAGGCAACTCAGGTGAACCTCTGCTTTCCCCTTTATTCTCGTATTTTCCTTAAAAATTAATAAACAGAATAAAATAAAAGAAAAGAAATCCTTTGACTGAAATCAGTAATAACTTTGCTACTGTTTTTATTTCTCCTGTTCGTAAAATCGGGAAGAAAAAAATTACAGCCCTTATGCTCGGTTTTTATAACCGATTTTAAAATTCCTAAACTTCTATTTTTTGTCGTTTTGCTATTTGGCTGCTTGTTGTTGTGTGTTTTTGCTGTTTTGCAGGTGTTCTGACACGCGTGGAGGGGCGATGGTAGGTGGATCTCAAGCAGTGGCGACGTGCGCAGAGGCTGGCAGAGGCGTGTGTTGGTGGTGGCGCGCATGGGAGGAGCGGCAGAGGCTAGGGTTCCCCTTGGCTGATAATTTTTAGTTTTAGTTGGGCTAAGGCTTATTTTTAATTTGGGTTAGGAATTTGGGCTTATTTTTTTGTAATTAGACTGTTTTGAATGTGTTGGGCCCGGGCAGATTTTGGTCTTTACAATTATTATTATTTTTTTAATATTTGCTGTTATACTTTTGGAGTAAAGAATTAGACTTTTAAATCGTCTCGACACTATTATCAAACACAAAAACAGGTTGGATACTCTGTCGTTGATGCATCGGCTCAATGAAACAATTTAAGTAGCAATAATCTAAAAAAATAATAGTATGTATGAAATTTTATTGATCTAACGGAGTAACACTAAAAGGAAGGTTCTACGTTGGAAAAAGAAAATTGCAAGTACTAACAGGGAGGATGAGAAAACCATAAATGAATCACAACTCAGGTTTTGCATAACATAGAATTCTATGCTAGTCTTGCTATATTCAGCAACCCATTATGCATTTCCTCATACCTATAATGAGTCAAGTCACTCGTTTAAGTTCAAAAGTCCATTAGAAAATTGGGAGGGTGAGCAAAAATATAAACCCAAAAATGAGCTTAAACAAAAAAATAATGCTTGTTTTCCAAATGAGCCAGTCTTGGGTAGGATATTTTTCACTTGAGCCAGACCCAACTCGGATCAGACTAAACTTTATTTTTTGCTATTATTTTGTTATCATTTTACTATTATATTACTACTATTTTTGTTATTATTTGGATATTGTATAATTCTTGTTTTATTGTTAATTTTGCTACTATTTTAAAGACATTTGTTTGCTAAGTTGCAACTATCTTAGTATTATTTAAGTATAAAGACTTTTTTTAATGTATTTTTAATTTGTTGGTAAACATTTATTTTAATGTTTTTAGATACTTGATATATTATATTTTTTAAATATGGATGGACCGACCTAACTCGAAAATGAAACTAAAATTTTACTCAAACCCGACCCGAACTCAACACGACCTGGCCCATAATCATATCTACTCCCATCACAAAGTCCGTGTACCTTGTATTAGTTAGAGTATGTTTGTTTCACTAAAAATAACTTTTAGAAAATGATTTTTGGAAAATAATTTACTTTCTTGGAAAATTTAATATTTTCTAGTGTTTGGATGAATTTTGTAATATATTTCTGTTGTTTGGTAGATCTCTTAAAATATTTTATAAAAATTGTTTTCAATGAAACAAACATACATTTGAGATTTTCTTATCTTTTCAATTTTTAATTAAGTTTTTTATATCTATAAATTTATATTTTACATTGTTTTTGCATATATTAAAAATATTTTGTTAATTCAGGGTTCATTACAATGTCATTTTTAGTTACATGACTACCAAATGAGTATTTTTATTTAAAATGTTATATCAACAAAATTGACAAAAATTTAACAATGTCAACAATTGGACTTGATTTTTAAATTTAAAAAGTAGATGAACTAAATTCTTGAAAATAAAAGTATAAAGACTAGATTGCAAATTTGTGACGAGTACATAGACTTTGACATATTTTAACCTTTATATTGCAAAAAAAAAAGTATTAATATATTTATAATTGTAATAAATTTTATTATTAAAATATTTATATTTTTTATAAAATAAAGAGAGATGGAGAGAATAAAGAACAAAGAAAATATGAAAGCATAGATAATGTACTTTATTAATCAAATGGATGATTACAATGTTTCATCGAGTCTCTATTTATAGGCATAAGAAGTGTAAAAGAAGTTGAGATCTAATTCTAATAACTATTAGAATTTAAAGTACATTAAAACTTTTATCTTAATCATGATGGACGTCCACTTAATAAGATATTCATAACAATCCTCTTGGATATCCATTGGTAGATAATGTGCCTTGTTAAAACCTTATTAAGAAAAACCCTGTGGGATAAAAATCCAATGAAGGAAAAAGAGTACACAATTTATACTATGCATAATATGCTGCCTCATTAAAAACCTTACCAGGAAAATCCAATGGGACAAAACCTCGATTAAGGGAAAAAGAGTGCAACGCGTATTTACTCCCCCTCATGAAAACATCACATATTTTCTCATATTCTATGTATTCAATCTTGAATACTAGTTTTTCAAATGACTATTTGAATGTATTTGCTAAGCATTTATATTACCATTCTTTTAAAAGTTATGAGTGAGGAAAATTTGGGGAAATATATTTTGATCTCTTTAGAAGATTCAATAATAATCATAACAAATTTTAATCATGATTCTTTTATAAAAACACAAATAGGTATTTTGGATCATTTTATAATCCACCTTCAACTACTATTCACTAAGTCAAATTTACCACATATGTTCAAATTATTTCAATTCATATAAATGAATAATTTCTAGAATTTCAATATGCTTCTAGCATTCTAAATCCTTCAAGGATTTTAATATAAACTTTACTATATAGTAATTTATAAATGTTGTAACAGCAACCATTAGACGCAAGTCAAATCTTTTATGAATTGTCAATTTAATTTTAAAGGATATTGCATCCACCACAAAAGAATATTCTATCTTTCCATAATCAATAGCAGTACTTAGCGAAAAACTTCATTTTTTATTCCTCTTTTGCAAAACTACTTCATTTGCACCCTCACTGGCTTTATACCTTTAGATATTTGGACTACTAGTCTAAAAACTCCATGAATTTAATTGTACTTGAGTTGTGTCTTTCTATTTTCATCAATTTATTCCATATCTATATTTTTCAATAGATTTATTCAAGATCCCCCTTTTATTTTATTATTTCAATAATAATATTACATGCAAAATCATTTTCGACCACTTTTATTATTCGGTTCCACATTATCTTAAATTGACATAACTTATCTAGATCTCTTATTTTCATTATTTTAAAATTCAGTTTCAAGTACCTGAATCTCTTCTGGAGTTTTACTTATTAGTTATGCCTTGGGTTTCTTCTAGAACCCCCGTCTCCACTATATGATCATCTTGAAAGTTTGCTCATTTACTTTTACTAGGATTTTTATCTTTGGAACCGATCGATCTTCCACTCTTCAGGCATGGATTACTTTTTACACTAACAGTTTGCCCTATTAGAACATCAATTCGTATTGGAGTATTTTCAGGCAGTATGTAAGATTTAATGAATCTGGTAGTTGATTTGTAAAATGAATCATCTGTTGAACTTCTGGTTCACATTACTTTGTACGAGGATCTTAGACATTGATAATTCATTTCAAGTACTTTATTAATCCAGCTTTTTATCCTCTTCCCCTTATGTTGGGAAAACTGACAACTCATGTCATAATTAAATTTCGAATTAATAGCTCAAAAATATTATAAGAAGACTCATATAAATATACATTCTCAATCTTTTATTCTGACCCATCTTTGTGCTTTGTGGTGGAGCAGTTGGAACATATACCACACATCCAAAAGTTGTCATAAGTAATGATTTAGCTATTAGTTGGAGGCATTTGATAAATAATTTAGCTAAATCATTTTGTGTGTGAACATGAGCTACAGGATGTTCAACTTTTATCCCAATTAACATGCAATAATCATTGAAAAATTGGGATGTAAACTCACCAACATTAGAAAGATGAATTATTTTAATTGCATAATATGAAATTAATCATTTAAACAAGCAATCTTGTAAACGACAGGTTGCAAGTTGATAATGTATGTGATTATTTTGTAGATGCATCTATCAAAATCATATAATATTAAAACCATCCACATGGTGGATGAATGGGCCCATATTCATTTTAGAAATGCAAGACATTAAATCTCAACTTTAGCTAGTGAGTTTCTAAGAATCATTTTTTATTGAGAACAAGCAACAAATGAGAATTCTTTAAATTAAAGAATCTTCTGGTTCTTTAATGAATGCCCATATGAATTCTCAATTAATTTTCACATCATATATGATCCAGGGTGGTCTAACTGGTCATGCCAAGTAGTAAATGTATTTGTATTAGTAAACTTCTGGTTTACTTTAACATGTGTTTCAATTGTACTAAATTGTAACAAATTGATAATTTTATTATTATTCATTTTAATCTGTATCCACATATAAGTACTACTGTGACATTTACTACTAGAAATGTCTAAATCAATGTGAATTCTATAATGCCACTAATACAATAAATATAAATTCAAAATAATTATATGCAGTATTCACTTCAAGGAATATGCCAAAATTTTCAAATGCCCAAAAATCTATTAATAGCAAACTTTGAGAGTGGATCTTATTTTCCAGGTGTACAACAGGTATAACCAATGACTTTTCATAGATAAGTTTTCTCTCTTGCAAGTTCTCATCAGTAATATTTTACCACGTAATTTTAATTGAGGACTTATTTTGAATACTGTAGAGTTATGCTCACAATTTTTAAAAAAACTTGCAACTTTAGGTGCATCCAACCATAATAAGCTTTAGATAGAATTATCATATTCTATTTCTCATAAGTAAATCTTTCACAGTCAAATATTTTGTTTTCAACCCTTTAATAGGGATGATGACAAAAGAATATCACAAATATTATAAGATAAATATAAATTAATAACCCAATCCCCATTTTTATTCATATGAAATATAATATTTTCCTCATTCACAATCTCAATATGAGATCCATTACAAATATCTTTTAAAAAGTAATGCATTAACCATCACAAATTTTGTGTTTTTAAATATTGATATATTAGCTCTTCTAGAGCTTTCAACTAATTTTGTACTATCAAATATTGGAATAATATTTGTTTGTTTCAGTACCAAATAAGATAAATATTTTCTATCTGTAATGATAAAATTCATTACTACATTTTCATATCCTTCTTCAAAGAATATCAACAGAAACAAAATATTTGGGCATACGCCACATATGTGGCCAATAATATTTCATATCACATTGATAACATAAGTTATCTTTATCCTTTGAAAAGTTAACTTAAGAACTCTCATTGTTCTCTTATTTATTACTATGTTCCCACTTTTAGTGGTCCATGAGTATATCGTTTTATTTTCTTTATGTTTACATTCACTTCGGGGAATGCAAAAAATCTGGTAGGACAGACTTCTAAACACCTCTATTGATTTTTTATTTCATAATTACCATCGCAAACATGAGTAGATTTTAAATCAGAATCTATCCATTCATGTTGTCATGATTATTCTCCAATTATAATAAACATGATATAATAAATAAAACATAGTAAAATATAGCTAGAGATCTTTAACATCATCGTCATCACCTTGACTATTATTATGAGCACTATTACAAGTAGTAAAACAATTTTGTTTTCGTAATAACATTTATAATCTAATAGTAAAAATCACTTAATAAATAATAAAATTTTCATGTACGGTGCTTGAAAATTATGCGATACACATTGTATCAAATTTCAATACCACATATATATTATAAAATCTTATATTGCTCTAATAAAATATTTATAAGTTCAATTTAAAAGATATCATACAATCATTCAATATTAGCAAGTTAATAAGACTAAATAGATCCTATCAAAGTTCTTTTAATCAACAATGGTAGGTTAATAACACTTTCCACCATAATTTTAATAAAATTTCAAGAATAAATAACAAGAAAAAATTCTAAACATAAAAATATTATGCATAATATAACTTAATTAAAAAACTTCAAAAATAGAAAAAAACATATCATATTAATAGCAAACATATCTAATCAACAATTATGTCTTTTACATAAAAAAATTAACCTAAAAGACAAAAATCAAATACCATCGAATATCAAATTTATGTCAAAAATTTAATAGTAGTCATACCTTAATTGAAAAGAAAATATGGTCGAAATATAAAAGTTTCTTACCAAATCTATACTTTACCCATGCTTGTACAATAAATCAAAGATCGAGAATAAGAACCATAATCCATTCTGAGATTGAATCTTTCAACATCCCGAAGATGAAGTTGTAAGGGTGAAAGTTTAAGGTGAAAAAAATTTTGATCTGTAGGATGACTTCGAAAGATTTTGAAAAAATAGAGAACTATCGTGCTAATAACGTGTTATAAAATAAAGAGAGATGGAGAGAATAAAGAACAAAGAAAATATGAAAGCATAGAGAATGTACTTTATTAATCAAATGGATGATTATAATATTTCATCGAGTTTCTATTTATAGGCATAAGAAGTATAAAAGAAGTATAGATCTAATTCTAATAACTATTAGAATTTAAAGTATATTAAAACTTTATCTTGATCATGATGGACATCCACTTAATAAGATATTCATAACAATATTGAATTTTTAATAATATGTGAAGATTATTATTTAAAATTATCATTTTAAAATTTATTATTAAAATAAAATTCAATTATTAAATAATTTATTAAAATAATAAATTATATTAATAATTTATTATATGACTAAATATAAATAATTAAATAGGTATGTTTAATGATACTTGAAAAATATAATATTTTATATTAATATTTTAAATATTTTAAAAATAAAATTATTATCAATATAATAATATTAACCTTGATTTAAGTTCATTTTATATAAAAATAAAATTAGCTGTAGAGAAGTTCTTTTTGGAAAATGATTTACACTTTTTAAAAGGACTAGTCATTTTACGAAAAATAGTTTATTTTACGTTGACCGTAAATTATTTTTCATTGACTAAATTATTTCATGTGAAACAAATACAGAAAAATATAAAAATATTTTTCAGAAAACATTTTACATATAAACAATAGAGCTTATTTTCCAATTTTGTCCAAAAGAAAAAAAAGGTAATATTTACTATTATCAATCATCATAATCATATTTCATACTCTTTTTTTACTACAATACTTAACAATTTTGTAATATAAATTTAATAGTTATAAAACTCGACACTTATTTTTTTAAACAACACCATACTTGGTTTCCATGGCCATTAAATCTAACATTTCATTCAATTAACTAGTCATTTAAAATGTGAAATTATTTTCGTAAACTTGTCAATTAAAATAAATTAGTTCAACCTTGTAAATTGAATTTTTTTTATTCTCATCAATTGCATAAGCTCGATCCTAGTTGGGTCGGTTCGAGCGGGTTACCCAACCCTTGGCAAGTCTAATGTAAATCGAAAAACATAAATTTTTAATGGTATTAGTAGTTTAGAATTGTAACGGGCCGAATTTTCAATGGTACCGAAAAATGCGGTTTTGAAACTCCATTTCTATAAATTAGGTTTGTAAATATCAAATATGAATATTTACGGGGATAAAATAAAAATGTATTAAAGATTGATCCAGTAATTTTTTCGAGTTAATAGTTAATTAAGACCTAGAGACTAAATTGTAAAAGTCCAATCGCTGTAGATTTTTAATTGACCAAAGGTTTAGGGACCTAAACAGTAAATAGCCAAAGATCCAAAATAGTGAATAAACCATTTTATAATATAAAATAGTGGATGATGGAGTTATTTTCAACTAATAAGGTTAATTTTAATTAAAGTAAACTAATTAAGGTTAATTAATGTTTAATCAATGTATAAAAGCTTAATTTAGTGGGAAAAAATGCCAGCTTCCTCATTTGTTCTTCTTGCCATCCATGGAAGGAAAAAAATAAGGAAAATTCAAAAGACATTCGACCATTGATTTTTAAAGTAAATTTAAGTTTTTTTTTCTTGTAAATTTTATGAATTTGGGGTTATGGAAGCTTGATTTAGCTAGCCCATGTACCAATTTGTAAAACTGTTAAAGTTTTAACGTCGGAGAACTGTATCTTGAAGATAGGTGGCAAGAGTTTTAGCTGTTAAAGCAAAGTGGGATGTCAGTGGCTAATTATGAACGGGAGTTCATACGACTCAATAAGTACGATGTTGAATTTGTGTCATCTGAAATCGAAAGTTGTAAGCGATTTCTACGTGGGCTACATGATAAACTTTGGGTACAGTTGGAATTGCACCGAGTCACAAAATTTTTTGATCTAGTCGAACGGGCAAAGATGGCGGAGCAAGCTCTTGGTCTTGATAAAAATGTTGAATTTACTTGCACTACTGGAAAGAGGTTTGGAGCTACTAGCTCGCATCTACAACCGAAACGAGCTAAGAAATTTTACGCTGGCTAGAAATTGACTTTTAAGTCTGACAGATCTGATAAAAACCATGATCGACAACCGAATGTGTCCATGGGTAGTGTGCGAGGTCCGTCCAGGGATACATTATATTCTGAATTGTGAAAATTGTGGGAAAAAGCACTGTGGTGAATGTTGGAAGCTAACTTGAGCTAGTTTTTGTTGTGGATCTATAGAGTATTTTGCTTGAAACTGTCCAAAGAAGGAGAATGCTACTCCTGTTTCTTCTCAAAGGTCTGTGCATGCATATAGGGGCCGCGGAACAAGTTGCGGTGGTTCTTTTGCTAGAGGAGGTGCTAGGAAGGGAAATGATACTGTTACTCACCTGGCAGAGGCTAGAGTACCAACACGAGCTTATGTTGTACAGACATGTGAGGATGGTGATGCTACCGGTGTTGTGGTAGGTATTTCTTTATTGTATTTAGAACCTATTTATGCTTTGATAGACTCGGGATCTTCACACTCATAAGTTAATGCTGAGTTAGTTAAATCGAGAAGTTTAAAAGTCGAGACGTCTAGGGTGTCGATAGTTGTGTCAAGTCCTTTGGGACAGCCTGTAATAATGGATCAGGTGTACAGACGATGTCTGTTGGAGATACAGAATATAAATTTTCCTGTTGATTTACTAATAATGCCATTTGGCGACTTTGATTTAATTTTGGGAATGGATTGGCTTACTGAACATGGAGTGATTCTAGACTATCGTAAAAAGAAATTTGTGGTTTAGAGTGAAGACGGTAACATAATTAAAGTGAATGGTGTTCGAATGAGTAGGTCAACTCGTATCATTTCGGCAATTCGAGCTAACAAACTTTTCTATCAAAGCTATCTAGCCTATGTTATAAACTCGAATTCTGGTGATAGTCAGAGTAGTAAGATTCGAACTGTTTGTGAATTCCCTAATGTGTTTCCCTAAAAATTACTAGAATTTCCACCAGATCAGGATGTTGAGTTTACAATTGAAGTTTTTCCTAATACGACTCTGATGTCCATGTCTCCTTATCATATGACACCTACAAAGCTGAAAGAATTGAAGGTGCAATTGTAAGATTTGCTAGATCGTGGCTTTATATGCCTTAGTATATCGCCTTGGGGAACTCCAATGTTATTCGTCAAAAAGAAAGATGGCTTGATGTGACTTTGTATAGACTATCAACAATTGAATAAGTTGACGATTAAGAATCGATACCCCCTACCTCGTATCGATGACTTGTTTGATCAACTAAAAGGAGCTTTTGTTTTCTCTAAGATTGATTTGAGATCGGGTTACTATCAGTTGAAAGTAAAAGATAGTGACGTACCTAAGATAGCATTTCGTACGCGTTATGGCCATTATGAATTCTTAGTGATGCCTTTTGGTTTGACTAACACTCCTGCAGCATTCATGGATCTTATGAACCGTATTTTTCAACCATATTTGGATCAATTTATGGTAGTTTTCATTGACGCCATCTTAATCTATTCAAAATTCGAAACCGAGCATGAGCAACACCTTAAAATTGTTTTACAAGTGTTACAAAAGAAACAGTTATATGACAAGCTTAGCAAGTGTGATTTCTGGTTATTAGAAGTTGTGTTTTTGGGACATGTTATCTTAGCAGATGGAGTTAGATTTGATTCGAAAAAGATTGAGACCATTGTTCAGTGGAAAGCAATGAGGAATGTGTCAAAGGTTCGTAGTTTTCTTGAGCTAGCTAGTTATTACAGAAGATTTGTAAATAGATTTTCGAAGATAGCTTTGCCGATGACAAAGCTGTTGCACAAAAATGCTCAGTTCATTTGGAGCAATGAATGCCAAGAGAGTTTCGAGAAATTAAAATAAATGTTGACTGAAACGCTGATTTTAACTTTACCTGAATCGGGAAAAGATTTTATAGTCTATAGTGATGCCTTATTGAGTGCTCTCGGCTGTGTCTTGATGCAAGAAAGAAAAGTGATCGCATATACATCTCGTCAACTAAAAATGCATTAACGTAACTATTCGACGCACAACTTAGAGTTAGTTGCTGTGGTCATTGCTTTAAAAATCTGGAGACGCTATCTATACGGTGAAAAATTTTACATTTATACTGATCACAAAAGTTTTAAATACTTCCTAACACAAAATGAGTTGAATTTGAGACAACGATGTTGGGTCAAGCTTCTAAAAAATTACGAATGTGTTATTGATTATCATCCTGGTAAAGCTAATGTCGTAGCTGAAGCATTGAGCAGGAAGACAGTCGTTGAATTACGAGTGATGTTTGCTTAACTTAGTATCGGTGATGATGGAAGCCTGTTGGCCGAGTTGAAGGTCAAGCCAGTTTTGTTTGATCAGATTAAGGGAGCACAATTAGATGGTTCCAAGTTAGCGAAGAAAAGAGACATGGTTCAAAATGGCGCAATAAAAAGTTTTAGTATTGATGATTGTGGTTGTTTGAGAATTCAAAATCGAAGATGTGTTCCAAATGTTCCAGAATTAAAGGACTTGATACTTCGCGAAGCTTACGATAGTCCTTTTACTTTACATTATAGAGGAACGAAAATGTATTGCGACCTATGAGAAGTGTATTAGTGACCCAGAATGAAAAGAAAAATAGTGAGTTCGTAGCTAAATGCTTAACTTGTCAACAAGTTAAGACAGAACATCAGGTTCCCACAGGATTACTTCAGCCCATTTCTATTCCTGAGTGGAAATAGGAACGTATCACGATGGATTTTGTAATGGGATTACCATTATCTCCAAACAAGAAAAATGTTGTTTGGGTGATAGTTGATCGACTTACGAAATCGGCTCATTTCATTGTAGTCAAGAATGATTAGTCACTTCAAAAACTTGCTGAAGTGTCAATTCAGGAAATTGTGAGATTGTATGGTGTTCCTATGTCGGTTATCTCTGATCGAGATCCACGTTTCACTTTGAGATTTTGGAAACAGTTGCATGAATCTCTTGGTACGAGACTCAATTTCAGTACAGCCTTTCACCCGCAGACAGGCGGATAATCTGAACATGTTATTCAGATTTTGAAAGATATGCTTCGTACTTGTGTAACCGATTTTGAATCAGGTTGCGAACGTTATTTACCTTTGGCTGAACCTGTATACAATAATAGTTTTCAGTCGAGTATTCAAATGGCTCCATATGAAGTTTTATATGGTCGTAGGTGTCGAACACTTGTTTGTTAGATGAAATTGTGTGAAACAAAAGTTGTTGGGCCGGAATTGATTCAAGAAACGGAAGATATTGTTAAGATAATCCAAGATAGATTGAAAACAGCTTTCGATAGATAGAAATCGTACGCAGATTTGAAACATAGACATATTGAGTTTGCTGTTGGTGACAAGGTGTTTCTAAAGGTTTCACCATGGAAAAAAGTTTTGAGATTTGGCTAAAAAGGGAAGTTGAGTCCTCATTTTATTGGACCGTATGAAATCATTAAAAGAGTGGGACCAGTGGAGTATCAGTTGGCATTACCAGAGGAATTACAAAAAATGCACGATGTTTTCCACATTTTAATGCTTAAGAAGTATCGATCGGATTTGTCACACATTATTTCAACGGAAGAAATTGAAATTCAACCTGACTTATCTTATGAAGAAGAACTGGTCGAAATTTTGGCTTACGAGGTGAGAAAGTTACGTAATAAATGTGTTCCGTTAGTAAAAGTTTTATGGCGTAGTCATAGTGTTGATGAAGCAATCTGGGAGCCAGAAGAGACGATAAGATGTCAGTATCCCTACCTCTTTTCAGGTAAATTTCAGGGACGAAATTTATTTAGAGGGGAGAGTTGTAACGACTCAATAGTCAGGGGTGACAAAAAGTAAGATTCGGGACTCCGTTCCCGTAAAACATAAATATTGACGAGGTTAGTGTAGTAGTAAATTAGATTTTAGTTAAGTAAATTTTTTGAAATTAGGAATTGTTATGGAACAAGGGCTAAATCACGTTAAAGTTAAAAGTTGAATTATAGATTGAAATAAACTAAAGGGGCTAAAGTAACAAGTATACCATTTAATAAATGGTTGTGTATAGGTGGTCGGTCATAGGTTAAATGTTATACATGTGTATATTATATATATGTTATATATATATTAAGTAATAATGATAATTTAAATGAAAACAAAAATAAAAGAAATAAGAAAGAAAGTGGAAGGAGATAGAATAAGAGTATGTAAAATTAAAAGAAAGAATAAGAGGCCGACGGCAACCTAAGGGGTTTTTGAACATTTAAACTTCAATCGGCTAGTCAATTTAGTCTGTTTTCTTGTAATGTTTACGTTTTTGGAATCCTGGTACCTAATTCAATTTAGTCAAGATTTTAGATGTTGACATTGTTGAATAGTTTAAGTATTAGGGATTAAATAGATAGATTATTAAGTTAAAAATGAAAAAAGGATTAAAATGAGAAATTTTTAAAATTAAAGGGTCGAACTGGAAAAGAGGGAGCTAAATTTATTTAGAGTGAAATTAGTATAAAAATATAAAGTTAAATATGGAGGTTAAAACTATTCTTGATTTAAGGACTAAATTGAAGTTTAAGCAAATATAGTGTAAAAATTAAAAATTTAATGTGAAATTGAATTGTGTAATATTAATTTATTTTAATTGTTTTATTCCATAGCTAACGTTGTATCGGAATCCTTGAGTAAAAAGGGGAAGGATAAAATCGACGACGAATAGCTCGGAATTCACAATTTGTGTTTCTATAATCCGAATTAAATAGTAGATTGTTGCATATTTAATTATTTGCATATGGTAAGCATTTGAGGTAAGTACTTTGGTACTTTGAGATTGAATTGAATTCATAGTGGATTTAAAATGGATTGATTTTGTATATTATAAAATACATTGATTATATGAATATTGAATTGACTATATATGATCATGTGTATATATGTGAAATTGAGACATTGGTTGTATTGAAAAGTGAAATGAAACCCTATTAATTGTTCAGGTTGAGTCGGATATAGATGGCATGCCATAGGATAGGAAGAGTTCAAGGATTTCTTCGACCTCGAGTGGATGAGGCACTAGGTGCCAAACTGGTGTATTGGTTGGATCCATGTATCCGTCCAAGTCTGAGTCGTGTTAATAGGGGAAATTAAATGATAAATTTATGTGTTTGAGATTGAGATGGAAAAGTTGAGAAATGAATACGATATGAGAAATGAAATACGAAATGATGAAATGAGATGTAAATCTTGACACGAATTCAAGTATTAATCTAAATGGTGAATCATGCCATTGTATGAGTTGGATTACCAAATGCTATATATATATGGAATACCATTGATATGTGCTTGAACATATGAAATATTATTGCCATGTGCTAAAATTTGTGAACTCTATTGAATGTGAATGAAGAAAGAGTAAGTTGGCATTATTGATTTGATACATATGTTTTATAGCATTACTTATTGCATCTTTATATCTTATCTATCCATATTAAGTTTAAATTATTCGAATTATAGAAATATCACTGAGTTATACTCAGTGTGCGGTTTTGATTTCCGTACGCAGGCTAGGTACTTTTCAACTTATTGCCAACTCAGCATCAAACAACAAATCCTGAGCTCAAGTGTGGTGATTTTTTTTTTGTAATGGCATGTACCTAAGGAGTCATTTGTTGATGTTGTTTATAAGGTGTTGTTATTTTAGTTTGCTAGTGAAATGATGGATAAATATATATGGTTGTGGTTGAGGCTATGTTGGTATGTTAGCCTAATTTATATTTTGGTATGTGTTAGTTTAAAGTTTAGTAGCTTAAGTAGCTAAGTGTTAGTCCAATTATGATAAAGTTTTGGCATGAAGGAAAGCTTGAATGGTTGATTGTTTTATTAGTGTGTTAATGATATAAAATGTGGTATCAATGAGGGTACATTGGTTAGGTACTTAAAATGGATTGTTTTGGCTTATTTTAAGCATGCTTAATCGTGTTTTGAATAGGTTAAATGGCTGGTAATTGAGTTGCTTAGTTCCCAACTAAGTAGGAAATGGTAAACTTGAGTTTTAAAGTACTTATAGGTGCAGACGGCCTAAGACACGATTTGTCACACGACCGTGTGCCACACACAGGTAACATACACGGGTGTGTGCCCTGAGCATGTTGAAAAATAGTATAGGTGTAGTTTCCACAATAGTTGACACGTGGCCTGGGACACGATTGTGTGACCCAAGTCAGTGAGTTACACAGGCAAAGACATGGGCTGGGACACAGCTGTATGTTCCTTATTTTTAGGAATTTTTTAAAATGACCCCAAACTTTCAAAATTGTTCAAAATTAGTCCTTGCCTATTTTTAGACTATTTTTAGGTTCCTGTAGACTCGAAATATGGGCTGTAAGAGTAACTTTTACTCTGAATTAGAATGAATTAGCAAACCTGAATTAAGTGCATTCTACTAACATCATCGAAGGTAATAATAGTTAGAGTATGGACCAATATTCTGATGTTAATAATTGGAATAGTCTTGTTATGTATCTGACTTCTAGCAGTCTATTAAGACTTGGTTAGGAAGTTGTTTTTTTATGAAGGACTTGGGCGAAGCCACTTACATCTTAGGATTCAAGATCTATAGAGATAGATCAAGACGACTACTAGTTCTAAGCCAAAGTACATACATAGATAAAGTATTGAAAATGTTCAGTATGGAAGAATCTAAGAGAGGATTCCTACCTATGAGACATGGTATTTCACTCTCGAAGGAAATGTGTCCTTCAACTCCACACGAGAGAGAACGCATGAGTAAAATTCCATATGCTTCCGCTATTGGATCTATCATGTATGCCATGTTATGTACCCGTCCAGATGTCTCATAAGCCTTAAGTATGATGAGCAGGTACCAAGTAGATCCCGCTGAAGGTCACTGGACCACAGTCAAGAATATTCTTAAGTACTTAAGAAGAACTAAGGATACGTTTCTAATATATGGAGGTGGGGAAGAGTTAAGTGTAAAAGGTTACACTAATGCTAGCTTCCAAACCGACAAGGACGATTCTCGATCACAATCAGGTTTTGTGTTTTGCCTTAATGGTGGTGCTGTGAGCTGGAAGAGTTCAAAGCAAAGTACAGTAGCCAATTCTACAACAAAGGTCGAGTATATTGTAGCCAGTGAGGCAGCAAAGGAAGCGGTTTGGATCAAGAAGTTCATTACTGAACTAGGGGTTGTGCCTAGCATATCAGGTGCTATAGAACTCCGATGTGATAACAATGGAGCCATTGCACAAGCTAAAGAACCTAGATCTCACCAGCGATCCAAACATATACTTAGGCGCTACCATCTTATTCGAGAGATTATCGATCGAGGGGATATAGAGATATGTAGAGTACCTACAGATGATAACATTGTTGATCCCCTGACCAAGCCTCTGACACAGCAGAAGCATGATCGTCACACTAAGTCACTAGGTATTAGATATATGAGTGATTCGTCTTAGTGCTAATGGGAGATTGTAAGGGTATGCCCAAAGATCAATCATGAGATGGTTGTAATAATATACTTGATTTATCATGTTTATTAATATAAGGCAATATAAGACGTTACCATTATTATTTCAGTTTCTTTTCTGTGAGTATAAATAAACTGTTTTATAATAATGTCCTGAGAATAATATGATTATTCTTAAAAGGTCCTTAGTCAAGTATTATTGTTGACTAGGACAACAATAATGCATTAAGAGTAACATGTAGTTGATTGATGATAAATATTTGTCATTGATATGGAGTGTCAAAATTAATGCATGAATATGCGTGTTAGAGAACAAACATATTGGACTGACCCGCTATGAGTATGTTTCTTGGATTATTATGTAATTGTCACAACATTACTCATAGTAATTAATATGTATATGATCCTCAAACTTGAGATCATCATTATCCTGACATCGTGAGTTGTATATTTTGATATAGTCAAACGTACACCGTAACTGGTTGTTCTATAAAGGCTGATGTTGGATATACCACAATCTATATAGAGGGATATGGTTGATCAATATAGGATAAGTCCCTCTTACATAATAGGAGTAATATCTTAGGCCACTTGATTGAGTGAGACTAGAAATGCATGACCATGCTCAAATAAGTTGTTATGAGATGTCATACTTATTTGTATATCATAGTCTACTCAAGATATCAAGGAACATGGGATGGACTATGCAAGTGTGACTATTCCATTACTTGTGTCCAATCCAGAGATAAATGACTTACGGATTAATGCATGAAAGGTTAATCGCAAAAAGGTTATGTCAAATCATGATTTCTTATAACTTAGGTAGCAATGATAGATTGCTAGATGCCACTCATTGTTTGTAACATTAGAATCGTTCTAGTATTATTGCTAACGTTACAAAAACCTACAGGGTCACACCCTATGGTTGAAATGAACGGAATAAAACATAGTTGGTATTGTGTTTGGTTGTAACATGAATTAAATTAATTATAGAATTAATTTAATTGGGTAATCAAATATCGAACATATTATATGTACAAGGTTGTTGTACACATAATGAGAATATAGTTCTATTAATATATGAATTTGGTTCGTATATAAATTTAAATAAATATAGTTTACCGAAATCCTTGTTATAATTAATGTAATTATAATTTTCGGTTTAAAACATTATTATATTTATTTATTTTTAATTATGATTATTATGTTTGTATAAAATTTTTATGAATTATGATTCATTATATATATACCAATTATAAGAGGGTTAGTGTGGGAGAGTTTAAAAAAACCCTAAGAAATAAAATCCCGAAATTTTGCTTGTGAAGTCTAGCAGCCGTCAAGCAAAGAATTCTCCAAAACAGTTTTGGGGATTTCTTCCGTTCATTGTCAAACCGGGTGGATTACGTAGAGGTCGGAATCACGAAAGGTTGCGGCTTGGTTCGATAGTAGATTAGAATTCTCATTGTCGAGGCATCGCTGTCTACTCAGATTGAAATTATGGTAATTTCGAAACTATTATTTCACCCTGATTCGTTCCTCACACATAGATCCATGGGTTTGATCGCCGGAATTATTTTTTTATTAATTTTCGCTGCGCCATGGGGGTACCGGCATTCCCAACATATATTATGACAATATTAGTTAGCTTATACTACTGCTTGCGATGTAATTAAATGTTCTGATTGGTTAGCAATGCTTGCGACCCTAGTCTGACGATAGAGAGGGGTTAGGGGTGTTACAAAAGTTAACTTTATTGTGGGTTGAGGATTTTGCTTGAAGACAATCAAACACTTAAGTGTGGGGATATTTGATAAGCGTTAAAAGTAACATGTTTTAATCCTGTTCTTAATGCATTTTTCGATGACTAATCAATGCAAAATGGTGAATTTTATGCTCCTAATCCTTTAAATTCATGTTTTTATACTTAGGAGAGCATTTGAGAGCAAAACAAGTGAAAAAGGAGCGAAAGTCAAACAATTGGAACAGATTTCAAGAGCCACATAGGCTGGGCCTTCCCACACAAGCTGGACACACGACCGTGTGCGCCACACAGGTTGCCATACGGCCATGTGTCAGACTGTGTGGATTTAGCGATTCACACACCAAATAAGCCAAAAAAACATAGTTTTTAGGTTTTTCGGGCATTCTAAGACCTATATATACCAAATATAAGAAGAGAGGGGAGAGCCGTTAGAGAATATTGAAGAAAACAACTTGGAAAACACCATTGAAAACGACTCTGAAGCAGATTTCCACCAAGATTGAAGATCTCCTTTTGATTTCTTTGAAGTTTATTATAAGTTTCTCTATTTCTTGTGGTTATACTATTTTTGAGATGTTTTTATTCGTAATTATAAACTAATTTTCTAAATACCTAAGGGAGATGAACCCTATGATGAATTCTGTCTTTTGATTTCTATTTTACGCAATAAATACTTGAATCTTATTCTCAATTATGTGTGCTTAATTCTTGATTTAATATTTTCGGATTATTAATTCATGTTTGATGTGCTTAATTCAGAGAAGGAATAGACCTTGTTTAAGAGTAAATCTAGCATAATTGAGTGGAGTTGCAGGCAATCCTAGAAATAGGATGACATAAATCTACCAGATTAGAGTCAAATCTAATAGGGGAATTCATAGATTGAGTTAATGCGATAATAATGGTTTTAATTAGAAAGAAATTTCAATTAATTAACTAGAGTCAATTGCTTTTAGTCTTGAAGATATTAACAAAATTTAAGGATTTCTACGAATCAAGATATTAAGTGAATAAATTGTTTAATTCAGATTGATAATGACAGATGCAGTTTAGGTGGATTCTTTCATGGATATTGTTTCACTTCTTGGTTATTATTTAATTATTTTCCCGATTTGTTCTTTGTCGAGTTCTTAGTTAATTAATTTAGTTAATTTTAGTTTAATTCAATCACTTCAATTTATCGGTTAAATAATAGAAAGACAGAAATTACTAGTACTTTTAGTCCTCGTGGGAACGATATCTTTGCTCACATTAGCTATACTATTTAGTCGATAGATGCACTTGTCTTTGTTGTATTTTTAGTTGGTTTCGTGGACATCAAGTTAATAGGGTAACTAATTATCCAATTCATCACTTCATTACATAACGTAACATGATTCAATCCAATTCAAGGCCAATTTCATATTTTCATCAAGTTACACTAGTTTTAGTTCTATTCAATTTAGTCCTCTATTTCAACAAGTAATCTCAATCATAATAATTCAAATCAAATAATCATTTTCAACTCACCTCAATATCATACTATGCAAAACAATATAAATATGAAACAATTATAATGATTCAAATTATATAAATACAAACCGAAGACTCAAGTTACTCGTCGTTGGCTCTCGTCTTTCCTTTTCCTTTTGATAGTCTGCGTCATCTTTAGCTACAAATAATAATCCAACAATACACAACATCAAATTCCAATTCAAATCACAACCAATTACAAAGTCACACATATTTTGCAATTTATTCAATTTAGTCTCTAAACCCGAGACAAGCATAACTTTCAATCTAAACCCTCAAATTAAAATTCGATTTCACCTATTTTCATTAAGGACCTTCTATTTCCTATTCCTACCAAGATTTCATAATAGTTTTTTATTTTCTTCAATTTGATCCCTATTGTACGAAACTATCAATTGAACTTTATAATTTAGTCTTTTTTTTAAACTAAGCTTAATTTCTATCAAATTCACACCAATTTCATCAATTTCTCAACTATGAAAACTTTCTAAAACTTTAACAGTTTCACAATTTAATATATGTGTTAGCTAATTCAAGCTCCTATGACCTCAAATCTATAAAAATTAATGAAAAATGACTAGGGACTTATTTAGCCAAAAGCTTCAAAGTTAGCAAAAATGGTGTTTTCCTTTTATGTTTCTTTTTTTGTTGAGATGAAGAAGATGAAACTCTCATCTCTCTTTCCGCTAATTGCATTTTATACTATGGTTTTATTTTAATTAAACTAGTTTAATTAAATTAACCTTAATTATTTAAGCTTAATAACTAATTAAATTAAGTAAATGACACCATCCATCACCGCCCACTAACATATATTTAAAATCGGTCTGTTTTCTATTATATTCCTTTAGTTAATTGTAATTTAAGTCTCCAAGCCTTATTCTAATTAAAAATCTATAGTAATTAAATTTTATAATTTAGTCCCTAAGCCTTAATTAATCACAATTTTGATTAAATCACTTAACCAAATTTCAATTAATCAATACAATAACTTCGAAATATCTCTATTAAATATTACGGATTTGGTTTACGGAAACAAAATTCTGAAACTAGATTTTCTGATACTATTAAAAACCGGGTCGTTACATTTCAAACTAACTTTTAGACCGAGCCTCAAAAGCTAAAAAATAAAGCTTTTGGCTTTTGACTTTTGAATGTAAAATTGTCAAAATATCCTCATTTATTTCATCCCAACAAATTGAAATTTAATTAATATTTATTACAACTAAATGAATCCATATCAATCAAATATATTTTTAAGCTTTAACTTAGCATTTTGCAATGAGCATGTAAATTAATAAAAAGTTAATTTTCTCTAATATAGTTTATATGTTTAAATTAAAGTTTACAAATAATTTATATTAATTTCTTTAAAGCTATTTAGATTTTATATTTCATATATTAACATATTAAATTATTTAAATATTATTTAACTTATTTTTTACTTTCCAATATCATATTTAAAATATATATATTTTTAATAACAGTGAACAACATTTTTTAACAATGGTAACCTAGCCCCAAGTGTAATGGATTAAAACGCAGCGTTTTGGAATTTTAAGTAAATTGAATATCTCAATTGCTGTTGTCGAATTTCGACCACAAGGTTAGGTGAAGTTAAGTTCAATAATAGCATACAAAAAAACGTGCGGATACAGTTTCAAGATTACATGGCGGATTATAATTGGATAATGTTCTAAAAGGAAATTCAGCTACGGTCCTCTGCGTTTCAACTTTCAACAAGGATCAACATCATTGTCTTCAAATCTTTCTTAGTGCATTTCTTTGGTCATCTTTTTTTTTTTTTTTTAAATCCTTATGCTAACAAACAATGGCAATGGCGGGGGATCTGTTAAGACTCTCTGTATTAAATCGGCCAAAGCTCTCTTTCAGTAATGGCGCGAAACTCAAAGCTGACCGCTTTGGCTTGCTAAAACGATGCCCTCGCGGTCGTTTCCATTGTCGGCCTCGGTCAACTCCTGGATTCGTCTTGTTCAGTTCACTGGAGACTAGATTAGAGTCGGAGGAATCGTCTATACAGCCGGTAGGACAGAAGCTTAAAGATCCGTCGGTTCTCCTCGATGTCAACGGGATGATGTGCGGCGGATGCGTGTCCCGAGTCAAATCGGTTATCTCTTCCGACGAGCGAGTCGAATCAGTAGTAGTCAACTTGTTGACCGAGACGGCGGCGATCAAGTTGAAGCGGGAGGTGATGGAGAGGGAAACCGTGGAGAGTGTTGCGGAGAGTATAGCTCAGAGGGTGAGCGAGTGCGGGTTCATGGCTAAGAGGAGGGTTTCGGGGATTGGAATCGCGGAGAACATGAGGAAGTGGAAGGAAATGTTGAAGAAGAAAGAGGAATTGTTGGTGAAGAGTAGGAATCGAGTGGCTTTTGCTTGGACTTTGGTGGCGCTTTGTTGTGGAGCTCATGCTTCACATATTTTGCACTCCCTAGGGATTCATTTCGGCCATGGTAATTTAATTTAATGCAATTCAATTTCTTATTTAAATTTGATATGTGATAATGACGCCTATGGTTTAATTATGTTTGATTCAGGATCGTTTCTGGAGGTCCTTCATAATTCTTATGTCAAAGGAGGATTGGCTTTAACGGCTTTGTTGGGTCCAGGAAGAGGTTTGTTGTTTTATCCCTTATTTTCACATGCATTAACATTTAGGCGGCATGTAAGAAATTCTATGTTTGGATATATGAATTAGAAAATTTTGGATTTATATTTGGTTTGTTGTATTAGTTGTCAGAATGAATTGCATACTATATAAATTAGTTAATATTTAATATGATATGTATTTGAAATGTATAAAAACTTGCATGTCAAATTCACAAATGCCTTTAGGAATTTCAAATTCACCGTGAAAAAGACCTCCACAAATTCATGAATTTGAAAAATAATCATAATATCTATCTATAGTATATATAAAGTGGCTGATTGAGTTGGTGTCAGGCTGTGAGTTACTAAAATACCTTTACTTCAAAGGGTAATTAGTATTACTTTAAAAGTATTTTCATCTTTTCATACTTTTATATAAAATTCAAATAAAATTATTTGCAAATTGACCACAAGACCTACAAATTCATATAAAAGACCCTTGTCACGCCACTGATAATAATTTATTGATATATTTTATAAATGATTTTTTAATATAAAATCGTGGGTGTAATAATATTAGTTATATTCATATGTGTTTTATCACACAATTTAAACTATTTTGATAGCTAATCTTCCAAACAAAACCCATATTTAAGGAAGATATTCCTTGGTCTTAAGGCAGTTACTAGCAAAACTCTTTGTAAAGTGTCTTAATGCTGTAGTGACCGGGGAGTAAAGATTGACTTTGATCAAAGTTCTCAAAAAATGTTTTTCAGATTTGCTAGTTGATGGATTATTGGCATTCAAGAAAGGATCTCCCAATATGAATTCTCTTGTGGGTTTTGGATCAATTGCTGCATTTATCATTAGTGCAGTGAGAATTTTCTTTCTTTCTTTCATTGTTTCTTTCCTTGTGGTTTGAAAGCTGAGATTCAGTTTTCTTAATATAGCATCATGGAATCAATCTGCTAAGTTCTGTTGGTCCTTATATTTGCCTTGCCTTGTAGGTCTCACTTCTTAACCCTGGGCTTGAATGGGATGCTTCATTCTTTGATGAGCCGGTGATTTCCCTTACTTTTACTCTGCAATATTTATTTTTGATATCATGGTTCTGCTGTATCTGCCAAATGCTTCGAGATAAGTTTCCTTTTTCTCACATCTGTTGATTCACTATTTTTAATATGCAGAAGCTACTTAGGTGGAAGTATGAAAGTTTTGGTCTGGTTGATAATAAGTTCTCATGAAGCACTCCTGTATTTTGACATGCAGGTCATGCTTCTTGGTTTTGTGCTCCTGGGACGTTCGTTGGAAGAAAAAGCAAGGATTAGGGCATCCAGCGACATGAATGAACTTTTAGTGAGTCTTAAATCTGATACTTCCTTGTTTTGTTATTACACTTGTTTTCATGTTTGATGCTATGAATCTTGGCTTACAGATCCTTAAAACTAAGATTTAGTTACATAACGTGCTTCTATCATATTCACTCATCTTCATGCCATTTGGTTGATTTGACATGTGAGATAATTGTTTTGCAGTCATTGATATCCACTCGGTCAAGACTTGTAATTACTTCATCAGACACTGATTCCTCTGCTGATTCTGTACTTAGCTCTGATGCTATTTGCATTGAGGTCCCCTCAGATGATATTCGAGTTGGAGATTCGGTATTAGTTTTGCCTGGAGAAACAATTCCTGTAGATGTAAGTCATGAATATGTTATATGATCAGGATTTAGTGCATCACAGTCTGATTCCTAAACTTGGTCATAAACAGACGAACCGTATGTATTTTTAGTTAGAGCAAACAACATATTGATAATTATATGAAACTAAGATGAACCTTTTTAATCACTGTCTGATTAAATTTACCACATATAAATGGACTTTTTCTGAAATTAGAATTCCCTACATAGGGGAAAGTTCTTACAGGAAGAAGTGTGGTTGATGAATCCATGCTGACGGGAGAATCACTTCCAGTATTCAAGGAAAAGGGTCTTACGGTCTCTGCTGGAACTATAAATTGGGTAAGATGTGTTGAGGAATATAATTTAGAAATGCTATGACTTATGCCAATAGCAATACTTTAGGGAGAGAAATACTTGACCATTGCTTATTTCAGAGATATGGGAATAACCTTTTGTATTAAAATTTAAAATGCATATTAGCTGATTGCCAAAAGGAAAAAAAAATACGTATTAGCTGGGTTGCTTGGGATGATTAGATCTGAATGAGGAGCGTTAGAGAAAGACTGAATGTTATTATTAGTTGCATTTTTTCTAAATTATTCTCAAGAATTTTAGATTGAACCCACTACCCACGCAATCATCATTTATGTTTATGAATGTTCTATTTCAGGATGGCCCTTTAAGAATAGGAGCAACTTCCACAGGCTCCAACTCAACTATTGCTAAGATCGTACGCATGGTTAGTGCCCTAGTGAACTTTTTTTATTGGATTAATCATACAGTCATGTCCTCACATCTGATGCTTGATATGAGTGACTGTGTCTGCTGCACAGGGCATTATTCTCCCATTTCTGTGTAATTACTAGTATAAAAAAACAAACCGTTGCTTCCATTTAGCCTGAGTAGGATATCTGCAACCAATTTTCAGGTTGAAGATGCTCAAGGACAAGAAGCACCTGTACAGAGGCTTGCAGATGCGATAGCCGGGCCATTTGTATACAGCATAATGACTCTGTCAGCTGCAACGTTTGCTTTCTGGTATGGGGTTTGTTTCTTCAAATGTATTAACTTCAGACTGAGTGATTTCAATGAGATGCTTAAAATAGATGGAAAAGACGAGATTCTAATTTCCTTAATCAATATATTTATGTAACTTGTAGATACTTTCACAAAACAAAATTGGGTAATTTGCATTCAATTTGCAATTCGATTAGTTGACCTATCTATGAAGAAAGTATGACAAGTTTATTTGCACTTCATTTCTTGTTGTAATCTCCCGATCATTCCCCCCCCCCCCCCCCAAGACCCAGCATACTTCTACTGCTGCAAACACTTGTAACAACTGGATCATTAATTTAAGTAAATGCCGGACAAGTTTTTTTTCCCCCTACTTTGTTCCATTGTTGAAGTACCATTCCTGCATTAACTGACTGATTTCTTTATTTTCCCTTTTGCCATGGTACTCAAACCAGATTATGCTGGTCCTGTGGCCTTTAGTTTTAGTTGCTTGTAGATGTGTTATTTCCTCCTAGCATGCTGTTGATTGTGTACTAGCTAATCTTGCGTCTTTCTCCTTGTTGCTTTCTATGTCCAGGTATTATGCTGGGTCGCACATATTTCCAGATGTTTTGCTCAATGATATTGCTGGCCCTGATGGAGATCCATTGCTTTTGAGTTTGAAACTTGCAGTGGATGTCTTAGTGAGTTTTCTTTTGTCTACCTGTGTTTCTCCACATTGCCTATATATTAGTTGCCTGACTGTTTGCATTTTTTATCCATTTGATTGGCAAGAAAGTTATTTATTATTACAATAATCTCAATATGGTAAAAGAAACTTTTTTTTAATCTTCAAAAGAAGGAAACAAGTTAAAAAGTGTTTCCATTCTGCATGTTCCTGTTAAAAGTTGCAAATAAATTTTGGGGGGTTTTTCTTGTAGGAATGACGGCAGCTAATTGCTGGCAAGGTACAATATAATTGAATATGCAAATTTTAAAAAAAATATATATATATATATATATTTTATAAGAATTGCTTAACTTGGTAGCATTTGAAGATGGTTGCTTGCATAGATGTCACAATTTTCTTAGAGAATTGTCACTTAATATGATATGTTTTATTTTAATCGAGCAAAACAAGATTTATTTGCACTACAAGTTTGTACTGCTGGTTTTTGCTTTTCAGGTAGTTTCCTGCCCTTGTGCTCTGGGTCTTGCCACACCAACAGCAATCCTTGTTGGCACCTCTCTTGGTAATTATCTAGCATGTCAATAAATCTTGATTTTGATTCATTTTCTGTATGGGACTAATTTAGTGAATCTTAACATACGTCTATTCACCAGTTAGAAGACAGTATGTGCAATTGGAAGATTTCATACTTTAGTTCTCTTTAAAGCATGAGTGAATATATTGAGAGCTTATATTTACTATAGGTGACTAAATATATGGAGAGCTTTGGCTGGCTCATTCTTCAATGGTACATTGAAGACGAAGGAATTCAATTTGAAAATCATGATTTTGGGGAATTGTCAAATATGCTTTTTTGGAATTTCTGTTTGTTTTGGAACATTTTACCCATTATGACATTGAGACCGTTGTAATATTGTTCACTGGTATAAGGTGTATGCACATTGGATACACTTGAATTTGAAGAATAGCATACTGGCTATTTAACTTTACCGGTTCTTTGTATTTTTCAAATAACAACCAACTCTGTTAAATTGTATGTTGCTGCAATGAAAATCATCAGGAGCAAGACAAGGACTGCTTATAAGAGGTGGGGATGTTCTGGAACGCTTGGCCAATGTAGACCGTATTGCTTTTGACAAAGTACTTCTACCCTTGAAAATAATGCACTCTCTCTCCCCTCCCCCCCTCTCTCCCTCTCTCTGAGTTTGTATGTGTATATAATTTGCTATGTTAGAATTTCACTCAAACATTACCCTATTTACCAATGTGCAGACTGGGACTCTCACTGAAGGAAAACCAACTGTCTCATCAGTTTCTTCCTTTACTTATGATGAATCAGAAATTCTTCAAATTGCTGCAGCAGTGGAGAGAACAGCAATACATCCGATTGCTCAGGCTATTGTAAAGAAGGCAGAGTTGTTGAATTTGGTACTCCCAGAAACTAGAGGACAACTAGTTGAACCAGGTTTTGGAACCTTAGCTGAAGTAAATGGACGTTTGGTTGCTGTCGGTAAATTAGAATGGGTTAATGAACGCTTCCAGATAAAAGCAAGTCCATCTGATTTGATGGCTTTAGAACATGCTGTAATGCGTCAGTCATCATCACCATCAAACTATTCAAAAACAGCTATCTATGTTGGACGTGAAGGAGAAGGCGTAATAGGTGCTATAGGAATGTCTGACAGTCTGCGGTTTGATGCCGAGTCTACCGTGAGCAGGTAATATTTCCTTTTTGTAATCATGTGGGCAAGTTCTTCCATTTAACTGGCTTGGCATGCATAATAAGTCTTGATAAGTGGGCAATACCCAGCTAATATTTTCCATTGATGACTAGAGATGCATCTCTATTCTTTATGTTTCCTGCTAGAATAGCTACTTAGATGTTTCACTTCCTGCTCTGTTTTTTCTATAAAAAATGCTGATGAAAATGTTCCTTGTGCTACTCTTACTTTCTTAACTTTTATCATTTGTGGTTGTTTTGTTGCCTTGTTTATGTAAGGCTTCAGCGGAAAGGTATCAAAACAATCCTTATTTCAGGAGACAGGGAAGAGGCAGTTGCAACTATTGCGAAGACAGTTGGAATAGAACATGAATTTGTTAATGCATCCTTGACACCTCAGCAGAAATCAAGGGTTATATCTACTCTTCAAACTGCAGGACATCACATTGCCATGGTAACTCTCTCTCCCAGTCAGTCCTCTAGAATTCGATTAGTAATGTAAAGCATAAATTCACCTGGTTCTTCAGTCAATGATTGGATATATTTTAGTAAATTCAGGCACTGTTGCCTGGTCCACTGACTTAGATGATCATTTGCACCTTTGGATGCAACTAGAATAACAAATTAATTTTATAGTAAACTCAGGAAAAAGATTTAGGATGACCCTAATTAAAGCAAAGACTATGCAAGTCTAATACTGCAGCTTCATTAGAAAATATACTCAGCTAATTTTTTCCCCCTCTCCTAAGGTAGGGGATGGCATTAATGATGCACCATCCTTGGCCCTTGCGGATGTGGGGATTGCTCTACAGACTGAAGCACAAGAAACTGCAGCCTCGGATGCAGCATCTATTATACTTCTTGGCAACAGACTCTCACAGGTATGCTCTTCTTTAACCAAAATTGTAGTTTCATGCAACAAGTTAGATGAACTTGTTGGGTATAAACCTTTTAGCAAAGTTGTTTGCGCTTTTGTATAACTTGTTCATGAAAGAATTATGTTTTCTTAGCACAAAAGGAATACCAGTCAGATTGGTATCATCTTACTTAAGACTTCCCCACTAGGTAGTAGATGCACTGGATCTTGCACAGGCAACAATGGCAAAAGTGTACCAAAATTTATCTTGGGCAGTAGCGTATAATATTGTTGCCATCCCCATTGCTGCTGGTGTTTTACTTCCCCAATACGATCTTGCTATGACACCCTCATTTTCTGGTATGTGAACTGAAAACAAGAGCTAAAACTTCACTTTTATATGGTCTCTCCATCGACTATGATTGAGTTGCTTCAATTTTTTGTACTGAATTTATAGGTGGGTTAATGGCCTTGAGCTCAATATTTGTTGTAACCAATTCCTTGCTTTTACGGCTCCATGGGTCTGAGAAGAGCTGGAAGAATAGTATTGCGAAAATTTCACAAATGCCTGCCGGTCCAGGTTAACAAAGTAATTCATTCCAATGTGCAAGTATCCTGAGATGGTATATCTTTAACTATTTCCATTCTTGTTTTCTTCTGTTCATTTGGTCGAACTTCTTTTGTTCATTACGTTGGTAATAAAGCATGTTTGAAATTGTTTTGTACACAATCAAAGCCTCCAAACCTCAAAGGTTACTGTGCAATCCATATAGAACCTAAATCTTATAATGCTGGCACTTCTCATTTCTAATTATAAATTCAATTTCTACATTGAATAGATCAAAGATGCATTTGTACTCTACTTTTCTTTGTCTTGATTTCTTCATATGCTTATCTTTTTGCTACCATATATTTTTATTGCTGTGCAGCTTCCTGGAGCCCTCAGGTGCATTGCCTCTAAGAACACTGCTTTTTGATAGATCAACTTGTAAGTAGGTTATTGAGTACATACTAAAGGTGATTTCGAACGGTTAATCAAGGTGTATCGCGTTATGAATAGTGGCTGTTTTTGTTATTCATTTTATCTTTCTTATTATCTTCAGCTGGCTTTTGTATTTCAAATAAACATTTATGTTGAAGTATCTATTATTTAAGCTCCTGATTAAATTTTTGTCACAAGTCAACCAGACATTAACTCGATTAGGAAAACTATGAAAATTTTTCTTGTAATTATATTCAATTATATTATTTGAGGGTATTTTAGTCTTTTATTTTTAAAAATAATCAATAAAAATTTGGATATGATGAGATTTGAACCTATGTTTTTAAATCAATAAGATTGATTAATATGACCACTTAAGCAAAACGTTATTTTAATATAATATTTACATTTTAATTGTATTATGTATGTTTTATTCCTTTATAAATTGTATATTTATACTATATATAAAATGGTTGATTGAGTTGGTGTCATAAGTCAACTCGACACCAATTTAATTGTGAAACTATTGAAATATTTTTACTTTAAAATGCAATTAATATTATTATAAGGTATTTTCATCTTTTGATTCTGTTAGGGATCGACCCGATTAAGTAACAAGTAACAAAAAATAGCGGAATAAATTGAGAAATTGAACACACAAATTTAACGTGGAAAAATCCCTTTAAAGAGGATAAAAACCACGGGCAAAGATAATTTTACTATAATGGAAAAAGAACGAAGAGTACAAAAGATGAAGATAAAACTAAACCCTAAAAACCCGAAAACAAAGAACCCTCAAAACGTAAACATAAAATTCTCTAAATGTGTTATGAGTTCTAATCTCTAATGGGTGTGTTATCTAAAGTTGTAAAAGAGCCTATTTATAGGCTAAATTCATATGTTAAATAATAATAAAATAATCTAAACTAATCAGTGTTTAACTGAAACAATAAACAGAGTTTAACTAAAAGATTATTTCTCAAATTTGACTGAAAATGGGAATCATACTTAACAAATCTCCACCTTGACTCATATTTCCACAACACCATCTTTGCCAAAGCCCGCCACGAGCCTATCTTGAACTATGCAGGGAATTAACTGAGTTGAATCTGTGCTTAGAAACTGGAAGACTTCTAGCCTTCAACTTGTACACTGCCAAATCAAAACTAACCCGGGTCTGATTTTCACGAACACAGTGCCTTAACTTTTCAAAACCTGCATCCAAAAGAGAGCCTCTCTTCAATGAAACGGTCATACATTTTTCCCTCCTATGATCAAGTTTCCTCCGCTCCAAACGAGTTGACTTCGACTCTGTAACGGACGAGAGACGTCCGATTTCACCGGTCATTTAGAGAACCTTCCGAATATAAAGATCGCGGTTCTTTTACCTTTTAACAAAACGAGAGCTCCACGAGATACTTTAATGCCGCTTGACTTGATGTTGATTCGCATCCTTTCAAGTCTAAAATACTCAAGGAGATGAGATTCTTTCAGAATCGGTACATACCTGACATCTGAGAGTGTCCTAATCGTCTCATCGTGTATCCTAATTTTAACAGTACCAATACCAATTACCTTACTAGATGGATCGTTTCCCATGCGCACAACTCCACCTTCAACCGAACTGTATGTAGAGAACCATTTTCTATTGGGACACATGTGGAAAGAACATCCCGAATCTAGGATCCACTTGGACGTGAGCTTGGAGTTATCGCTCGTTGACACTAACAAGAAATCATCACCGCTTTCATCGGCCAAATTAGCACCAGCTACATCTTCCTCGTTACTCTTAGTAGCTCTTTTATTTCGCAGTTTATAAAAATCTACTTTGACTTGACCTAACTTTTTAAAATAGCGACACCTTTTGTCTCGTTTCTTTGATGCTACTAAAACGGAAGCTTACCTATCTGCCTTACTATCCAAATGAAGCTCATTGTCGAGTTTGTCTCTACTCAACAAATGACCCTTCACATCTTCGAACGAGATTTTGTCTCTGCCATAAATCAAGGTCTCCCTGAAAGACTTGTATGAAGGGGGTAAAGAGCACAATAATAGCATAGCTTGATCTTCATCATCAATATGAACCTCAACGTTCTTTAAATCATTTAAAAGAGTAATGAATTGACTGATGTGATCTCTAAGAAGCTCACCTTCATTCATGCAAAACGTAAATAGACGTTGTTTCAACATTAAACGGTTAGCTAGAGACTTAGTAGCATAAAGAGTTTCTAACCTTTTCCACAAGGCGGATGGGATCTTCTCCATCAATGCCTCCTGCAATACTGTATTCGCGAGGCACAACCGGATTACAGACAAGGCCTTTTCATCAAGCTCTTCCCATTCTGTTTTATTTAAATTCTCAGGCTTTTTCTCGGTAACAACATTTTTCAAACCGGATTGAACTAGAATTGCCATCATTCAAACTTGCCACAGATTGAAATTTGTCTCACCATCGAACTTTTCAATTTCAAACCTTATTGTTGCCATATCTGAATGGGCTGATCTATGAAAATTGAACTAGCTCTAATACCACTTGTTAGGGATCGACCCGATTAAGCAACAAGTAACAAAAAATAGCAGAATAAATTGAGAAATTGAACACACAAATTTAACGTGGAAAAACCCCTCTAAAGAGGATAAAAAACCATGGGCAAAGATAATTTTATTATAATGGAAAAAGAACGAAGAGTACAAAAGATGGAGATAAAACTAAACCCCAAAAACCCAAAAATAAAGAACCCTCAAAACGTAAACACAAAATTTTCTAAATGTGTTATGAGTTCTAATCTCTAATGAGTGTGTTATCTAAGGTTGTAAAAGAGCCTATTTATAGGTTAAATTCATATGTCAAATAATAATAAAATAATCTAAACTAATCGGTGTTTGACTGAAACAAATAAACAGAGTTTAACTAAAAGATTATTTCTCAAATTTAACTGAAAATAGGAGTCATACTTAATGATTCTTTTATGTAATATTCAAATAAAACAATTGAAAAACATTATTTGAGAGTTGGAACACAAGATCAACAATTTCATATAAAAATGTCACTCCACTAATAATCATTTGTTGATATATTTTTATAAATGTATTTTTTAATATAAAATATTTTCGTTCACTCAAATTATGGTTGTGATAAAATTTAGCATTTGATAATGTCGATTGAGTTGGTGTCATAAGTCAATTCACACTAACTCATGATTGATGACAATATCATGATAAAACAATTGCATTACGTTTAGTATTTTTAGTATAATGTATTTATGTGTTTGAATTTCATTTTACTCACAATTAAATCTACTTTTTTCATTTTAATATGGTACAATTTCATGTATTATTATTAATTAATATCAAACCATACAAAAATTCATTATTTATTTGTAACTTTTTTTGTTGTTGGTAATTATTTTAGTAACCCTGCTTTTTCATCTTCAACCTTTTTTTTTTCTTTCACCATCATAGTCTCACTATTTATTTCATGGAGGCGTATGCCAATCTTCATAGTTATTACATTGTATATGTACCTTAACCTCCTCCAGTTAATTGATTATTAGAAGGACAAACGTTGTCGTCTAATCACATGCAAAACCATTGTACATTGATCATTCAATTGCTTGGTACAAAATTGCAAAAGCTGGGGTGAACCAGACAGAGACTGCTGAGTAGTATATCAATGGACATCGGTAATTGCACCTTGGTTTGTATCTCATTATTTTTCTGTTAGGTTTCCTCTCCCATATCACTGAAAAATCTCGTCTTGTTTCGTCCCCATCCAGACCTCAAATTTCCCATAATCATATACCACATAACTCGTATATTTAAGGCATTCATTCAAGGTAGAACCCCCAACCCTCAATTGCAAAAGCTCTAAGAAAGGCCCACAATTCAAAGGGACTGTACTGCTTGTCTTTCAATAAGGACTGAATCGAATTACTAAATTCTGGATGAAGGGATCAAAGAAAAATAAGTTGGAGGTTGCAAAAAGTAGAGAGAATGAAATAATAAAATAATGGAAGTTATGGGAAATCAGATTCTTTTGTTTTGTCCGGCAGTGTCATTTTCTCTAAAACAAACATTTAGAGTAGACAGCAACCGTGTCTTTTCAATCATATTACAAATTTCTCTGTATCATTTTACTTTTATTGTATTTTCTATAAATTTAAAATTTAATTTTTATATTTTTGTTTTGTAAAATTTAGTTTTCAATTTCTTTGAATTATTAAATTTATTGATGTGGCATTTTAAAATAAAAATATTTATTTGATAGAAAAATAAATTTAAATTTAACAATATAATTTAAACAATATTAACAGTTGAACTTGAAATAAAAGAACTAAATTCCTAAATATAAAAATATGAAGATTAAAGTTCAATTTATAAAGAGTAAAGAGACTTGTAACATATTTTAAAATTTGTTTTCTTCATATTTTTAAGTTTAATTCATAATTAAGAAAATTTTGTCTCATCTCAATTTATCATCTTAAAATAAATATATTAAGACACATTGTTATTAAACCTGATAACTTTTAGATAAATGAAAGGAAAATGATAATTCTAAAAGAAATTTTATTATTATGCCTATTATATGTTTAATATGAGAGTAAAAATCTTTATATATTAAAAGTAGTAAAATGTTATATTTATAACATTTGAAAAAATATTGTCAGTTTTATAAATTAGATTTAACTAAATAAGATTGAGAAAAACAATCATGAATTCGAACATGAATCATAAAATGAATTTAAACGATATAAAAAATTATCTCATTCTTCTTCTACTTACAATTGTTTTTGAACAATCTCATTATAAGTTTCGATCATATCTGTTCTTTTTGACACAATGTCTAGAACTACCCATAATCCATTTTTAATCCATAAATAGGAAGATAAAACATTTCAGCGTATTCGAACTCATGTCCTCTTGCATTGATAACAATACCCATGTCAATTGAGTTAAGACTCAATCGGTTACTTACAAAAACTTTTGTGTTTGTTCTAAAAATATAAAGAATAAAATGCACCTTAGGACCCATTGATTACCTTAATTTTCTGTATTTAGGTATTAAAATTTAAATTAAAGAAAATAAAACCCAACATAAAATCATAAAATACAGATGGTAATGCCTAATGGTCCTAGCCAAAACATAAATAAATAATAATAATAACCGTAAATAAACACACATTAAATGGGCACGTGATTGGGAACTTATTTAGTTGCAAGGGTTTTCATGCAAAAACGCTTTACATGTGACTGTTGGGTCCACCATATTTATTCCACTTTACTTTGATTTTTATTTGTTGATTTCTATCTCAGGTGTGCGGGTTAATTGACAGCACAAAATACTGTCAATCAAACTTTTTTGTTCAATAAGGGTGCAAGAGATTGGCTTTAACAACCGACTTCATACAGTCCGGGCAATTAAAAAAGACGATGTAATTTCAGAAAAATTACTACCATCAAAATCACCCTTATTACTGCTAACGCATCTGCACAACAGTTTTCTTCTCGAAAAATATGACAAATCTAATTAGATAGAAAGCTCTTGAGTATAGTTCTACGCTCGGTAATGATAGGGTCAAGTAGCAAAGTCAATATAACAATAAGATATGGTGACCAGTTCTCATTATGGTTTTGAATAATGGCACCGCACCAATAGGCCCCTAAGTTCCAAAAAGAAAACCTATCACAATTAAGCTTGAACCATCCAAGTGGAGGATGAAATCGTTGAACATGGATGATTGTAGCTAATTGATTATGTTTGTATCTTACAACAGATAGCAAAATGTTGAGCAACCAAAGAAATGGTTTTGGGAATGATCTGCTGTTTGTTAAAAGAGTTTTCAACTGCAAGGGAGTTGCAAACAAGCCATATACTTGCAAGGAAAATAGCAAAGATGGTAGACCAAAGTATGGAATGACCTGTATACAAAGGCTTGGAAGTCGGGTTAATCTTAAGCCACTCATAAAAATGAAGGTTTAAGGGGCTTGTCAAAGAACTAGGGATTGATAGTTTATGCCAAAAATCCTTAACATGATCCCAAGTTTCAGACGCAGTGTTGCAAAAGGGATAGAGGTCGATAACATCCATTCCTCTGGAACTCAATAGGAATTTAGTAGAAAGAATATTCCTAGCTAATTCCCGGTTGAAAATGAGAAGCTTAGGAATGAGGTTAAGCTTCCAAATCCAATTTTGAGTATAAGGGAATAAGATAAGGTGAGTTTGGATGGGCGGTGCGTTTATCTGCGATTAGTGTAAAAACAACGGTAGCGGTGAGATTAGATTCTGTAACGATACTGTAGCGTGAGACAAAAAGTAAGGTAAACGCACCGCATCCAATCGCCTATCCAAACCCACCCTAAGGCTTAGTTTGGATGGGCGGTGTGTTTAGCTCTGGTGAGATTAAAAACATCGGCAGCGGTGGAGTGTGTGTTTGGATTCAAACGCAGCTGTAGCGGTGAGGTGAGAATAGAAAATGACTTTTAAGGACATCATATTAGAATTGATATATATATATCAAAAGTTTTTTTTAAATTATTTTACTTTTATAAAATTATTAAAATATGTGAATTTATAAATTTATTTAATAAAATATTAAAATGTATCTTTTGATATTTTATTTATTATCCTATAAATTATAATATTTATTAATTTATTATATAATATAAGTATTTATCCAACCTAATCTAGAGATAAATTACTTGGGCTTTTCAACTTTAGACATTAAAAGGGAAAAAAACATTAAAAAATAAAAAAGGGCCATGGATAAAATTAGAAAAAAGGGCTGCGTTGAGTGCACTGAAACAAAAACCATCAGTGAGCAACTGGAGGTATTATTCAAACACCTCATTAGTGAGATTGAACTAAAAAAGTGGTTCAAACACATTGAAATAGAGCTAATTGGTCATCTAAAAGAAGCCTAAGGATTATTCGAGAAAGATAAAACTAGAAGGTAAAGCAGATTGAAGAATAAAATTGCTAGTAGGATTTGGCCAACATCAAGCATAGTCAGAACCAAAATTAATAATAGAAGTTGAAGTAGCGCGTATCATATCAAAGATTTGAAGAAAAAAGGAAAGAAACCTTGTTAGGAGTAACTCTAAAATATTTTATTAAAAGGTTATTTTCTTCTCTATTAGAGATTTGATAGATCCACTTCCAGCCCAATTATTATCCCAAAATCGGAAGGAGGGTAAATCACAAATTCTAAGAAAATATAATATCGTATGTGTATTTGTTGGACAAAACACGTTAGTGAACAAATATAAATATAAATAATTATATAAACAAATAAAATAAGTTAATATAAAAAATATTTATATATATGTAAAAAACACCAGATTTAAATAAAAAAATTAAATAAATATTTATATTTATTTAAAACATCAGATTTGAAAATAATTAAATAAATAAGATTTTAGAAAACCAAAAATCGAATAAGGGAATCGAGTTTTACTAGATGTTGAGGCCTATTTTCACAGTTTCCTTAAGACAAATTTGACCGCTCCTATAGTACTTGGAGAAACATTGGTCAGCTGTCTCTCAGGATACAACAACAAAATGATTGCGGTAGTAGCACCTCTGCAGTCATCAACGAACTAGCCTTACTTTTTTCTATCACCGAAATGTGTGAAAATTTTGGAGAGGAAAAAGAAAATATTTTTTTTAGAGTGAAAATTTTGTTATTTCTCTGTGTAAGTAAAGAATTTTGCAGAATTTTTTAGGCTTTTATAGACATTCAATATGGAAGAATTTTAGAAATTTTCATTTAAATCAATTTGAATAAAATCAAATCAAATTGAAAATCAATCTGACTGGAATAAAATCAAATCGAGATATTTTTCGTTTTAATATAGATTCTGTATAATATCTGTTGAGAAAATTAAAATACGTATTGGGCTAAAATATTCGCAGGCCCATTTTGAGCCCGGTCGGTCCGGACATTTCGTGTCACCCATGTCGTGTGAGTGTGCCCCCAACCCCGACGAGTTTGGACCTGCACCCCCTGTGCGCGAGGCAGAGTTTCAAGCTTAGTCATTCAATAACCCTTGAAGTGGGTTCTCATATATATACATATCTCACACTCGGTATTTAACCAAAGTGGGATCTAAGCTTTTCATTTTTCTCAACATAATTCACAAGTAGCTTACTTTGAGCATCAATTTCTCATTCATCACTAACCATTTTGAGCATATGATTTACCATTTTAAAGGTTTCATGGAGTAGAATATAAAAGCATAATTTTATGATTCAACTCTTCACCATTACTAATCGAGAATATGCCTCAAAGTTTCCAAAAAATACATATTTTCCAACAATCCCCCATATGAATGAAAATTGATAGTTTTAACAAAAAACATTGACTCGATGTGATGATAGAATCTATGATCGATAATTGCATAGGATAGGTAGGCATCCACCATTGAACCATCCATTGTGAAAGTAAATTTACTTTACGCCAGTAGACGCTATGTTCTTGAACTGTTCTGCCTTTTGTGTAAATGATGATATACCTCTTACAACTGCCTCCCTAGCAAGGTTTTAGTTCTCATGGGTATGCTCATATAGCCGTGAACATCTCCTGGTTCTGCAAGAGTTTGAGAGAACTATGCCCCAATAGTCTCCTCGAAGCAGCCCCACTTCACTCTCACATAGGTGACTTATATTGCTCGGCTCACCGAAACACACAACAGTCATTAAAAACATTGCTTAACCTATCCCATTTTTAGTCACTATTTAAATCATGGGAATGGACTTGGGATAATAACCCCCATAGTGACCTCATAGGTCTATACAAGTAGGTTGTCCTTTTGAACATCGATCTTGAGATCTCCAGTCAGCTAGGTAAAGTTTTCCTCCACATAGCGCCTTTTATTTTCATGGGTTTCAGTCTCATTCCCTTCAATGTTTTATCACCATGATGTCAATTTAAGCCTTTAGTTAGCGAATCCGCAATGTTATCTTTTAATTTTACAAAATCAATAGAGATAACTCCGTTTGAGACCAGTTGTTTAACGGTATTGTGTTGATTACGCATATGTCTCGACTTACCATTATAAATTACGTTAGCAAGACACCCCCACACTTTCAAGTGGTTATAGAATGATTTTCTACCTTTCAATAACTCATATGGTGTCTTGTCTCTTTTCTTGCGGGGTACCTTATTTAAAAGATAATTAGTTGATAGAAAAGCTTCCGTCCACATTTTCTGTGATAACCCAGATCATTCTAGCAAGGTATTCATCATTTCCTTTAGAGTTCAATTTTTCCATTCGGCTACACCATTTGATTGAGGAGAGTATGGTGTGTTACTTCATGAATAATGTCATGTTGTGTACAGTATTCAAATTGTTCAACATATTCACTACCACGATCACTTCTCACTATCTTAATCTTTTTATTAAGTTGGTTTTCAGCTTCCTGCGTATAGAGAATATATTTTTCTATAGCTTTGTCTTTACTCTTAAGCAAATACACATAGAAATATTTTTGTGCTATCATCAATGAAGGTAATAAAATATTTATTCCCTCATCTCGTTTGAACAAATTTAAGTCACAAACATTGCTATGTATTAGGTCAGGTGGTTTTGTGCTTCTTTCAACATTTTGAAATGAAGACCTTGTTAATTTTGCCTCAACACATGTTTCAAAGTTATGATTATAATTAATGTGAAATGAAGGACTGTGCTCTAAGTTAATTAATGTACGTAAAGTATCATAATTAACATGTCCAAGCCTACTATGCCATAAATTAAATGACTTAAACATATAATTAGAAGAAGAAGCAATATTCTTATTCATAGTTTTGCTTTTACAGAGATTACATTAAGTTTAATACATATCCCTTTCCCACAAACATTCCCCTTTAGACAAAATTAGCTTTTGGGATTCAAACACCATCCTAAAACTGTGTACACTTAGGAGTGTTACAGAAACACGGTTCTTGCGTAAGTCAGGCACATAAGTTCATATTAGACACTTCATTGGAAATTTCTTCCACAGTATTGGCCTCGTTTGCTCTAATTTTCTTTGGAATCCTATAATCAGATGACTTGTGCCCCATATTGTTGCAATTGAAGCATTTCCCTTGAAATTTTTACTTCTTAGAAATGCCACATTTTGGTCCCAGTTTAGACCCATTCTGAGGTTGTTTTTCCTTCTTGAAGCCCGTCTTGACTTCTACGACGTTTGCCCTAGCACCATTTGCTGCTTTGTTGAGCCTTTTTTTTTGTACCTCTATTGTCTTCTTCAACCTGAAGTCTGACAATTAAATCTCCCACTGACATTTCCTTTCTTTTGTGCTTTAGGTAATTCTTGAAGTCATTCCAAATAGGAGGCAACTTCTCAATAATGGTTTCCACTTGAAAAGATTCCCTTATAACCATCCCTTCAGCAAGAATTCTGTGAATGATCAGTTAAAATTCCTACACTTGATTCACAACTAATTTAGAATCAATCATTACAAAATTTAAGAATTTAGCAACTAAAAACTTTTTAGCTCCAGCATCTTCGATTTTGTATTTATGGTCCAATGTTGTACATAATTCCTTAGTTGTTTTCTTAACATTATACACACCATACAGTGCATCCGAAAATCCATTCAAGATGTAGTTTTGGCATAGGAAATCAGAATGCTTCCAAGCTTCAACAACAGTGAAAGCAGTAACATCATCTACCTTGCCCTCTTTAACAGTAGGAGGGTCATCTTTCAAAAACTTGGCCAAATTCAACATGGTCAAATAAAAAAACATTTTCTGTTGCCAAGTCTTGAAATTTTGTCCTGAGAATTTTGCTGGTTTCTCGTTGTGGCTTACAGCAGCTGCCACTGGCAATATTGAGTTTTGGATCAAAGATTGCATTTGAACCAAAGCTTTAGATTGTGAATTGGTTGAATTGGTGGGAGTTTCCATTTTTCTGTTAAGATTTTAGAAACAAAATCAGAATTAGAAAAATTATCAACTTTTGTTAGACAGTAGGAATTTAATAAAACCCATAACAAAAGTTTACATGGTCTAATTGAAAAAACACAATAAAAAAATGCACCAGGTAGGTAACCCTAAAAAAGAGGTGGTGTACTTGGCACTCTTAAATACCAAGTCTTTCAAAGAACCAATCCTAGACATGCACTCTCATACTGTATTTTTTTTCAATTCACCCTTGATAAATTTCTTTTTCTATGATGTCACCATTTTGAAACTACAATTTAAGCTTTCACAATTTAAAGCCACAATTAAGGCCACAATAAATAGAAAATTTAATTTCCAATTTATATTACCATTTGCTTTTGTTAAATGGTGGACTTAAAATTCTGAAACAAAATCAAAATCAATTCTATTGACCGACAGGATTAAATCCCAAAATAGAATTGTATAATTAAATCTTGTTTGGAAACAAAATCAAAATCGAATAAAATCTGTTAAACGGAGGGAATAAATCCCGAAACAGAATTATTTAATTAAATCTTGTTTGGAAACAAAATCACAATCGAATATAATCTATTAAACGGCGGTAGTAAATTCCAAAACAGATTATTCAATTAATTCTCGTTTGGAAACAAAATCAAACTAAAATAAAATCTGTTAAACGGTGGGAATAAATCCCAAAACAGTTTATTCAATTATTTCTCATTTTGAAACAAAATCAAAATCGAATAAAATCTGTTGAACAGCGAGAATAAATCCCCGAATAGATTATTCAATTTTAGTTTTTATTCTCAAACAAAATATGTTATTATTTTTTTCTTTTCTTCGCCTTGGTGTCTCATTCGGCAAAGATTAGAGAATTGTAAAATAATAAAAAGTTTGTCTTAAAATTATTGGACAAAACACGTTAGCAAACAAATATAAATATAAATAATTTTATAAAAAATAAAACTAATTAATATAAGAAAATATTTATATTTATGTAAAAAACGCTAGATTTAAATAAAACAAATTAAAGAAATATTTATATTTATTTAAAACATCAAATTTGAAAATAATTAAATAAACAAGATTTTAGAAAACCAAAAATCGAATAAGGGAATCGAGTTTTACTAGATGTTGAGCCTGTTTTCATAGTTTCCTTAAGACAGATTCGGCCGCTCCTGTGGTACTTGGAGAAACATTGGTTGACTGTCTCCCAGGATACAACAACAAAATGATCACGGCAGTAGCACCTCTACAGTGATCAACGAACTAGCCTTGGCTTTTTCCATCACCGAAACGTTTGAAAATTTTGGAGAGGAAAAAGAAAAGAATTTTCTTTTAGAGTGAAAAATTTGTTATTTCTCTGTGTGTGTAAATAATTCTACAAAATTCTTTAGGTTGTTATAGGCATTCAATATGAAGGAATTTTGGAAATTTCCATGAATAATGTTACAAATCTTTCCATTAAAGGTGCATTTAAATCAATTTGAATAAAATCAAATCAAATTGAAAATCAATCTGGTTAGAATCAAATCAAATCAATATATTTTTCCTTTAAATACAGATTATGTAAAATATCTGTTGAGAAAAATAAAATACATATTAGGGTAAAATATCCATAGGCCCTTTTTGGGCCCAACCGATCTGGACATTTCGCGTCACCCACGTTGTGCAGGTGCGCCCCCAACCTCGACGGGTTTGGACCTGCATCCACTGTGCGCAAGGTAGTGTTTCAAGCTTAGTCATTTTATAACCCTTGAAGTGAGTTCTCATATATATACATATCTCACACTTGGTATTTAACCAAAGTGAGATCTAAGCTTTTCATTTTTCTCAACATAATTCACAAGTAACTTACTTTGAGCATCAATTTCCTATTCATCACTCAACCATTTTGAGCATATGATATACCATTGTAAAGGTCTCAAAAAGTATAACATAAAACTATAATTTTATGATTCAACTCTCTACCTTTACCAATCGAGAATATGCCTCAAAGTTTCCAAAAATTATATATTTTCCAATAGTATTAATATGTCAGTAACAATAATAATGCAATACAATACATTAGTAGTAACACAATTGAATACCTGTAATCGAACAGAGTTGAAAATTAGAAGAAGAATTTTGTTGAGGCCTGTATGAACAGTTTCCTTAAGACAGATTCGACCTCTCCTCGGTGCTTTAAGTAACGTTGGGCGTCTATCTCCCAGGATACAACAACAAACGATCACAGTAGTAGCACAACAACAATGATCAATCGAACACAATCTTGCCTTTCTCTATTACCAGGAGGAATGAATTTAGAAGGAATTTTTGACATTGATGGTTTTTGATGATGTGTTTTGGAAGTCTCCTAACTTGGCTTTATATAGAGGAGAGGAAATGAATGAAGAGATTTAGACCGACTCATGAAGAGTTCTGTTGAAAAGTTAATAGATATAAGTGAATAGACAATGAATGAAAAGATGCAATATTAAACCAAAAGCAATATTAACTGGCATCGGAGAATACTTCTAACACAACAAGATCTTTGGAATAATGTAATCCGTAGTTTCGAGTATATCTGAGGTATCTTAGTACTCTTACAATCGCTTTCCAGTGATTCTCCTTTGGAATGCTTGTGAATCTGCTTAAACTGCTTACAGTGAAAGCAATATCAGGTCTAGTGCAACTCATAAGGTACATTAGACTGCCTATGGCTCTTGCATATTCCACTTGGTCAACACTTTCACCTTTGTTTTTGGACAGATGTTGACTTATATCTATCGAAGTTCTGGCTACACCAAAATCATCCTTGCCAAATTTCTCAATAATATTGTCTACGTAGTGTGATTGAGTCAATACGAGACCTTCAAATGACCTTTTAATTTGGATGCCCAAAATCATGTCAGCAAGTCCTATATCTTTCATGTCAAATCTTGAATTTAACAAGTTTTTGGTACGTTTTACCATTTTATTGTTACTTCCAACAATGAGTACGTTGTCAACATATAAACATAGAAGTACTTATCCATCAGCAGTGGTTTTGACACACACACATTTTTCACACTCATTAATTTTAAATCCATTTGATATCATGACATTGTCAAACTTTTCATGCCACTATTTTGGTGCTTACTTAAGTCCATACAAAGACTTTACTAAATTTCGCAAAGTGACAATAGCAAGTATCATCCTTATAGAAGTTATTCTTGATACAGGAGAAAATGTATCAAAGTAATCAAGGCCTTCCTTTTGTCTATAACCTTTTATAACAAATCTAGCCTTATACTTATCAATTTTTGAATCTACTTTCATTTTTCATTTGAAAATCCATTTAGAATTTAGTGGTTTAATTCCCCGAGGTAGATCCACTAATTCCCACGTATGATTTTTCATGATGGAGTCAATTTCACTCTTGATAGCATCTTTCCAAAAAGTGCTTTTAGATGAGCATATAACTTCACTATAAGTTTGAGGTTTAATCTCTAGCATATAGGTTAGAAAATCTGATCCACAAGACTTTTCCACCCTTGCCCTTTTACTTCTTCTTGGCTCAGCCTCGACTTCAACCTCTTGCTGGAAGTCTTGACTATCAATAGTATATGAAGTCCGTTTTGTTGAACTTGACCCAACTTCCCTAGTCTTACAAGGGAATGTATTTTCTAAGAGTGAGGCATTTTTAGATTCTAATATCGTATTCTTGTGAATTTTAGGATTTTTTGATTCATGCACAAGAAACCGATATGCATTGATATGGCGTGCATAGCCAATAAAATTACAATCCACCATTTTAGAACCTATTTTCATTTGCTTCGATAAAGGAGCCATTACCTTTACAAGACACTTTCACACTTTCAAGTAGTTGTAGGAAGGTTTTCTGCCCTTCTATAACTCATATGGTGTCTTATTCTTTTTTCTTGCAGGACACCTTATTTAAAAGGTAATTCACTAATAGAACAACTTCCCCCCACATGTTCTATGACAACCGAAAACTTCCTAGCATTGCATTCATCATTTCCTTTAGGGTTCGATTTTTCTGCTTTGCTACTCCATTAGATTGAAGAGAGTATGGTGGTGTCACTTCATGAATAATACCATGTTGTGCACAAAATTTACCAAATGGTTCAACATATTCACCACCACGGTCACTTCTCACCCTCTTAATTCTTTTATTAAGTTGAGTTTGAAGCAAATATAAATAGTAATATTTTTTGGTATCATCAATAAAGGTAATAAAATATTTATTCCCTCCTTTAGTTTTAATAAACTTTAAGTCACAAATATCACTATGTATTAGATCAAGTGGTTCAATATTTCTTTTAACATATTGAAATGAAGACCTTGTTAGTTTTGCCTCAACACACGTTTCACATTTATAATTAACGTGAAATGAAGGAATGTGCTCTAAGTTAATTAATCTACGTAAAGTATCAGAATTAACATGTCTGAGTTGAGCATGCCATAAACCAAATGACTCAAGCATATAAACAGAAGAAGAAACATCATTCTTATTTATAGTATTAGCTTTTACAAAGATAGCATGGAGTTCCCACATATCATTTAATACATATCCCCTTCCCACAAACGTTCCCCCTTTTGACAAAACTAACTTCTAGGATTCAAATACCATCCTAAAGCCATGCATACTTAGGAGGGTCCTAGAGACAAGGTTCTTGTGTATGTCAGGCACATACAACACACTTTGAAGTTTCAACTCTTTGCCAGAAGTCATCTTCAAAATCACAGTGCCTTTCCCCTTGATCTTGAAAGTTACAGTGTTGCTCCTATAGAGTTTATTCCTTTTCTCATAAGGAACCAACTCAACAAAAGAGTCCTTGTCACAAAAAATATGATGTGTTGCACCAGTATCAAGCCACCATTCTCTTGGATTTGAATAAACCAAGTTGACTTCAGAAATCACAATGCAGAGGTCAAGATCAGATACTTCCTTAGAAATATTTTCCACAGTGTTAGCCTCATTTGTTTTGGTCCTCTTTGGAAGCCTACAATTGGATGACTTTTGTCTCATCTTATTGCAATTAAATCATTTTCCTTAGAATTTTGGCTTCTTGAAGACACCGCATTTTGGTCCTAGTTTAGACCCAGTCTGAGAATGTTTTCTTTTTTTGGAGTCCTTCTTGACTTCCACTACGTTTGCCTTGACAAAGTTAGGATTGGTTGCTTTGTTTAGCCTTTTAGCCGCACGTTGATTGCCTCCTTCAATTCGTAGTCTGACAATCAGATCTTCCACTGTCATTTCCTTTCTTTTATGCTTAAGATAGTTCTTGAAGTCATTCCCAGCAGTGGAAAGTTTTTCAATAATGGCTGCCACCTGAAAGGATTCATTTCTAACCATTCCTTCTGCGAGAATACCATGAATGATCATTGGAATTCCTGCACTTGATTTACAACAGCTTTAAAGTCAACATTAAAAAGTTTATGAACTTGGCAACTAAGAATTTCTTAGCACCAGCATCTTTAGTTTTGTCTTTATGGTCTAGTGATTCCTATAAATACTTAGCCGTTTTCTTGATACTGTATACTTCATAAAGTTTCTTAGATAAACCATTCAAAATGTAGTTACGACATAGGAAATCAGAGTTGTTCCTGCTTCGACAATGTTGAAAGCGATATTAGCATCTTCCTCATCTTCTATAAAAATAGGAGGATCGTCCTTCAAAACTTTTTCCATATTCAATATGGTTAAATAGAACAACATTTTCTATTGCCATGTTTTAAAATTCTCTCTAGTGAATTTCGCAGGCTTTTCATTATGACTCATAGTCACAGGTAACGTTTGGCTTGCAACCTGAGCCCGAGCAGTGACAATCACCTCAGCCTTTGAATTGGATGAGTTGTTTGACGTATGAAACATTTTTCTATATTTGGAATGAAGAACCAAAATCTATAAATAAATTAAAATATAAAACAGAAGTATAAACCAACCTAAATAAGTTACGATGGTAATCTGTACGCCTTAGATTAAAACTACAACAAATCATCTATCTTAAGGATGTAAGAAAAATATAATATCATATGTAGTATTAATATGTTAATAACAATAATAATGCAATACAATGTAGTAGTAGTAACACAACAGAATACATGTGATTAAACAGAGTTGAAAATTAGAAGAAGAATTTTGTTGAGGCCTGTATGAGCAGTTTCCTTAAAACAGATTTGACCTCTCTTTGGTGCTTTAAGTAATGTTGGACATCTGTCTCCCAGGAAACAACAACAAATGATCACAGTAGTAGCACAACAATAGTGATCAATCGAACACAATCTTGCCTTTCTCTCTTACCAGGAGGAATGAGTGTAGAAGGAATTTTTGATATTGATGGTTTTGACGATGTGTTTTGGAAGTCTCCTAACTTGGTTTTATATAGAGGAGAGGAAATGAATGAAGAAATTTAGACTGATTCATGAATAGTTTTGTTGAAAAGTTAATAGATATAAGTGAACAGACACAATGAATGAAAAGGTGCAATATTAAACCGAAAACAATGAATCCATTCTTCAAGAGATACAACTGTTCATCAAGAGAGATAACTATTGTTTTATTTGAGCATAAATTTATCATTCATCAATCAACAATTTTGAGCATATTATATAGAATATAGATCCATAATTTATTATTCAAACCTTCAATTTTATCAAAAAATAATATGCCTCAAAGTTTCAAAATATCCATTATTTTCCAACACAAACAACTTATCTCAACTCTTGTTCAACAATGTGTTTGACACTCTTAAGAGCTTTCAAAGTAATATAAGGATTTGAGGAACAATGTTCACCATTTAGATACTTGGCTTTAAAAAGCTTTGCCAATGGGGATTTATTTTTATGAATAAGCTTCTAACAAAAGTTTCAAGAGTTGAGCTTGGTTTTTGAGAAACATTTTTTGAATACCAAGCTCACCATATCTTTTTGAAAAAGGTGTCATTTGCCAGATTGCATGATGGAGTTTGTAATGATCTTTAGTACCCTCATAGCAAGTTCCTATTAATTTTGTGGGTCTTTACAAGTATTGATAGGAAGCTGTCTATATTGTAGATAATAAGAGGGGATGAAGATATGGTAGATTTTGTAAGAACAAGTCTACTAGTAGGTGAAAGCATACTTGCTTTCCTACCAGCAAGTTTGGATTTGATTTTCTCAATAATGAAATGGTAGTTGGCTTTGCTAACTCCCTTATGATAAATGGGGAACCTAAGGTATTTTCCTAAATTAGTAGTTTCTTGAATACTAAGAGAGTTTGGTATTTGTATCATCTTATCTAAGTGGATGTTGGGAGAAAGAAAGAATTATAGAAATCTGAAGACTAACCTTTTGTCTTAATTTGAGGCAAAAAATGTTAAGAATTCTTTGAAGAATAACCACTTATTTTTTCGGCACGAGCAAAAAGAATGATATCATCAGCAAAAAAGAAATACAAGAGATCCAAAGAATTCCTAGAGCATTTAAAGGGGCTCTAATCCTTCATAAGACAAGCATTTTGTATTTAAAAGACTAAGGTATTCCATGCAAAGGATGAAATCGTAAGAAGCAAAAGAATCCACTTATCTAATACCATATAAGGGTTTGGAACTGTTAACCTTACCTCCATTAATGATAACCAACATTTCCAATGAGGTAATACAACTCATTATAAGATCAATCCATTGCTTTGGAAATTTAAAGAACAAAAAGACTTTCCTAATAAAGTCTCATTCAAAATTATCAAAGGCCTTTTCAAGGTCAATCTTGATGGCAAAGTAACCTTGTTTCTTTTCTGTTTCATTAAGCAATGGATTGCCTCTTGTACAATAATGGCATTGTCACAAGCTTTTTCACCTGAAATAAAGATTACTTAAAGAGGGAAAATAAGTTTCACAAGAAAGGCCCAAAACCTAGAAACAAGAATCTTTGCAATCATTTTGTAAGAAGTGTTACAAAGACTAGTAGGTTGAAATTGATTAATGGTACCTGGGAAAGAGCATTTCGAAAAATAGGAGATGAGTGTACCATTTAATTCCTTTAGCATGGTATGAATGTCTAATATTTCCATAATCATTTTGCGAAAGTTTGCTTTAAGAGTATCCAACATTTTTGGAAGAAAATAAGGTGAAGACCATTAGAGCTCGGAGCTTTCATAGGTTTAAAGGACCATATTGACTTGCAAATTTCATCATCAAAATAGGAAGGAAAAGAGTGTTAATCTTAACTTGAGATAACTTGGGCTAAACAAAATGACAAGGAGGAGGTGAAAACTCACTAACAACTTTCTCAAAAGAAAAAGAATATTAATAAAATGGTTGTTAATGAGGTTGGCAATAGAATTTGGGTCAAAGACCGAAATTCCCATGTGATCAAAGAGACTAACAATTCAATTATTACTTCTACGAAGGATAGTAGTAGTATGAAAGAATATAATATTATGTTCTCCCTCGATGAGCCAATTAACTTTATATTTCATTACCTAGAGTGTTTCTGCTTGGTTAAGAATGACTTGATACTTAAAGTATGGTACTTCTAAAGCTGAATAAGAAAATTGCAAGGTTGTTTTGCTAAGGCTTTTTAAATGCCAAAGAACCTAGCCATGATTTTTCTCTTACAAGAAAAAATATTTCCAAAAATTTTCTTATTCCAAAAGAGAGAGATCAATCGAGATTCTTGAGAGTTTAGAATGAAGGTCATCGTACTAGATATACAACTACTGTGAACAATATAAAAAAGTTATTATGTTGAAACCATATAGGTAGGAAGCAAAAAAGGCATATCACCAAGTTTTGGAAGATTAGACAAAAAAGTAAGCAAGATCAAATAAGGGTTAAAATGAGTTCATGCTAAATGTTTGGACATTAGCATCAGGGTAGATGGACTTTCAAAATGAATTAGCAAGAGTAAGGTCTATACGCTATTGTCTAAGATTTTATTTATCCCTAAGATTTAACTAAGTAAAATTTGGTCTTGAGAATCCTTAAGCTGGTGAGAGAAAAAAATGCTAAAACAATGGTGGAAAACCCTTTGTCTAGCAGAATTTTTAAAAAGGCTACCTTTTTTATCCGAGACAGAGACGACTTCATTAAAGTCTCCAACAAATAACTAAGGAAGACTATGTTTTGATGTAATAGCCATAAGATTATCCCATAAAATGACATAGCCATAAAGACGTGAACTAGAATAGATGGTAGAAAATAACCAAGCTTTCTTTAAGGAAAGTACCGTCACAATAGTGTGGATTTCTTATTACCTGTCGCAAATGTTGTCAATAATTATTATATTAAAATTCCATATCATCCAAATACAACTCTTACACCCAATGGTAGTACTATCCTTACAAGAATTGTACGGGATTTTTCGATGATATGTCAAGCATTGTAACACCCCATACTCGATCAGATCGTTGGGTCCGAGCTATAAGGTGTCACATTCGTTGTCGGTACAACTACGATCAAAATAATTACAATTCATATCATTAGGCTTAAAATTATGAGTATTATAAGCAAATAATATTATAAAAATCATTCACAAGTCTTATACGAGCTTAAGAAAGCTCCAAAACTAACCCGAGATTAAATCAGGACTAAATAGCATAGAATTCAAAGTACAAGATTTTTGTCATGACGTGAGGGAGTTCCTCGTCTTGCCATGGCATTATAAGCCATTTATCGCCATGATGTGGTACGTTTAACGTCGCGATGTCACATACTATTTTTCCAGCTTGCATATATCTGAAATATTCAAATAATTATCACACAACATTCACACCTAATGAACAACTATTATATGGAGCGTTCCAACACCAACTTAAACAAATCACAACTTTAAACATATTAAATAATTACCCTATCATTCATAACTTAAATAACTAGTGCAATTTCATTCAAACTTATACATACATATCTATAATAAACTAATCCTTAACGTTTCAACCGTTCATATCAATTTGGAACATATTTAAACAAAGGACTTACAAGTATAATATAATCACTTGGCCAAATTTTCACATTAACATGCCAACTTCAAAAGATACATGAATTTAGATGCAAACCAAACTTGACTCAACTTAGGTACATGTTAAATAAATAGTGAAAGAAGTAAAAAAATATCGTTGAGTTTAGGATTGCTAACTGGATGTTGAAGTTGATGCTCGTGATCTCAAATCAAACCTAACCTGTGCATGAAAAATAAATCGTACGCTGAGCAAAACATTCAGTGGTAAATCTAATTAATAAGCTTATGCAAATGCATACAATTAATAATTAACTTAGTCTCAAATCGATTTGTACCAAATGTTTTCCATATCATATATTCATGCTTATACCAATCATAAAAACTACTCTTACCATACTACCATTTCTACATAACATGTTTAAGTTCATTACATGATTAATTCATTACTTACACATTTAGGCATTAACATTTATACTATTAAGGTTACCATTTCTCATTAAACAATATACAAATAAAAACATAACATCAATGTCTACATATGATCAAATTCATACATGGCTTTTATCTAATTTCTAGTATGAGGACATCCTTGTTCACATCCAGCGCCTTTAGGGCTCGTTTTCAATTCATTTTGCATTTACCATTCATATTGCATATCATTCTTCATATCATCAAAGTAATTCATTCATTTATAACCTTATTAACCAACAAAAAATCAAAATAGATACATAGATCCACCATCCCGAGTTGCCCAACAACGATGGTTTTCTCACTGAACGATCTATCACCTCGAATTACCCAGCAATGATGACTCTAATAAACAACCTACCACCTCGGATCTCCCCAAAACAATGATATTCTATCAATAATCTGACTCTATGGCATGCTAACTATATCTGACTTAGTCTGTACAACTGATAGGGTATTCAACTTTCGATTCACTTTATACAGTTTAAATAATTCTTTAAAAAATTTGATTAATCACCAATTCATCATTACAATATATAATACAACATGTTTCAATTCAATTTCATTCTAGTTGTCAAATATCAATTAGATCAAGGAATTACAATTCTATTCAATTTAGTTCTTATCCCAATAATCTGTAACACCCTAGCCCATCTCCGTCATTGGATTAGGCTTATAGAGTATTACCATACAAACCGGAACATTTATCTTATAAGATAAACAATCATGCAATTTAATTAATAAAATTTAATAACATAATTTAATTATAGTAAACATACGCTTACGGGCCTTAAAGTAAGTTTACGAGGCCCTAAAAATAGTTTGGAAATAATTTGGGATCAAATCGAAACAATTCAAAAAATTTAGACAAAACTTGAAAATTTTTGACATAGGGGTCACATGACTGTGTGACATACCCCAGACCATGTGAACATTTGAAGTCTGGACACACGATCGTGTCCCAACCCGTGTGGGTATTCAAAATAGAGCCACACGGCCGTGTCGTAGGGCATGTGCCAAACTGTGTGTACATTCGAAGTTGGGTCACACGATCGTGTCTTAGGTCGTGTGACAGACCATGTTACGTACTGACTTGAGACACACGGCCGTGTTGCAGGCTGTGTACTAGACCGCGTGAAACCTGCACTAAAAACAATAATGACACACGACCGAGTGACAGCCCATGTCCCAGGCCATGTGCTTCTAAAAATGAATTTAAAACAAGCCAAAGCATTGACCTTTTCTTGCATAACAAACCATACCATTCCAATCATTTCACATGACCAAAACATTTTAATAAATACCTAAACCATACCAAAATCAACCAACTTAGGCGCCTAAGTAATATACCTGCAATTAACACCACAATTTAACACCTCAACTTGACTTAATTTGACATTTCAAGTTCATTCCTTAAGCATACTTCACATATACCAAATAACCATTTCAAAGCATCTCATTCAACCATATCTTACCCACTTTCATATAAAATAACCTAAATGTCACATACCATATATTTTCACTTTCATTTGCAATTCATCAACTAAGGTCCTTAAGACACATATAAGCTTGGCATAAAATCAAAACAAAACAAGTTATCAAATCAACATTCAAGTCCTATTACGTGCCAAAACACACATATCACTTACTCTAAATGCCGTACCAATGTACCCTCATTGGTACCATAAGTTAACATCCAAATCAACTCAAACTAAATGCCATAAATTCATACTTTAAACCTACATATATACATTTACAAGCCAACATCAAGGTATATAGGCAAATAAACTTAAACCAATCACATTGTCAAATAGCATAAATAAAATCCTATTACATGCCATTTATAACCATTAACCAAAACTACTAATATGACGAATGAATAGTGTGATGGTGCTCCAGCGAGATTCCAACTAATCCAGCTTTCGATGATCTACAAGCAGAGAAAAACAAACATGTAAGTAATGCTTAGTAAGTTCGTATAAAGGGAACTTAACTTACAAAACATTTTAAGTTAAACAACCAAACATAATTTCCTTATGTCATAAATCAACTTGTCTTTCATATACACACCACCTCATAAGGTTTGTTAGTGAAACAGTTCATATATAATTTCAATCAAAACATGGTATAAAACATATCTAACATTTCACTTTCAAAGTTCACCACTCATACATATTTACTAAACTATCTTTTCCTTTCAATTACACATTTTATTATAATCTATATCATTACTCAAAAATAATAATTTACTTTATGTAATAACATACCCTTTAAAGCTTTATATACACGTTGAACCAAATGAAACAACTTTGAATATTTAAAATACTCATATAACCATTTAATTCTCTAAACACACCACAAACATAACTAGATAACATATTTTAGACTTCGAATCATATAATTATAGCATTAATATTCATTATCAAACTATACTAATCAATACATTCATCTCATATATTTCAATGTAAACAATAGCTCAAACCAAAGCAATACATGCTTCCATTAATATACATGTATACAAAAACATATTATTGTACATAAATTCAACTCAAGAGTAATTTAACATTTAAACATAAAATTTCATAGCCCGTTGAACTATAGCAAATTGAATTAGGTAATGACATGTATACAGAAATGATGCTCGTTGAAATATCTAATCATATACAAATTATAGTAATGACATGTATACAGAAATGATGCTCGTGTGAACTTAGTAAAAGGTTAGGATACGTTTGGCATGCCATTAGGGTTAGACACATGCTTGATCAGGAATTTTACATGTTATAGTGTTGTCTAACATTTGTTGCATATTATCGGGTTATATATATATCATAGGTTTAGCTCAAACAAGTAACCTCAATATAATGTCAACTTATGTAAACAATTTTGTTATAATGGCAGCTTGTGTGAGCAACCTTGATATACTGTTAGCTTGTGTGAGAAACTTATTCCTGTGTATTCGAGTCCATTTTACTATAGTTCCATCGAGTGATATTCAATTGATTAGAAATTGAAACTTAAATATGAATTGGAAATGATATGGCGTATATTAATGTTTGATATGTGATTGGTATGTGATTCCATTAAAGTATTCATATTCCTTATGATATAGGAACATGGCTAACACATTTGATTGGGACTGTTGTTATATGACTAGTTATGCCATCATGTGCCAAGGATAGCCATGTTGAATGCAAAAATGATTAGTTTAAATTACACTTAAAATGCTCAAGTTAAGTGTAGTGATTCCATTTGAACTTACTAAGCATTCTTAATGCTTACTTTAGTTGTTTTTCTTCCCTATAGAATGTCACCTTACAGAACTTGCTGAGTCGAGTCAGTAGAGAACCTTAGACTATCAAAAGATGGTAGAAATATTTTCATTTTGAGTCTAGATAGTATGACATGTATATAAAGGCACATTGGATGTTAAGCATAAGTTGATGCTTGAATTGGTAAAGTTTTAATACTAGGAAGAAAAGATGATCAATATCATATACAATTCTAGTATGTTTAAAGTTATATAATAAAGTGAATAAGTTGGTAAGTTGGTGAATTATTAGAATATGGTAAATCTTGATGATTGATCATAATATGTTTATATGTAGCTTGACATATGTGTTTATTTTGGTTTAGTTTTTGATAATGTAAGTCTTTCATACACCAAAATGTACAAGTATGTATGTGTATTAAAGTTATATGGCTTGGCTTGAGTTGGTTAAGTGGATAAAGAAATGACTTGAATTCAAATGATGTTTATAGATGGAATGTTATCTTAACGGTTGGTTTACATGTTTTAATCTTTTTTCTTTTGCTTGACACATTTTGGTATGGATGTAATTGATATATGAAAGAATGTGATGATAGTTTGTGTTGGAAACACTTGAATTAGGTACCAAATATACATTTTGGAGAAAACAAGGCCAACTTCGCGACGATGAGTCTTTGACATCGCAACCTCACTTGAAAATGATTGACATCGCGACGTGGTTATAAATGTTGATGCGACGTGACTCACTGAGTTGGAAATACCGTGACGAGAAAGTTATGAAGTCGCGACGTCGGTTCAAGATTTTAAAAACTTTACATGTTGGTTTTAATTCATTCTCAGGTTAGGAAAAGAGCTTTCATAAGCCCATGTGAGACACAAAAATTATTGTGTAACATGTTGTGAATGTATTTAATGCTTATTTACATGTTTGGATGAATGAATGGTGTGCAATTGTCTGTAGGTTCTCCAAAAATTAATGCAGCATCTTGAAGGTCAGACCCTACGATTGGTTTAAGTAAGGGGAGTTATAATTCTCCCCTTACAAACACTTTATGATACAATTTATTGTTCTCATCATTGACACTTCAAAACAAGTTAGCATAGAATTCGATTACAACATTTCGAACATATGGCTTTATAAAACTACTGAACCTATTAATCCATTATTTTTAAGAAAAACATATATATCATGATAAAAAAATATTTATTTTCTATGTTTTTTTCTTCAAAGAAACTCTTTTTTAGCATAAAAATATACCTCTTTGAATAGGTAGTATCCAAGACCACTTTGTTCTTTATCTTCATCAATCGATCCTCCTCCTTTTTGGGAGCTTTAGAGGCTTCCTCTAGTAGCTTTGGAACTCCTACTTCCTTCAACTTCTTGGTCCTTTGACTAGCAAATTTAGGGAAATTAGGAAGCTTGGTCCTAGCCTTCATTACATTCTTCAAAGGAATATCCTGATCGAAGTTAGGCTTAGTAACAGTTTTAGATTCATTAGAGGAGTCATTTGACCTTTCTTTTAAAATATTTCTCTTATTGTTGTACTTCACTGCAATTGGGGCTTTTCCTTTATCAATCCTCTTTGCAATCATTTTTCAAACAATTCTTTTGTTGCAACAAAGTAGGTATGGCTTTTGGTGGCTAGAATAAGACCAAAAGAAGTAGGCACTTTGTAACAACCCAATTTTAGTGAAATTAGAAAGTGGTTTTGGGACCACAAATTGACGAGTAAATATTTATTTTATTTTTATTTAATGTCTATGGAATATTATAAAGGTCGTGTAAAAATTTTGTTAAGAGATTTTGACGTTTGCATGTTTAATTTCGTAAAAAGGAGTAAATCGTAAAAGATGCAAAAGTAGAGTTCTATAAGTTAAAGGTATTAAATAGCTTTGAAACTTTAATATAAGATACTTATATGGTAATTATACCATTATTATTAGTGGACTTTTATGGACATAAATTAGATTATTTTAAGTTAAAAGATAAGGTTAATTAAGTAATTCAATTAATAAGTTAAAGTAAAATAGGTAAAAATAATGTATCATCTTCCTATTTGTTATCTTCCACCAAAATTTGATATTGGAAAAGCCATAGCTAGAGTTTTAAAGCTTCGGTCCCTTGCTTAGCTTGCATGTAAGTGAAATTTCATCTCGTTTTTAATGATTTCTATGTTTTTGAAGTCGTTGTAGCTTAATCTAGCTAACCCAAGGACTAATTTGCAAAATTGTTAAATATTTTGGGTTTTTCCATGAATATATTTGCTTGATTCTTGAATTTTAATGAAAGATTATGAGTTCTTATTGTTAAATAAACAAGTTTTGTAAAGGGATTTTTGATGAAATAGTCAATTAGGGACTTATTTGTAAAAATAGTAAAATGCTATGACAAATTGTGAAATTTTGATTTGTATGAGGTTGTATAGGTCTCTAGTGAATTCGGCTAGCATGAAATATGGATGAAATTGCATAAATTTTACTTTATGAGTTTAAGGACTAAATTGTAATAAAGTTAAAATATTAGGGAAAAGTGTAATTCTACAAAATTATGAATTTTGGACTAAATTGAATAGTATGAGTATTAAATGGACTGAATTTTCTTATTTATATCAAGATAAACCTCGAACTGAAATTTCACTTTGTTTCGACGTCTTTATAATCAAGGTAAGTTCGTATGTTTAAATAAAGTTTTAATGTTATTTTGATATATATGTTTTTATGCTATTTATCATGTAAAGAAATGATAGAAATCCAATGATGTTATGATGATTATCGAGCCCATTTGAACCTTAGGAATATATAGGATACAAATGCCATGTCATTAGGGTTACCATGTTTTGGGTGCTAGTCTTGAATGTCCTACCTATGGCTGAGTTCTGGCATGTGTTGCAAATACTCAACAGCTTGTGTGAGCAGCATCGTGTAGCTTACATTCTAACTTTCAGCTTGTGTGAGCAGACCCATTTTATAGCTCGAATGAGCAACGATGTAAAGGAAATGAAATGTTATATGTTTAGCGCACTTTGTGTGAGCTTTCCTGCGTATCCGATGTTATTCTAAATGGTTCAACGGGCATGAAAAGGGAAAGGAATGGTAAGTGTCCTAATGACTTATGTCATGAATCTATGAAAAGAATTGAAAAGGAAATGTTTAATGTAAGTATACTTATGTTCATGAAGTTGATGATTTCTAATGAAATTGTTCATGTATAATGACTTACCTTATGATAGTGCAAGTGAATTGGGAGTTGATGTGCTAACATATGTTGTTGATGGTGCTTAGGCTTGTGCCAAGCTTGTGGTTCAATTATATCATGCTTAATTTTAATGTTAGGCATTGAAATGGTAAGTTATGCTCATGTTTTACGAACTTACTAAGCATTATATGCTTACGTAGCTTTCTTTCCCATGTTTTATAGATAATTAGAAGTTCGATCAATTTGGAAGCTCATCAGAGATCTATCACAATATCCAGTGATTATATCGGTAGTTTTTGATGTTTTGGCCAAGGTCATAATGTCATGTATAGGTGGACTTATGTTTAATGTCTAGTTGAATGCTAAATGTTGATTTTGGTATGTATATATGTTGCTTGTTTGGTACCATTTTAGTAATGGTTGAATTAGGTCATTTATGTGCTTATGATGCATGATAGAAATGGTACAAATGGTAAGTTTAGATTGACATGGAATAGGTCAGTTTATGGTATATTTTGATATGGTTGAAATATGGTCAATTAGGTATATGTTGATGTATGTTTGATTAACTATGATTGAGGTGCCTTGTTGGCATATTGGTTGAATGGAATTTGGTCATTTGAATTGGTCATATTATGCATGTTTTCGTATGTTTGTGATGCTTTGGTCATGTGTGCAAATTGTGTTTAGGTACAAGCTTAAAATGGGTGATGGAAATGGCTTGAATTTGGCCAATTTCATCTCCACACAGCTTAAGACACGGGCATGTGTCTCAGCCATTTTTCCCCTATAGATTTCAAAGGTTACAAGTCAAGCAGTTACACGGCCTAGCATACAGCCTGGCACACGGGCGTGTGAGGCCATTTCGAGAGTTCACGGCTTGGCACATGGGCATGTGGCTTGGCCGTATGAACTAACTCAAAGAGTTACACGGGTACAAACACTGGCTGGGACATGGTGAATTTCGATTGTTACACCGCTCGAGACATGGGCGTGTGTCTCAACCGTGTGAGTCACACGGCCGTGTGACCCCTGCAATTCAATTTTTCCAAATTTTTCTTAAATGTTCCAAATGTTTCCGATCTAGTCCCGAATCGTTTCAAAAGTGTTTCTAAGGCCTTGAGGGTTCAATTAAGGGACAATATACGTGTGTATGAATAGATTATGCTATGCTTATATCAAATTTTGGAAATATATGTTTTTATGTTAGATTTACACTGTAATGCTCTATAACCCTATTTTGACAACAAATACGGGTTAGGGGTGTTACAAACATCCCTAATTATTTCAACATCAGTATTTGAGGCACCATTTTTGCCCTGTTCCTCACTAAACAAAGTAGGGTCTTTCTTATTTCCTGCTCCACTCTTTTATTACTCCACCATTGGTTCTTGAATGTTTGTGGTAAAGGCACCATTATCTACAGAGCTTTTTAGAGAAGAAGGTTCTACGATAGCAGTGAAAATATTAACTATAGTGTTATCGATTGTAGAGACCTAATTATCTTGACTTTTTATTGCTTCTATTAAGGCTTTGATTCTTTTTTCTAGGATGGAATTATTTTCAGGCATTGGAGGAATGTTTAATAGTGCATTGATCTCTTTAATTGATTACTAGACAAGTTAGGATGGTCCAATAGTTTGAGACCCATAGTAGATAAGGAAACTTCTCCCTCTAAGCCTCTTAGGGTGATTGGAACAAAACTTTCTGAGTATGGGTAAGGGAGAATAGGTATCTATGAAGTTTGAGTTACCTATCTCTTTAATCTGTTTAGGAAATGGGCACTTTCCTAGTTGCTTCATCGACCCTCTCAATAGGGGGATTGGATGTCTCTTTTCTGGTAGTCTATTGATCTAATCATTGCTTCTCAAATTACTAAACAGAGGTAAATTTTACACAAGCCATTGGCAATACAAAGATGTTTTCTTTGTGACCCCCCACATCGACCCAGGCGATGGATTCAAATGAAATACGGCACACCCTTAATCGAAGCAACTCAAACAAATAGAAATGTAACACCAAAGCCGAACCAAAGACACGTGGCATGTAAATCATAATTAATAATCCAAGACATTCAATTGGTCATCTATTTATATACTTAAACAAGTGCAACATGAAATCAAAACATCATGTACATAATATTCAATTATCCAAAATCAACATATAAGACTCACGAGTTCTCTAGGACTTAGGTATATGTCATTAACTATTCAACTTTAAAAGAAACCTTATGTAACAACTCGTTTTTCACTGGTACCAACAACGACAGTTTTGACACTTCGTATTCCAAAGATCAAGCCAGTAAATACTATTTAATAATATTTAAGATTTTATTATAGTGTTTTATTTAATTTTGATATGATAATATTTGCTAATTCGACAATTAGCTAAGTACAAGTGGTTGACCCTAAAGTCAAGCAATTTTGGAAAGTGAGGTATCAGAATCTCATTTTCGTAAACCGAGCCCATAAATATTTCATAAAAATATTTTACGAGTTTTTATATTGGTTATATAAATTTTGGTTCGATAATTTGGTTGATTTAATAGTTAATTAAGGAAAAAGGACTAAATCGTAAAAATTGTAAAAGTTTGTCACTATTGATTTTTATTAATTTAATGGCTTATTTAATGAAAGTGGTGGGACTTACATGGTATTTAGACCATATTACATATGTAGTTACGGTTAGTGCGTGTTTTTAGCATTGTTTAGTTAAAAATTTAAAAGAAATTAATTAATTAATTAATTTAGTTAAAAAGAAAAATTAAAGTGGAAAGAAAGAGAATGTCTTCATTCTCATCTTCCGTCGTTTACTCTCCATTGAAGGAAGCCATGGAAGCTTCAAAATTCCTTCATAATAGGCCATTGCATGTAAGTCCCTCCAATGCCCGTTTTTAAGAAATTTTATGTTTTTAATATCGTTGCAACTAGTTCTAGTTAACCTGTATCTCCATTTTCAAAATTGTTAAAGTTTTAAAATGCTTCCAATGATGAAAATTGAAGCTTTTGATGTTTAATGGTATTTTTGTGAGCTTAGTTTTGAATATCGACTAATTTGTTAAGTAAACTTTATTAGTTTTGTGTATAAGGACCAAATTGACGTGATACCCTTGACAATGTTAAACGAAGAGGATTAAAGCCATCTACAGTGGTATCTCGGTACCAGTGATTGCATCTCTCTCACCGCCCTCGCAAATGACAGGAAAGAGAAATTAACACTAACAAAAACAATTATAAATATCACGGCTTACTTCAAGTGTGACAGATTAATTGTAATATTTGTAATGTTACAATGAAACACTAAAGTGTTCCAAGGATTGAACTCAAATGAGTTGACGGCTGAACAATTTCTAAATAACGAGCGTACAAAATAATGATTCTAATCAACTACTCGCAAAAAAATATATTACGATAATTCCTAAAATGAAGAGCAATTAAACTAATCTACAATCTAGCTAACAATGACTAAATTTTAAAAAGTGAAAAATTATGAAATTAACAATTAAATAACAAACGGTGTTCGATTAATCTTTATGTGGTTTATCAACTTTTGAATTAGGGATCCACACCACTTAAACTCCCAAAATGGCTCCATTTTACCTCTTAGTCTCAATTTTACTAAGTTAGAGAAATTAATCCGAAGTACTCTCGATTTTACTGGTTAACCTGTGACCAATGGATTGGTGCCCAACAAGATCTCCTCTCGATCTCACCTGCCTAGATATTTCCTTAGGGTTGTCAATCCTAAGCTTCTAAGTTCATTCAAAATAGTCTAATTTATTACGATTTGGTCCCTCATCCAAAAATCAACTTCAACATCTCCATCAACCAACCCACTTTAAAGTTAAGTTACTTATGCTAAAACTAAAGCTAATGAACATGGAAATGAAAAACATGGAAGCCATTAAAGAAAATCTTAAGAAAAAGGTAAAAGTTTGGATTTTTATGCAAGAAAACTTAATGGACATGTAAAGAGAATCATTTAACAAGAAAATCTAATGCAAGAAACATAAAAGGAACAAACTTTAACATATTTAAAGTAAAGGAAACTGAAATACATTAAATTAAAGCTAAAAATGTTATTACAAACAAGCTACAGGAACTGAAAGTGCAAATAAACCTAAGCTATTGTGATAACTAACTTAACTAACTACAAGAACACTAAGAACAAGAAGAAAGTGCAATAAAATAAACTTTAAAACTAAGAAGGAAGAATAGAAAATATAAACCCTAGAAAAAGTGTAAAAAAACTAAGAGAAAACCTAGAAAAAACTAAGGCTAAACTAAACTAATGTGGCATGCTTCTCTCTCAGCCAAATTTTGGCAGATTTAAGCCGCTATTTTGACCCTATTATGTTTCCCAACATACCCTTGAATGGGCATTCAATGATTGGTGCTTTGGTTGGACAAAGACTACCATTTGTGTCATTTTTTGTCCCCTCACGAAATGGATATCACGATCCTGTAACACCCCTCACCCATCTCTGTCTCTAAATTAGGGTTATGGGATGCTATGATAAATAAAAAAATAGGAGCAATCAGTTTCAATTCATAAATCCTTTAAAACAATCATTTATTATCAATCATTCAATTAAACCATGTTACACGAGTAAGATCGAGCTTAAATCGAGGTTACCAAATCTCTAAAAAAAATTTAGAACTAAGCAAAGACTAATTTGAAACATTTCAAAAAAGATTGGGAAAAAGTGTAAAACAGAGTCACAAGACCGTGTAGCCAGGTCATGTGACAAGCTAAGGCCATGTACAGTAGGGTTACACGATCGTGTGGACCTAAATGTAAACTCCTACAAACATTTTACATGGCCTTGTCGCCAGGTCATGTGAAAGACTGTGGTCATGTTTACCTAAAACCACCCTAATAATACAGAGCACACGACCGTGTCACATGCCTATGTGTGACACACAGACGTCTATCAACCCGTGTGAGCAAAAATGAACCTTCACAATCAAGTGACCTAAACCAATGTTTTACTTAAACTATGCATATGCAATCATCAATTCAAAAACCTATTTCAAATACACAAAACCATTCCAAGACATAATCAAATCCTAATTCTAACCAATATGCCTCAAGGAACCTCAATCAAATTGAACACGACACGTAACATCTTGATTCATTTAAACAATTAATACTAAACTTCATTCCATTCCCTACTTTCATCAATTAAATATTCATTTGACCATTCTCATGTTGGATCACCAGTACGCCCTATGGGGGGCCAGGGGAAAAATATTCTGGTGATCGTCAACCACAAATCCAAGTGCGAAGAATGAATCGAGTTGAAATAGGGTTGAAGGTATACCTTTTTCAAAACTAAAAATGGAAAATAACGTTGTTGGTTAAAATCCTTTGCACGATGTCAATCCTAGCCACAACAAAGTGTTTCAGTCTCTACGTAGACCACCCAGTCAATCATGAATAGAAAACTATTTTTAACTTTTCAGAGAGTATCCAAACTTTTGGTAGCTAGACCTAGTTTTTTTCTTACTCCCCACACCATAATATGGGATTGTATTCCTTTTAATAATATAATGTATATTAGAAAAAATAATAATTCCCTTCTACTTTTTTTAGAGAAAATCATGGAAGATATCGAACTTATATTCTTTCCAAAAGAATACTAACTTCCATAAATATTAACTCTAGAAAGAAGTTGCGAATCTTATTCACTAGGTAATTCAATCTGCCAAGCTATTTTGTCTGTCGAGTGATACTATTCGCCAGGCAATACTATCCGCCAGGCTATTCTATTTACTAGGCAATGCTTATTCGCCAAAGATAAGAATCCACCATAATCGTATGTAGGAGGGTATATGCCCATTCTATTAGCGTAAATTATGTTCGCTTGAACCATAGGGCATGGCCCTATAGGTTATTGTAATGTGGGTAGTAATATTAGAACACTTCTAATGCTATAAGTAATGAGTGGCATCTAGTGATGCATCAATGCTACCCAAGTTACAAGAAATTTTGATTTACTGTAACCTTTCTGTGATAAACATTTCATATATCATATTCTTTTATCCTTTATATCTAGATTGGACTCAAGTCATGGTATAGTCACACTTGTATAGTCCAATCTCATATTTCTTGATATTCTGAGTAGCCTATAATAACCAAATAAGTGTGATATCTCATCTCAACTTATTTAGCATGACCATGCATTTCTAGTCTTACTTCATCAAGTGGCTCAATATATTACTCTCATTATGTAGGAGGGATAAATCCTATCTTGATCAATCATATCCCACCACATGGATTGTTGTATATCCAACATTATTCTTTTTAGTTCAACCCGTTACGGTAAACATTTAACTATATCAAAATATACAACTCACGATGTTGGGATAATGATGATCTCAAGTTAGAGGATCATATACGTAGTTATCACTATGAGTAACGTTTATGACTATTACATAATAATCCAAGAAACATACAAATGGTGAGTCAGTCTAGTATGTTATTCTCTAACACATACTCATGTATTGATTTTTACATCCCTATGTTAGTGACAACACTTTGTCATCAATCAACTACATATTAGCCTCAATGCATTATTATTGTCTAAGCCCACAATAATACTTGGCTAAGGACCTTTTAAGAATAATCATATTATTCTCAGAACTTTATTATTAATCAATTTATTTATACACACAGAAAAAGAAACTGAAATAACAATGGCATTGTCATTTATTAATAAACAAGGTAAAACGAGTATGTAATTACAACCATCTCATGATTGGTCTTTGGGCATACTCTAACATCACAAACACAAATACATTTCAAGGCTTAGAAGTGTACCATATAACATGTTATAATCTTTACTCATTTAAGCACATTATACCATTTCCATTATCTTACCATTTCACCTCATTTAGTAATCAATTAACATTCACATTTATACATTTCATCACATTGATCACGTATCAGAACAATGTTCAAGATAACACAACCATTTAGCAAGACTTATAAAGAATGTCTTCTTATAAACATGAAATATGATTATGCACATATCAAAACACTATCAACCAAAGTGACATTTATACATAATGAGCCTATATACATGCCACAAAAACGATCCCTTAACCATAAAAGATCTATCGAGTTAAAAGTTGAATCGTATGAGCTCCTAGTTGATCCAATCTTCGTGTTCCAAAAAATATCTAAGGACAGGAAAACATAACTGAGTAAACATTACATATGCTTAGTAATCTCATAGATATTAAACTCACCTCATAACAGAACTAACATAACAAAATACCAAGTTTAACTATGTTTCCTGTCACCATATGTCACAGCCGAAAGGTGAATATTTAATATACAATCATCTAATTTGCCCATTCATTCATATAAAGTCAATTCAGTATCATTTCATCAAGCCCATCCACAAATGTAACATTTTGCTCAATTATAGCAAAAGAGTACACATAACCATATGATCACATTTGTTTCCAATCAATATATCGACTCAGACAATATATTCTCCTTTAACAGTTAGTCTGATGAGCTAAATGAATAGATAGGGATACACAAGTAACTACACCACACCACACTAGTAGGCATCCATGTGCTTTAAACATTAGGCACCGAAGTGCAGAGCAGTAGGCATTGAAGTGCGAATTAGTAGGCACCATAGTGAAAATCTCGTACAAGCTCATGACTAACCCTACTGGCATGCCAATTGTATCCTATCCTATTGTTCATCCAGGTACAACTTACATATCAGTACAATTCAATACAGTACAGTCTGTTTCTCATCTTTATAACAATTTGCACACATATCATGGTAAAATCAATACCCATAAAATATTCAATACAATCACAAACATCACAATTATATATAAAATTTCATCTTATGAACCTACCTGGTACAAACAGCAAAAGTAGAAATGTTAGGGACTAGTCAGCAATTTTCCCTTTTCGTCAATTATCTATCGGTTGGTTTAAATCTTGACCTATACGGTAATTTAAATTAAATTATCAGTGCCAATTACCTTAATTTATCTTATTAAATGTATATAACAACTTATTTTAGTTTTCATAATTTTCCCAAAGTTTCACATTTTATTCAATTTAGTCCCTTAAATCGAAACTATCATATCTTTTATGTTTAAACTCTATTTTCTAATTTGTTTTCAATTATATCCCTATTTTACCCTATAGAAATAGTAATGATAGAAATTCCGTACCAAATCCACAATATTTTGATTTTAGTCCCTAAACTCAAAACTAACCAATTTCACTTTACAAATTAGTCCTTAAACATTTCTAAGCTTACAAACCAACCATTTTCTACCAAGAACATCCAAACTTTTACAAACTTTAAAAATTTTGGAAACATAGGCATGGTTTACTTAGACCTAGTTACAACGATCTCAAAAACATAAAATTTATGACAAAGGGTAACCGGAGGACATATGTGCAAGAAAGGAAGCTTGGTCGATTCTCCCCATAGTCAACAATGGTTTTTCTGGTTCACAAAGATGAATAGGGAAGAAGATAGCTTTTGCTTTCTTTTGTTTATGTTTTAATAATTATTTAATTACCAAATTACCCTTTTAATTTAACATGTAATTTCATTAATTACAAGTTTTGACCGTCCTCGTATAGCTCTAAGATCTAATTACCTTTTAGATCCTTAAACATTCAATAATAATACATTTTAACTAATAAAATTAGTACTGCATAACTTTTATGATTTTTACAATTTAGTCTTTTTTCCTTAATCAACTATCTAAGCACCAAAATTACTAAGCCAAAATTCAATCCAATTATACAAAAATTTCGTAAATAATTAATAAAATATTTACAATTTTGATTTCTGAAAAAGAGGTCTCGATACCTCATTTTCCAAAAACCATTAACTTCCGGTACTCACCACTTGTACCTTAACTGACTAACCAATTAATAAAATCTATCAAATTAAAATTCTCCATAATATTATATTTAACTTGTACAGATATTTCATCGACTCTTTCATTTTCCACATAGCTTCCTTAATACCATATCGTGGCAATAGAAATTTTTCTCATAGTACTCGTTTGTTACACAGTTCTTTCACTTCCCGAGCAAAAATCTTAACCGGCTCTTCTTAATAAGACAAGTTAGGTTGTAATTCTACCTTTTTGGGAGTAATCACATGAAAAGAGACAGCTTTTAAGCAATCCTAGATAATACAGACTTTATCTTTAGTTTCTCAGATCAAACCAATCCTGATTAACTTTCTTTCACTCAATTCTGACCAGTAAAGCGGAGTTCAACACTTGCGTTTATATAAAGCTTCAAATAATGTCATCTTAATGTTGGACTGATAACTGTTATTATAAGTGAACTCAGCTAATGGTAGGTATTTCTCCCATCTACCCTCAAACTCGATAATACAACATCAAAGCATATTCTCCAGACTTTGAATAACTCATTATGACTGATTGTTTGTCTACGGAAGGAAAATAATATTAACATCCAATCTAGTACCTAAAGCCTCGTGTGATATACTCTAAAATCTAAAATTAAACTTCGAATTGTGATCAGAAATAATAGATAACGGTACATTATGTAATCTGATAATCTCAGAAATGTATTGCTCAGCAAGTGATAGGTGTTAAAAGTAACATATTTTAATCTCATTATTAATGCATTTTTGGGTGATTATTCGATGCTAATGGTGAATTTTATGCTCCTAATCCTTTAAATTCATGTTTTTATACATAGGAGAGCATTTGGGAGAAAAACAAGTGAAAATAAAAAAACAGTCGGAGTGAGTTACAGGAGCCACACAGGCTACCACACAGCCATGTGACAGACTATGTCGTTTCGCAAATTGCACTCTTAACGGTGAAAAAACACAATTTTTAGGGTTTTTCGGGCATTCTAAGACCTATATATGACATAAATAAGAAGATAGGAGGGAGTTGTCATAGAAAATTCAAGAAAACAACTTGGAAAACACCATTGAAGCTGATTCTAAAATAGATTCCCACCAAGATTGAAGATTCCCTTTTGACTTATTTAGAGATTATTATGAATTTCTTTGTTTCCTGTAATTATACTGTCTTTTGAATTTTTTTATTTGCTAGCATAAACCAATTTTATAAATACCTAGGGAGATGAACCCTATAATGGATTATGTCATTTAATTTTTATTTTACGCAATAAAGACTTAGATTTTGTTCTCAATTATGTGTGCTTAATTCTTGGTTTCATATCTCTATACTATTAATCCATGTTTTATATGCTTAAATTAGAGGAGGAACAAACCCTATTTAAAAGTAGATCTAGCATAATTGAGTGGAGTTGCATGCAATCTTAGAAATGGGATGGCATAGATCTATCATAATAGAGTCAAATCTAATAGGGGAATCCATAAATCCTGTTAGTGCGATAATAGGGGTTTTAATTAGAAAGAAATTTCAATTAATCAACCTAGAGCCAGTTGCTCTTATTCTTGAAAAGAGACATTAACATAATTTAAAGATTTCTATGGATTAAGATACTAAGTGAAGAAATTGCAGAATTTATATTCATAACGACAGATGAAATCTATGTGAATTCTTTCTTGGGTATTGTTTCACTTCTTAGTTATTATTCCATTATTTTCTTGAATTCTTTTTTGTCATGTTCGTAGTTAATTAATTTATTGATTAAATAATAGAAAGTCAATAATTACTAGTACTTTTAATCTTCGTGGGAACGATATATGTGCTCACCGTAGCTATACTATTAATTGATAGGTGCACTTGCCTTATTCAGATTTTTAGTTAGGTTTATGACACATCAAGTTTTTGGCGTTGTTGCCAAGGACTAAAATATTAGAAAAATTTTATTTTAATTAATTTAGCCATTTTTTATTTTTATTTTAATATTTTTGTTTTTAATTTAATTTTTACATTCTAAATTTTTTTGTTTGTTTGATTCTGACAGGTTCTTCTGGTTTATGACAGAGGAAACCCGTCAGAACCATTAATTTTTTACAGTGAGTTTGAAAGAACTACTCGCAGAAATCAAGGGGAAGTTAGAGAAGCAAACCAAGGTCAACAGATTTTAATAGACGATCAAGTGAAAAAGGATATTACTGTGGAGTGGATAATAATCAAAATAATTAGCAGCCTCTTGCACATCTTGCTCATCGTACTATGATTGATTATGCTAAACTTTGATTGGGGCTGAATCGAATATAGTTAGACAGACTATTGCTATAAATAATTTTGAGCTAAAGCCAAGAACAACTCAGATGGTACAACAGTATGTTCAGTTTGGTGGGTTGCAAGATGAAGATCCGCATGCTTACAATTGTTCCCATTCTCTTTGAGGAGCAAGGCAAAACAGTGGTTGAATTCACTTCCATGGGGTTTTATCACGACTTGGGATCAGATGAATAAGAAGTTTCTGTTGAAGTACTTCCTACCAGCTAAAATAGCTAAGTTGAGGAACGAAATTTCTTCTTTTGCTCAAATTGATTTGGAGACATTATATGATTCATGGGAGAGATTTAAGGATCTTTTGAGAAAGTGTACTCATCATGGCTTACCTTTGTGGTTACAAGTTTAAAATTTTTACAACGGTTTAAATCCCTCCACTAGGCAACTAATTGATGCAACAGCCGGCAGAACATTGAATAATAAGACAGTTGAGGCAGCTCAAAAGTTCATTGAGGAGATGGCATTGAATAAATATCAGTGGCAAGTCATGAGAATGAAACTAATTAAAGCAACCAGTGTTTTTAATATAGATGCAAGTGCTGGAAAGTCAGGAGGAAGCACTTAGTAAAAAGATTGATGGTTTGAGTTGCAATAACATGACGAATATGGTAATGCAATGTGATGTGATTGGAGCAGGGATAGTCAATCCGGAATCTTTACCCTTTGGTTCTAACATGGAGGATGAGCAAGTCAACTTTATGGGTAACAATTCTAGACCTCAAAATAACCCCTACAGCAATAATAATCCAAGATGGAGGAATAATCCAATTTTCTTTTGGGGTGGTCAAGGTAATCAAAGGTCACAGCCCCCTCCGGGTTTTTAGCAACCCTATTAGCAAGAAAAGAAACTAAACCTTAAGGAGATGTTAGCTAAATATATTTCGGTGTCTAAAACTAGGTTTCAGAACACTGAGACAACTCTAAAAAACTAGCAAGCATCGATTCAAGGGCTTGAAAATTAGATTGGACAACTTGCTAAACTTGTTTCAAAGAGACAGCAAGGTAGCTTACCTAGTAACACTGAAACCAACCCAAATGAACAAGTCCATACAATCACTGTTCGAAGCGTGGAAAGGTTAGTTGAGCCTAAAAAGAAGCTGAATCTAAAAGTTATTGAGAAAAATGATGGGGTTGAGGAAAGAAAAAAAAGAGCATAAGTCAATGGTTAGAGAATACAAACCACAAATTCCATATCCAACTATATTGAAGCAAGACTGCATAAAAGAAAAATATGGTAAATTTCTTTAACTTTTGGAAAAATTGCATATTGACTTACCTTCTGTTGAAGCCCTTTCACAGATGCTAAGGTATGGAATATTTTTAAAGGAGTTGTTAACAAATAAAAAGAAGTTAGATGACTTGTCAACTATGGAGCTCAATAAGGATTGCTCAACCATTCTCTAAAACAAACTACCTAGCAAGCTTAAAGATCCAGGGAGGTTTACTATTCCTTGTCTTATTGGTAGTTTAAATGTTGAAAAATACAATCTACTGATATACTTCTTTCTTTTTCTTGACCAAATACAATCTACTTGTATACTTCTTTTGGAATTAAGTTATTAAAAAGTTCCACTCAATTCTGTCTTTTGGTACAATGGCTAACAATGTGGACTACTACTAATAGACATTGTGTTTCAACAAAGATATTGCACACCTTAAACAATCTTCAGGTGTACAAACCATTTCATCAAAGACCCACTGTATATTCTCTATCAAATACTCAACCCTAGCCAGATCGTCATCTATTTTTCCACGAAATTCTTCAACACCATATTTCCTTATTTTATCAATCGAGGGTCGACGTGAGCTTCTGGTATTATGAGGAAAATAGGTGCTATCAGAGGCACAATAGGAGCGGTGGTTCCGAGACCATAAGTTTGGTTTGCATAAACTCGGTAAAACACTAGCCCATCAAATCAAAGAAGGCATTTTTCGCCTCATTTTCAGAAAATTATGGAATAGGAATGCTATGACTCGCTCCCTGATTGAAAGCCAGAAAATTGCTATCAGCTTCATCAATGATAGTACGATTTGATTCAGTCGACATCTTTATATCTATAAGAAAACAAATTCAGATTGGATCAAATAGCATGACACTATCACAAGTTATTGTGGCATGTATTTTCTAGACTCTGTACACACTATGTTCAGTCCTATAATCAACTAAATTGTAGCTCTAATACCACTAAATGTAACACCCCTCACTTGTTCCCGTCACAATATTAGATTTACGGTATGCTACAGTAAACAACAAAAAAGGAGAAAGTAGTTTAAATTCATAAATTCTTCAAAAAAATCCTTTATTATCAATCATTCACTTAAACCATGTTATACTAGCAAGATCGAGCTTAAATCGAGCTTACTAAAGCTTGACTTGCCATCAAATGTAGTAGTTAATTCGGGTCAATTCTGCACTTAAAGAGCATGCTTTCTATACAATTTAGTATTTTATATTTCATTTTTGGTAATTAGGCCTCAGTAATAAATATTAATAAAATAAGTGTTTTTAACACATTTTATAAGAAGCGTGACCAAATCAGCCGACACGGGCCTTAGGTTGTGCTAATAAGTTTAACTGAGTCTGTAGGATGAAGATATAAAGACCCAATTAACATAAAAGCAACGTATGAGTGATGCACCAGCTTCACAGGACGTCAAAGCACCAAACAAACAACAAAAGGCTAAAATTGGGTGTCGTGTCACGCCACGCAAGGGGTGTGGCGCAACACAAGTTGATGTCCTACCCAAGCAATTTGAAGCTATTTTTGCTTCCACGATCAAATTGAAACGAAGACCTAGGACGTGTCGAATACCTTCAAAAACCCTAGTAGTTTAGGAATATATTTAGATTATTTCTTTTCAATTTTTCATAACTTTTTTTGTTTTTCCTCTTGAAACTAGTTTTGATTCAAGATTTTATAACTTTAATTAAAGTATTTCAATTTATATTTTCTTTTGCATTCGATTGAATTCTTTATTCCAATTAACTGATTTGCTACTTCGTTCCCCATTTGATATTCAATCCACTATTATTCAATTCTTTTTACTCTTCTGAATCGGTCGTGTTCTTTACATGATTTTTTCAATTGAGATCGAGATTATGAATATCATGAGGGGCTAAATACCTTAGGGGAAATTCATGAGTGGATGTGAGTGTGGATGTGATTGAAGAAGGATTTAGTGCTTCCTGAGAGGGATTAGTTTGTATGAATTACGTGTGCTTAAACCACTAAGATTGACAACCCTAGAAAGTTACCATAGCCTAGATGAGGTCGGGATATAAGTCAAACCAAGTAAATCGTAATTTATCCTAGTTGAAAAATTTAGGTCAAGAGATAAGCGTGTATCAACCGATCGATTAGTTAATTAGAGGCCTAAAGGTAATAATTGGTTAATCGATATCTAATTCACCTTAAAACCCTTTTCAACGTTAGTTGCAAACCCTGAAGCGAGTTAATTTTACTGACTGGTTTATTCATTTTTTATCATTTGTTTATTTTTCTTATTTATTTATTTTTATCTCATCAAATTATTTTATAATTTATCGTAATATAGGAATTAATTACTACTACTTAGTCTTATTATTGTAAAAACATTTTCATAATTTATTTCATCCTTCCTTGGACACGATCCTTGGAATACTTCCAAGTATTTCGTTGTAAAAAAAGTATATTACAATTTGACCTATACACTTTAAGATACCAAAATTCTCAATTTTTGTATGTCTAGTGTTATATTTTAACTATAAGCAATAACTCATTTATAGGCGGTCAAGTTGTTGGCGTTGTTGTTAGGGAGGTTTCGACAATAAGTTGTGAAAATAATTTTTTTTACAATTAATAGGATAAGTAGGAACATTATGACTTATAGATACAATTTTTATTTTTATTTTTTACTTTTACTTTTATTTTTATTTTTTTCAGGTCGTTTATGACCCGAAGCTCCAGCACTGCAATTGAACCATATCCAGATCTGGAGTAAATACTTAGACGCAACCGTCCAACGATGAACAACGATTCACACATTGCAACTAATTTACCCTGGGAAAACCCATTATTCGAAAGGCCACGAGAGCAGAAAAGGAAATAATTGGGAAGAAATCCCAATGGCTCTGAAGACGCTGCATGAGTATGCTCCACCTAAACTACATGCGGTTTGAGGAAGCATAGAACGGTTGACATTAATGCAAATAATTTTGAAATAAAGATGGCCAGTAAACAGATGATTCAAAACACGCTGCAATTTAAAGGGAACATGGTTGAAGACTCGAATCAGTACTTGAAACGTTTTCTTCAACTATGTGACACCTTCAAGTATAATAGGGTATCCGATAATACTGTGCGTCTTTAGTTATTCCTGTTCTCCTTGTGCGACAATGCGACTGATTAGTTGGATTCATTAGAATCGGGTTCCATTACCACATGGAATGGTCTAACAAAAAAATTTCTCTATATTTTTTCCCGATTAGTCGAACCATTCAGTTGAGGCTAGAAATTGCCAATTTTAAACAATTTGAAGGTGAATCATTGTATGAGGCGTGAGAGTGTTTCAAGAAGACGTTAAGAAAATTCCCACACCACAGGCTGCAAGTTTGCTTCAAATACAAATATTCTAAACCTGTGTTGACAGACACGTAAAGTCTAGCTTAGACAAAGCATCCAACGGATCTCTCATGTTTCACATGTATGAACGAGCCTACAAAATCATTAAAGAGATGGCCATGAATTTGTACATGTGGCCTAATGAGATATTCATGTACAAATGTCAACCTCCAATGGTGAAATTGGTAAATGAAGAAATCGACAATAATCAATTCCAATAAATATTAGAGAAGCTTAACTATTTGGAGACACCCGTCAAATCGATGAGAATGGAGCCACATTATGATAACCAACCGGAGGAAGCAAGCTACGTTAATAACAGGTGTGGAAATCCCTATTCCAATACCTATAATTTTAGTTGGAGGGACTATCTAAACCTTAGGTGGAGGTAATCAAGGAGGCACGAATCAAGCCCAACCTCAACCGAACCCTCCTTACCTACCTCCACCATTACAACCAAGAGTCATGGGGAATGACCACACTGCATGTGGTCAAAGATTCGATCGACTAGAGGGAGAGATGTAAACTATGAAGACAGACATTTGACAAGTCCAAGCTACATGTGGACAACTCGAGTCTCGAATGGATAGCCTTTGTAACCAAATGAGCCAATTAATGACAATGTTTCAGAAACAAAATGGTTAAGGTCTCCTCAGCAACACGGAGAACAATCCTAAGAGAGATGGGCAGGAGAATGCAAAGGCGGGTGCTTTGTAATCGAGTGAGGCATTAAATTCTTCAATCATACCCGTCCATGAAAAGGAGGAAACCTCGAAAGACATCAAATAACCCACAGAGGAGGAGGAGGAAGCTAAGCACCATGAGCCAATTGAGGAGGTAGATGAACCGGTTTTTGATCCAATAATGTCAAACTCGAGCACAAGACAGGTATCATTCCCGATGAGACTAGAGGACAAGCAAAAGAGGGACAAGGTAGATTTTATAAATTGTCTTAATTTATTTCAATCCCTCAATGTCAATTTTCCGCTATTAGAACTCGTAGAAAAATTACTAAAATATACCAAATATTTAAAGGAAACCATGAAATGGCATAGGAAAATGAAAAATGGCAAGCAAATTAACATCGATGCTTTTGTAGCGCTCTAATTACAAAGAAGACACCCCTAAACTTAAAAGATTCAGGTAGCTTTACAATCCCAATAGAGATAAGGGATCGATATTTTAGCAAAGACCTTTACAATTTAGGGGCTAGCATAAATATAATGCCCTTATAGGTCTATCGAACACTCAGACTCGGGGATCTAAATAATGATATAACTTGTCAATAGACCTTTAGTGCACCAGAAAGGTGTAGTAGAAGATGTATTCATTAAGGTACAGGGATTTATAATCCCCGTCAACTTTGTAGTCCTCGACCTTGAGGAAGATCGAGAAATCCTCATTTTGTTAGGTAGGCCATTTCTGGCCACTTCTAAATCAACTATCGATCTCGAGCAAAATGAGCTAGTTATAAAGATCGATTATGAAATAGAAGTGTTCAAAAGTATTCATGATTCCCAAAGTGAGGGATTAGGTAAGGAGGAGTATTATGCTTTATTCAATAAAACCCCTAATAGCCTCAATCGAAGGTATTTTAAAAGTTATGCAAGTGTAGGTAATTACAAGATGAGAGAAAGAGACAAATGGCGAGACTCTGTTGAAGGATAGACAATTAAAAGAGTCGAGATGGGTGACACCGATAGCTGAAGTCGATGGTAAAGCTCAAGGAATTTTCGGACAACTTCGGCAATGCAACATAATTTTTAACCATCGAAATCAATTAAATTGTAAAATAGTATACTAAATTGTTTTTAGTTTGTTAGATGTAGGAATTAGACTTTTTTGTGTTATAATTACTAGAAAAAAAGGTTTCCGATAGCAATTTAGGAGTTAGACATTAGTAGGGTGCACATACGGGAAATCGAGGACCTTCTACAAGTCTCAAAGAGACCAAATCGAAGCCATGTCATCAAACAACTATTCCATTGCTCGAAACAACCCCTGTAAGCCTAAAAATGATGAATTTTATCGTCGTGTCACAAACACCATACCTATGGCGCGACACACCATTGAATTCAATACAAACAAGGGGAAATTTGTTGTAGTGTCACGCCAAGCACCCCTTGTGGCACAACATGCAAACCATTTTCAGAAACTCTTCGATCTTCGATCGACATGATCTTCGAAGATATTTATCAAGTTTGCATGAAAATTCTAGCCCCATGACACCTCTATATAATGTCTTTATTAGCAGCCAATACCCTCCAATCCATAAACATTAATTATTTCTCCCCCCGAGTATAGTCATCTTCCCCTACCAAGCGTGAATCAGTTATTTGTGAAATAACACTGAATGGTATCAAGACGAAGCATAGACGGAAACTCACAGCCATTCAAACCACATATAGACACAAGATAAGCAAGAAGTAGTGTATCGCAATCACAGCAGTAGACATGGGAAGAAACGATCATGCGAATACAAAAATACTTGGAATATCAAGCCGCATGCAACCAAGAACGTGGAAAGTTGGCAACCTAAGCAGTTGAGAAATATGGAATTAAATACTTTCGATGGCCATCGCAACCCCCTAGGGGAAACCTCTCCAAGACCAAAAGTCCCACAAATCTATTGCAAGCTATCGACAACAATAAAGAGCAAACTACATTAAGAGAGGACTACATTCGAGCACATGTTGAATATATGGTGTAGGGCATTACCTATATCAAGCCAATTGCGGAAAACTATGCAAGAAGGTATGGCATAAAAACTACTCTATGGACGGCACCATACCCACAACTGTTCAACAACACAACTGCGAATGGGAATATGACAAACCAAATGAAGAGCATAATTTTGAGATCAACATTGAGCAGAAGGCATACTACAAAACAAGGCAAAACTACAAGAGATAATAACCTGAGGGAAGCAACAACGAGAAAGAAAAACAATCGTGTATCGACCTCGAACGAAAACAATAAAGGTGACTATTCAAGCAAAAGAATAGGAGAATTTGGAAGCTAGTGGAAGAGTCTGACGTCGATTCTGATTAATTATGAACAATTTATTCAAGATTTTGTACTTTATTTTTGGATGATTTTTTAATTTTTTCTTTAGTTTTAATTAGTTAAAGTTTAATATTTTCCAAATATATTTGTGTGTTTTAAAATTTTCGTTGTAGGAACCCCACAATTTGTGACGGTAATACCATTACGAGCCAAAACTGAAAGGAGAAGTAGTCCCACCAATTGACATGGTACGTATCACACCAATCGAGTAACATATTTCCTTTATATTTTTAGTTGCACATTAGGGGCAATGTGTCGAATAAAGTGTGGGGATTGACTTAGGAAAATTTTAAAACTTTTATTTTCAATTATTTTATTTTCTTTGTTTTTAGTAGTTTTTAGTTTTTAATTGCATGTTTGTGCTTGAGCTTGTAGAAATATAAGTGATTGGTTAGGAGCATATACCTAGGTTGTTTGTTTAAATTGTAAATCTAGCCTAAAATTAAATAATTTAGGTTTATATTTAGACTAATTAGTTCAGTTTAATAGAATGTAAATATATCAAGTGATAAATGTAGATAAGAATAGGTAATTATATTTGTAGAACTATAAGATGTTCAATTTAAAAGAAAAACTCATTAAAGTTCACGGTTTTGAAAAATGCAATATGAATAGTATAACCCTTATGAAAAGTGCCCAAGAAAAATCTCGATTGTATTGGCACAAATAAAAAATCATAAGGGACTATTAGGGAAATATTATTGCATTAGAGTTTAAAGCATGGAGAAAAATAAACCAAGTAGGAAAGAAATATTCGAACTGACTATACTCCACAAAAATAAATACTATATTCATATATAAATTTTGATAGAGTTATATATTTCATTCTCTTTAACCTGTTTACTTTGTAAATTACTAAATTGATCTGTTTAGATGTAAATAACTTTGAATTATTTAAATTTCTAGATAGATTTATATATTTAGGCAGATCTTCTTAGTGTCGATGCTCCGATCCAATCTCGTGTATCAAGTCGACTCAAGTACACTTTACTTTCTGTGCATGATTATTTCCTACTTTCAGTTTTAGTTTTGGTTTCTATTTTATTTCTGGGTTAGTTTGCTTGAGGAAAAGCAAAAACTTAAGTGTGGATTTATTTGACCTACCGTCAAATATAGAAGTTAATTCAGGTCAATTTCACACTTAAAGAGCTAGTTTTCTATGCAATTTAGTATTTTATATTTTTTATTTTTGATAATTAGGCCTTAGTAATAAATATTAATAAAATAAGTATTTTTAACATATTTTATAAGTGTTGTGACCCAATAGGCCGACACGGGCATTAGGTTGTGCTAATACGTTTATTTGAGTGTGTAGGATGAAGATATAAAGGCCCAATTGACATGGAAGTAAGGGAGGAGTGATGCAAAAGCTTCCTGGGATATCAAAGCACCAAACAAATGGCACAAGGTTGAAATTGGGTGTCATGTCATGCCACACAAGGGGTGTGGCACGACACAAGTCGATGTCTTGCCCAAGTAATTCAAGGCTATTTTCGTCTACGTAATAAAATTTATACAAAGATATAGGACATGCCGAAGACCTAACTTAGGCTACCAACATTTCTATAAATAAGACATTAGGGGTTTAATGTAACTAAGTCTTCCTAGACACCATAAAAAACCCTAGTAGTTTAGGAATAGATTTAGATTATTTTCTTTTCGATTTTTCATAACTCTTTTGTTTTTTCCTCTTAAAATAGGTTTTGGTTCAAGAGTTTATCTCTTTAATTAAAATGTTTTAGTTTATATTTTATTTTGCATCCGATTAAATTCTTTATTCCAATCAAGCAATTTACTACTTCTTTCCCTAATCGATATTCAATCCACGATTACTCAATTCTCTTTTCTCTTCTGAATCAATCGTGTTCTTTACATGATTTATTCAATTGAGGTCGAGATTATGAATACATGAGTGGCTAGATCCCTTAGGGGAGATTAACGAGTGGATGAGGATGTGATTAACGGAGGATCTAGGGTTTCTCAAGATGGATTAGTTTGTATGAATTACATGTGCTTAAACCACTAATATTGACAACCCTAGGAAGTTACCATAAGGTAGACGAGGTTAGGAGATAAGTAGAACCGACTAAATCATAATTTATCCCAGTTGAGAAAGTGAGGTCGATAGATAATCAAGTATTAACCAATCAATTAGTTAATTAGAGGCTAGGAGGTAATAATTGGTTAATTGATAGCTAATCCACCCTAAAACCTTAATCTGAAGTTAGTTAAAAACCCTGAAGCAAGTTAATCTTCCTGATTATTTTAATGATTTTTATCTTTTTTTTCTTATTTATTTGTTTTTGTTGTTTATTTATTTTTATTTTATCAACTTATTTTATGATTTATCGTAATATTGCAATTAAATACTACCACTTAAACTTATTATTGTAAAAAAAATTTGATAATTTATCTCATCCTCCCTTTGGTACGACACAATACTTCTAAGTATTTTGTTGTACAAAACTATATTAGAATTTGCCTCGTGCAATTGCAGGCACTGTTTTTCTCAATTCTTATATTTTTGGTGTTATATTTTAAGTGTAAATGATAACTCATTTATAGGCAATCAAAGCTCTAAATACAATTTAGAACCTATCAGGGACTAATTTGAAACATTTTAGAAAAAATTAGGCAAATGTGTAAAATAGGGTCACATGGCGGTGTGGCCATGCTATGTGACATACTAAGGCCGTGTAAAGTAGGGTCACACGACCTTGTAACTAACTGAGGATGTGTGGACATAAATGTAAACTCTTATGGACATTCACACGACCATGTGAGAGACTGTGACCATCTTTAACCTAAACCACTCTGACAATACAGAGCACACGACCGTGTCACTTGCCCTTGTGCGACACACGGTTGTGTATTAGCCCTTGTGAGAAAAAATGAACCTAAATAATCAAGTGACCTAAAACAATCTTTTACTTAAACTATGTGTATGCAATCATCAATTCAAAAACCTATTTCAAATACACAAAATCATTCCAAGACATAATCAAATCCTAATTCTAACCAATATCCCTTAAGGCACCTCAATCACATTCAGCACAACATGTAACATCTCAATTCATTTAAACACTTAATACTAAACATTAATTACATTCAACATCAACCATACATAAATTCTCATTCCATTTCCTAATTTCATAAATTAAATATTCATTTGACCATTCACAAACACAAATACATTTAAAGGTTTATAAGTATACCATATAACATGTTATAATCTTTTACCATTTCTATTATTGTACCATTTCACCTCATTTAGTAAACAATTGACATTCATATTTATATATTTCATCACATTGATCACATATCAAAACAACATTTAAGATAGCACAACCATTTAGCAAGACTTATAAACATGTCTTCTTATGAACATTAACTTATTATTACACACATATCAAAACATTATCACCCAAAGTGAACTGTATACAAAATTTATCCTTAAACCATAAAAAATCTACCGAGTCAGAAGTTGGATAGTGTGAGCTCCTAGTTGATATGATCTTCACATTCTGCAAAATATCTACAGGACAGGAAAAACATAACCTAGTAAGCATTGTCAACGCTTAGTAAGCTCATAGGTAATAAAATTGTAAGCTTACCTCATAACATAACTAACATAACAAAATAACAAGTTTAACCATGTTTCTTGTCACCATATGTCACAACCAAAAGATGAGTATTTAATACCCAATCATATAATTCATCCATCCATTCATATAAAATCCATTTAGTATCATTTCATCAAGCCCATCCACAAATATAATATTTTTCTCAATTATAGCAAAAAAGTACACATAAACATATGATCACATTTATTTCCAATCAGTATACTGTATCAGACAATACATTCTCCTTTAACAATTTTTCAGATGAATTAAAAGAAGAAATAGGGATACGCGGGTAACTACACCACACCAGTAGGCACTTGACTGTCTCAAGACGTACCAACATCCAGGGTAGAAATCTTGCACAAAATATGTCAAATAGGCAGTATCCACAAGTATACAAGCCAGGTTGTAATATAGTTACAACGAAGTAGGTGAGTACTCCGAGGATCGTACCTAAAGGAGGCGAGCACTAAATTAATTCTAGCCTAAGCAAAAATAAAGCTAATTATTACTTTAAATAAATTATATTATGATTAAACATAAATAAAGAGTTTTTACTAACTAAAGAAATAAAATAATATAAATGGAAAAATTTTGGGAAATTTTCTATGGAAACTTAATCAGATATGAGCATGGGTGACTAGCTCACTTCGGCAATCATAACTAACTATTGCTTCAGGTTCCCTGTCCAATCAACTAGTCACTATCCTAGTAGGACTCTCCATCTTCCACTAGAATAATGAGTCAGCAAGAAATAGTTATCTCTCGACCTCACATTCCAGACTGGTTCGGGGTTAAGGTGTCACAAATAGGCCATACCGATTTTGGATTAATTCCCACCTAAATGACTTAGGGTCGTCAAGCCTAGGGTTTAACCTCTTCCTTTCCCAAACAGCTGATCCGCTAAGAAAACCCTATACAACAATCAATTAATCATGCCTCCACTCGCTAATCCCTCACAAGAGTATTAGTTCCTCATCGATCTCAAAAACATAATAAACTTTATATAAAAGATGAACATTAATAGTAAATTAAGATACGAATTTTTAAAAACCTAAACCCTAAAACCCTAAACCCTAAATGCAAAACAAAAAAACCTAATTTTTTTTAAAAAAGGGAAAAACTAAAAATCAAAACTATGAAGAAAATTATAAAATATGAAAAGTTTTCCATAACAAGTGTTAAATGAGCCTATTTATAGAGTTAGATTTGTCACCGTGCTCAACCCTAGGTTAGCTAGGTTTGTCGTCGTCCTCAACCTTAGGTCAACTAACACTCTCGTGTTTAATATTTGATTTTGCAGACCAAAATGCCCCTAGCTCGTAAGTATTTCTCGTACAGGACCAGTGTCGTAACACCCTAGTGCTTGTGCCTTGACATCAAGGGCAGTATGCTCGTACTCAGGATAACTTTAGGCTGTGTTGCAACATCCCTTGGTTGTGTCTCGACACTGAAGGCAGTCTAGGAATTCTTACTTTCTGCTCCCTATGTAGAGACATCAAACTCCCCGTATTGCAACACAACGACCAATATTGAGTTGGTACTTCTTCTAATGGTTTCCTGCACACTTAAAAAGTATATTAGCTCACCCTTAGGCCTCATTCGGCCCCTAAGGTCAATAAAAGACTCAAATTACATTTTATTGAATGTAAATAAAACTAGGAAAACATAATTAAAACATGATAAAAATGCTTGTATCAAAGCTTTTCAAGTGCAAAAACTAGTTTAATTTGCTACACCAAATTACGGCATATCAAACTCCCCCACACTTAAGTCATTGCTTGTCCTCAAGCAAACTAAATGAAAACGGTAATTAAAAGATGACCCTTAAGCAAATATGGTACAAATGTTAGTTTTGGAGCAGATGATTAGGAATTTCATTTTTACACATAGTCTTGCCATGATATATAGCTGACTTACCACTTTTGATATCAATCACCTAAGTTTAGTATATTACAACGCATACAAACATTAGGGAGCTCAAATGTAGGGATTCATCAATAAGTTATACATGTAATTTGATCATCCTAATAGAATACAAATAGTCGTAAATGTAATTGTTTAGTATGATGTCAATTCATAAATAAGTCTACTTAGATCACATAGTGCTTTTCGGCTTGTAATGTTCTGAGGCTTAAGACATATATAGGATTCAAGAGTAGTAAGCATCAAAGAGTTTCAAGAAAAAAAGTAGTTTAGCACATCGTATTGTTCCCTATTCTCCCCCTTAGCGACCTTTACCCGCTCACCGCCTTATTTGTCCTTCTCTCACCTTCCTTATTTCTCCATAGAAAATCACAACATAATATAGCAACTATGGCTAGCTCACAAGTTTATGTGCAATAATGAATGAGTATCTCTATTTTGGTGACATTGTCACTTTTCTTTCTTCTTTTTCAATACATTTCTCATTCACCAATGCTTTTACTTTCAATATCAGTTTCTACTCATTTTTTATTTTCTTTTTGAATTTTTCTTTTGCTACATAAGTTGGCTAGCCTATAACCACTCTATTACGTTGATCCTTTCTATTTCACTTCAATTTTACAAAATTATACCATAATTTATCTACTTAACCCTCAATACGTATATCCAGAAATCTATAGTCATACAGTCTAGGACCAAAGAAAAATGGAAAATACAAATTAACATTTTTTGCTCAAATTTTGCGTGAAGGTTCATCAGGAAGTGTTTTCTGGCTCAAATATAGGTACTAAGGATGAATAAATAGGGTCAAGTTTTTGGCTCTTTGTGTATATCAAATAATGCCTTAGGTCATCCCTAGGTATCTCAATATTCACAAATTTAATCACCCAAATAATCACAATTTCAACAATTTATCATACATACTAGCATGCTCGTTTTCCTTTATTTCCTATATCATATGGTACATTCAATTGCTCAATGCCTATTTACAGTGTAATATATAGAATTTAGTATTCTAATAATTCAAAATTTAAAATCATCTACTATCATTCCAAACTTATAATAAATACGATCAACCTATATACATGCTCCTAACTTGTATTTCTACAAGTTCAAGCACATCATTGAGAAAAATCATAAGAAAAACATAAAAATTGAAACAAATTTCCTATGTTAACCCCCACACACTTTAGAAAACACATTGTCCTCAATGCGTAGCTCTAAATAGATAAGGAAAGAATTTATTGATTGATCGTGGTAGTTCTGTAAGCATTTGGTTGGTGCTTCTGCCTTTGATCATTGAAATTTCACAATGTTTGTAACAACCCGTTTTTAGTGAAATCAGAATACTAGTTTTTAGACCACAAATATAATGTGAAAATATTTATTTTATTATTATTTTAAGGTCTATGGTATGTTAGTAGTGTCATATAAAAATTTCGTTAAGAAATTTTCCCGTTTGCATGCTTAATTTCATAAAAATGACTAAATCGTTTAAGGTGCAAAAGTGTTGTTCTAGTATCTAAAGGATTTAAATGGCTATGGAACTTTTATTTAAGGAATTTAAATTGTAATTAAACCATTATTCTTATCATTGGAAAAATATGGACACCTTATTAAGTGATTTAAAGGTTAATTATTAAGGCTAATTATGTAAATTAGTAAATAAGTTAAAGAAAATTAAAAGAAAAATAAAACCAATCATCTTTAATCTATCTTCTTCCACAGGAAAACCAAAGAAAATACCTCCAAGGAAGCTTGCTAGGTTCGGCTAGGAGTATCCATTGCATGTGAGTATAATTTCATCTCATTTTTAATGATTTTTATGTTTTCGAAATCGTTGTAGCTTAATCTAGCTAGCCTAGGGACTAATTTGAAAAACTATTAAAATATTAGGGTTTTTCCATGAATATTTTTATATAATTTATAAAGTTTAATGAAAGATTATGAGTCCTTGTTAATAAATAAACAAGTTTTGTAAAGTAATTTTTGATAAAAATGTCAATTAGGGACTTATTTGTAAAAATAGTAAAAGTACATGGTGAAATTGTGAAGTAATGATTTTTATGAGTTGGTATGTTTTCATAATAAATTCGGCTAGCATGGGTTAAAGATGAAATTGCATAAATTTCCATTCACGAGCTTAAGGACTAAATTGTAAAGAAGTTAAAATGTTAAGGGCAAAAATGTACATTTGCAAAAGCATGAATTTTGGATTAAACTGAATAGTGTGTGAATTAAATAGATTAAATTTTCTTATTTAGATCAAGATAGACCTCATACGGATTTAGATCGGGGTAAAGCTAAAGCTTTGGATTAGTCGACTCCGTTTCTACGCCTCAATTGTCTAGGTAAGTTTGTATGATTGTGTATCGTTTTAATACTATGTTTTGAGCTATATGTAATGTGTTGATTTCATGTCATTGAATAATGTAAATCAAACGATGTTACGGAATTCGTTAGGGATTTATTATGAACCTTAAGAATTCATAAGATACAAAAGACATGTCATTAGGGTTTCCATGTTTCGGGTGTTAGTCTTGAATGTCCTACTGATGGATAAGGTCCTTCAGTTTTTTGGATACTCCATAGATCGTGTGAACAGCATTGTGTAGCTTACATTCTGACCCACAACTTGTGTGAGCAGGCCCATTTCACAGCTCGTGTGAGCAACGATGTAAAGGAAAAGAAAGGTTATGGTTATATGTTTAGCACACTTCGTGTGAGCTATCCCGCGTATCCAATGATATTCTAAACGGTTCAATGGCCATAAAAAGGAAAGGAAATGGTAAGTGTTCAATTTGAATCGTGATATGTATGTATGAAAAGAATTGAAATGGTGAGTTACATTGCAAGTATGTTATGTTAAAGAAGATGATGAATTCAAATGAATTATGTTCATGTGTAATGGCTTATTTATGTTAAATTCATGTGCATTATGTTTGAGTATGCTAACATGAGTTGTTATTGGTGGTTAGGCTTGTGGCAAGCTTATGGTTGGATTGTATTATGCATAAATTTAATGTTATTTTATGAAATGGTAAGTTATGCTTTATGTTTTACGAACTTACTAAGCATTATGTGCTTACGTAGTTTTCTTTCCTATGTTTTATAGATAACCGGAAGCTCATTCGAGTAGGAAGCTCGTCAGAGACCTATCACACTATCCCACAGATATATCAGTAGATTTCAATGTTTTGTCTATGATTATAATGGCATGTATAGGAAACTTATGTTTAAAGTTTGAGTTGAATGCTAAGTGTTTAATTTGGTATGTATATATGATAATTTTTTTGTACCATTTGAAAATGGTTAGTTTTGTGTCACTTAGGTAGTTTTGATGCATGAGAATAATGGTTCATATGGTACAGTTATTTTGATATACTATGGATCTAGTATGGTATGTTTGAAATTTGGTCAATTATGGTGTGTTTGGTATGGGAATAAGTTAGGTGTGTATGGTTAAGGTATGGACAAATATGCACATGTTTAGGTATGTTTTATGTTGGATGATTAAGGTGCCTTATTGGCATATTGGTTGGATGTACTTTGGATCTTTGAATGGGTATTTTTATGCAGGTTTTGAGCATATTTTAAAGCCTTGATCATGTGGGAAAATGTACTAAGTTTTATGCTAGAGATAGGTGAATGAAATGGCTTTTTTTTGGCCTATTTCTTGTCCATACGGCCATGCGACACGGTCGTGTGTCTACTGTAGGTTTTAAAGGTTGCATTTCGAAAGTTACACGGCCTAGCACACGGCCTGGCACACGGGCGTGTGGCTTGGCCATGTGACCCAAGTCAAAGAGTTACACGGGCACGTACATGGGCTGAGACATGGTTGTGTCTCCCTATTTCGATTGTTACATGGCTTGAGACACGGGCGTGTATCTCAGCCTTGTGAGTCACACGGCTGTGTGACCTCTACAGTGTCAATTTTTCTAAATTTTTCCTCAATGTTTTAAATGTTCCTGATTTAGTCCCGAATCGTTTCTAAAGTGTTTTTAAGGCGTCGAGGGCTCGAATAAGGGACGATATGCATGTGTTTGAATGGATTATGCTATGATTTATGAAATCGTTGGAAATAATTGATTTTAAGTTGCATTTTTACAATAATGCTTTGTAACCCTATTCCGACGATGAATACGGGTTAAGGGTGTTACAACTTTTGTGCTTCTGTTGTGTGGGGATTTTATACAAAAATTCATCAATATATATAAATATTTGTTCAGTTCTAATATTTCGCAAAATACAATATCCTAAAAGAAACAAGTAACTTTCCTAACGTAAAATAAACTTAACTTAAATTTTGTCCTATTATTCATCTTCCCCTTGTAGTCCTCTTTTGCTCCTCTATTCCTTTTGTTTTCTCTATAAAATTACAAACTTCTTATACACATCGTCTCCCAGCAACTTCTTTAGAGGGTTTATCTCCTTATCCATCCATTCCATACTTGTTCCAACTCTTTTGCACAACTCCATGATAAGGTGCGGGAAGAAGGTTCCTTCTGCCTGATTTCTTACACATTCAATCATATTTCGATATATCCAAGTACCATTACATATCTGTTTCTTTTGCAAGATCACATAAACTAGAATTGCTTGTATTGGTTTGATATCAGAAGGTTAGCTGTAGGCCAAATTCATGAACATACGAACTTCATCCATATCTTTTTCCCTTGGATTCATTAACGCTTGGTTGAATGTCTCAGGTATTGTTGCGCCTGTTTGATACGTCCATACTTCTTTCCCTTCCGTCAGAAATCTCAAAACCTCCTCCATGCCTAAATTTATAAATTCTTTGAAATGTGTTTTGTATAGGTAATCTTGGTAATAGTACGGAGCATCGTAAAATTGAAAAATACTTCCTTTAGTTACCAAGATGTTGACCCCTCTAACTTTAACATATGTTCGTAGCTCATAGTATTGTCATTTCGCTTCTCTCTCTTTTAATGCGAGATAGAATTCCTGCACCACGAGAATTATTGTTGGTTCTTCAGGTTGCAGGCAGAAGTTAGTTCATTCTCTTTCTATTGCAATTTTGCATACTCCTTTACAATTTCTCATTAATGAGTCGAATCATTGTTCTTAGATGAATGTGAATGGCTGCAACCATTGTATATATTTGTCTACATTGTTTTTCTAAAATTCAATATATGGATTCATAATGTTATATAAGGATCTATAATTTATTTGAACCTAAATGTTGTTGTGGTATTGCACTCCAAGATTATGGGGCTTCTTTCACTATCGATAGAGAGATCTTGTTTTATACACAATCTTTAGGGATGATAAAAAAATCTGAACGGTCTATTTATATTAGAGGAAGATAATGAAACAATTAAGAGTTATATTTGTGTTAGGTACTTTATTCCTAATCAATGAGTTAGAGAATTCAAAATCTACTAAAATTCAATTATAAAAACATCAGATGTTAGTTAAAAGTCAAACAACATCTTATGCAGGGGTGTCGCAACATCATTTATGAATATTGCGATGTTGAGCACAGTTTACCTGTGCTATACTTTCTACAGTGTCGCGACATACAGGGTTGGTGTCGCGACATTAAGGTCAGTTTCTCCTATCCTCTTTCTCTGCCTTAGGATATTTTATTCTTTCATTTCTTCATTTATTTCCTGTTCACTTTCCAATATAACCTCGTTCCTACTTTGGCTCCATAAAACATTGCATTGTAAGGCTTGAGTGTCAATTATTTCCTTTGTTGTCCCATCAAAATAATGTTTTACTTTCTGTCCATTTACCAGAAAAAATTGTCCTCCCTTTCCAATAAGTTCTATTACCCATGAGGTGTTACATGATTTATTATGTACGGGCCAGTCCACCTAGAATTTAACTTACTAAGGAATAATTTTAATCTTAAATTAAACAAAAACACTTTTTGTCTAGACAAAAATTCATATTTTCGTATTTTTGCGTCATGCTTGATTGCCCACAAACTAATTTTTCCCATAAACTAATTTCTAAAGAGACATTCCTAGTGGCATTTTGTATGATGTTCTGTAGGCCCACAACGCATCGTCTAATCTTGTTGTCCAATCTTTCCTATTTAGATTTACTTTTTTTTCAAAAATTTGCTTGATCTCCCGGTTGGACACCTCTGCTTGGCCATTAGCTTGTGGATTGTATATTGTTATCATCTAACGTCTTACACAGTACTTGGCTAGAGCAACTTCAAACTGCTCACTACAAAGAGATCCTTCATCACTTACCAGTACACGAGGTGTTCCAAATCTAGTGAATATATTTTTTTCTTAAGAATCGAACTACTGCTTTTGTATCATTAGTAGGTAATGCCATTTCTTCAACCCATTTGGAAGCATAATCTATGGCTAGTAGGATGTAATGATTCCCAAACGAACTTGGAAAGGGTCCTGTAAAGTCAATTCCCCGAACATCAAATATCTCTACTTCGAGTATCCTATCATGTGGCAAGTCATTTCTTCTCGATATACTTCCAATCCTTTGGCATCTATCACATCCTTGTACGAATTCATAAGCATCTCTGTTCATAGTTGGCCAATAAAATCCTGATTAGAGTACCTTCTGCACTATTCTTTTTTCTGCCAAAATATCCCCCACATGGTTATGTATGACACCCTTGTAGAATATTTTTTAATTCTTCTTTGGCTACATATCTTCGTACTAATTGATTTGCAAATTGTTGAAATACATACAGATCTTCCCAAATATAATTTTTTGATTCATGCATGATCCTCTTCTTTTGTTGCCATGATACATGTGGTGGAAAAATGCCTTTAGCGATGTAATTCACATAATTTGCACACAATGGTGTGCTGTTATTTCTAACCCTCACCTGATGGCCTTCTGTTCTGAATAATTGTTCATCTATGAAGGTTTCCTTTATTTCTTCAAAGTTCTGTTATTCTAAATCATTTTCCATTCTGGATAGATTATTCACGATTTGATTCTCCATTCATTTTCGATCCATTATCCATAGATAGAATTCTTGAAGCAATAATACCCATCTCATTAGTCTGGGTTTTGCTTCTTTCTTTTTCATGACATACTTTAGTACAGAATGGTCAATGTAAACATAAACTCTAGTTTCCATCAAATAAGGATGGAATTTTTTATAAGCAAACACGATAGCAAGCATTTCCTTTTAAGTAGTAGTGTAATTACATTGCGCTGGATTGAGTGTCTTACTTGCACAATGGATAGCTTTGCACATGTTGTTTCTCTTTTTTCCCAATACTGCACCTACAGCATAACTGCTAGCATCACAAATTACAATAAAGAGTTCTAACTAGTTAGGAGTAATAATTATAGGTGCAGAGATAAGTTTTTCTTTTATTACCTCAAATGCTTTGATACAATTTTGATCAAATATGAAAGGTATCTCCTTCTTAAGAAGTTGATTCAATGGTTTGGATATGTGAGCGAAGTCTTTTATGAACCACCTGTAGAACCTAACAAGTCCCAAAAAGTTTCTCATTTCCAGAACTGTCGTAGGGTTCAGGAGATTTTTGATAACTTCGATCTTAGCCTTATTTACTTCTAGACCCTCCCTTGATATTTGATGTCCTAGCAGCAATCCTTCTTATGCCATAAAGTGACATTTTTCCCAATTGAGTACTAGATGTATATCTTCACATCTTTGTAGAACTTTCTCAAGGTTATCCAAGCATTCTTGAAAGGAATCTCCATATACCAACAAATCATCCAGGAACACATCAAGCCTTCTTCCAGCATATCAACAAAAATAGCAGTCATGCGCCTTATAAATTTTGCCGAAGCATTACATAATCTGAATGGCATTCATCTAAAAGCATATGTACCAAAAGGACATATAAAGGTGGTTTTTTTCTTGGTTTTTTGGATGTATCAGAATTTGATGTTATCTAGAATATCCATCAAAGAAACAATAATACTCTTTTCCTACTAATCTATCAAGCATTTCATCAATAAAAGGGAGCGAGAAATGATATTTTTTTGTTGAATCATTTAATTTTTGATAGTCTATACATACCCTCCAACCAGTGATTGCCTTTATTGGTATTAACTCATTCTTATCGTTCTCAACTATCATTAATCCCCATTTCTTCGATACGCATTGTGTTGTACTAAAGCATTCACTATCAGAGATTGCATAAACAATACCCGCATCCAGCCATTTGAGGAGTTCTTTTTTTACCACTTCTTTTATAATAGGATTTAGCCGATGTTGTGCATTTACAACTGGCTTTTTCCCTTCTGCTAGTCTAATCTTATGTTGACATAATGCAGGATTAATTCCCTTAATATCAGCAATTGTCCATCCAATGGCTTTCTTGTGCGATTTTAGAACACTTAACAAGGCCTCTTCTTGCTTTGAACTCAACCCAGCAACTACAGTCACAGGTAAGGTATTTTGCTCCCCCAAATATCCATACTTCAAGTGTTCTGGTAATTGCTTTCACTCTAACTCAGGTGGTTTGATAATAGAAGGTACCATTTTTGGTATACTTGGACTGATTTTTTTTTGTTGTCCCTTGCTTTGTCGCTACCAATCAAGTTGAAGAGCTATTTGGTCATTTTCTTACAATGTATCTGTAATAGCTCGATTTTCAATGGTGTTAAAAATAGTGTTTTTGGGACCACGACTCTAATTTTTGGCCCATAAATATTAATTATTTAATATTTACAAGTTCCTTCGTGTTGTTTTAAAATTTGGTTATGAAATTTTATCATTTAAATAGTTAATTAAATAAAAAGGACTAAATCATAAAAGTCGTAAATGTTGGTCCTTGATGTAAAAAGGTATTAAATAGCCATTGAATTAAGTGGAGGACTAATGGGGTAATTAAACCATCAATTAAAGTTGTGGACGATTCTAAAGATGTAAATGTTAAAATTTGATGTTATAATTAAGGGTAGAAAGGTAATTTAATAAGTAAAAGATAATATGATAAAAAGCAAGTTGATAAAAATGATTTTCATCTTCTTCCTCGATACTTTAGAATTGAAACCCTAAAAGGAGGCTTGGGTATTCGGTTAAACTTCAATCCTTGATAAGTAAGTGAAATCTCGTCTGCTTTTAGTTATTTTTATGTTTTTGAACTCGTATTAGTTTAATCTAGCTAACCCAATAACTGATTTGTAAAATCATCAAGTGTTTTGGATCGTGCCATTGAAGAGTTTGAGTTGTTTTTGAAGTTTTATGTTAGATTATTAAGTTTGGTTGTTAGATAGAACTATTTTGTAAAATAGTTTTTGACAATTTTAATGTTAAAGGACTTAACTATTAAAAGTGATAAATTATGAGGATTTTATGTGAATTAAAAACAAATAGGAGCTTTAGAGAGGGCCTAATAGGTTCAGTCAAGGTGGATTACAAGAATAAATGGTTAATTTGCATGTATGGGGATTAGGGACTAAATTGAGTAAAAGTGAAATGTTAAGGGCAATTTTGTAAAATGTTAAAAAGGACTTAATTGCATAAAATGATTTAATCTTCTTGTTGATTTAGTTAATTGAATGCAATTATTATATTAGATCAAGAACATGTTCATAACCGAGGAAAGGACAAAGTAGCTGAGTAGTCTTTGTACTTTGGTTGTTGCTGCAAATCAGTCCGATAAGTTTGTACTATTATTTTTATGTTTATAACAATTTCTTACATATTACATGTTTTCTTAGAATTAGATATAAAGTTGTATTTATCCATTGAATGTTTAAAGAATGAATAATAAATGAGTATAGTGAGTACGTGGTGTACCGAAATAGCAGGCCTCGGACAGGTGATCTGTTTAACAAGCTTTGAGCTGGTGATCATTTAGCAGGTACTATGTACTGATGATACAGACTATAGTGATGGCTTGAGATCCTGCATGTGTTGTAGATTCTCTACAACTTGTGTGAGTAACATTGTGAGCTGGTTAAAGTTATAAATGTTAACCCAAATGAATGTTACCCTGTTGATTACTTGAGATGCGATATTGTTAGAAATTATGACTTGGTTACTATCATTTATCATATGGCATTTTGATGATTTAAATTATCCAATTATAAGTGTTGTTGGAAAGTTGAAATAATACTAAAATGGAGTATGATTTGAATTATTATACTATACAATACTCACATGTTATGAGTTGTGATTGTCAGGAAATTAATTCTTAAATCAAATACATTATTTTGTTATGTTTAATCAGGTAAGATTATCGTTTAGCCAACGAACTTACTAAGCTTTTGTAAGCTTACTCGCGTCTTGCTCCTTTTCTCATAGATTACATTTGTGGAGGGGAGATCGGTTCAAATCGCAAACTCACACTATCTTGATGACTCTTTGGTAAATTTTGTAAACATTTTGGTTATATGGTATGTAATAGGGCAATTGATTATGTTTGTAATGTTTCCTAACAATGTGTGGTGTTTTGGTATATTTGATGTTGTGGAATGGTAATCCTTACATGGTATGCTTGTTACATTTAAAGTTGAGCTTGAGTGTTTGTCCAAGGAATGGTATGTATCATGTTTAAGTATGGTATGATGAGATTGAGATAAATTAGTTGGTGTAGATGTTATGACTTGTAGGTGATTTGAAATGATAATATTTGCGTATGAGCAATATTTTGTATCTTTATGTATGATACCTTGGTTTGGCCTTAGGTGGTTGAACTTAGTATGTTTTGTATGCTTTTAGGTGTGGTTAAACTCTTGTGATCATGTATTATGAATTAGTTTAGGTACATGTGATATTGGATGAAAACTAAGCATGATTTTGGTCACTTTTGGATACACACAGCCTGGGACACGGGCTGTCAAAGAGTTACACGGCCCATGCACAAGGGCGTGTGAGATCACACACAGGCGTGTGGGATAACCACACAACCATGTCTAGAGCCACACGGTCTAGACTCTGTCACACGGCCGTGTGACCCCTGTTTTGGAAATTTTTCATTTTTGTCCCAAATCTCCTGTTTTGCTCCGAATTGGCCCCTGATTGCTTCTAAACTATTTTAAGGCCTCTTAGGTTCGATTTTAGACCCGTGAATGTATGTCTTGCTTCATTTTGAATCATTTATGAATATTATTAATTAATTTAGTGAATTAAATGTTATTATTATTGTTAAAGTGTTTCAAATTGTACGGTAATACTCCGTAACCTTATTCCAGCAATGGCAATGGGTTATGGGTGTTACAGTATCATCCCATTTCTCTTCTTCTGATTCATATTCATCATGCTCAACCTCATTTGCTTTGATTGATTCCAATTTGTTGCACTTCTGTTATTCTGACTTGGATTAAGCCAATTCCCCAGCTTCTATGCCTCCTCACAGCACTAACTTGATAATTGTTTTCAATCTTTCCCACGCTTGCCCTAATGTTTCAGCAATGTATTGTTTAAATTGAAATAATTTTTCATAAATGTTGAGTACCTAAGTCATAGGCAAGACCCGTCGAAGAAATAATTGCACAAAATCAGCCCATGTAGTGATAGTATCAGGTGGAAGAGCATCTAACCAAGCTTTTGCTTCCTGTCCTATGTGAATGAGATTAGTAATAATTTAATATTTTTTGTTGGAACACCACCATGTATGATAGTGCTACATATGTGTTCAAACTGTCGGAGGAAAGCTATAGGATATTTTGTTTTATAATCATTAAATCTAACATTATTAGAAAACCAGGTTAATAATGAAGGTGTAACACCCTATACCCGGTCTGGTCGCCAAGCTCGAATACGGGATGCCACACCACCGTCTCATGTCATATATAAAAAGTAAAAGTTCATTCCAAACAAATCATCTTTTATTTTAGTATTCATATAGGTTTTAAGTCAATTCCACTTGTTATTTAACAATGTTACTTGTAACTTATACCATAAATAATCCTAAAAACGAGCATTAACATGCATAAGGTCCATTTACCAAAATTCTCAAAATGTGTCTGTAGGTATCGATACCGATACTAGGGTATTGATATTTTCTCCGTGTGGTATCAAAACCACCTGGAAAAATGATACCAAACTTGCATTCTATTTCTCGACTAAATCTCAGAGTCTCAAAAATTATCGGTAGCTATCATGAAATATCAATACTTTAACCCCAAGGATCGATACTCGAGCAAAGGTATCGATACCAAATCTCTATTCTGACTCCCTACACGTTTTAAAACACAGATGTATCAATTTTAAATCCCGAATATTGATACCTTTACCCCTGAACATGAAAATGCAGCACACAAATGTAATTACCCTCTAAAACAGTTTCTAAGCATCATGCCTCAATTATATCGATAAATAATCATCCAACAACTAAATTTAACAGTTCAAGTCGTCAAAACATGTCCAAGCAAGATACATCAAGCCATCATTAAAGTTCATGAACATAAGCAAACATATGAACTCATAAACCTCAAAAATCGAAACACAACAGTGTCGGTAAATAATCCAAACATATTATGGCACTAAACAAGTCTACCACATTGCCTTATTTTCCAATAATAAAATAACTGAAAGAACACCTACGAGAATAAACAAGTCTTTCTTGGATCACTCCCTAGGACAACCACACCGCCCACACCGAATCGTTACTAATCTGTAAATGTTGAAAAGAGTGGGTGGGCTTCACAAGCTTAGTGAATGACTGAAACAAACACAATGCAAACATTCTGTCATGCATCCACAATAACCACATACATATATGATACTAGATTTTTATGTTTAGTAACGTGTAACACTTTAACATGCATCGTTCAACAGTTCATTCGCACAAAATTTATAAGGATAGTTTGCATAGCAATCATATATTTAATCAGGCATTTATCACACAACACACACATATAGATATAATACAAGATAATTTGGAAATTGAGTTATGAAGCTTATAATGAGCTCTATCATCACTTACCAGATACACAGATCTCTAACATACCAACATAGACTCATAGAGTCAAACATATCCTAGAAGTGAAACGTATAGCTAACACTCTCCTTATTTCCCCTCACGTGTCCTGTTGAATGGAGCTTAGCTCACATTCTCTTATCCCTCCAAACATGTCCCAAGGCCTCAACGCCTAAAATCACTATACATACAGGTGAGTACTCACAATCCTACAGCATGCCAACCATATCCAACGGTTTAAAGAATCGCAAGGCCAAAATATCCAATTTAACACACATATTACTTACCGATTATCTGAGCACTATCACTGCAAGTTAGCAACTTTTGCAAAACACTATCACTTTCATATGACATATATATATATCATGTACACATTTGCACTTTTCACAGCAATTACCATATCCACATATCACATATTTGAGCTTCTTATCACTAGACACAATTTCATAATCATATAAGCACATAAACCACAAAATAATGTAAATACAAGAAAACTTACACTCAGAATTTAGAGTAAAGGTTTAGGCTACTACTAAATTCTCAAATAACACATGACTCGTGTTTACGAGCAGAAATTTCAAACACTCACAACTAATGCTTTTGTCAAGAAGGAGAAAGCTCAATCTAGCTCTTTCTTCAACTAGTTGAAGGCTCTAATGAATCCAAGGCTTCACACAAAACAATCTTACAATAAACACAATCAAATAGCGGCCAAGGATTCACTCAAACCAACCAAAACACAAGCCTAAATTGAGTTTCCAAGTAACTCAAAACCATTAACATAACAAACTTAAAATGCTTATAACTCGGTCTACCCTTAACCTTTCCACCTCAAACGAATTGTGTTCATCTTATTAATCACCTACGCCTAATTCCCAACCTTGAAATTACACTAAAATGCTCAGTTCCTGGTATCGACATTTTTAGGCATCTTTTAGACAATTTTCACAAACTTCATTCAAACATGAGAAATCATTAATGAAACTTCAATGGAAGTTTAAAAACCTCTTAATCACATTCAAACTAATAGAATAACACTTTAAAATCACGTTTTTACCCAAAATCTCAGAATCCACCATTAATGACTCCATTTTGGAATTTTATTAAAAACTTGCAATTCAATGGCTAATACATAAATTTTGAAGACTAGATATCATGAAAAAATCACAAGAATTCGACATATTACCATTGATGGAAGATTAGACGAGTTTCGACTCAAATCTGGAAAACCCACGTCTGGAGAATATGATGAAACTTATGGATATCTTGAGTGTTTTTCTAGGAATTTATGAAGGTAATTGGCTTATGAATGTTAGGAATTAAAGTGCTATGGTTTGGGAAGAAAAAACCAATGGAAAGGCCAAGGGAATAGAAAGGGATGGCAAAGCTTGTGTTGGGGGAAAAACCTATCGTGAAAACACGTTGGTGGGGGAAGAAATAGGTTGAATTTTAAAATTTGGGCTAATTGCCTTTAAAAACTCACAGTTTTGACTCTATTTCAATTCAGTCATTTTCCTAAAATTAAAGATTTCTAGAGCATTTTTTCAAAAAATTATTTAATTGTTAAAATGTCATAGTTGAATGTAATCTAGATTTACCATGCTACAAACTTTCAAGCACTCTAGAGCTCAAATTCCTAAAATATCCCGAAAACTTTTAGGCCTATTTTACGGTGTTACAAAATGATTTAATTCAAATGATGACTATAAATAATAAGGCAAGTAATACTAGAAAGCAACCAGTCTAGAACAAGAAAAACTTCTAATAGTTACGTCATGTTATTAAAGGTTGCTTATCAGATTGCAAAGATCAAATATTGTTGGTGTTTTGCATTTGGTATCACTATAAAGAGTTAGTCGTTGATCGTCTTAGATATGTAAGAATTGTTGCGAATGCCTTCCTATAACCTGAAATTATAAGAAAGCAAGAAAGTGTTAATAAAGATAACATATTAAAACTATATCTATAATTTATTCATTTCCTAATTATTTTATTAAACACAAAAACTAAAATTAATCTAGTGACGTTGCCTCCCCGGCAACAACGCCAACAACTTGACCACCTCCAAATGTACCAACGTTCGGACTAGACATCCTGCACAAAATATGTTAAATAGGTGGTATTCGCAAGTATATAGGTCAGGTTGTAATATAGTTACAACAAAGTAGGTAAGTATGTCGAGGATCGTACCCAAGGGAGGCGAGCATTAAATTAATTCCAACTTAAGCACAAATAGAGCTAAATAGTACTTTAAATAAATTATATTACGATTAAACATAAAGAAAGAGTTTTTAATAACTAAAGAAATAAAATAATATAAATGGAAAAACTTTAGGAAATTTGCTATGGAAACTTAATCAGTTTTAAACATAGGTGACTAGCTCGCTTCGGTAATCATAATTAACTGTTGCTTTGGGTTCCCTGTTCAATCAACTAGCCATTATCCTAGAAGGATCTCTCGATCTTCTACTAGAATAGCAAGTCAACAAGAACTACTTATCTTTTGACTCATAGTTCAGATTGGTTCGAGGTTAAGGTGTTCACATATAGGTCATACCAATTTTGGGTTAATTTCCACCTAAATGACTTCCTAGGGTTTAACTTTTTCATTTCCCAAACAGTTGATCTGCTAAGAAAACCCTATACAATAATCAATTAATCATACCTCCACTCGCTAATCCCCACAAGAGGATCAGTTCCTTATAGATCTCAAAAACATAATAAACTTGATATAAAATATGAACATTAATAGTAAATTTGAAGCACAAAATCCATAAAGAGATTATCAAGTTCCACAAATCAGATCTCCCAAGAAATGCAAAACTTAAAAGAACCTAAAGTATAAGAAAGGGGAAAAACTAAAAACCAAAACTATGAAGAAAATTATATAATATGTAAAGTTGTCTATAACAAGTGTTAAATGAGCCTATTTATAGAGTTAGGGTTGTCATCGTCCTCAACCCTAGGTCAGCTAACGCTCTCGTGTTTAATATTTAATTGTGTAGACCAAAATGCCCCTAGCTTATGAGTATTTCTTGTACAGGACCGTTGTCGCGACATCAATGGCAGTATGCTCGTACTCAGGAAAGTTTAGGGGTGTGTTGTAACATCCCTTGGTTGTGTTGTGACACTGAAAGCAGTCTTGGAATTCTTACTTTCTACTCCTTATGTTGCGACATCAAAATCCCCGTGTTGCAACACATCAACTAGTATTGAGTTGGTACTCCTTCTAACAATCTCCTGCACACTCAGAAAATATATCAGCTCACCCTTAGGCCTCATTCGGACCCTAAGGTTAATAAAAGACTCAAATTACACTTCATTGAATGTAAACTAACCTAGGGAAACTTAATTAAAACATAATAAAAATGATTATATCCAGGATCTTCAAGTGTGAAAACTAGTTTAACCTACTACACCGAATTACGGCAGATCAGCATTGAAGTTCTTTAAATAGTAGTCACCTAAGTGTTGATCAATAGGCACCAAAGTGTAGAGCAGTAGGCACTAAAATGTGAATCAGTAGGCACTGTAGTGTAAATCAGTAGGCATCATAATGCAGGACAATAGGCACTGTAGTACAAGCGCGTAATGAACCCTATTGGCATGCCAATTCTTTCCTATACTATTGTTCATCCGAGCATAATTTACATATCAGTACAATTCAATACAATACAGTTTGTTTCTCGCCTTCATAACAATTTGCACACAATTCACAATAAAATCAATACACATAAAATATTCGATACAATCACAACCATCACAATTATATATAAAATTTCATCCTATGAACTTCCCTAGTACAAACAATAGTAGAAAAAATGTCAGGGACTAGTCAACAATTTTCTCTTTTCCTCAATTGTCTACCAGTTAGTTCAAATCTTGATCTATACAGAAATTCACTTCAAATTATTAGTGTTAATTACCTTAATTTATCTTATTCAAGTGTATATAAAACTTAATTTCAACTTTAAAAATTTCCATAAAGTTTTAGATTTTATTCATTTTAGTCGCTAAAACTGAAACTATCATATCTTTTACGATTAAACTTTGTTTTTCAATCCATTTTCGTTACATCCCTCTTATACCCTATAGAAATAATAATGATAGAAATTCTATATCAAATCCACAATATTTTCATTTTAGTTCCTAAACTCAAAACTAACCAATTTCACTTTACAAATTAGTTTTTAAACATTTCTAAGCTTACAACCAAACCATTTTTTATCAAGAACGTCAAAAATACATGAATGAAAACTTTTACAAACTTTAAAATTTTTGAAAAGAGAGGAATAGTTTAGCTGGACCTAGTTATAAAAATCTCAAAAATATAAAATTTACGAAAAACGAGTAACCGAAAGACATACATGCAAGAAAGGAAGCTTGGTCAATTCTCCCCTTACTCAAAAATGGTTTTTTTGGTTCACAAAGATGAATGGGAAGAAGATAGCTTTTGGTTTCTTTTGTTTATGTTTTAATAATTATTTAATTACCAAAGTACCCTTAAATTTAACTTGTAATTTCATTAATTTTACAAGTTTTGACCGTCCCATTATAGCTCTAAGATCTAATTACCTTTTAGATCCTTAAACATTCAATAATCATACATTTTAACTAATAAAATTAGTATTGCTTAAGTTTTATAATTTTTACAATTTAGTCTTTTTTTCCTTAATCAACTATCTAAACACCAAAATTACTAGGCCAAACTTCAATCCACTTATCTCAATTTATGAAAACAAGGTCTCGATACATTATTTTCCAAAACCACTGACTTTCGATACACACCACTTGTACCTTGACTAAGTAGCCAATTAATAAAATCTATCAAATCAAAATTCACCATAATATTCTATTTAACTCATAAATATTAATTACTAATGTCTATGGACTTACTCGTCAAAATTGTGATCCTGAAATTATTGTTTCTGACATCACTAAAAATCAGGTTGTTACAGATCCAATGGTATGCATATCGTGATATTGTTGGCTGTCTTAAACTTGGGGTGATCCTTGGCAAGTGGGTATTGCAATACCTAAAGTGGATATTGCAATACCACTTTAGGTGGTCTTCATCTTTGGGGTCTATCAGGGTATCACGATTCCAATAGTAGGGTATCATGATACCCTCTCCTTTGGTGATGTTCTCACTTGATTTCGGTTTCCAACATGTCCCTATAACATTCAATCACATCTTAGGGCCCCCAATGGCACTATTGACCAATTTGGGTCTCAAAATAAGTAAAAACGAGGCATTAACACTTATCAAGCCAAAACTTAAAAACTACGAAAAACTAAAGGAAAGACACTAATATGCTTGAACATAAGCTCCTCAAGTGTATCGGGAAAGCCGAATTTGCCATATCAAATTACGACAGATCAAACTCCCCCACACTTAACTCTTTGATTGTCCTCAAGCTAACACACTGACCGCCTCCGGACGTACCAACGTCCAGAGTGTGAATATTGCAACTAAAAGATATAGAATTGAGGTGGTGTCTGCAAGTATACGAGTCAGGTTGTAATATAATTACAACAAAGTATATAAGTACTCTGAGGATCCTACCCAAAAGAGGCGAGTACTGAATTAGTCTCAACCTAAATGCAAATAGAAGTAACTAGTAGTTTAAATAAATTATAGTACGAAAAAAACATAAAAAGAAATATTTTGGGGTTTTTATGAATAATGAAATAAAAATAACAAAAAGAAAGTAAACTTCGGATATATAAATTCTAACTTAACCAAATCTAAGTATGGGTGATTCGCTCACTTTGCTGATCATAACTAATTCCTATTTTAGGTTTCTACTTAATCAACTAGTCACTACCCTAGTAGGATCTCTCGATCTTCCACTAAACTAACGAGTTGGAAAGAGGTATTTATCTCTCGACCTTACAGTCCAGACCGATTGGGGGCTAAGGTGTTCACGGATAGGTCATACCAATTTTGAGTTAATTCTCACCAAAATGACTTCCTAGGGTCATCAAGTCTATGGTTTAAGTTCTTTCTCTCCTAAACAGCTAATCTGCTAAGAAAAACCTATATAGCAATTAATTAATCTAACATCCACTCACTAGTCCCCCATAAAAAGATTAGTTCCTTGTGGATCTCATGAACACAATAATCTTGACACTAAAGATAAACATGAATATTGAATTAAAAGAAAAGTTTAAGAGAATCCTAAATTGTATTGATTGAAGTGCAAAACCCACAGTAGTTTGATCACGATTACAACTCACGTTCTCCGATGAACATGAAATAGAAAAGACCTAAAATAAACCTAAAGCCTAAAAGAAAGGAAAAACAAAAGACTAAATTTACAAAGAAAAACTTATAATGTAAAATATGTCCTCCAACAAGTGTTTTAAGAGCCTATTTATAGAGTTAGGGTTGCCGTCATCCTTAACCCCAGGTGCTGACGTTCTTGTGTTTAATTTTCATTGTGTGGACCAAAACGCCCGTAGCTCGTAAATGTTTTCCATACAGGAGTGATGTCACGACACCCTAGTTCCTGTGTCATGACATCGAAGGTAGTATACATGGTTCTGGGGTAGCTTTAGGGGTGTGTCGCGACATCCCTTGGTTATGTAGCGACACGTAAGAAAGTATAGTAATCATGGCATTCTACTCTTTATGTTGCAACATCAAACTCCCTGTGTTATAAAATAGCAACCAAATTTGAGTTCCTATGCCTTTGAATGGTCTCCTGCACACTTACTAAGTACGTTAGCTCGCCTTTAGGATCAGTCAGCCCCTAAGGTCAATAAAAGACTCAAAATGCACTTTTTATTGATTTTAACTAAACTAAGAAAATATAAATAAAGCATACTCAAATTGCTCGTATTCAAGCTCCTCAAGTACAAAAACTAGTTTCATCTGCTACACTAAATTATGGCAGACCAAAGTTTACTAAGGAAATTAAGCGCATGGACCGCGAAAGGATAGATAAGAAAAGGGGTCAGAATAAGAATAAGAATAAGAGGAATTCGGGTCCTTTTAGTTTTTGTTCAGCTGCCTAAGAAATGGGTCAAGTTTGATAGGCCTCTGCAGGTTGAGGTTACGGTTACTACTGTTGGGATTCTATTGTGTGGGGATTGTGGTAGGCGCCATCTGGGTGAGTGATAGAGGAGGTTGGGAGCTTATCTTAGATGCGGGTTTATAGAGTATCGTATTAAAGACTATCCATATCGAGTTGATCAAGTGTAAACTCCAACTCTGGGTTTGGTTCAGCCATAGAGAGTAATTCAGCAGCCACCTAAGGGTCATGGTCAAGCCAGGGGTGATAATGGTATGAGTCGTGGGCAAAGAGCACCGGGTAGAGGTGCTAATCAGACTTAGGCGAGACAACCTCTGTTGGTGTATGCGGTGAGGGGCCGCGAGGATAGAGATGTCGTCGATGTGATAGTCGATACGTTTTTAATTCATTTCGCTCCTTATTTTGCATTGATTGATATTGGATCAACGCATTCATACATAGCTAGCACGGTTTTTGGTAATTTAGGGATTCTTGCTAAGGATAGTTCTAGTGAGATTTCTGTGATTAATCCGCTGGGTCAATCTTTACAAGTTAGTAAGGAGTATAGGCTGTGCCCATTAGAGATCCAAGGTGTTGTGTTTCTGGTTAATCTGATGGAGTTGCTTTCGATGAGTTTAATTTGATTCTGGGAATGGACTGGTTTGTTAAGCATCGAGTCAATTTAGAATGTGCAACTAAGAGGGTAACATTAAAGTCTGAGGATGATGTGGAGGTAGTAATGGTTAGTAAGCGTCAAAATTATCTCTCTAATGTAATCTTCGCTCTAGTAGCTGAAAACTTAGTCTGAAAAGGGTGTAAAATGTTTTTGGAATTTGTGCATGATACAAGTATTGTGGGATCTTCTGTTGAGAGTATTCGGACAATTAGAGAATTTTTAAACATCTTCACCGAGGAATTGTCAAGGTTACCACCAGATAGGGAGGTCGAGTTCAGAATTGAGGTATTGCTTAGGACAGCTCTTGTGTCCATCACTTCTTACCGTATGACACTAAAGGAGCTGAAAGATCTAAAAGTACAGCTTCAAAAACTTCTCAATAAGGGGTTCATCAAACCTAGTGTGTCTTCATGAGGAGCACCAGTCTTTTTTGTTAAAAAGAATGATGGGACAATGAAAATATGTGTAGATTACCGGCAGTTGAATAAGTTGAAGGTAAAGAAAAAATAGCAATTTTTGAGGATTAATGATCTATTTGATCAATTCCATTGGGCATCAGTGTTTTCAAAGATTGGTCTCCGTTTTGGGTATCACCAGTTGAAGTAAAGGAAGCTTATGTGCATAAGACTACTTTTAGGACTCGCTCTGGGCATTATGAGTTCCTTGTCATGCCATTGAGTTTGATAAATGCTCCAGTTGCTTTTATGGATCTCATAAATCGGGTTTTTCAACCGTATTTGGATTAGTTCATCGTGGTTTTCATTGATGACATTTTGAGTATGATAAACATCTTAAAGTGGTTTTGCAGATTCTTTGCGAGAAAAATCTCTACGCTAAGTTGATCAATTTTGAGTTTTGGTTAAGAGAAGTCACTTTTATGGGCAATACAATTTCTACAGAGAGTATCTGTGTGGACCCTAAAAAGATTGAGGATGTTCTTGAGTTGGAACAGCCTAGGAATGTGTCTGAGATCCTGAGTTTTCTCATTTTAGCGAGTTACTATTGGAGATTTGTGGAGGGGTCCTCACTTATTGACTCTTTAAACTCCTTTGTGGGTGATTGAGTGCACTTTGGAATTTCGGTAACTGTCGTGTAAGTTTGGTGTTTTTTAATTTAATTTTGCTCATTTGGGGGTTGTTCATTTGTAAGTGTTCGAGAAACATTTGGTTGGTTTGATTGCATTTGTAACACTCTCTTTTATGTAGAAATCAATTAGGTAAGGTTGGTGAATCACATGACTTACTTCCGGCGAATTAGGAGTTTTGGAGGACAGCTGTTTCTGTTTGGGTAAATGACCAAACGCCGAAAGGTTAATTTTTATTTTGGTAAGGCTTAATGTTAGTAGTTGGGGTTGGATTAATTGTTTGGAATTAGTGTTTCATTACTAAAAAATTGGTCGTTGAAATGCGAATTTTAGGTTTTGGAATTCGCGTTATGGGTTTCACATCAAAAAACATCCAAGTGCATAACGAAAAACTCAAAAGCAGTGAATGGCGTGATGTTGAAAAGTTCACTGTCAACATCACACGGTCGTGTGCTAGACCATGTGGGCCACACAATCTAGATCAATTGGGTTGTGTGGGCTACATCGGCATATGTTGGGCCGTGTGGGCACATTTTCTGAAACTTTTGTTTAGGCCCATATTATAGTGTGATTCATATTTAGCCACTCCGTAGGGTCTATATTGTACAAATAAGTCATGAAATCATGATATTTGATGGTATGCTACTGTATGTAATGTGAATATGGTATGTGAAATATATGTGATCTTTATTTTGGTAATTTTGATAACATGTCTTATGAGAAATGCATACATGACATATAAGCATATGATATATGTTAGTATCTGAGCATTGGGGTGGGAATATGTTTGATGAAGGAAGTGTTGGCAATTAATAATCTACCTTGTCTAGTGGCTTGACAACATATTTTTTTAATCTGGTGGGTTACAGTGTATTATTATCTCGCATCTCGGATGCACTATTTTTGAAAAGTGACATACACTCACTTATTGGTGTGTGGGGTTGGATGGGTATTTAATACCCTAATTGGTATGTAGGGATGCTCGGAGATGGTGTGTAGCGGATGGGGATAGGATCTGAATATGCATTTGATTACATATCTGATTATGTTTCTGTATCTGAATATGAAAATACATTTGATTCTGTGTTTGATCATGCGTGTGTTAATGTATCTAATTTATGTGTATCCAATATGTTGCTTAGGATGTGTTACACACTGAGCTCATAAGCTCACTTTTTGTTTGTTTTCCTCTCAAGTAACCAACAAACTTAGGACAAATCGGTGTAGCAGGAGCTCGGGTTAATTTCTGTTTTTAAATTTTTATTAAGTTAAAATATTATTTTGAATTGGATTGTTTTAGACTTTTTTGAGGACTAGTGATTATTTTGGATTTTATTTGTCATTTTGAATTGCTTTATCTTATTTAGGATATTTTGTTCCAAAATTGTAATGCAGTGAATTTCAAAATTAAACCACAATTTCAAAACTTTGTTTATCTTAAGAATTCCGCCACAAAACTAAGTGACTTTATAAGGGTTTTCGCAATTAAAATGAATTAACTTAATAAGGTGTATTTTTCTAAAATCTGAAAATATCAAGTTTTGTACTATGTTATGTTTCCAAATTTTAAATTTCTAGTTTTAAAACAAATGTATATAATTCCTCAAGATTTGGTTATAACGTCCAAGCCAAGTATGGGTGTTACGAAAATCAAGATGAAAAAATTGTCAAGTAAATGTTTCTTTCTTTTCTTCTTTTGATTTAGGTATTAATTTATTCAAGATATCTAACAACATTTTCTTCCTTTTATTCTAATTTAGGTATTAATTTTTGCAAGATATCTAACAATATTTCTTCTTCCTCCTCTTCTTATCTCCCATAATTTTTTTTATCTAATTGTTATGTTGCGTTGTTATAACTATGGAATTATGTATTGTTTATTAAAACAATATATATTCTTCTCAATGCACGATTTTATATATACATGGATATATTTAGAATACATATATTTATGTATTACATTTAAGAAAAATAGAAAACGAAGAAGAAAATGCTCAAAAAAACATGTAATCGTAAAATTTGAAATGTTTTTATTGTCAATTAAAATTATAAATTAACATAAAAATTTTAAAATTACCAATTAAAAATATTATCAAATATTAATACAAAATTTATTAATAATAAAGATTATTGAAAAATAAAATATATCAATATTATCTTTAAATTGACAAGGTAATTTCATAAATCATCATTGCATTATCAAGAAAGTGCTTAATGAACCAAACATGTTAGTATAATTTTTTGAGATTTTAATTAATACTATTTTAAAAAAATACTATCATTAATAATAAGAATAAAAAAACATGACACGTAAAAAAAAGATACCAAAAGAGGAGAAAAACAAATTGACAATAATTGCAACATTGAAGAATTCATAAACAAACTAAAGAGGCATCACCTTTACCAAACCGTTGAACATTACATCCTAGCCTCGTCACTATCAAACCAACCTAACGATGAATTCTAGTTAACCAATAAACCACTACCAATAGCCCAAAGAGACCCACAACATCAATGACGCAAAAAAACCCAAGTCTAAGACAGTTTATCCTCCTCATCATCTCAAATTCTATTTTGCAAACACCATTGTTGTGCTCTATCATAATAAGGCCATTCAAGAACGATTTTTAATAGACCTAGTGACACCTTTATCTTTGCAAACCTTATATATACATTAGAAAATGACTAAAAAATAAAAACTAAAATTGCCACTAGTTTTAGAAAAAAAATAGAGTGTGCAAAAAAAAACTAGAAATGTATGAACAAAAACTATGATAACGTAGACTTGAAGGTAGCGAATGAAACAAAAATTCGATTTGAAAAATTGAACGGTTATAATTTTGTTCATAAGATAAGAAAGCACTAGCCTCTCACCCCTGAGTTCCTTCACTTTTTGTCATGCAAGCAATGACATCCTTCAAGCAGGGATTGGCTAGGTGGCAACACATCAGGGCATCTTTGCTCACCCTAATGGTCTGCCAGCTAAGATTATCAGCGTGAGTCTCCTCTCACCCTCGTAATTGGAAAGGACATCTGATCAGCTTAGATGGCTTTTAATCTCTCATTTCAACCTTGGAATAAATAACTTTTTGTGTCAGAGTTGTGTGACCCAAATTTTAAGAGATTACTTGCATGTCAAGTTAAACAAAATATATCTTCTTTCTAGAAGATTTATTATTTATGAACATAATATATTTAGCATTTATTAACATAATATATTTAACTATGATTAAAATTAGGTTTTTTCAACCTATAAATAGATGTAGTCGAAACTCCTCTTGTAATTATTCGAATTCGACATAGTGAATTTTCTTCTCCTCTGCCCATGGTTTTTTCCCAAAAGGGTTTCCACGTAAAAATCTGTGTGTTCTTTATTTTTATTTCTCTTTTCTTTGCGATATAATGTCATTACCGACATTTTATTTTTACAAATTAGTATCAGAGCTTTCGGTTTGTTCATCTCGATCACCATAATGGTGCCTTTGAAGTATGAAATTTCACTGTTGGATCACAACACCAGATTTGCATTGTGGCAAATTAAGATGCAAACAGTTCTTGCGTAGATGGATCTGAAGGATGCCCTGCTAGGGATAGATAAGATACTTTCAACATTAACAGATGAAGAGAAGAAGCGTAAGGATCAAAAGGCTTCAACACAGTTACATCTGCATTTGTCTAACGAAATTTTGCAGGGGGTGATGAAGAAGAAAACCGCCGCTACATTTTGGAATAGGCTGGAACAAATATGTATGTCGAAAACTCTAACTAGCAAGTTGCATATGAAGTAGCGTCTTTATGATTATCGTTTGGAGGAAGGTGCGCCTATGCACGAACACTTAACAGTGTTTAAAAAAATTCTCTCAAACTTGGAGGCCATGGAGGTTCAGTATGAGTTGATTCTACTTTGTTTGTTGCACCCGTCTTATTCAACCTTTAGAGACACAATTTTATATAGCCGCAAGTCTCTCACAATTGATGAGGTTTATGATTCTTTGACCTCGTATGATAAGATGCAACATCTTGTGGTTAAACCCGATTCTAAGGGAGAGGGTCTCATTGTTCGTAGGAGAAAAGATCGAAATGCTGATGATGATCGTGGAAGGACACAGGAATGAAATCCTCGTGGTAAATCTAAGAGTAGATCGAAGTCTTCAAACAGAAGTAAAACTTGTAACTTCTACAAGAAGAAAGAGAACATTAAATCTGAGTGCTATAAGCTACAGAACAAGATCAAAAGGGAGGCTACGAATCAAAAGGAAAAAGAACCAAAAATTTCTGGTAAAGCTGATGTTGTAGAAGACTACAACGATGGTGAACTTTTAGTCACTTCTGTCAACAATTCTAAAGTGAGTGAGGAGTGGATCCTTAATTCGGGTTGCACCTTCCACATGAGTCTTAATCGGGATTGGTTTACAACTTACGAACAAGTGTTTGAAAGTGTTGTTTTGATGGGAAATAATGCTTCATGTAAAATTGCAGGTGTTGGAATGATTAAAGTTAAGATGTTTGACAGAGTTGTTAGATCACTTAGTGACATACAACATGTTCCAGAATTGAAGAGAAATTTAATTGCATTGAGTACTATTGATTCAAAAGGGTACAGATACACAGCTGAAAGTGGGGTTTTAAATATTTCCAAAGGTTCCCTCGTTGTGATGAAAGGGCAGAGAAAGACTGCGAAGTTATATGTTTTGCAGGGTTTTATTGTTACTGGTGATGCAACTGTCGCTTCCTCTTCCTTGTCAAATAATGATATTACTAAACTTTGGTATATGCACCTAGGGCATATGAGTGAGAATGGCATGGAAAAATTGAGCAAAGAGGACTTCTTGATGGACAAAGAATTTTCAAACTAAAGTTCTGTGAGCACTGCATTTTTGGGAAGCAAAAGAGAGTTCGATTCACTAGAGGAATCCATAACACGAAGGGAACATTGGAGTATATTCATTCTGATATGTGGGGCCATCCAGAGGGCCTTTGACAGGTGGAGTTAATTATATGCTAACTTTTATTGATAATTTTTCCAAAAAAGTTTGGGCATTCTTCTTAAAGTAGAAAAGCGATGTGTTTTCCGCATTTAAGTTTTTGAAAACTATAATTGAAAAATAGACGGGAAAATAAATAAGATACCTCCGGACAAACAATGGCTTAGAGTTCTATTCTGATGAGTTTAATAAACTGTGCAAGTCAGAAGGGATCGTGAGACACTTGACAGTTCGTCATACTCCACAGCAAAGCAACATTGCAGAACGAATTAACAGAACGATCATGGAAAATGTTCAATGTATGATGTCAAATGCCAACTTACCAAAGTCGTTTTGGGCCGAAGTAGCCTCTACTGCATTTTTTTATCAACCGATCTCCATCCGTTGCCATTGAGAAAAAGACTCCACAAGAGGTATGGTCTGGTAATCCTGCTGACTATTCTGATTTAAAGATCTTTGGGTGTCCTACGTATGCTCCTGTTGATAATGGAAAATTGGAACCGAGATCCATTAAATGTGTTTTTCTTGGTTATAAAACTGGTGTAAAAGGGTATAAGTTATGGTGTCCTGAAAATAGAAAAGTTGTGATTAGCAGGGATGTTGTTTTTGATGAAACTGCTATGTTGCCTAACTTATCTCTTAAAGACTCTTCCAATAAAGAAAATCAAAAGCAGGTGGAGCATCAAATTAATCCAGAATCTACAATGGAGTCGACTCCTCAAGCCAGTACAAAAATTCAGAATAGAGTTGCTTCTTTACCACAATACTCTATCGCCAAAAACAGAACTATAAGTGAAATTAAACATCCAAAGAAGTATGCTGAGGCTAATCTAGTTACTTATGTTTTAAATGTGGCTGAAGATATAGATACAAACCAAGAGCCATCTAATTATTCTGAGGCGGTTAGCTGTGAAGACTCAGAAAAGTGGATGTTGCTAAGCAAGAGGAGATGGAATCACTCCACAAAAATAGAACATGGGATCTTATGAAACTTCCTAAAGGTAAAAAGATTGTTCATTGTAAATGGGTGTTTAAAAAGAAAGAATGGACTCCAAGAGTTGAAGAACCCAGCTATATAGGGGTGTTCATTCGGTTAACCGATCGGTTAACCGACCCGAAATAACATTAACCGAATTAATCGACCTTTCAAAATTTTTAACCGTAAACCGAACAGAAATTTTTTCAAAAAAATTAACCGAACTGAAATTTTTTCAGTTAATTCAGTCGGTTAACCGAATTAACCGAAAATTATATGTTTATTTTATTTTTGGTTAAAAATTAACCGAATTAACCTAATTACTCGGATTAACCGAATTACCCGAATTACCTGAATTAACCGAATTGAATCACTACATAATTAAATTATTTTTAGACTTTTAGACTTTAGTTTTAGTTTTAGTTTTAGAATTTTATTTTTATTTATTAAATTATTTGTACTTTTTATGATTGGGTTGGGTTGGGTAATTAGGTTGGGTTGAATACTTGGGTTTGGATTGGGTTTAGGTGAATAGTGGGCCTATTTATATAATATAATTTTATTTATTAATTTTTTCGATTAACCGACCGGTTTCGAACCAAATTAACCGTTACCCGAAAAATCAAAAAATAATTAACCGACCCCCTACAGAAAAAATTCAGTTAACCGACCAATTAACCGAATTTTTTCAGTTTTACCCGAATTTTGTACACCCCTAGAGATATAAAGCAAGGCTTGTTGCAAAGGGTTACAGTCAAATTCCAAGAGTGGACTTCACAGATGTGTTCTCCCCAGTTGTGAAGCATAATTCGATTCAAGCTTTGCTTGGTATTGTGGTCATGCATGATTTGAAGCTTAAGCAGTTAGATGTAAAAACTGCATTTTTGCATGGAGAACTTGAGGAGGATATTTACATGCAACAATCAGAGGGTTTTACAGTCTCAGAAAAAAAGGATTATGTTTGCTTGCTGAAAAAATCCCTTTACGGTTTGAAACAGTCACCAATATAGTGGTACAAGAGGTTTAATTCCTTTATGACTTCTCATGATTTCAAAAGAAGTAATTTTGACAGTTGTGTTTACTTTAAGAAAAACAATGATGGTTCTTTTGTGTATTTACTCCTTTATGTTGATGACATGTTGATAGCAGCAAAAGATAAATGAGAGATAAGAAAGGTCAAAGCCCAACTAAGTGAAGAATTTGAGATGAAAGGTTTGGGACCAGAAAAGAAGATACTTGGTATGGAGATTCTCAAAGATAGAAAAGCAAGTAAATTGTACCTAAGTCAGAAGGGGTACATTGAGAAAGTTCTTTGCAGGTTCAGTATGCAGAATGCTAAGCCTGTTAATACTCCTTTAGTAGCCCATTTAGACTTTCATCGACTTTGTCTCCACAATCAGATGATGAGATTGAGTACATGTCACATGTTCCATACTTTAGGGCAGTGGGATCTCTCATGTATACTATGGTTTGTTCACGTCTAGATTTACCATATGCAATCAGTGCAGTTAGCAGATACATGGCGAATCCCGCTAAAGAACATTGGAAAGCAATTTAGTGAATTTTAAGATACTTACGAAGTACTACTGATGTTTGTTTATAGTTTAGAAGAACTAGAGATAGAGCCATTGGGTATGTTGATGCTGATTTTGCTGGAGACCTTGATAGAAAAAGATCTTTCACAGGTTACGTCTTTACAATTGAAGGTTCTGCGATCAGTTGGAAAGCCACTTTGCAAACTATAGTCACTTTGTCTACCACTGAAGCTGAGTACATGGCGATTATTGAGGCTTGTAAAGAAGCTATTTGGTTGAAGGAACTATTTAGTGAACTCAATAAAGACCTTCAAATTAGTACAGTATTTTATGACAGTCAGAGTGTCATCTTCCTTTCAAGAGATCAAATTTTTCATGAGAGAACAAAACACATTGATGTTCGGTATCATTTTGTTCGTGATATTATTGCTCATGGTGATATTGTTGTGAGCAAAATTAATACTCATGCAAATCTTGCAGATATGATGACTAAGTCACTTCCTATAACCAAGTTTGATCATTGCTTAGACTTGGCTGGTGTTCATTGTTGAAGTTAAACCCTTAAGGAGTTTTATGGAAGAGGTGAAAACTTGTTAGTTGAGAATTCGTGTCAAGGTGGAGATTGTTAGAGTTGTGTGACCCAAATTTTAAGGGATTGCTTGCAAGTCAAGTTAAACAAAATATATCTTCTTTCTAGAAAATTTAGTATTTATGAGTATAATATATTTAGCATTTATTAACAGAATATATTTGACTTTGATTAGAATTAGGTTTTTTCAACCTATAAATAGATATAGTTGAAACTCCTCTTGTAATTATTCGAATTCGACATAGTGAATTTTCTTCTCCTCTGCCCGTGGTTTTTTCCCGAAAGGGTTTCCATGTAAAAATTTGTGTGTTCTTTACTTTTATTTCTCATTTCTTTGCGATATATTGTCATTACTAACGTTCTATTTTCATATCTTGAACATTGCCTTGTACAAGATTTTAACCCAGTTTGCTCGTAATTCTTGTTTCCTTCAATGATACGTTATCTTTGATTAAAAAAAATAAGTGTGTTTTTAAATCAATAATTTGATAAAAATGATCTGTGGCTTCCAAATGGAGTAATGTATGAAATGATAATAAGCAATAGAGTCTGGAGTAACATAAAGGGAAAAAGATTTGGTAAAAATTAAAAGATAAGAATTTGTGAAGGCATTTATCATTGGTCTATAAAGATGAAGTTGTCCACTATCCTGAATTGGCATTACCAAATTTGGATTACTCCTTAAAATCATTTCTTTGTTCTTTAATGAAATTAAGTAAGGTTGTAATAATTTAGCTTAAATTTTACTTTAAATGTATCGTATTTTTTTCTTTTTTTATGATAAATGACAAATTCATTTTAATTTCACCTAGATTGTTTTAAATGTTTATAAATCGAGATGGTTAGGTTCAAGTCGAATCTATATACGATATTAATATATTTTATGTTTATGTAAGTTCAAGAGTCTAAAATATAAATTTTAAATTTTGACAAAAACTATACATATTTATAAGGGCTTTCAAAAACAACAGTGAATAAGTGCTTTTAAAAGTTTGTTTTAATATTTAAGTATTTAAAATTATTGTCAAATTTTGATTTTGACAAGTTCATGTTAGACATGATATTATAAAGTAAAAATATTTATTAAATAATATTCAAAATTAATAATATTATGATACTTCAATAAAATTATAAGAGAATAATTTTTGTCACTCATTATCAATATACTTAGATATATGAAATATAAATATTAAATACTTTTAATCAATCATTATAGATTTTATAAAATTAATTTAATAATGTAAATTATAATACATTACAAAATGTTATATATTTAAAATAAATTTTAAAATAAAATAATTGCATACTCAATATAAATATAAATAGTAAGAAAAACATTGAATGAAAAGTTAAGATTAAAAATATCATTTTAACTCGTTTTAAAGAAACAACAATTTTTCAGAACCACTTTTATTTTCAAAAGTTATCTATTTAGTTTCATAGTGTTTTGATTTAAAACACATTTTTAAATTCAACAATAAATGTAATGCGCTCATAATTTTAATTTTTTAAAAAAATTATTCTACTTTCAATTTAATAAGTTTATTTTTATTAAAATTTTAAATATAGAAATCATTTTTTAACATTTGTATTATAATATTATACATATTATAAATTTAATTTTATGCCTATTTATTATATAAATAAAAGAAGCTAATATAATACATAATTAGAAAACAAATACAAAATAATTAAGCTTTCGGTAAAATATTATAGAAGTATCTATATTTAGGAGCGGATTGCATTTCAGCCCATTTATTTAAAAATGGACAAACTAATCTTTATACATTTTGAAACATGCAAATTAGCTCATCCGTTAAATTTTATCTGTTAAATAATGATGTGGAACGTTAAATATATGCTAAAATTAAAATTTTTTTATAGATAAACTTTGAAAATGGTCATCCAACTATGCCTTTCGTTCTATTTTGGTTACCTAACTATTAATTTTTCCGATTTAATCACTAAACTTTTCAAAATTAAATATGTTAGTCACTTTGAGCTGATGTGGGCTTTTTTATTGGTCCAGTAACAAAATTAGCCCTTTAATGTTTACACATTATATTAATTTGATCCTAAATATAAAAAAATTCAACAAATTTAGCCCTAAATGTTTACAAATTTTGTCATTTTAGTTCTAATTCTAAAAAATTCAATAAATTTGGCCCTCAACATTTACAAAATCGCCAATTTAGTCCTAACTCTAAAAATTAAAAATTATATATTTTTTAAATTCATTTTAACCCTTTATAACCCATCAACTAACTCATGTGAGGTATTAAAATAAGAAAAAGAGTACCATCTTTCAACTCACTTGCAACAATTTCTTCTACTAAAATTTAAGCTTCACTATGGACCAAACCAATTAATTTGGAACCTATCTAGAATAATTGGTTGCATTACGACCCGAACATATAATGTTTTTAATACATTTATTTTCTTTTGGATCTTTTTAGTGTGTGTGTGTTCTATCTTAACTTTTCAAATTTTTTTTTGCAAGTGACTTGAAAGAGGGTACTATATTTATTATTTTAATACCTCACACGGTTAGCCGATGGGTTATAAATGGCTAAAATGATTTTTTTTAAAATAAATTTTAGAGTTAGGAATAAATTGATTGATTTTGTAAATGTTGAAGGCCAAATTTATTTAATTTTAGAATAAGAAAAAATGACAAATTTTGTAAATATTGAAAGCTAAATTTGTTGAATTTTTATATTTAGGATCAAATTAATAGAATGTGTAAACATTAGAGGGTAATTTTGTTACTAGACCAATAAAAAACCCACATCACTTAGAATGACTAAAATATTTAATTATGAAAATTTTAGTGACTAAATTAAAAAAATTAATAGTTGGGTGGCCAAAATAGAACGTAAGACATATTTGGATGACCATTTTTATAGTTTACGCATAAAAAATAATTTTCAATATGGATTTGACATTCCACATCATCATTTAATAGATAAAATGTAACGAATGAGCTAATTTGCACGTTTCGAAATGTATAATGGCTAATTTGCATATTTTTTAATTGAGAAGTTGAAATGCAATTTACACCTAAATATAGGGGTTTCCATGTTACTTTTACCATCTTTCGCTTTACATATTAAAATCTAATATCAACACATATTTTATATCAACCATCTCACCAAGTAATAAGTTATTTATCTTAGGCACAATGACTATTTGGCCTCTAATTTTATAAAAACAAAATTAGCTCTCTATTTAATTTTTCACCTCTTTTAGGCTTTAAACTTTCTTCTTCTTCTTTTTTGTCAAATCACCCTAAAGTTGATGGATAAGTTCATGTTTGTTTCTTTGTTAACATGGCATTTACATTGATTACCACATGAATGCCTTATCATAAATTAACTAATTTTTTTTAAATTAAGAAAAATATTAAAAAATATATATCTTTAAATATTTTTAATTTTAATAAATTAATTAATTGCTAACAGGCATACACGTGGACTACCACGTAGATGCTATGTCAACAAAGTTAACAAACATTAACTTTTTCATCCATTTTAAGGTGATTTGACAAACAATGCAAGTTCAAGAGTTAAAAGAGGCAAAAAAAAATAGACAGCTCAATGACTTTTTTTGGAAAGTTAGAAGGCCAAATAAGTCATTATGCCTTTTTCATATACATACAATTCAATTAAGGATTAAATCATTATTTAGGGCTTAAACTTGGTAATTGCTCTTATATTGGGGCCTAAACTTTTTTTTGTCCAATTTAGCCCTAGAACTTGATAATTGTTCCCAGACTGAAGCATGAAATTTTTTTGTCCAAGTCAGTCCCTGGTATTTCCTTGAAAACCCTAAAGTTTAGGCCCAATGTGTAAATCATTGTCAAGTTCAAGGACTAACTAAGATAAAAAAAATTCAGGTCCTAATGTGGGAGCAATTGCCTAGTTCAAGCCCCAATGTGAGAACAATTGCTAAGTTCAAAAACTAACTTGAACAAAAAAGAAAATTCAGGCACCAAATAGTGATTTAACCAATGTACTTTTTGAAATTTTGAAATTTAATCCCTATACTTTTATTTATAGGAACTTGCAACATATTTTCAAAGAGTGCATAGACTTATAACATATTTCACTACACCAGAATAGGTTTTTAGCGGCGTTTTTTTAGGCCTTTAGCAGCGCTTTTTAGCGCCAGTAAAGGTGTTTACGGTGCTTGTGAAAGCGCCGCAAAAAATGCCGCTAACGACAACGTCGCTAACTTTTGCAGCGTTTATAGAAAAAAACGCCGCTAAAGATCATGTTCTTTAGTGGCATTAAAAAAAAGACGCCACTAAAGATCATGTTCTTTAGCAGCACTTTGGAAAAAAACGCCGCTAAAGATCTTGTTCTTTAGCGGCGCTTAACAAAAAAATGCCGCTAAAGATCATGCTCTTTAGCGGCGCTTAAAAAAAAGACGCCGCTAAAGATCATGTTCTTTAGCGGCGCTTGGTAAAAAAACGCCGCTATAGATCATGTTCTTTAGCGACGCTTGGTAAAAAAACGCCGCTATAGATCATGTTCTTTAGCGGCGCTTTCATCACGAACGCCACGAAAAGTAATGTTCTTTAACGGCGCTTTTATAAAAAACGCCACTAATTTTGGGATTTTTGTAAAATAAAATTTTTCATTTTATCAGCCCTCTTGTAACAACAAATCAAAAGCAACCAGATCTAAACCAGCCAAAAAAATAAAATTATATAATATTTCAAATTAAACGAATAAAATAATATTATTATCAATAAATAAAAGTGAATTCATACTTTTCTTTACAAAAATGTTAAAAGTTAAAATGATAAAAATATTTATGCAATACAATATGATTGAGGAAGTTATTTCTTTGAAACATCTTTATCATAATCTGAGTCTTTGTTGAAGTTCGTCGTACTTTTTGCTCTGCTCTGCTTCTCTCGATGCCGCATCTACTTTAAGTTGTAGCTGGAGTTCTTCATATTTCTTTTGAACCTCTGCTTCTCTCGCTGCTTCTCACGCTGCAGCCTCTGCTTCTCTCGCTGCAGCCTCTACTTCCCTCGTTGCCGCCTCTGCTTTAAGTTGTAGCTGGAGTTCTTCATATTTCCTTTGAACCTCAAATGTGGTTGCTTGCATCTGAGCCATCTGGTCTTTTAACCTCTGAACTTCAGCTTGAGCCTGACTCCCCGAAGCCATGTATTGCTGCGAGCTAGATCCAAAATATTGGGTTGGACTAACAAAAGATCCTTGAAATCGAACCCGACCATACCTTTCAGGACCCAAAACTTCAATAATAATTCGGTTATCAATGTCTTCTAGATGAACAAAACTATCACTAGAAGCAATCGCTTCGTACTCCGCCTTTTTATCTTTTAGTTTTTCCTAATAAATAAATCACATAGTTAGGAACGCAATATATATTAAAAAACAAATGCAACATAACAATAGTCGCATTACAAGAAATGAATTAAACCATTAGAAAATAAACACTATAAATAACTAAAACAAGTCAAATCGTATTAAGTAAACGTACCATAATTTCACCAGCTTCAGGAGTCATAGCAGATCCATCTTTCTTCCTATGTGTAATTTCAAAAAGTTGAAGGCGTCCAACTTTTTGACCGGACGACCGTTCCTACAATATAGTAGTAAAAATATTATTTAATGGAAAGTTATACATATTTGACAATATTAAAAAATTAAAAATACCTCCGCCTCAGTTACACATGCAAAACTTCTCGACCCGGTTGTGTGAGTGAATTTTTGTTTCTGCCTGCTACTTTTTCCAACTCGTTCACGATCCTACGTTATGAAATTTTTAGTACGTAAATAGTAAATACTATAAACAAAAATAATTAAAATAGTTTGGAAGTACGTCATACCTCGCCTTTCTTCGAATGCCAAAATCTAACCGCATCTTCCCATTGGTACCTCAGCATACCCGGCGGGACATTTTGTAATTTCTCATCGAGGGTTTTTTTTGTCTTATAATAATATTTCTTCAAAGTGCTTTTATGGTCTCTCCATCTTTTACCCAATGCCTTCTTTACATAAGCATCCGAAACCTCTAAAGCAAACTTCGCCTACAAAAAACACAAGTTAATAAAGTAAATATAAATGAAACTATTTCCCAAGCATTACAGATGACATTAACATTTTGTTACCTTAATATTATCGAGGGCTTGGTTTTTGTTGCTATCGGGCATTTGATGCCATGACTCGTAGTTGATAGGCAACATATTCGCATTTTGTGCTAAAATGCCCATGTATCCTGGTAAAAGTCGAGCTTCTGATCCAACAGGCTGACCAAAACTGTTTCTGCATACCTTGACACGCTCGACTGGATCTAACTCGTATAAATCTGTAAGTAGCGTACGTCCTCGACCTCTGCGCGTCCCACCATTTTCAGCTGCAAACGGTATATTATAATATAAGAATTGAAAAAATAAATTAATTATAAGTCAACATGCATGTAAATTAAATGTAAAATTACTTTGAACTTCTGTAGGATCCTCAGGTGTAATCGGAACATTTGAAGATCCAATTGATGTCTGTTGTTCAATACCATTTGTTTCTGTCGAGTTTGGATCATTTTGAACAATGCTTCCCCTTGGAATTTTTCTTCTAGGCATTTTATCTGCAATAAACATTAAATAGTTGAAAACTTAATAACTAATTACAACAATAACAGCACATATAAAATAGTTGAAATATATAATAAGACCAAGATTTAAATTATGATATTACATATAATTAAACAATCGTAAAATCTTACTACATCATTATTCGTAAATATCTTCATCCGTATCCTGAAGAACCCATTGAAATTGTGCACTAGTACTAGGGATATTATCGTTCAAGTTTTGTTCTGCAAAGGGTAAAGTTTCTGATCTGTCGTCGATGTTATCTCTACTTCGACTGCCAATGTCAAACAAGTCTCTAGGGATGTTATGGAGTACAACGTACCAACCCTCATCAGTTGGATCTTTTGAGTAAAAAACTTGTTTGACTTGAGATGAGAATACATACGGCTCATCTATCAGTTGTTGTCCTGTGAATCAATCGGTAAGTTCACCATTGTAAAACCAAATTGATCTTGCTTAATTCCACGAGCAGTATTAACATCGGCCCAATCACCTCGAAATAAGACAACTTTCCATTTGCCGTAGTAATCCAACTCAATTATGTCAATAAGATGTCTGAAATATTCCACATTTCCCTCGACAGGATTATTGTCCCTAGCACTAGCATAACTTGTAATTGCAGAATTAACAACTATTCCACAATTTTGCGTTCTCCTCAACCTCTATCAATATTTTGTATGAAATCTGAATCCGTTGATGAGGAACGCACTATATCTTTTAACCACTCGATTTGGATCTTGGGAGAGCCATTTAACTTCGTCATTTACGTTCTTCCCACTCCAAACCTATTGAATGGAAAGTAAACTGAGTAATTAAAAATGTTATGAGAAAACATTATTATTTGTAAGCGGAAGCTCCAACTGCATACCATTTGGCTTAACCATTCATGAAAAGATTTTGTAAACAACTTATTGATATCTCGATGTTGTGTTCTTCGGGAGCGCGAACGAGATCTCAATATTTGTTTGTACTCACTATGTTAAAAAAATTTTCACTTTGTTAGAAGATAAAAAAATTTTAATTTGATAAATATTTATCAAATTTATAGAACTTACTTCCGTAAAGGTTCCATTGATTCATGGTGAAACAGAACATATCGATGTGCTTGTACGCACGATAAATGATCAAATTCTGTAATTTCAACTTTGCCGATTGGTTCTCCAAAACTTTGGAACAAATAAGTATCGGCAAAGTTATGGTCCGTGAGTCCAGCATTCCTATTTGGTCTGTTCAACCTTGTTTCAACATCTTCCAAATATCTTGAGCAGAAGGTCATACATTCCTCTGCCAAGTAGCCTTCAGCAATCGATCCTTCTGGATATCGCTTGTTACGGCAGTAAGACTTTAATTTGGATAGGAACCTAAACACGATATACAACATTATCAAAAGTGTATTACTAAAGCCATAGAGGTGAATGAAGGAAAATTTTAAAAATTTTAATTAACACATTTCTATGGGATACATCCATCGATAGAAAACGGGAGATGGATTATCAAGTGAACCATAATGGTGAAGAAGGAAGGTGGGAAGATTTTCTCCATGTTGCATAAAGTCAAAGTGGCTCGATCCTGTACCTTCTGAAGTTCTTTAACATCCAAAACTTTGCCACAAATGGCTTTCATTATATTGGATAGTTCAATTATACAATACGTCACCTTCTTGGACATACAACATCGTAGAGCAACTGGCAGTAAATCTTGCATCAAGATGTGATAGTCATGTGATTTTAGCGAATATAATCTTCGATCTTTAACACTAACACATCGAGATATATTTGATGCATACGCATCTGGAACCTTTATATCCTTCAACACCATGCAAAACAATTCTTTCTCCATCTTGGACATTGAGAAAATTGAAGGCGGCAACCGATATTTCTCATTCAGAAGTGGATTCAGATGAAGATCAGGTCGAATTCCCATCTGAACTAAATCAAGTTGACTCTGAAGATTGTCTTTTAATTTTCCGTCTACATTCAATGTACCGACAATGTTCTCGCAGACATTTTTCTCAATATGTATAACATCAAGATTGTGTCGTAATAGGTGGTGCTCCCAATAAGGCAACTCAAAAAAAATAATTTTTTTCCACAAGTCCGCCTCATTAGGATCATCCTCTTCATCGGAGTCATCATCAGCTTCATCATTTGATCTTTTATTTCTTTGCGTGTTTGCCGGTTGGTTCATCTTCCCATAACTGAAATTTATTTCTTCCAACATTAACAAGATTTTAGATCCAGTTGTCTGCGAAGGAGCTTCTCTGAACTCTTCAGTACCGTCAAATGCTGAACTCTGAAATCTAAATCTATGATTTTCGGTAACCACCGATGGTGCCCCATGTAAAAGAACTTCTTCCCATTGTATAACCATTGCGAACATGTTTGTGCAGCACAAAAAGGACACGCATAACGACCTTTGGTACTCCAACCGGATAAATTGGCATAAGCGGGGAAGTCATTAATGGTCCACATCAAAGTTGCACGTAAATTAAAGTTCTCCTTTCTCAGCACATCATATGTCTCGACACCAGCCCATAATTGTTTTAACTCTTCAATAAGTGGCTGTAAATAAATGTCGATATCATTCTGGGGCCCTTTCTCTCCAGGGATAATCATAGATAAGATAAGGGAAGATTGCTTCATGCAAATCCACGGAGGCAGATTGTAAGGAACAAGCACTACTGTCCAAGTACTGTGCGCAGTACTCATGATCTTGTAAGGATTAAATCCATCAGATGCTAAGCCAAGCCTCACACTCCTAGGATCGCTTGCAAAGCTTGGAAATTTATTGTCAAATGATTTTTAAGCTAAAGAATCTGCCGGATGCTTTAATAATCAATCATCGGTTCATCCATCATGGTGCCACGTCATAGACTTCGCTGTCTTCGACGACATGAAAAGCCTTTGAAGCCTTGGTATCAGCGGAAAATACCGTAAAATCTTGACCGGCTTTTTTCTTTGTTGTACATCATTTTCATTGTCGTTCCCATCTTCTGTGTTTCTATTTATCCAACGTGATTGGCCGCACATATGAAAGCATTGTTGGTTTCTCCGATCGCCCAAATACAACATGCAGTCATTCGGGCAACTATGGATTTTGGTGTACCCAAGACCTAAATCTTTTATCATTTTTTTCATATCCTTGCATGATTGAGGATTTTGCAAATGAAACATCTCTCTCAAAACTCTAACAAAGATTGTCAAAGAGTTCGGTCCACCCTCCCAAACATTTTAATCGAAAAAGATGAATACAGAAAGACAATTTTGAGAATTTTGATCCCTCATACAGTTCTTCGTTCATGTCATTAAGTAGCGCGTAGAACTTTGCCGCTTCTCCATTCGGCTCTTCATGATGTACACTTGTTTCGGGTTCGGTAAAAGCATACCGAGATTACAATCATCAGATGCCACAAAGTCGGCTGGGAATGACTGTAAACCATGATTGTGAATGTTAAATGCTTCCCGCAACATCCCTTCCATGTCATCCCCTCTAACAGTCTGATGGTAAGCAGTACTATCATAAGATACATCCATCCTTGAAAAGGAAGTACTAGGCAGGCATTCTCCATGAAAAACCATTGTTTATAACCCCAAACAAACCCATCAACAATTAGATGCTCGTAGACAACTTCACGATAATGCCAGTTTATGTTGACACATTTCTTACACGGGCAAAGAATCATGTTCTCTTGGCTTGGATATTGAAATGCAAAATTTAGAAAAGTATGTACTCCATTTCGATAACCGTCGCTTACCCTTGACAAATTCATCCAAGATCGGTCCATTTCTTATTTCTTGAAGTCTTATTTTCACCAGAAATTACAAGGGTAAGTTGTTCAGTGGTAAGTATAAATGAGTTATGTAAGTATATCATATGATATATATTTATAAATTAAGTAAATTATGTAAGTTATATACGTGTATGTATTATGTAAGTTATGTATTAAGTAAGCTATGTAAGTTGTGTATTATGTAAGTTATGTATTAAGTAAGCTATGTAAGTTGTGAATTATGTAAGTTATGTAAGTTATCAAAGTAATGTATGTTATGTAAGTTGTAAGTTATTATGTAGTATGTAAGTTATGTAAGTTATCAAAGTAATGTATGTTATGTAAGTTGTAAGTTATTATGTAGTATGTAAGTTATGTAAGTTATGTAAGTTAAATGTATTATGTAGGTTATGTAAGTTGTGTAAGATATTTAAGTTATGTAAGTTTTGTATTATGTAAGTTATGTATGCTATGTATTATGTAAGTTGTTATGTTATTACGTAAGTTATGCAAGTTTATATATAAGCTTGTAGATAACTTATGTAAGTTAATATGTAAGTAATGTATTATGTAAGTTTATATAAAAAAATTTATAAGTTATGTATTATGTAAGTTAAAAGTTATGTATTATGTAAGTTTACATATAAGTTTATGTGATAGTCATGTAAGTTTATATAAATATTAATAAGTTATGTAAGTTCTTGTACATACAAATTTTGGTTATGTAAGATATGTATGATGTAAGTATATCACTTTTATGTATCTTATTTATAATTCTTTAAGTTATGCAAGTTTATATATTGTATGTTATTTAAGTTATGTATAAGTTATTATATTGTATGTTATTATATAAGTTATTATATATTATTGATAAATTTGAGTTATGTAAGTTATGATATGATTGATAAATCTTGAAAAATTATATATTTTAAAAATATATATATTAAATATGTATATAAATATTTATAAGTTATGTAAGTTATATATTAAAAAATTTGGTTATATAATATATGAGTAATATAGTAAGTCCATATTAATATATATATTAAAAAGATTTTGTCTTATAATATATGAGTAATATTTGTATCCCAAATTGATTGCGTTTTTTGCACGAAAGGTTGCGTACATGGTTCAAATTCAAGTAAAGGAAAATATTTTCAGCAAAGAAAACCGAACACATGAAGTCCAATTTGAGATTTAAGCAAAGACTAAATTCGGTATCCGTACGTACATGGTTGATTTAGCAGCAAAAAACAATAAAATGTACCATCTTAGCAGCAAAAACAGATGAAAAGGTACAATCTAATTAGCTGCAAAAACCAATTAAAATCCTTTATATCCTAAATCCAAAACCATTTAAATTACAAAACTTCCAAAGAACATTAAGCGAAACTTCCAATGAGAAAAGAACTTGCAAAGAAGATTAACCAAATACCAAATTAAAACAGTCCCAACTACAAATATACCAAATATAAAAATAGTCCAAAATCACATGTAAATTTATAAAATGAAAAAACAAATAAAATAAAGGATAAACTAACCTTCTGGTTATCTACCCTTTCTATGTATTGCTTCAAACCAGTGAGAGGTACCAAATTTGCAGACTAGATTGCTAAAACTAAATTGCTGCAACCAAAGGAAAGAAAAAAATTAACTAAGAAATTGAAGAAAATACCACCTAACACAAAATCAAAATCAGCAAGAAATTGAAGAAAAAATCAAGAAGCATCAGCAAGGAACAAAGAGAATTATAGCATACTAGAAACCTGCTAATGTGCATCGACAGGATTCTCTAAAATGACACATGATAGCATTTTTTTTCACTGACAGTGTATAAAACAATTAGATGTAAATTTAACGTATTTTCAAGTCATATTGGACTTAAAACTAATTCATATCAGGTGGAGAGCATTTAAGGTTCAAAGTTGCCCTAAAAAACCAGAAATGAAAACGAGATAAAAGAGAACATGTTTGTAACAAACAGTATACCTCTACCAGGCAAATACATTCAATCAGCATGCCAGTACCAACAACATAACGTCAGTTGCATACCCAATAATGAAACCATTCCCAAATAGAAGTAAAAACAAACAATTACAGTACCTGTAGGGGACGATGAACTGAAACGAACGAAAACCCTATACAGAGAGAAGAGAAATTTTTTAAAGTAAGGAACATAAACGAATAACAAACAAAATAAAATTAAGAAAGACAAGAAAACCCAAAGATTACATATGCAGAATCGGAACAAAATCGAACCTTTGGAACTTTGAAGATTTTCGAGGCCTATTGTGCGACGTTCGTCTTCTCTAGAAGGAGAAAGGAGGCGAATTAGGGATTTGGGATTTCCAGAAATTCTGCAATAATATGTATGAGAAATTCTTCAAGAAATTGGACTCAAGAAATTCACAGAAAAAAGGCGAATTAGGGATTTGGGGCCGATGAATTTGGGGCTGGGGGGAAGATTGCTTCGGGGGTATACCCCAAAATTGTTTTCATTAAGCGAAACGGCGTCGTTTTGCGAAACGTTAATTGACTTTTCTGGTGTTTTTATAATAAACGCCACTATTAGATTTTATGAAGCTCACAAACGGCGCCGCATTGGGGAAGTTTATATATAAATAATTGCGGCGTTTTCCATAAAATGATATTATAAAATTTTTTCCAACACTGAAACGGCGCCGCATTGGGAAAAGTTAATCAATCATTGCGGCGTTTCCCCTAAAAACGTCACTATTAAATTTTTATCACTATTAAAACGACCTCGTTTTGTATTATAATATTTGTGGCGCATACGCGAAAACGCCACTACTTTCACAACTTCTGCGGCGTTTTGACAAAAAACGCCACTAATCTTCAACTCGTCAACGTAACGGTGCCATATTGCTTCATTTTTTATATTTTTGCGGCGTTTTCTGAACAAACGCCGCTAATATTTAGGTTTTTTTATATATTTTATACATTGTTCTAGACATTATTTTTAATTGATACATTAAAATTATGACATTATTAATATTATTAAAATAATTATTTAAAAATTTTATCTGATTTATTATTTTCAATTGTTAAAATTTTATAAATTTTATAAATCTTAGAGAGTGTATAATTTAAATATTATCAATATTCAAAATTATTAAATTATTTATAGTATTCAAATAATGTATTATAATTTTAAAATTATAAATACTCTATTTTTAAGTGAATATATAAATGATTAATATATATATATGTAAATAACACAATTAAATAATTTGTTTCATCATAAATAACATATAAATATGCCATTCGTCATTAATTAGTAAACTAATCATTTGTGTCACTTAAACCCTAGTATCATAATAATAATTAAAAAACAATACGCATTTGTCATTTTTTTGAAATTGGTACCAAATAAGTCATTAAACCCTAAATCGCCCAAACCCCAAAACCATGCATTGTAAACCTTAAATTATAAAATGCAAACCGTTAACCACAAGCATCAAGCCCTAAAACAGTAATTAACCTCTTAACATGACTAAAGCGGACTAAACCCCAAACCTTAAATCTTAAACCCTAAACTTCTAAACCCTAAACCCCAAATTATATATGATAAACTTTTTAACTTATAATAATCACTGAACCTTAATCACCAAACTCTCAAACCCTAAATCGAAAACACTAAACCTACATCGTAAACCTTAAACCCTAAACTGTAATCCAAACATAATAAAAATTATATAATGAACCCTAATACCCTAAACCTAAACCAAATATGATAAACTAAATATATAATAACCTACATTATATAATGCATGGTTAAGAACAAAACGCTGCGTTTTGGTTAAGATATCTTGCGGCGCTTTTGAATAAACGCCACTAATAATACAGCAAAACGGCCTCGTATCAATAAATGTTAAAACATTTTTGCGGCATTTTAAGCAAAGCGCCACTAACTATAAATCAAAACGCAGTCGCTTCATCAACACTTACCTCAAACTGGTGGCGTTTTCAAAAAATCGCCACGAATAACATTTACAAAACGGAATCGTTTCTATAAATGTTAGAACAACTTTGCGGCGTTTTAAGTAAAGCGCCACTAAATATAAGTTCAAACGAAGTCGTTTCCCCAACAGTTTACTCAAGCTTGTGGCGTTTCCTGAAAAACGCCACAAATACCATAGACAAAACAACTACATTTCAATAAACATAATTACAATTTTGCAGCGTTTCTTGTAAAGCGCCACTAATAGCAACGTAAAACGGCGCAGTTTTATTAACTACTAACAAAACTTTGCGGCGTTTTCTTTAAGCGCCACTAATAGAGCAGAACAAAACGGCGCCATTCCCCTTCTCAGTTATAGGATACAAATATACTAGCACGTGAGTTGTCAAATTAGTGTCATCCAAGATTGAAGTTAAATTGATCCAAAATTAAAACCAAAGTTATAAAATGGAAAAATTAATAAAAAAAGAGAGAATAATACATTTTTAAAAAAATATAGTCCACTAAAGTATAGTCTTTTTGCGGTGTTTTGCAAAAAACACCACGAAAATTTTGCATCAAAACGTAACGCTTTTCTCAGATCGAACACAAATTTTATAGCATTTTAAAAACGCCACTAATGCATAAACACTAAAATAAATTTAATTTCTGCCATTTTTTATTAACCTTAAACCCTTAGACCCATAAACAGTAAGACACTAACTATAAAAAACTTAACCTTAAACCGTAAACCCCAAATCCAAATAACAAACATTAACCACTAAACCTAAAATACTAAACATTAAACCCGAACTCTAATATGATATACCCTAACACCCTAAACTTTAAACCATAAATATATATTATAAGTTACAATTAAAAGTAATTAAAAAGAATCGTATTGCTTATTTAAACCCTAAAATAACTTTATTTTTTATATTTTTATCAAAATCCATAACCCTTAAACCCTAATACCCTAACCCTTAAAACCGTAATTAAACACTAAGACTCGACTATAAAAACTAAACTCCAAACAATAAACTTTAAAACACTAAATCCCAAACCCAATATAACAAACCCTAAACCATAAACTTAAAATATTTATAGTACTAAACATTAAACCTTAAACTATAAAAGCCCTTAAACCTCTTAAACCCTAAACCCCAAAAAAATTTAATCAATATTAAATATTGCTTCCACAATTTTTTATAAACATATATAAGCTTTTACATTAATATATATCTATGTGTATATACATGTACATCAATATGCACATGAAATTTTTAGGGGTTTAGGGTTTTAAGGATTATGTTTTTAGGGTTTAAGGGTTTTGAAAAAGCCATATGGCCGGCATCGATTTTAACAGCTTAATGGTAGCTTAAATGAAAACTTCTAATTATAATTCATATAAATAAATCAATTAAATAACAAATAGAAAAATAATTATTTTGCGGCGCTTCATCAAAAACGCAGCTAAATCCCCAAATGCTCAGAAAACGGCATCATTGGGCTTAGGCTTTTTACGGCGCTTCCACAAAAAACGCCGCTAGAGTCCTGAGCATTAGCGGCGCTTTACCGAAAACGCCGTTAAATCCCCGAATGCTCAGAAAATGGCGTCGTTGGGCTTCGGTTTATTTGCGGCGCTTACTCAAAAACGCCGCTAAAGTCCTGAGCATTAGCGGCGCTTTACCAAAAACGCCGCTAAATCCTCGAATGCTCAGAAAACGGCGTCGTTGGCCTTCGGTTTATTTGCGACGCTTACTCAAAAACGCCGCTAAAGTCCTGAGCATTAGCTGCGCTTCACCGAAAACGCCACTAAATCTCCGAATGCTCAGAAAATGGCATCGCTGGGCTTCGGTTTATTTGCAGCGCTTCCACAAAATCGTCGCTAAAGCCCCGAATGGGCGGAAAACGGCGTCGTTGTGCTTAGGTTTTTGCGACGCTTTATGGAAACCGCCGCTAATGCTTATTTTCAGCGACGTTTTCCGTAAAACGCCGCTAATGATCGATCTTTCGCGGCGTAAACGCCGCTAGAATCGCTGCTAAAAGCCTGTTTTTGTGTAGTGTTTTGACCTTTTTTTTACCTTTAAGTCAAAATAGTGACGTTAGAAATGAAACTGCAAAGTGATATAGACCTGAAATCAATAGGCATTAACTAATCCCCTCGTCGTAGATGCTCTTCAAAGAGGTAAATGGTTGGCCATAAAATGTATTCCATTTCCATGGGCAAAGATCAAACCCCCAACCTTATGATTAAGGGATGAGCTAAGCAACCACCACACCACATCTCATGATTAAGTTAATTTTTAATTCTAAACTTTATAGGTTGAGGTTATTTTAGTTTAGGTGATTTTGGATTTGTGTTATTGGTGTTTATATTTAAGTTGAGCTATTATGAGTTTTAATCATTTTGAATTCTGGTCAAATTAAGTACATATCATTTTTAATTACTAGTTTGGGTACATATTTTTTGGGGTCTGGGTTAATTTGGATTCAATTCAAATTAACTCGGGTTTCAAGTTGAACAAGTTCCAATTGTTGATATTTTATGGTCAAATTAGTTTGAGTTGAACTTAAGTTTGGATTGAATTTTCAAATGACAAATCTATTAGTTAGGAGGTGTTTGTTTTACATAATGAAAGATTACTTATGATAATAGGACCATTGAAATATAAATTTGCTTAGGGATGTTTGGTTTGTAGAATCTTACGTTCCTAATAGGTTAAATTCTACTATTAGACTTTGTACTTTACAAAATTTGTGAATTTAGTCATTGTACTTTAATCTAATCAAATTTAGTCATTGTATTTTTCAAATTAGTCAGTTTTAGTCCATGCATTTAAATTTGTTTGGTTAAATTCAATTACTAGTCCTATACTATGCATACAATTGTAAATTTAGTCCATATTTTCCAATTGGATTATTCTAAGTCCCTATCTTGTTTGAATTTTGAAATTTCAATTTTGACGCAAATGATAGTTGTTAACCCATTAACCGAATTTTTATTGAGTAATATATGAAAATAACAACTCGACTTGTCGCATCAGTATTCTAGAAATAGTATAACTTAATTTAATGAATTTAATAATTATCATTTTGTGAGAACTGGAATTTTAATATTTGAAAATATAGGGACTAAAATGACTAAATTAAAGTACATAAACTAAATCCATATCTTTCCCAAAGTATATGAATTAATAGTAGAATTTAACCTTTCTAATAATAATGCAAGATTTTGGAAATTTGATTACCATGTTAGGACTTCAAACATTCCTTTAGGCCAAGATCTCATATTCCCAATAGTGTAAAGATTTTGAAATATGAGAGGTAATCTCAATCTCATCTCTTTCTTGTATAATCTTACATTCCAAACACAATCTAAAATTTTGGACAATTTTATCATGTGTTTTTTTTTTATTTTAACCAATTCTTGTGAAAGGTAAATTCGTTAATTCATTCAATGAATAGAACCATACAATTCAGAGAAAAAAATAGCAAATACCTGTCGTAGATGGTGAAGGACAAGTTCCATCAGCACAATAAAGGCTTTAGCCTCAGCATAAATAGAACATTATGACACGTTGGCAATAGGCTTTGTCACAACTCAAGCACGACATATTTGGAGTGATTGCAAGTACTTAATATGATAAGGAAATTAGCCCCCAATGGTCCAAAGCGACGACCAAAAATCAACAAAAGAATCTAGCATTCACCAAACTAGAGAAGATGACAACTATAACACCCCTTACCTGTATTTGTCGTTGGAATATGGTTACATAGCATTATTGTTCAAACTTTAAATCATTCAATTCATGCATTAATGCCAACATAATCTAATTACATTCAGTTACACTCATAATGTCCTTTATTCGAGCCCTCAATGACCTAAAAATACATTAGAAACAATTTGGGACTAAATTGAAAACATTTGGAAAGTTTAAGAAAAAGTTAGAATAAATTTAGACTGCAGGGGTCACACGCCCGTGTGGTCGGGCCGTATGACTCAAACGGCTGAGACATACGCCCGTGTAGCGAGGCCGTGTGACTCACACGGCTGAGACACATGCTCGTGTCTTAGGCTATGTAATCTTCGAAATAGGGACACACGGCCATGTCCAGCTCGTGTAACTCTTTGAGTTGGGTCACATGGTCAAGTCACACGCCTGTGTGCTAGGCCACGTAACTTCCTGACTTGAGAGCCTTAAACCTATAGAAGACACATGGCCATGTGTCACACACGGCTGAGTCACATGCCTGTGTCTCAGGCCATGTGGACCTAAAATGAACCTTGAATAACAAGTTTACCATTTCAAGCTTACTTGGATCCTAAGCAAACCATTTACCAACCGAAATAACTATTCAAAGTGACATTAATCAAGCCAAAAACGTACCAAATCACCCTATTAAGCACCTAACCAATGTACCCTCATTGGTACCACAAGTATATACAATTGTACATCAAAATAAAACCTCAAACACAACTTATCAATTCATCAAATCAACATTTAACCAATGTACCTATCATAGGTACCTCAAATACACATATCATTAACACGTACCATTTCTATTTGCATTGAAACATCTAACTCATTCATATATATCTTATAGTTTAACAATATGTACATAAGTCTTACTTAACATTATACACATCCAAAGCATTTACAATGACATATACACCTAATACATGCCATTTAAATTGAAAAGTACGTTCTAAAAACTACCGAAATTAAACAACCTTCTGAGTATCTACAAGAACATTAAACAACACAAGTAAGTTCAATGAAGCTTAGTAAGTTTGACGTATTTAAACGATAAATCTTACCAAAATAATAGCAACAATTCAAACATTAACTATTCAACCACGAAGGTTTCCTGTCATTCATAATCTCATCCGATAAATCACATACGTTCAATTTAATACTTAAATGTATTGCAAATCCATCAAATTCATTAAATAAATTACCTTATCGAGATTTTCAATTTGAAGAACAACTTACGGATAGGAGCATATCGTCAGTCCAACCATAACACACCCAATGCTCATACGAGCCAATCCCTCCAAAACACACCAAATGCTCATAAGAGCTAGTCCAACCGAAACACGCCAATCAGAGAGTATAAGATGAGAGTTCGCAACAAATGTTGAACCTCGATTTACTTAAAATATATATATACATCCCTCCAAAACCATCTCCACTCCAATTCCCCCACAACACACCATATCACGATTGTACTCTATCTCGCGTTTAATCCAAGCTGAACATCAAATTCAATAACAAATCTCAAATAATCATTCATTATCAACAATTGAATATATATATATATATATATATATATATATATATATATAGAATCATGTTATACTATTCATATAGATGTTAAATTTTAAACCATACAAACTTACTCGGATGAATTGTAGTAGTTGCTAAAGTTCGTGGACTATTCCTAATTTTTCCTTTTCCACGAATATCTACGAGATCTTAATATAAAATATAAAATTTCTCAATAATCAACTTACATTTCACATTTCAATCGACTTTACAATTAATACCCTTTTATTTTTAAATTTATACAATTACCCCAAACTTTTACTATTTATGCAATTTAGTCCCTTAACCCGAAATTCATCAAATTAAAAATTTTCTCAATTGAATATTCCATAAAATATAATAGGCCCTTAAAAAGTCCCTAATGAACATTAAATTTACTATCAAACCCTAAAATTTTGACATTTTCACAATTTAATCCTAAAATCAAAATCTAACAAAAATCACTTTACAAAATCATAAAACAACACAATTAAAGCTCCAAAAACATGGTATTCATCATAAACATTCAAAATTCATCAATGTAAACTTCAAAAATTTTTAATAGAGTAAAAAACGAAGGTACGGGCTAGCTGGATCTAGTTGCAACGATCTCAAAAACATAAAAAGTATAAGAAACGGGATTAAAAATCACTCACATGCAATGAATTTGTGATTGGACGATTCTCCCAAGCTAAACATCCATGGCTTTCGATTATCACAAGCAAAAATTAAAGAAGATGATGACAATTTCATATTTGTTTTATTTTTAATTTTAACCTAATTACCATTTTGCCATTAAAATCACATTATTTTATTATTTTCTTTTGTTTAGCAATCCAACTAAGTTAGTTAGGGCTAATTTACCACTTAAGTCCATAATTTAACATTCAAGCTATTTAATCAACTAAATGCAATAATTACCAAGTTTTGCACCTTTTACAAATTAGTCCTTTTTCTAAATTAACTATCTAAACTTATTAATATTTCCAGATCAAATTTTAATACGACTCAAATAGCTCTATAAATATTCTAAAAATAATATTTATGAGTCGACACGACGGAAATTTGTGGTCCCGAACCACTATTCCGTCACCACTGAAAATTGGGCTGTTACAACAATAAAATTATCCCTAAAATCACTTGTAAAACTAAGATTACATGCATAAGAAAGACTAGAAAATGTGCTACAATAGCAAAAAATAAAACTTAAGACAACACGGGTCTAAATCGACACATGAAATCATTTATTATTCTAAAATACTCTCAAAACAGAAACATATTAAGAAATTGACGAAGAGTCACCTACTTTCCAAGAAAAACTACTAGTGATCGCAAACGACAAGCACCAGCATCTGTCCATTACAACTTATGAAGACAACAAAGATACCCACAAAATAGATCTATAAACAGAAGCAAGAGAAGACATGTGTAGTGAATGAGAAGAAGAAAGAAAGAAAGAAAGAAAGTGTTGATGGAAGAAGAAAAAGGCAGGCGATAGCTAGCCTAGAGGTTGACACCGCGGTTGAGCAAAACAAAAGAAAAGGAAAAGCAAATGGAGATAAAAAAAGTTTTTAACAATTTTATTTTTTTAAATACAAATAAAATATAAATCTAATTTAAAAAACCATTTTTTCCATGAAAAATATTTATTTCCCTAGCAAAAGTCAAGTGTAATTCTATTCAAATTTTATTAGTGTTTTTCAAGCACATATCAAAATTTAATATAAATATTTAATACATGTGAATTATTTTGTGAAAATTTTGGTTTCATTCCTATTTTCATAATAAAAGGCACCAAAATTTCTAAAACAAACAATTGATAAGTGATAGAAATAAGTTATTATAATCAGGCTTGATTGTTGGAACCAAAAACTAAGGTTTAATGGTTGTTGAATTGAATTAATTGTTAAAATCAATGTGTAATAAAAATAAATTTTATTTACTATAATTTTATGAATAATTTGAGACTAAAAACATTAAATGAACTAAATGTGTTAAAAATAATTTATATAATAAAACAATTTAATAAATTATGTTGTAAGTGGTCTTATCTTCTACCACTCAAACACTAAAATTTTATATTCTAGTTAAATCAATCAAACAAAATAATATAGCACACCAAATAATATACCAGTAAACTTATATCCAAATAATCCTACGTTCCTTAAATTTTATTAGAGTTTGATGAAATCAAACACTAGGACAACTAGCAAGGAGATGAGATAAAGGTAAAGTTCAAATTTTGAAGTTTTAATAGTCGGGAGAATGGCTCAAGCAAGATTTTCTAGATCGGAAACATACTCATGTTTTAAAAAAAAGTCTATATTTTCTGGTTTTTATTAAATTTTATTTTGTTAAATTCAAATTAATTATAACATTTATTTTATTACATAATTATAAAATAATTAAATGATTAAATTTATAGAAATAAAGTACAAAAACTAATTACTAATTACGAAAGGGATTTTAATCTAAAACATTGAGACAAATAATTTTAGTACTAAATTAAAGGAAAACAAAGAGAGAGAGAGAGAGAGGCATTCGGACCCATGTGCTGGCAGATGAGGAACACGTTCTAATCCTAATCCAGAAACATTTCTCAACCTTCCTAATTATGAAAACTTAAAATTACAAATTAAAAAAAACAAAATTGAAAAAACAGAGGTTGACAGCAGCGTTAACGGCGTCAAAGGTGTCAGTGAAGGGACGAGACGAGACAAATGACCTTCCCGAGGTGAAATAAAACTTTATTAAATAAAATTAAAATTCTATTTGGAAATTTTTTGATTGATTGGATTAACTTTTTTCTTTTCTGAGGAGATTTATTAGCTCAGTGTACGATGGTCTTGGCTAGGGGTGAGTGGTGAATAGAATCATATCGAAATTAGGATAAAATTTTTGACTTGATTAATTTTATTTTATTAATTTTAATTTAATTTAACTTTTTTAAATTGAATAGAGTAAAATAGTAAAATTCTTCAAATTAAATTTAAAAGAATTAAATATATCAATTATTATAATATAATTAGTTTCATATTAAATTACTTAAAATTGAAAATTATATATATTTAAAAATTCTTTAGAAAAATACATGAATTGACAATTTAATTTTTATTTTGAATTTTTAAAAGTTTTATTTTTATTTATATATCTTTTTAGAATTTTTCGATTTTTAAAAAATGAATTTTTAATTTTTTTAAAATATTTTGAATATTTTGTAATTTTTATTGAAAGAGATCAATTTGCTCATTTTAAAATTGATAAGGACTAAAGTGGTGTTTATACTAATCTATTATTTGAGTTATTCAAATTATTTGAATTATAAAATTCAATTCAACTCAAATTGAAAAATCGATTTACTTATTTAAGTTGACTCGAAAACCAAACAATTCAATTCGGTTAACTCAAAATTTGAAAAAATCGATTTTTCAAGTCAAAACAAGTTTTACTTACCCTTAATCTGAATCCTTATTTATTTTTAAGATTCTTAATTTAGTTTGCTTTGGTTTTATTTACAGCAACAAAAATTACTTCAATTAAAATACATATGAAAAATTACTTGATATGCTCTTAGTGAAATTTTAAATTTCATAAGAATTTGAGAGATAATAAATATCGAATAAAATATTAAAAAGAACATACGTTAATTTTTAATATTACTTATAAAAGAATATATATATATATATATTATCACCATATAATATAATTAACACCAACGTAAACAGTATTTTAGGATATTGTACCTGCAAACAGATATACCTGATTTAAAATAGTACACAACGTAGATTTGTTATACGTGAGTTTTGTATGGTTAAAAAAATGCGAGTTTCGTGCTTTGGTTTATTTATTTTATTGTGTTTTACGCTAAATTGATTTTATATTATAATAGGTTATACAAATATTTATAAATATTATGCACTGAAACTTTGGAAAAATATCACTTTAAAAATTATTATTTTATCAATTTTGTTATATATATGTTTTTCACATAAAGAGGTAATTTTAAAGAATCAAAAGTCATTATAAACATAGAACAATGACGATAAATTAAAGATAATGATTCCATATAATCAAGATCTCTAACATTTAAAAATGATAAAATCAATAAAATAACAATAAAATATATAAATTTATTAAAATATTAAACTATTATAAAATATAAAATATAATTATCATAATAGAAAATATTTGATCCATTGTTGGTAAAGTTTTAGACTCCACAAACACAGACAAGCGTTGACAAGTATCCTATAAAAGTAAAATAAAATATTGACAAATTTTTAAAGTTGTTTATGAAATTAAAAAGAAGTACAAATACTAATTCTTATTATAAAATATATAAAAATTAATCTTTTCCCCGCTTTGTTGGCTGTCTCAAGGTATTCGTTTTCAATATATACCGGAAAACATTTTGGCATCAACAAACATATATGTTGAGTAAAAATCTCAAATTTTAGAGTAGTCAAAGGGATGATGATGACCAGTGAATAAGGAGCCAGCAGCAAATATGGTGAAAACAACTTAGGCTCATATCATTAACAAATTTCTGGCACTCCTAATGAAACATCCATGCTTTGTTCATTGTAGTAAATTGAAAACGAAGAGTATGAGATAATTTAATGCAATCAACAAAGGGGGGAATTTTTTTATACATTTTATAATAATTTTTCTATATTTTTTATATTTTAAAACAATTTTTATATTTTTTTAATAATTCTCTCTATGCTTTCCTTTTTTTTTACATTTTTAACTTTTGCTTATTTTTCCTAAAGTTTAAATATTTTTATAAATTTTATTGAGTTTAATATTATTTTATCATTTTTCATCGGGGTCACAGGTTGTGTAGATAATAACTTTAAAATTTTAGGATCTTCTTATAAATTTTTCTATATCTTTTATATTTTATAATATTTTTCCTATATATATATTTTTATAATATTTTCTATATATATATTTTTCTAATTTTATTGATTTTTATCAAACTTCCTCTTAGTGTAATAATCAAGATGTGACTCGTGGCTAATTTAATTGAAAAAAGAAAAAAAGCGAGAGATAGTTAATTTTAATGGTCATTTATTAAAGTTAATAGTTAAATGACTTTTTAATGTATTTTAGCAGTTCAAATATCGCAAAAAAAAGGCTTAATAATTTTTTTAAAAAAAGTTTTTTTACACCATTAAACTTTACTTTTAAACCTAACAAAATTTAATGATTAAAACGATATACATTGATTTGGTGTGATTCACGCGAAAATGCCAAGAGTCATTTGGTATGGATCCGAGAAGATTAAAAAGTAAAGAATACCGAGAGAGATTTGGATCAAGTTTTTATTAATGAGAGAAAATATTATCCTTATTAAGGTGATGTAAGAGTTTTTATGAGCTACAAACTTAGAAGCGATTCCGTTGCACAAGTGTTCGTTGTAAAGAGTTCAAAGAATTGAATTACGGTAAACCTTCTTACATGTATATTTGTGATAAAAGTGAGATCAAATTGACTTGCTTCCTATAAACTTGTGGATGAGCGAAGGACTAGGATTTGGGCAAGTTGGCTAGTTGTTCTCTAATTCGAGCTCCTCCTTATGATTCAGTGATTGAAGAAATTAACTCGACAAAGTGTTCCGAGTGAGGTGAAATATTAGCTTTTCATTTGCTTATGGTATATGGGGTAACTTATGTTTATCAAAAAGAAATCACTGATTATTGATAAAAATATTTTAAAAATAAAAAAAGAGAGAGTAAATTTTACATAAATTATATCAAGTGTTGAAGAAATTGTTTCGAATAATATTTCGCAAATTTTTTAGTACTGAAATTAGTAATCTTCCTCTATGTAATTAAAAAATAATTAAATAACAAAAAGACACAAAATGATTAGTATGTTTCATAACTTACTTTTCTTTTATTTAAAAACAGAAAGACCTTAAATAAAATCTAAAATTGTATAAAATAAATTTAATATCCAAAACATGACAGAAGTTAAAAAATAAAATTAAAAAGTGATCTTTCTTTGTCAACCTAGAAAAGAAAAGATTATTTTATCTGCTGCCAAAATACACAAAGAAAGCGACCCTTGATTTGTTTCATAACTATAATCTTTAGTACTTGAAAACAAATTAAACTACAATCTTTACTTAATCATCACATTATATTCTATTATTCATTATCCTCTGCAGAAATTAATATGAAAACAAAAAGAGAGAGAAAGTTGTATGTTTGTATGTTTGCAGTAGGCAGCGAAAATGGCAGAGCTATGATAGAGAGTTTTTCTTTTTTTTTTACATTAATTAAAATAATTCTTCTTTTGTTCATTAAATGATTCTTCTTTCTTACACTGTCTCGTTCTCTTTCGCTGTATTTTCTTTAACAGTTGCAAGTATTTTTTCCCCTCTAGGGAGACTGTTGTTTTTATATTATTATTATTATATGGAGGATGGAGGGTCTATATTTTGCGGAACGATGTGATGTAACAGAGCAGAGCAGACTCCTCTTCTAGCTCTTATTCTACTTTCTTCTCTTCCTTCTTAATATCGTTATATTGCAGGAGAAAAAAAAAACAACATATGTTAATAATAGGGACAACGAAAGTATCATAAAAAGTTGAGCAGATTCTTTGATTCTCCAGCATCATTTCCACAGCAAGTAGAACAGTGGGAGACAAAGCTGAGGCTTTTATTTTCTTGGGGGTTTTTATAAGAATATTTTGTTCTTCTTTCTCGAGTTTGAGATAATGGTGTACTGAGGTGGTTTGTTTGAAACAAAAAGAAAAAGGTTTCTTCTTGCAAAAAGAGGTTGAATGATGGCATTGTCATTTCGTTTGGAGTTGGTCTTGTTGGTTTCTCTCTTATGCTTGAATTTGGCTTTTGGGGATTCAGAAGATGGTAAGTTTTCCATTTTGTAATAAATAAAGAGGGTCTCTCCTCTGTTTATTACTGTATGTATGGCTCTATGCCTTTTTCTTTCTGGGTTTTGTTTGGTTTCTCTGGTATTGTAAGAAACCATTGACGAGTAGGAAACTTTTATTTTTCAAACGTATTTAAGTGTTGGTCTCGTTTTTTTTTTCAGAAGAAAATGGCTGCTGGTTTATGAACCTTCTTCTTGCTCGTAGTGTTTGTTTATCGTTACAGTTGTGGTTCATGCTAGAAGCAACAATTATATGATTTAAACTTCTTTTTAATTCTTTCAAAAGGTTTTGAAGATAAATTGATTCTTCACGTGTTGTCTAACTGTATATTTTACAAAGGAGCTAAGTTTTCGTGCTTTTCTATATGGTATGTTATGTAATGAAGGGGCAACACTCTTAGAGATAAAGAAGTTCTTTAGGGATGTGGACAATGTCCTATATGACTGGTCGGATACACCATCTTCAGATTATTGTGTTTGGAGAGGGGTCACTTGCGACAATGTCACCTTCAATGTCGTTGCACTGTAAGTTTTCTTTCATTTTGGTGTCTTTTGTTTTTTCTATTACTTTCTTGGTCTTGATGGTACAATTTTTCTTCGTTTTCCAAGGGTTGGTTTTTGTTTTTCATCATTCAACTGTTTTTTTTTTTGGGTTCTCTTGCACTGTAGCAACCTATCAGACTTGAATCTTGATGGGGAAATCTCACCAGCCATTGGAGATCTCAGGGATCTTCTCTCTCTGTAATGTTCTTAATTTTCTCTGCCTTCTCTTTGAAATCCTGCACCTTTTGTCGTTTGAAAAGAATCGTTATAGCCAAAACTTATTTGCCATTTTGCACGAATTTTTTTATGTGTTTTGATCAGTGACCTTAGAGGAAATCGTCTGTCTGGACAAATCCCAGATGAGATGGGTGATTGTTCATCTTTGAAAAGCCTGTAAGTGCTTCAAAGGAAAAGAGCTCAAGAATCTAATATTGTGAATGAGTTTTATGAAGTGGCTTTTAAGTTAGATTGAGCACTATTATCTTGTGTTACATCAGGGATTTGTCATTTAATGAGTTATATGGAGACATACCGTTTTCGATCTCGAAACTGAAACAACTGGAATTTCTGTAAGTTATTTTGAAGCATTTCTTACAATACCGTATCATATGAATTCTTGGTTGCTCAGTGGTGCGAATTTGATTTTTTTTAATAAACGACTGTTTAGGATATTGAAAAGCAATCAGTTAATCGGACCAATACCTTCAACTCTGTCACAGATTCCAAACCTGAAAGTTTTGTAAGTTATTTTGTATAATTTCTTAACATCAGCGAATGATTCACTGGTGACTGGATGAAGTTTTCATTCCCTAACGTATGATATATTGGTTCCAGGGACTTGGCACAAAATAGACTCAGTGGAGAAATTCCGAGGCTAATCTATTGGAATGAAGTGTTACAGTACCTGTGAGTGTAAAAGTGTTGCTGCACCCTTTTATTTCTACCATATAACAGTTCAATTTTAATGTTTTTCCCATCAAATGGCATGAATCCTTTATCCTTGGTTCTTTTTTTCGCTATTTTAGTGGTTTGCGAGGAAACAAACTAGTTGGTGGGCTCTCTCCGGACGTGTGCCAGCTAACTGGTTTATGGTACTTGTAAGTTTACTTTCTATCCCACTTTATTTAAGAACCTTGTTATGTCTTTTTTTTTTTGGCAAGTCTAACTTAAGTTCTCTACTCTTTGAAGTGATGTGCGGAACAACAGCTTGACTGGCAGCATTCCTCAGAATATAGGCAACTGTACTGCCTTCCAAGTCTTGTATGTACTCCTCATTCAGCTCAAGAGGACAAATGCTTTCAAAATGTCTGTATTGGTTAATTAAAAACCTCTTTTTTATCTTCTGATTGGTAGGGACTTGTCCTACAACCAGCTAACTGGGGAAATTCCATTCAATATTGGGTTCTTGCAAGTAGCTACGTTGTATGAGCTGAATTTTCTCCATTCTTCATCCTCAATGACCATGTAGCTAGTAAAATTTCAGTTTATTAATTGTTCTCATGTTGATTTTTGTGGCTAGATCTCTGCAAGGTAATCGACTTTCTGGGAAGATCCCTTCTGTTATTGGTCTGATGCAGGCACTCGCTGTATTGTAAGTGCATTTTGTTAATAACTGCACTTAAGTTCTTTCACTATCATCGAGTTCTCTCCTTTTTCCGTGCTATCAATCTCATGTTTCAATTTGTCATATGTGCTAACCAGGGATTTAAGCAGCAACAAGTTAAGTGGACATATCCCTCCTATTTTGGGGAATCTGACCTACACTGAAAAATTGTAAGTTGTTGCTCACAGTTCATATTATTTTAGTATCATTTGTCAGTGAAACTCTGATTTTAAGTTTTAGATTATGAAATTCAAAATATGATGAAACAGCTGCTAGTTTATATTCTTGACTGATATTTTGATGGGAAAATACCGTTTGTGTAGATATTTGCACGGTAACAAACTGACTGGGTCAATTCCCCCCGAACTGGGAAATATGTCGAAGCTGCACTATTTGTAAGATTAGATGGTCTTTGTTTATCTCGCTTATATGCATTGCTAATTGGCCTCTGCCAAATTGTTGTGCTATGTGAAATCTGGGATGGCAATGTAACATCTGTTATGTCGGTTCTGCCTTGTGCAGGGAACTGAATGATAATCAACTTACTGGGCATATTCCACCAGAACTTGGGAAGCTAACTGAGCTATTTGATCTGTATGTTAGTTTTCCTGGTGGTTCTGTATATGAAGTTCTTAGTATATACAAAGCACTTATACAAAATTTTGCAGGAATGTTGCTAATAACAACCTTGAAGGACCACTTCCCGATAATCTTAGCTCATGTACAAATCTCAACAGCCTGTAAGCACTGATATACTGATCTAATTTCTGTTCTAAACTTGAATAACCTCAAGGTAGTAACCTATTGATTGATTTGCTGACAGTAATGTGCATGGCAACAAGTTGAATGGAACCATTCCATCTGCTTTTGAAAGGCTAGAGAGTATGACCTATCTGTAAGCTTCACTCTTGTTATATTAATGCTCTATTTGGGATCTCAATGGGGGGCACCATGCTACCAAATGGAGCCTAAATGCTTGGTTCAAATATTCACTAATATGTATTATCCTTTTTAGTTTCCTTTAATTTTTCATGATGATGCTCATCACTCTAATCGTGTTGTTTTACCTCAGGAATCTCTCCTCTAACAATATCAAGGGCTCTATACCAATTGAGCTCTCCCGAATTGGTAATTTAGATACTCTGTAAGTACAAGTGCCCAAAGTTCTTCTTCTTTGCTCCTTTTATTGGTTCTTATTTGTTGTTTATTTTCTCCAGGGACATTTCTAACAACGAAATTAATGGCTCTATTCCTTCATCCCTTGGTGATTTGGAACACCTTCTAAAGCTGTAAGTGTTACTAGAAAAGGGATCTTGTTTAAGTGCTTAGCAATGACTCAACTGTATTATTGTCTTCTTTTTAACTTGTAGGAATTTAAACCGGAATCATTTGGCCGGAGTCATTCCAGCAGAATTTGCTAATCTGAGAAGTGTTATGGAGATGTAAGAAGCCTTAATTTTACTTCATTGAGTAGGCAAATATTTTTCCTTGCTGACTTCTCTTGTTATGCTTATACTTTGTAGAGACCTTTCAAATAATCATCTATCAGGTGTCATTCCTCGGGAACTCATGCAGCTTCAGAATTTGTTCTCATTGTAAGTAACGGTCAACTCCATTTTTGAACATTTATGTGATGAAATGAACATGTAAGTATTTATGGAACTTCAATTGGGTGGCACTTTTTATAGCTGTAGTAAAACTACTGTTGAGGCTCAAGTTTTAGTTACTTCCTTTTATAGCTCTGTTTTGGGTGTTTGTGGTAATCATATTAAGTCTTTACAATAATAGGTCCATCTTTTGATTAAAGTTGACACCTTATGTAGCTCAGCTAGGTTCTTAGATGATTATTGAGATGGTTATGAATTGAATATTTTCTCTTTTTCCGTTTTACCTGTTCTAGCAGGATCAAACTTCTTGATCATCTAAGTCTTTATTCTTATAATTTTTTGGTTCAAAATGATGCAGGAGGCTTGAAAACAACAACTTATCCGGAGATGTGATGTCACTAGTCAACTGCCTCAGTCTTACAATCTTGTAAGTTGACAATTCACTAAATTTTGTGGTATATTTTCAATATAGCTTTAACTTCCAATGGACAGTAATTCGAGCCTCACATGAATCCTATGCATTCTCGAAAACCTTGCAGAAACGTGTCTTATAACAACCTTGCTGGTGATATTCCCACAAGCAATAACTTTTCAAGATTCTCACCAGACAGGTTAGATTTTTCTTATTTGAATTTTGAACAAATATTTTTGAGCAGAAAAGCTACCATTTCCCCATTAAAGCTAACTTGGAAGTGAAAACAACTGTTTGCAGCTTTATTGGAAATCCCGGGCTTTGTGGCTATTGTCTCTCTTCTCCATGCCATGTGTCTCATCCTGCGGAGAGAGGTAATTCTGACCTGTAGAGTAACAAGTATTTTATCTTGGTATCTCGACTATTAATCATTTTGTTGTTCTCTCTCTTGTTTATGCAGTTGTAATCTCCAAAGCAGCAATCCTAGGCATTGCACTTGGTGCCCTTGTGATTCTTTTGATGATCTTGTTTGTTGCATGTCGCCCGCACAATCCTACGCCTTTTCCAGATGGATCGTTGGATAAGCCAAGTAATTTCTCTTTTTATGTAACTCCTTTTGCTTTGAAGTATTGAAACATTGGTGTACGGTGAATTATCTGAGTTCCAAGGTCCCATTTTTGGTTGCCAAATTGTTTATGCAAAATATATCATTTAACAATGTAAGATGGTAAGCTGAACTAGTCTAGAACAATTTGGAGAAGATTGGACAAGAAAATTAATCATGAAAGATTTTATGTTTTTTCTAGATGCCTAGTTGAATTTTATGCTCATGTTTTTGGCTTGTGAACTTATTAACAGCAGTTACTTACTTGAGACCGAAATTAGTGATTCTTCACATGAATATGGCACTTCATGTATATGAGGACATCATGAGGATGACCGAGAATTTGAGTGAGAAGTATGTAATTGGCAATGGTGCATCAAGCACGGTCTATAAATGTGTTCTTAAGAATTGCAAGCCAGTTGCCATCAAGAGACTCTATTCGCAGTATCCACAGTGCTTGAAGGAGTTCGAGACAGAACTTGAAACAGTAGGGGGTATTAAACACCGAAATCTGGTCTGTCTTCAAGGATATTCATTCTCCCCTTCCGGGAATCTTTTATTCTATGATTACATGGAAAATGGCAGTCTTTGGGATCTCCTCCATGGTAAGTTGTCTTCTGAAGTGGAAAAATGATTACATTGCTAGAATAATATGTTGGTAAAGAAATATTTCTTAATTTCTATGGCAAAGGAAGCATCTTTTTTTTTTTTTAAACTCTGAATTACAAATTTAAGGTATACTTTTACTGCAGTTTCTACCAAGAAGAAAAAGCTTGGTTGGGACATGCGTTTAAGGATAGCACTTGGAGCAGCGCAAGGGTTAGCTTATCTGCATCATGATTGTAGTCCCAGAATCATCCACAGGGATGTCAAGTCATCTAACATTCTGTTGGACAAGGATTTTGAGGCTCATATTACTGATTTTGGCATTGCGAAAAGCTTATGCATCTCAAAGTCTCACACTTCCACTTACATCATGGGCACTATTGGTTATATAGACCCTGAATATGCCCGCACTTCCCGCCTGACTGAGAAGTCAGATGTTTACAGCTATGGGATTGTCCTACTCGAATTACTGACTGGAAGGAAACCTGTAGACAACGAATCCAATCTCCATCATCTGGTAAAACCATCATCCAGTATCTTAAGTTTTATATAAATGTAAATGCGGTTGGCAAATCTTTATTTTCATTTTGATTTGGGTATTACATTTAGTTTAAATCGCCAATCAGTATTTATATGCGTATCAGATTTTGTCTAAGACTGCCAATAACTCTGTCATGGAAACTGTTGATCCGGAGATCACTGATACATGCAAGGATCTTGGAGCAGTTAAGAAAGTTTTTCAGCTAGCCCTTCTATGCACGAAGAGACAACCGTCTGATCGACCAACCATGCACGAAGTGACCCGGGTTCTAGGAAGCCTAATGCTATTAGACACCCCACCAACAAAACAGCTGGCATCGATACAACTGTCCAAAGTTACTTGCTACAAAGATGAGTATGTAAATCTCAAGACTCCACACTTAGTCAATTGCCCCTCAATGAGTACCTCACAAGGATCATGGAGAGGTCATATCTCTTGAAGCCAATCAATGTAAGCATCAAAATATTCCAGGAGTGAACAGCATTAGATGATTTGAGTGAAAAGTGATCATGGGGAAATGTGTATAGAGACTATGGTTTCAATTATTGTAGCTTAGAGAAAGAAAAAAGGAAAAGGATGGGACTTGGAAAGTTGATAGTACTGGTACCACAAATTAATGCTTGTATATTGTACCATATGAAATTATGGTGGTAACTTTGTTATTGTCTCAAAATGGGGTCTCTGCCTCTGGCAACTAAGCTTCTGCATTAGTGGGGTCGCAGTTTCAGGCTGAAAGGGGGAGAGTTGGGTGTGTGCTCTGCATAAAAAAACACATAATATACATGACCTGCAATAATGCACCGAGAAGCCTTAGCTGTGTTCTGAACGCTATCAGTTATTAGTACATATTTTTTATTACTGAAAGATAACCATCGATTTGCTCAGATGTCACCGTCTTAAAGCCAACCTGGGGCTTCCCTCCACTTTACTGCTTATGGACAACTCTTATCAATCAAAACACTCTATAAGTTGGCTGGGATCATGTTATACTCTGCTGTTAAAACAGAATAATATGACAAATATCTTTAAAAAAATGATAGAAAATATATTTGAAAAAAATTGATGTGTCGAAACCATAGTTTTGAAAAATAAAAGTTTTAGGTTGTCGACTTTAAAAAATAAAAATTGAGAGTCGTCACCAATATTTTATTAAGGTGTGATTGGGTCATTTAAAAACGACTTTGGTCTACGAATTTTAGAAAAACAGGTTCGGGAGTCGGTTACGTATGAGGAAGGATTAGCACCCTTATTACGCCCAAAATTGGTACCTAGTTAATTAATTAATGTCTTAATGTCGAGAATTTGCAAAATATAATCCTTAACAAAAAAAAACTTAAAACGTTACGTATTAAGACCCTTATCATTTCAGAGAAGAAAAAATAACACACGCAATGCGTTAGGTCACAACATTCTAATTTCCTCCAAAATGAATTAAGTCAGAATACTCGTATAATAAAAAAAATTTAAAAGAATACCCATTTATCCAAGATTTAAGAAATCGCGGCCCAATACGTTAGGGCACAATTCCTTTAAAATCTCAAACTCGGAATATTTCCTTTATTATTTTTTAGAGAAAAATCTTCATTTCGAGAAATCAATGCGTCACATCCAATACGTTAGGACACAACGTGTTGAATTCCCAATAATGAGTTCTTATTTTTTTGATTAAAGAGAAATGCTCGATCGTTAGATTTAACGAAGAAAATCGGAACCCAATACGTTAGGGCTCAATTTTCTTGAAAATCCTAAATACTGAGTATTATCTTTATTTTGAAAATTTTCTATTTTTAAATTTGAGTAAAGATGATGTAATGTTATATTATACGTACAAATGCTATAATAATAAATACAACAATAATAAATACATCAATAGCATAAAATAATATAAACAAATAAATAAACGAAATGAATATATATGAAAGCAATATTTCATGACATGCAAAATATTAAATAAAAAATATAAATGTAAACACAATTAAGTAGCGAATGAAAAAACAAGCAAAATAAATAAAGAAAAGAATGTATATAATCTACAGAAATTTTAAAGAAAAATACATATGATTTACAAATAAAATTTTGGGTTATAAAACTTATATATACGAAAGTCATAACATATTAAAAATAAATAAATAAAAATAAATAAATAAATATGTATATGTAAATTATAAAATACGTGTTAAAAATATAAGCATGTATTTAAGCATTTTCGAAAGTAAAAAAACATACGTGTATATATATATATATATATATATATATATATATATATATATATATATGAACATATAAAATATATTAAAATAGTTAAATAATATCTACATTATCAAAATAAATAAACATGCATAATTATATAAATATGAGAAAACTATTAGTTTAAAAAATTATGAAGAATAATATATATATACAAAATGTATAGAAGCATACGTATTTACATATTTACAAAAGTAAAAAAAAAACAAGTTTTTAAAAGTGTATATATTATAAAAATGTTTGTATTTACATGAAAATAATAATTACAATACCAATAATAATACTAAGTAATAATAATAATAATAATAATAATAATAATAAATTTAAAAAAGCAAAATTGCAAAAAAAAACCAAATAGTTAAAAACTACAATAACAAGAAATAAATGAAATTTAATCAAAATAATGGGCCAAATCGCGACATGCGAATTACATGGAGGGCCAAATCGAAATAATCCGCCTCCCCAAAGCGGTGTGCAGCGATATAATGAAATGAACAAAGGCGTAAACATTTGGGTCAAATTAAAAGGAACAATAGGTTTAATCCAAACATGTCGCAAAAGAGGAGGTCTAAATGTGCAAATTTCCCACTTATGGTGGAAATGCGTGGACCCCACTGGATGGCACCGTTCTGCTTCTTTTTCAGTTTTAAAAAAAAAAGCCAAATTTAAGGAAACAATTTTGTTTCCCCTTTCTCTGAAGCAGCATATGAAATGGCTTCTTTAGGGTTTCATCAACCCTTGAGTGCCACCGCTCAGCCTTGTGCCAAAGCTTCGATTACGACGGAGATGGCAACAACTCGGTGGTTCCGGCAGAAAAGGTAAGTTTCTCGTTCTCTTCCTCTTTATTATTTTAAGCAAACTATAAAAATAAAAGAAAAAAGAAAAAATATAGATAGATAGTAAAAGAATGATGAACGCCAATAATGTAGAACGAAAAAAAAAAAGAAACCTTTGTATTCAAAAAATTCTTGTATCTGTTTTCTCTCTTTTTCTTTGTATCCCTTTCACCCTTTTTCATACAGTATCTCAATGGCTTTTTATAGCCATAATAAAAATACAAAACAAAGAAACAAATCTGTTGCAATTTTATTGATTTTTCTTGCCATTGTTGTTTATTTCCTTTCTTGCTTTGTCAGCGGTGGAGATCGCGTGGAGGTGGCTTGCGGCGCTGTTGATCCTCAAAAACCCTAGGGTTTCCTCATCCGTTTTGGACCACTGTATTTGGGCCATATTCGAAATTGGGCCACTGTTTTAAATCGGTTTGGGCCTTTTACTCGGGCCAAAATCGGGTATTACAGCTGCCCCTCTTTGCTCGTTGTCGTGTAACAGGAACAGAGCAAAGACTTTAAAAATGCTCGATTTTGTCCGGTCGTGCTGGATTTTGGTACTCTTCTTCTTCTTTTTCAAGGTTTTAATCCGCTCCACTACATCTTCAGAAGTATAGGAGCTAGTGCTTCAATCTATTCCACTGCAACTGCAGGGAGATAAGACTTACAATCTTCAATCTATTCCACTGTTGCCCAGGGAAGTAGAATTACTGGTTTCAATGTACTCCACTGTAACCACAGGGAGGTAAAATCCGCCATCTTCGATCTACTCCACTATTGCTTAGGGAGATAAAATCTGAAATCTTTTATCTATTCCACTGTTGCCCAGGGAAGTAGAATTACTAGCTTCAATGTACTCCACTATAACCACAGGGAGGTAAAATCCGCAATCTTCGATCTGCTCCACTACTGCTAAGGGAGATAAGATATGAAATCTTCAATCTATTCCACTGTTGTCCGTGGAAGTAGATTTATCGCTTCAATGTACTCCACTATAACCACGGGGAGGTAAAATCCACCATCTTCGATCCGCTCCACTACTGCTTAGGGAGATAAGATCTGAAATCTTCAATCTATTCCACTGTTGTCCAGGGAAGTAGAATTACTGGCTTCAATGTACTCCACTATAACCACAGGGAGGTAAAATCCGCCATCTTCGATCTGCTCCACTACTGCTTAGGGAGATAAGATCTGAAATCTTCAATCTATTCCACTGTTGTCCAGGGAAGTAGAATTACTGGCTTCAATGTACTCCACTATAACCACAGGGAGGTAAAATCCGCCATCTTCGATCTGCTCCACTATTGCTTAGGGAGATAAGATCTGAAATCTTCAATCTATTCCACTATTGCCCGGGGAAGTAGAATTACGGCTTCAATGTACTCCACTATAACCACGGGAGGTAAATCCGCCATCTTCGATCTGCTCCACTCATCGCTAGGAGATAAGATCTGAAATCTTCAATCTATTCCATCGTTGTCCGGGAAGTAGAATTACTAGCTTCAATGTACTCCACTATAACCACAGGGAGGTAAAATCCGCCATCTTCGATCTGCTCCACTACTACTTAGGGAGATAAGATCTGAAATCTTCAATCTATTCAGTGTTATCCAGGGAAGTAGAATTACTGGCTTCAATGTACTCCACTATAACCACAAGGAGGTAAAATCTGCCATCTTCGATCTGCTCCACTACTGCTTAGGGAGGTAATATCTGAAATCTTCAATCTATTCCACTGTTGTCTAGGGAAGTAGAATTACTGGCTTCAATGTACTCCACTTTAACCACAGGGAGGTAAAATCCACCATCTTCGATCTGCTCCACTACTGCTTAGGGAGATAAGATCTGAAATCTTCAATCTATTCCACTATTGTCCGGGAAGTAGAATTATCGGCTTCAATGTACTCCACTATAACCACAGGGAGGTAAAATCGCCATCTTCGATCCGCTCCACTCTCGCTTAGGAGATAAGATCTGAAATCTTCAATATATTCCATTGTTGTCCGTGGAAGTAGAATTCATCGGCTTCAATGTACTCCACTATAACCACAAGGAGGTAAAATCGCCATCTTCGATCTGCTCCACTCTCGCTTAGGAGATAAGATCTGAAATCTTCAATCTATTCCACTATTGTCCGGGAAGTAGAATTATGGCTTCAATGTACTCCACTATAACCACGGGAGGTAAAATCCGCCATCTTTGATCTGCTCCACTCTCGCTTAGGAGATAAGATCTGAAATCTTCAATATATTCCATTGTTGCCCGGGAAGTAGAATTACCGCTTCAATGTACTCCACTTTAACCACGGGGATGTAAAATCCGCCATCTTCGATCTGCTCCACTCATCGCTAGGAGATAAGATCTGAAATCTTCAATCTATTCCACTGCTGCCCGTGGAAGTAGAATTATCGCTTCAATGTACTCCACTTTAACCACGGGAGGTAAAATCCGCCATCTTCGATCCGCTCCACTATCGCTAGGGAGATAAGATCTGAAATCTTCAATCTATTCCATCGTTGTCCGGGAAGTAGAATTATCGCTTCAATGTACTCCACTATGACCACGGGAGGTAAAATCGCCATCTTCGATCCGCTCCACTCATCGCTTAGGAGATAAGATTTGAAATCTTCAATCTATTCCCTGTTGTCCGGGAAGTAGAATTATCGCTTCAATGTACTCCACTATAACTACAGGAGGTAAAAGCCGCCATCTTCGATCTGCTCCACTCATCGCTAGGAGATAAGATCTGAAATCTTCAATCATTCCACTGTTGTCCAGGGAAGTAGAATTATTGGCTTCAATGTACTCCACTATAACCACAGGGAGGTAAAATCCGCCATCTTCGATCTGCTCCACTACTACTTAGGGAGATAAGATCTGAAATCTTCAATCTATTCCACTATTGTTCAGAGAAGTAGAATTACTGGCTTCAATGTACTCCACTATAACCACAGGGAGGTAAAATCTGCCATTTTCGATCTGCTCCACTACTGCTTAGGGAGATAAGATCTGAAATCTTGAATCTATTCCACTATTGTCCAGGGAAGTAGAATTACTGGCTTCAATGTACTCCACTATAACCACAGGGAGGTAAAATCTGCCATCTTCGATCTACTCCACTACTGATTAGGGAGATAAGATCTGAAATCTTCAATCTATTCCACTGTTGTTTAGGGAAGTAGAATTACTGGCTTCAATGTACTCCACTATAACCACAGAGACGTAAAATGCACCATATTCGATCTGCTTCGCTGTCAATGCAAGAAGGCAAGATCTGTTATTTCACTGATCTGTTCTATGTGGAACATGACCTATATAATGAACCTAATTATGCCTAATGATTTAGGATGGCATGATCAGAATCAATCAAATGCTCCTAACTAGACATGTGTAAATGGTGTTTGCATGAATGCAAAATTTTATTTTTCCGAGAATGATCCCGCTTAGGTCGTCATTACTCGAAGTTTATTACGGCTTTGTGACTGACGTGCTACAACGCCTTCTTGCTTGACTGGCTTTTCTGAAGAAACATTTAGCCAGGTTACCCCCACTGTGAACCTCCAAGTTTAATCTATTGGGGCGCAAAATTTGTACCATCATTCTCACACTGTAGCCTGAGGGTAGAAATGTATGGCTTTCCTCAATCCTCTCTTATCACTATTCAAGGATACAAGATCTAAATCTCTCTGGTCCCTTACACCATTCTCCGAGTGTCGTACCAAAGGCTCATGCATAGATGAAGACTTTCTTCTCCGAGGAAATCTCTTCCTATTGTCTGGTGATCATTGCTTGCTTGTTTATCTTGTCACTTTGCTCAATCAATGTTTTTGATAACAGAATCCAAAGAGAAAGTCCAAATTTACTTTTCCTTTTCAGATTCCCAAGCTTTAAACTTGGTGCATTCTAAACAATAGTCCTATTTTAGGTTCCCGTATTATTTAGAAACTTCTAGAGTAATATGTAAAACATCCTTCATGAAAGTATTATTAGTCCATTAATCGTTATTCTAATGCAACATGCTTGCAAAAAGGGTATATCAATAGATGAGAATACAATTGGTTCTGAGCATAGCTCGAAAGGAATAGATTATCAAAAATAGTAAATAAGGATAGCAAAGAAATTGATTGGGAATGTGTATCTTGGAAAAGAATGAAGTATCCCAAAAATAACAAACTCAGTATAAATAGTATGAATATTGAGTGCCCTAAATATCGCAGCTTGAGCTTCTCTGTACAAACTTTCTGAAGACTCTTCTAAGTTTGACATGTGTTTAGGAGATCCACAATACTCTGCCAATGCTCCAAGATGTTGCCTACCCTTTCCTGATAATTCAGGTATAACAAGATCACCACATGCCCCAATCTGGTTAGAATTCGAGTTGTTCTGATCACTTCGTGTCTCATTCTAATCAATATTTGAGCCGCCCTTTACGGGTTTTCAACTCAAATCCCCTTTGGTCTCAAGGTGCCCTTTGCGGGTTTTCACTTTGGCCTCTCCATTTTCCTTTTCTTTTTCTTTTCATCATTTTTTTTATTTTTATGATTTTGACCCTTTTTTTTTGAATCTGAACTCATAGGATTAGACAAGTCCTCGTTATTCCCTTTCGATCAAAACCAATGTAAGATCTTCTTTGTGATCAAATTTCTTTTATAGAGCCTTTTGGGGCAAAATTTAACTATGACGAAAAATTTGGATTTTACTATTAATTAATATGAAATCCAACAACGGAGAAATGGCAACTTGACTTCAACAGGCTAAACCATGATGAGCCAAAGAAGAAGGCATTGCCTCGGCAAAGAATTCTAAATGCATTGTTCATGATGTTAATCTTGAACCTGTAAATTTTTGATATCGCATTGTTGTACAAATTACAATGTCAATGCTTACCCAAGCATGACCATATGAAGACGTCTTTGAACTCTTTGAAGTAACTCAACAAGGTTCTACTTCATTTCTTCGGTTATGCACGTTCCCTTAAGGTCACAATCTCCATTGTCTCCTCATGAGGTAAGATTTCATTCCTGTTCTACCATCCTCAACAAGTTTGAAAAATAGACTACAATCTATGTCATCTTTAAAGTCATGAGATCCCTCTAAACACAGATCCCACTCAAAAGGAACTTCTGAGTCCGTAACAGCATCACTCATGTCATTGATATCTGGGGACCCATAGTAGGTACCAAAGAATATACAAAAGAATGTATGAATAATCATTTGTACAATTATGAATGAATAAAAGAATAATATGGAAGAAGATCCGAAAGAATGAAAATATAATTATTCGAAAAAAATGAAAGAATATTGGCTTAAAAAATTGAATGCAAAGATGTATTTTATTAGAATAACGACGTTCAGACATGAGCCTATTTCATAAAGGAATTCTTATTGCCTCTAGGCTGAAGGCAACAAGTGTGTTTTGAACATTACTCTAAGTAATCTCTAAATACTACAGGGGTTTCTTTTGCAGTCTAATTATTTAAAACACTCCCAAGTCTATAAGGGCGAAAATCTGACAAGGTCTCTTCTTCAGTTGTTTCATTGTGAACACTTCTCGACACCCCTTCATATATTGCATTCAATCATGACGGGGCACTAGATGAGCCATCTATCTTCACAATACCCATGTTGATGAATTTTTCAACTAGCTTTTTGAAGGTAATGCAATTTTCTATAGAGTGCCCCGTAATTCCTGCATGATAATCACATTGTGCACTTGCATCATACTATTTGGGATACGGGGGCTGTGGAGGCTTCACATGTAAAGGAGAAACAACATGCGCATTGAATAAGCTTTGATACAGTTCTTTGTACGACATTGGAATTGGCGTGAACTGGAGCTTTTCAGTACCTGGCTTCACACCTAATTCTTGTCTTGATTGATTAGCAATCAATTTACCGTACGTATTCACGCTGTTCACCTCATTTCCCTTTTCTTTTGAGGCTTGCCTTCTGTTATTTCCTCCAGCATCAATCTTTCCGCTCCTTATGGCGCTTTCAATCATTTCACCATTCATGATTATGTCAGAAAAGCTTTTTGTTGCACTCCCTAACATATGTGTGATGAATGGGGCCTTCAATGTATTAACAAAAAGCATCGTCATCTCTATTTCTAGAAGAGATGGCTGAACTTGGACAGCAACCTCCCTCCATTTCTGTGCGTATTGCCTGAAACTTTCACCAGGCTTCTTCTCCATATTCTGAAGAGTAATTCTATTAGGTACCATGTCAGTCACATGGCTATACTGTTTTAATAATGCTTGTGCTAGATCTCTCCATGAATTAATCTGGGTACGTCTCAATTGATTATACCACTTGGATGCTGTCCCTGCGAGGCTATCCTGGAAACAATGAATCAGCAGTTGGTCATTATTAACATACCCAGTCATCTGCCTACAAAACATGGTAACATGAGCTTCGGGGCTACTAGTTCCATTGTACTTCTCAAACTCAGGCATTTTGAATTTATAAGGGAGTACTAAATCAGGAACCAAGCTCAATTCTTTAGCGTCAATTCCATGGTAGCCTTCAGTACTTTCCATCGCTCTAAGTTTTTCCTCCAGCCATTTGTACTTTTCTTCGAGCTATTTCGGTAATTCACCATTCATTTTTTCAACTGTCTCATCGAAGTCAAGGATAGTGGGATTAGCAAGGTTGTCTCCAGGGTCAGAGCTTGATCTAGCTTGAAAGTTCATTGGTGTTACAGCACCGCCCTGAGGGTTGATGGTAATGGAGGATTTGCACTGGTATACTTCCGCTGGTTGAAAGGTAAGTTCTGGGGAATAAATAGGTCCCTCGCTGTCTCCTTCTTCAATATTGAGCACAGAGCCCTTCCCTTTATCAACTCCCCTAGTCAACAACTGAGTTATTTTAGCCATTATACTCCCCTGGGATTCCATCATTTTATCCATCATCTTTTGTTGAATCTTTTCAAGCTGCTCATTCATTTGTTCTTGCATTTCCTTCTGGAACTGTTCTAGCCTTTGATCCATGTCTTTAGTTTTTGATCGAGTGCCATAGTGGTGTTTGGTAGGTTGATTGGTTTCCAGATTAACTGAGGAGTGATTTAAATTAATTAGAATCTTTTAGTGGACTTTAATGCTATGATATCATGTAATGCGAATGCATGAAATGAATGCATAAAGAGACGTTGATTCTGATTCAATTCCATTTAGAGAACTTTACTAGAAAACAAATCTCTTTACATAAAATGAATATTTATACAGCCTTGCCCTCATAGGCGAAGACATTTGATTTTCTTCTTCATTCGAGCGTTAAGATAAATCTCACGAACTCTTCAAAAAGGACGCTCTTCTATCTCCTTTTTGCTTGATCCGAGCCACAATTCGTTGCTCACTCATCCTCGTGATGCTCTTTGGCTTCTCTTTAAGAAGGTTCAGCAGCTCTCGAATAATTTTTGTCATCTTGAATCCTTGGGCAACGGAGCCATAGTCGTGTAGTCCTCCATTAAATTATCATCCTTTTCTTATCACGTTTTCTTGGGTCATATTCGGACAACCATATTGTCATCCACTTTATCAAGAAACCCATTTTCTTATGACAAGCTCTCTATTTAGCAATTGAACATGAATCAACACCTCCTTTTTTATGATGAAATGAAATGTCATGTCATGCAATCAAAATAAAACACAAAGTCAGTATCATAAAATATAATCAAGAAATAGTAAAACACCTAATCGGATATCTACTAGGGTTCAGTATAGTTCTGCTTAAGGTGGATTCCTAAGGTTCACTATATGAAGTTCGGCTTCTAGGGCAAAGGTACCTGAACCAGCAAATTCCTCGATCCTCACCCATTATAGGCTCATATGGACCGAGTTCAGTTCAGGGGAATACATTTCCCTATGGCTGCACGAAAATGAAAATCTCACGAAGACATAGGTACGGATGTATCCCGGAAGCAGTCCACTACCCTGCACGGAGGTGAAAACCTCACGAAGGACTAGTTTCTCGCTCCCACTTAAAAGGGTAAAATTGTTCAGCTCATGAAATGTATAATGCAAACAATATTTAAACAAGAAGATAATGAAGGATGTCATGAGTTTTTTTATAAAAAAATATTTTCTCGACTATAAGACAAGAATTAATCAACTTTGTGGCTCGACTCTCTTAATTTTTTAAAAAAGAGTCCCCAGCGGAGTCGCCAAGCTGTCGAAACCATATTTTTGAAAAATAAAAGTTTTAGGTTGTCGACTTTAAAAAATAAAAATTGGGAGTCGCCACCAATCTTTTATTAAGGTGTGATTGGGTCACCTAAAAACGACTTTGGTCCACGAATTTTAGAAAAACAGGTCCGGGAGTCGGTTACGTATGAGGAAGGATTAGCATCCTCATTACGCCCAAAATTGGTACCTAGTTAATTAATTAATGTCTTAATGTCGAGAATTTGCAAAATATAATCCTTAACAAAAAAAAGCTTAAAACGTTACGTATTAAGACCCTTATCATTTCAGAGAAGAAAAAATGACACACCCAATGCGTTAGGGCACAACATTCTAATTTCCTCCAAAATGAATTAGGTCAGAATACTCGTATAATAAAAAAAATTTAAAAGAATATCCATTTATCCAAGATTTAAGAAATCGCGGCCCAATACGTTAGGGCACAATTCCTTTAAAATCTCAAACTCGGAATATTTCCTTTATTATTTTTTAGAGAAAAATCTTCATTTCGAGAAATCAATGCGTCACATCCAATACGTTAGGACACAACGTGTTGAATTCCCAATAATGAGTTCTTATTTTTTTGATTAAAGAGAAATGCTCGATCGTTAGATTTAACGAAGAAAATCGGAACCCAATACATTAGGGCTCAATTTTCTTGAAAATCCTAAATCTGAGTATTATCTCTATTTTGAAAATTTTCTATTTTAAATTTGAGTAAAAGATGATGTAATGTTATATTATACGTACAAATGCTATAATAATAAATACAACAATAATAAATACATCAATAGCATAAAAATAATATAAACAAATAAATAAACGAAATGAATATATATGAAAGCAATATTTCATGACATGCAAAATATTAAATAAAAATATAAATGTAAACACAATTAAGTAGCGAATGAAGAAAACAAGCAAAATAAATAAAGAAAAGAATGTATATAATCTACACATAGAAATTTTAAAGAAAATACATATGATTTACAAATAAAATTTTGGGTTATAAAACTTATATATACAAAAGTCATAACATATTAAAAATAAATAAATAAAATAAATAAATAAATATGTATATGTAAATTATAAAATACGTGTTAAAAATATAAGCATGTATTTAAGCATTTTGAAAGTAAAAAAACATACGTATATATATATATGAACATATAAAATATATTAAAATAATTAAATAATATCTACATTATCAAAATAAATAAACATGCATAATTATATAAATATGAGAAAACTATTAGTTTAAAAAGTTATGAAGAATAATATATATATATATATATATATAAATGTATAGAAGCATACGTATTTACATATTTACAAAAGTAAAAAAAAAACAAGTTTTTAAAAGTGTATATATATATTATAAAAATGTTTGTATGTACATAAAATAATAATTACAATACCAATAATAATAATAATAATAATAATAATAATAATGAGAAAATAAATTTAAAAAAAGCGAAATTGCAAAAAAAAAAACCAAATAGTTAAAAAACTACAATAACAAGAAATAAATGAAATTTAATCAAAATAATGGGCCAAATCGCGACATGCGAATTACATGGAGGGCCAAATCGAAAATAATCCGCCTCCCCAAAACGGTGTGCAGTGATATGGGCTGAAATGAACAAAGGCAGAAACATTTGGGCCAAATTAAAAAGGAACAATAGGTTTAATCCAAACATGTCGCAAAAGAGGAGGTCTAAATGTGCAAATTTCCCACTTAGGGTGGAAATGCGTGGACCCCACTGGATGGCACCGTTCTGCTTCTTTTTCAGTTTTAAAAAAAAAGTCAAATTTAAGGAAACAATTTTGTTTCCCCTTTCTCTAAAGCAGCATATGAAATGGCTTCTTTAGGGTTTCATCAACCCGTGAGTGCCACCGCTCAGCCTTGTGCCAAAGTCTGATTCTGACGGAGATGGTAACAACTTCGGTGGTTCCGGCGAGAAAAGGTAAGTTTCGTTCTCTTCCTCTTTATTATTTTAAGCAAACTATAAAATAAAAGAAAAAGAAAAATATAGATAGATAGTAAAATAATGATGAACGCCAATAATGTAGAACAAAAAAAAAAAAAACCTCTGTATTAAAAAAATTCTTGTATCTGTTTTCTCTCTTTTTCTTTGTATCCCCTTCACCCTTTTTCATACAGCATCTCAATGGCTTTTTATAGCCATAATAAAAATACAAAATAAAGAAACAAATTTGTTGCAATTTTCTTGATTTTTCTTGCCATTGTTGTTTATTTCCTTTCTTGCTGTGCAGGTGGAGATCGCGTGGAGGTGGCTTGTGGCGCTGTTGATCCTCAGAAACCCTAGGGTTTCCTCATCCGTTTTGGACCATTGTATTTGGGCCATATTCGAAATTGGGCCACTGTTTTAAATCGGTTTGGGCCTTTTACTCGGGCCAAAATCGGGTATTACAATATGAAAATTAATTGATTTTTTAGTTATAGGATAAGTTACACATAAGTCACTAAATTATGAGAATCAGATTCCGTTATGGTTAATTAAAAAATTACAATTTAGTCACTAAATTATGAATAAGAATCAATTTTCGTTATGGTTAATTAAAAAATTACAATTTAGTTATTTAATTGAAAGTTTTGATTGAAATCATTAAATTGTTAAAAATTATTATATGGTTTTATTCACTTTGCTTGCATTAGTTGAAAGCTCTCTCTTATTTCTTCTACGATTTAATTTTTTTTGCATGAATAAACTTGTGTATGTTACAAGTTTGCAAATAAAAATTCAAACAATTTTTCTTCAATCTCCGACATTGATCAATAGATTTACTTTGATCTAAATTATATTCTACTCTTCAAAGAATATTGATCTATTGTATTAATTGCCGAATCATCGTTTGGAGTTCACTAGTAGAACTTAAAAAAAAACTAAAATACTACATAAAGCCCCTTTTTTTAAAAAAAATTACGGAACTAAGCCGAGTTTTTAAAAATTTACAGGAATGGGCCAATTTTGGTAAATTGAGTTTTCCACATTAGTACTAAAAGTGACAGCGCTAAATTTTTTTTAAAAAATTTTTTGATGCCACCTATTTTAGTAAAAAATTTAACAACCCAATGACTAGAATGAAAACATTTGAATAGTTTAGTGACATAAATGAAAACTTTCGAATAATTTAGTAACTAAATTGTAACTTATTTTAATTAAGTAACCAAAACGAAAACTTATTCATAGTTTAATGACTAATGATTTGATTTACCCTCACTTGAAATGGAAAAGTTAAATACGTAAAATCATTATATCTTTTAAGTTCAATCTTTTTTTTTTGTGTTTTTAATTTTATTTACATTCCATAAAAGATTTATTAGTTCCACCAAAAAAAAAAACTTCAACATAAATTTTAAAATTTCATTCATATTATTTTAAAAAAATCATTCATTTCTCACCATAATAACAAAGCAAATGGAGCGTATTACGTAAAAGATGAGACTGAAATTCAAAAGCTCCTTCGATGGCATATTGTTCAAAAACAAATTTAGGTGATACATATCTGCTAAAGAAAATTATATTCTTCAGAGTTTATTTATCATAATTTTAAAACATTGCATTAATAAAAATCACAAATTTTAAAAGGAAGTCATAGTTAAATTTCCAAGTTCTCATTCCCTGCAAAATAAAAAAGGAAAACATATTTTACATATAGTTGAAAAATGAGTAAATAATTTCATGCTTATTGAAAAATTAACCTCTAAATCTCTTTCTCTGCTTTGCTGCTCCATTGCTAATTAATTCTACGAAAATAAAACAAAAAATCTATTTAGTTTCATGCTTTAACACATTCATCCATTAAATTTTTTCTCCAAACCCAAAATTTTAAAATTTTAAACTTTATTATCATTATATATATATAGATTAAAAGAAAGAAGATACCTTCCTGTTTCTGAGTCCATTAAGAGATGCAATGAGATGATTCTCCATAAACTTTATTTGGTTTAGGTTCTCAACATTTACCTGGTTTTTCCAGTTCTTATCATTGAAATATCACAAAATTATTATTAGAATATTTTATCATCTATTATACCATGATTCATGTGTTGATACGTGCTTAATATCGACAAGTGACATTTGTGTACATAATCAAAATCGATTCATACAAAGATTTGTGCATAAACATCAACATGTGACATTTACATATATAGTCAAAATAAATCCCAACAAATGGCATTTATATACAAAATTAAGATCGATTTTTGCATTAAATTGTGCATAGATCTCAACGCTTGACATTTACATAGAAAATCAAAATAAATTTAGACACATGATATTTATATATATGATCAAAGTAAATTTCAACACGTGATATTTGTATATGTAATTAGATTCATTTGTGCATTGATCTTTGTGTGAATGTTTACACGTGATATTTACATACACAACTAAAATTAATTCATATGTTGATTCATGCATAAATCTTAACTTACGACATTTACATGCACAACTAAAATAAATCATAAAACATGACATTCATATGTACAAGTCAAAATCTTTAAATACTAGAATATTTCAAACCTTAGTATCTTGCTCTTCTCAGCAAGTTTTTCCTTGAGCTCTTTCAGTTCATCTTCATATAACTAAAAAAAAATATTTGATTTAAAAATTAATAAAAAAGAGAAAAAAATTGTTATGTTTTCAACTTTAGGAACCCATTTACCTTGAGGGTATTAGCATTTCTGTTATGAGGCATGGTTAATGGATCAGACTCTGGATCCGAATTAACATAGAATTTCTTCAACATCTTCACCAAAAAAACTAATTTTAATTGTGAAAAAAACGAAATTATAAAATAAAAAATCCCTAAGTTGAGATCGGGTATCGAGACGTACCTCCATTGTATACGCCCTCCTAGCGGCAAAAAGAAAAAGAAATTTTAGAAATTGAATTAAAAAAAAAAAAGGGAAAAAGATACTTTTTATTAATATTATTTATCTTTTTTCTCGCTCTACGAATGACATATTCGACTCTTTCTCAAGAATGCTATATAAGCCACTGTTTTGATAATATTTTCAAAAAAAAAAAAGAAATCAAATTGAACTTAAATAAGGAAAAAGAAACTGGAGTTTTAATTGTGAAAGAAAATAATAATATTAATAGTGATAATGAAAAAGGAAAAAAAAAAAGAATGAAGTAATTTACTTGGGGTCTTGACCACCGGCAGAAGAAGAGAGTAAAAGAACAACTTCAACATCACATAATCTTTGGATTTTTATTTTTTTTCTCCCCATTTTTGTTTTCGTGGTGTTTCTTTAAATTCTTTTATGGGTTTCAGAGTAAAAAATAATGGTGTTTATAAATGTAAATAAGAGTTGTAAACATTTATGATAAAAATCTATGGTGATTTAAACCATTCATGAACCCAGGTTTTGCCGAAAGTAGAGAAAACCTGCCTTATGTTGTTTGCTGTTTTGTAGAGACTGGAGATGCCATACGGGGATGGGACCACATGGAGTGTTTTTTTTTTTTTTTTTATAAATCATGCTGTTAGTCTATGTAATAGCATAAGACGTGGATTTAGTCTTCTTATTTTAATTTAGTTAACTTTAGCTTTTATAAATTTTTAACTCACCAATTTTAGTCTTTATATTCTGAAATTTTAGTAATTACTCAAATGATATTAGTTAAATTCGTTTGATTAAATCTTGCTATTAATTCTATTTTATGCATAAAGTTTTATATTTAGTCCATATTCTTCAATTGAATCATTCTTAGTCTCTATGCTTTTTGAAATTTAAAATTTTAGTTTTGACATATCTATTAACTAGCTTTTGTGAATAATATGTGAAAATAGGAAGTTAACATGACATTACACATGTGATAATATGTCTCGACATCATATTTTGAAAATAGCATAATTTAATTTAACGATTTTAACAATTTCCGTTTGGTCAAAAGTGAAATATCAAAACTTAAAAATATAAGGACTAAAATGACCAAATTCAAGTACAATTATTAAATTCATAACTTACACATAATATGGGGACTAATAACAAAATTTAACCTTTTTTTTCTCGCTCCAACTTTGATTCTGAATCTATATTTATTTTTCGGTAAACTACACTAGCTGTCCTTAAACCATGTTTAAAATTACATTTCGGTAACCCAACTTTCAAAAGTTATATAATGGTCACTAACGTTATCAAATTGTAACATTTTTGCCACTCGGCTGTAAACTTTCGTTAAAAAAGTAACGTCGCACCTTAATTCAAAGGGATATAGCTAATTTGGTCCCTAAGCTATAGTTAAAAAATCATTTTGATATTTTAAAATTTTATTAACAATAATTGTAAATTATTTTTAAAAAAATCTTAGAATAGAAATTATTAGAAAATCTATAAAATAACTAAAAGACCATAATTTTTAAAAAATATAAAAATATTTAAATATGTATAAGTCTAAAAAACTTCTTGAAATTAAAACTAAATTTTTTAAAATTATTTCTCGCAATTTTTTATCAGATAAAAAAATCTTAAAATTTTCAAACTAAATTCTATTTGTTTTCCAGTGTCGATTGAACACCTTCAATCACATCAACAACTTTATGTTGTTTTATCCAAAAATTGCTTAGCAAATTTTCTTTTGATTTGTTTTTTTCTTAAAGCCTTAGCAAAATCCATCTCAATGAAATATCTAGATTCCACCCTTCTAGGGATTTCTTTTATTGGTTTAATCTTAATTATTTTTTTTGAAATATCACGCTGAGGCTATATAGTGTCAAACAAGTCTGTATAATTCATTATGGATTTTGTGGCGTTTTAAGCATAAATGCCACTAAAAAAATTAAATCTATGTAATAAAACAGTATAGATTTGAAAAATTTTAACACATATTTGCAGCGTTTTTAGTCAAAACGCCGCTATTGCTTACCTTTTGCGGCATTTTTATAATAAACGCCGCTAATGTTTGACTTTTTTTTATAATTTTATATTTAATTATTATATAATTCATATCAATTTTAAATAAATAATTTTTGAAAATTTAAGTAATATTTAAAAGAATTAGATAAATTTTAAAATGTTTTTTTATAATTTTTTATGTAAGAAAACAAAAACAAAAAATTTTAAAATATGAAAAAAAAGCTTTAAAAACTATAATGATAATTTTAATATATTAAAATTCATATTATCTCTTTACAATTATATAATAAATTATTTAATATATAAATTAGAAAACCTAATCAGTCATATACCCAAAACACTTTAAAATTATTTTAAATAATAGGATTTTAATTTTTTCATTTTTAACATATATTTTTCGTGTTTTTACTTTCAAATTTTTTCTACGTGTCATTAGTTTTTCTAAAGATTTTAAATATTAAATTAAAAATAAATTGTATTTTAATTAATATATAAGAACATATTTAAAATATAAATTAAAAAAACTAATTAATCTAAACCCAAAACCCTAACCCGACCCTTGAATCCCTAAACCTTAAATCCCTAACCCTTAACCTATAATGTCTAACCCTTAAACCCTAAATCCCAACCCTTAAACCATAATCCCTAATCCATAATCCCTAAATCTATACTCCCCTAAACCTTAAAATAGTAGCTCCTAAACCGGCCTTAAATCTTAAATTAATCATATACCCTAAACAAAAAACCCTAAACAAATTTATTATTATCTTTTTTACAATTATAGAAGAACATATTTAATATATAAATTCAAAAAACTAATTAATCTAAACCCAAAACCTTAACCCGACCCTTGAATCCCTAAACCCTAAATCCCTAACTCTAACCCCTAACGTTTAACACTTAAACCCCTAAACTTTAAATCCCAACCCTTAAACCATAATCCCTAAATCCATACTAATCCCTAAATTAACCTAAAAATAGTAACTCCTAAACCGGCCTTAAATTTTAAATTAATCATATACCCTAAACCAAAACCCTAAACTATAGTGATAATTAATTCAATATTTTAAAATTAATACTATCCCTTTTACAATTATATAAGAAATTTTTAATATATAAGTTAAAAACAATCAATAATTATGTACCCAAAAATTTTAAAAATATTTTAAATAATAGTATTTTCATTTTTCCATGTGTTTTATTTCAAATTATTTCTACGTGTCATTATTTTTTAAGATTTTAAATATTCAATTAGAAATAAATTAAATTTTATTTAATTAATATAAATAAACCAATTAAGATAAAATGTTTTTTGCGGCGCTTTTTCAAAAATGCCGCTAAAGACCGAGCATTAGCGGCGCCTTTTCACAAATGCCGCTAAAACCCCGAGCATTAGCAGCACTTTTCCAAAAACGCCGTTAAAGCTCTTAGCATTAGCGGCGCATTTGCAAAACCACCGCTAAAACCCCTAGCATTAGCGGCGCATTTGCAAAACCGCTGCTAAAACCCCTAGCATTAGCGGCGCTTTTCCAAAAATGCCGCTAAAACCTCGAGTTAGCGGCGCTTTTTCAAAAACGTCGCTAAAACCCCAAGCATTAGCGGCGCTTTCTCAAAAACGCCACTAAAGCCCCAAAAGGTGACTTAGGTTTTTTGCAGTGTTTTTCCAAAAAACGCCGCTAATGCTCTTTTTAGCGGCGTTTTTCAGAAATCGCCACTAATGTTCGATCTTTAGCGGCATTTTCCATAAAGCACCGCTAATGCTCGATTTTTCCCATCATTTTTTGTCCAAACGTCGCTAAAAGTGCCGCTAAAAACCAATTTTGATGTAGTGACTATTACTTTTATTTTCTCATTGCATATATGTTCACCTTCCAATTGTTTGACGTATGACACTATTCATTTAAAACACTTACTTTCAATTTGAGTAAATTACTCTTTTATTCCTTACTTTTAAATTTCTAAAGTTATTTAATGTCTTTTGTTTAAATTTATTTTTTAGAATTTTATATTCTTTAATATAAAATATTTTTAAGATTAAATAACATTAATATAATTAGGGCGTGTTTGATAACAATTGAAAATTTTCACTTTATTAGAAGTGAAAATTTTCAACAATTAATTTTTAATTGTGTTTGATAACCATATTAACTTTTTACATAATATATAGTTTTCTAAAAAAGAAAACATTGAATATAACAAGTATGAAGATAACTACTTACTAAATAATGTTTAATCTAAAAAAAGAAAGTAAATGATATTTATCTATTACTATTTACTTTATAATATATATATATATATATATATATATATATATATATATATATATATATATATATATATATATATAAGAGAAAAACCATATTCATTAATAAACCAAGTTGGAAAAAAACAAGGATAAAACAAAGGGAGCGATCATGTAAAGTAGACGTTTTCTTAGCATTAATAATATGAGCCATAGCGAAAGGACAATTAGTACAATCAGTGTAGTTCGCTCTCAATAAAGTTCCCATTGCTAAAACATGACTAAATTTATTAGCGTACCTATGAATCCAACATAACCAAAAAAGACAGAAGGCAATAGAGACACAATCCTTTAGTAATAAACTTGAATTGGAGGCATCCGTTCCATCAAGATGAAAAACTTGCCAAAGCCTTTGACTATTAGTCTCCATTACAATATTATCTAAATGCTATGACTTGAGTCAGGAAAGAGCCTCTCGTACCACCAGAATTTCTGCATTGTTTAAAATTATTAATAATTGGAAGATTAAAATGTCCTATAAGTTTCTATACTTTTTGTACATTTGGAATTCATTCCCTCTACTTTTATTTCAATGGATTTAGTTCCTCTATTTTTTATATTTAAAAATTCAAGTCTAATTATTAACATTGTTACCAACAGGTGTTGGGTGAAGTGGCATGGCACATCGCACTCCCAAGGAGAGAACGTGGTTCAAACCTTGGAGATGATATTGTTGGAAAGGGCAGCCACAAACTTCGAACATGGACCGTAAAATGGACATGAAAAGCACCCAAAAATTATTAACATTGTCAATTTTTTTTATTAAATTTAGGTGCATCATAATGTAAATTTTTTAGTTACATTACTACCAAGTGAGTATTTTTCTTACTTTAAAATGTCACACCAAAAAAATTAACAAAAAATAATTTTAACAGTGTTAACAATAGGGCCTAAATTTTGATATTTTAAAAGTAGAGGAACTAAAATTCTTGAAATAAAAATGTAACCTCCCTAACCTGTCCTAGACGTTATGTCCAGATTCTGAAGGTCACATGGGCGGCCGTAATGGCTTAGTAAAACAATCAAATTCAGAAGTTTACTTTTGAAAAAAATTGCTTATCCTACGGAGAATACGTTTGAGTAATTTTCTTAGTTTAATAAAAATTGTCGGGCTTTAAGTCAAATTAGGTTCGGGTTATCTTGTAAAAACTCTTATGTCATTTGGAAAACTTAGTTGATCTTAAATTTTACAAAAAAAAAAAAAGGTTTGCTATTAAACTAGTTTAAAATTTAAAGACAAATTTGTAAAGGTTTTGGTATTTTGAAATCTTTGTAAAATTTCTTGATTAAATATCTTTTCAAAATCCAATTTCAATTACGTAACGAAAAAAGTGTTTTTAACCAATTTAACATTTAAAACCAAGTTTCATGCATATTTGAGCATAATAATAAGTTTGTTCAGTTTTAAATGTTTTTGCATGTAATGTGATTTAAAACCAATAAAAAATAACTCATGCCACGGTCCAAATAAATTATTGCATTCCTTAAATAAAAATTTATAAATTAAAGTAAAAATACTTTTTAAAATAAAAAGTTCGAGACGATCCTCCGTATGTCGAGTCCAAATCCTAACCTCGTGGATTATCTATAAAGATAGTAAACTAAGGAGTGAGCTATAGAGCTCAGTGTGAGTCTTAACACACAAGTTTTTCAGTTGCAATAGGATAGAATAATAATCAAGCTAACAATAACATAGTACTCGAATGATGAAAATTTGAAAGTGTACACAATTAAATACTGTGTCAATTAATTGTAATTTCAATCCGTTTAATAGTTAATTCAATTGTTACCTTACAATTAAAATGCAAACATAACATAGGCATGATTTTATTTAATTGAACAATTTACCAATGCCTAATAACAACACAAACACAATTTTAATAATTCAAGTGGACAGAATGCAATTAATCTAACACGAATGAAATTTAAGTCATTTTAATTAATGTAAGAACATCAGCACAACAAATATTCATATTTATGATCACAACATAAACTGAAAAGATTAAGAGAAGGGAACTAGAAAAAAAAATCTCGGTGATCTTCCGAAGCCAAACTAGTGCGCTATCTCCTCTCTGCTTGTTCTGTTGATCCAAGGCCTTTACAAACATTTGATTGCTGCTGCTCCAAGGGACGTGCTAGATTTTTTCAAGAAGGGAAATCGGCAAGGAAAGAAAGAAAATTGGAAAGCAACTAGAAGGGAAAAAAGAGAAAGATGGGAGAAAAGATGTATAAGAGAGATGTGTGAAGTGAGGGATGAAAAATGAGGAAGTGAAGGGGGCTTTTTATAGTGGGAGATGACAAATAAAATTAGCTAAAAATAGCATCCAATCCCCCTTCCCATGACCGGCCATGTGTAACACCCTTATCCTGTACCCATTGTTGGAATAGGGTTACGGAGCATTATCGAAAGTTTACACCTCAAAACTATCAAATATTCAAAACATTTAAATCATAACATCATTCATAGAAAAATCAACCAATCCCCTTTCCCATGACCGGCCATGTGTAACACTCTTATCCCGTATCCATTGTTGGAATAGGGTTACGGAGCATTATCAAAAGTTTACAACTCAAAACTATCAAATATTCAAAACATTTAAATCATAACATCATTCATAGAAAAATCAATCAATCTCACACATATTGTCCCTTATACGAGCCCTCGAGGCCCTAAAAGCACATTAGAAACGAATCGGGACTAAATCGAAAATATATAGAATTTTTAGGAAAAAGTTGAAAATTTTCATACTGCATGGGGTCACATGGCCGTGTGACTCACACGGCTGAGACACATGCCCGTGTCTCAGGCCATGTGGGCATTTGAAATAAGGACACACAGCCATGTCCCAACCCGTGTCCATGCCTGTGTAACTCTCTGACTTGGGTCATACGACCAAGCCACACGCTCGTGTGCTAGGTCGTGTACCTCTTGAAATGGCCTCACACGCCCGTGTGCTAGGCCATGTAACTGCCTGACTTGCAACCCTTTGAAACCTATAGGGGACACACACCCGTGTCTTAGGCCGTGTGGATGAAAAATAGGCCATTCTCAAGCCCATTTACTCAACCAAAACTTGGTCTTTTACACAAGCCAAATGCACCTATTTTAATGCAGACAAATTATACCTAACTCATGCATATTCAAACTAGATTATCATAGTATTTAACCATACAACCAATATGCCTAAAAGACACCTCAATCACAACAATCAAACTTGATTATACATTTGTTAAGTTTAGCCATAAATCGAGCAATCATTGGAACTAATTCTATACCAACATTTACCACAATGTTCATATACCAATCATACTCAAATATACCAATTTGACCATTCAACAACTATCATCACTAAACCTTAGCAAACTTGGCCATATGCCAACCACATCCAAACATACCAAATTATCCATTTATCTACTCATTATTCACTATCTATTTCCATATCAAACCATACCTCAATGACAACATTCAGGCATATCAAAACAACATTTCATAGCATGCATTTTTATTCATCATTCCAACTACCACCATTTAAGCACCAAAATGCCAAAATAGTAATTACTAAAACACCTATACACCTATACATAACCCAAAATACCATATTTGCAAGCCAAATATAATGGCTATTTTATCATCCATAAAACACCTATACATGCCATTAGAATCATGGCTCAAAAACATCAAAATCTACCGATAAAGCTGATGGATAGTGTGATAGGTCTCTGACAAGCTTCCAACCTGAATGAGCCTCTGATTCACTATAAAACATGGAAAATAGCACAAAGTAAGTACGAATGTTTAGTAAGTTCGTATAACGTAAAACTTAACTTACCATTTCATTAAATAACATTAAAATTTAGCATGACATAATCCAACCAATAGCTTGGCCAAAGCCTAAGCATCAACACAAACATGTTAGCATACATAACATAAACCATAAGAAAATTAACATGGATAGCCAATAATCTTAACATGAATTATTTGGATTTATCATGCTTTTCAACTTGCATATTTTCCAAGTATCACCATTTCAATGAAGTTCATATATGTACAAGCCTTAGTTCATATCGATCTTTTACCCTTTCCTTTCAAAATTATGTTCGTTGAACCGTTTAGAATACTATTGGATACCCGAGATAGCTCACACGAAGTGTTCTAACATATAACCGTAGTTCGTCAATTCCTTCACATATATGCTCACACAAGTTGTGAATAAGTATGCTCACACGAGCTGTGAAAATGGGCCTGCTCACACGAGCTGTGGGTCGAAATGTAGCTACACGATGTTACTCACACGAGCTATGGAGTATCCGCAACACATGCAGGAACTCAGCCACCGGTAGGACATTCAAGACCAACACCCAAAACATTGAAACCCTAATGACATGTCATTTGTATCCTACAAATTCCTAAGGTTCAAACGGGGCTCGGTAGTCGGCGTAACATCGTTGGATATGTGAAAAATATATACATGGCAGTTCACATCACATATGTATTTCAATTAAAGGCATATAAATATAATGTAATTACACGAACTTACCTCGACGATAAAACGTAGATACAGAGTCGATTAATCCAAAACTTTATCTTTGCCCCGATCTAAAGTCGTACGAGGTTTATCTTGATCTAAATGAATAAATTCAAATCAATTCAATAATTATTCTATTTAATTCAATCCAAATTCATATTTTAGCAAAATTATGCTTTTGGCCTTATCATTTTGATTTTATAACAATTTAGTCCCTAAGCTCATAAAATGAAAATTCATGCAATTTCTCCATTAACCCATGCTAGCCGAATTTCATATAGGTCCCTAGGAACTCATGCATTTCATTATTTTCACAATTTCACCATGAATATTTTTTATTTTTCAATTTAATCCCTAATTGACATTTTCAACAAAATTCACTTTACAAATGTTGTTGATCTAACCACAAACATTCATTTTCTTCCATCAAACATCAAAAACTACATGTATTCATACATGGCAAAACCCTAACCTTTTAACAGTTTTGCAAATTAGTCTTTGGGCTAGCTAGATTAAGCTACAACTACTCCAAAAACATAGAAATCATTAAAAATGAGATGAAAAATCATTTTCATGCATACACTAAGGTTGGCTGAATGCTTCAAGCCCTAGCTATGGCTTATTTTCTTAAATTATTGGTGATAGGAAGTTTTGGAGAAGATTAGAAACTTTTGTTTTAATTAAATTAACCTTAATTTTCCTATTTACAATTTTAACCTTATTATTAACCTTTATAATTCCATTTTAATAGCCATAAAAGTCCATTAGCAATTTATATGGTCTAATTGTAACATAAATCCCTTAACTAATAAATTTCATAGTCATTTGATACCTTTAACTTATAGAACTCAAGTTTTGCACCTTTTGCAATTTAGTTCTTTTTATCAAATTAAGCATGCAAACAAAGAAAATTTCTTAACGAAATTTTTATATGATAATACTAACACATTGTAGAAATTAAAATAATAATAAAATAAATATTTTCACATCATATTTGTGGTCACAAAATCGCTGTTCCGATTTCACTGAAAACGGGATGTTACACCATGCTAGGTGGAAGGAATGGTTGACTTAAATTTGTTATTTTTAGCTTGTGGCTAAAAAAATAAAAGGCATGAAAAGGGGAACTTTCACATCCTAAATTTGGGGTTAGAAGAATCAAGGTTTCCAAGTTGATTCAGTGGTCATAGTTAGATTTTTAAGTTTAACTTTGCATTTTAGAGACAAAATGAGCTTAGTGGTTTAGTGATAAGGCTTCAGCTTACCCTTTGGTCTTGTGTTCAAACCTCTACGTGAGCAAAGTAGAATTTTTTTTGCTAATTCCTGTCACATTTGAGTAGTAGAAATTTTTTAGGTTAGGATTTTGGTTTTAAAGTATTTTATTTTATTTTAATTTTTGAAAATTAAAATCCATACAATTTCTCGTAGTGTCATTTCCCTCATTCCCACTCCTATTTTTGGTTTTAACTAGTTTTGCCATTGTGTTTTCTATTCTCCACCATCTTTTTTCCATTTTCTTCCTTGCTTTTCAATTACTTTTATTTGTTTCACTGCTAGTATACATATAAATTCGAGCAATTTTGTGTTCTTTTTCCTTTTGCGACTAAGCTTTCGTCTTTGCTGTCTCTTTAGAGTCTTGACTGCTTTTCTGTATTTTCGTTCAACAAGGATTTGAAACGAGTTTAGTGTAAGTGTTGCTTTCTTAAGTTTTAGTTGAATTTTATTCAATTCTTTTGTATCGATATGACTCAATCCTTATAAGTTTGGTGGGTATTTTTAATTAAGTTTTCAGATTCATATAGTTGAGAGGAATCGAGTGATTGTTATTCCTTTAGAAATGCGTATTCAGGTGTGTTTCTTGAACACTTGTAATTGGTGAGTATTTTATGGTATTAAAGTTATGCTTTGCAGCAAGTTTTGGTGTTGTTTTTGGTCCATACGGTCGTGTGCCGCTTGAAAAGCTAGGATAATTTTCTAGTCACACGGGCTAGGGTGAGTCACACGGGCTGGCACATGACTGTGTGACCTCTGTTGGGAATTTTTTTGATTGTACATGGCTTGGGTTGTTTTCACATAGCCTGAGGCACGATCGTGTCTCCTTTGCTTCTTAATTGTGAAATTTTTCACACGGGCACTGAGAGTTACATGGGCTACCCACACGGTCGTGTATCTTAGCCACACGGCCGTGTACCTTTGTCATACGATTTGAAACCTCCCACACTGCCTGGCGACACGACCATATGGTCCTATTTTTGTAGTTTTTTTCCTCTTTTTCGCAAATTGATTCATTTTTGTCCCTATGTGATCCCTCACATGTTAAAATCTCCATAGGAGTGATTGAGACACTAATACTCATTGTTGGTTGGTATAATACAGACTAGATATATTTATATATGTATTTTTATGTTTGAATTTTTTTATTTGGATAGATTACTAGTAAGACTTTGTTATGTTAAATTCTTATCTAAGATTGTATAGATATGTTAATTAGTATTTATGTGGGTCACTGGCTCTGCTAATTTGTATCAGTTGCAGGTATGTTTTGGATTATTTAAACTGAATATGATCATTTCTGACTCAGTATATTCGAATGTGCTTATTCATTGGCATTAACATCATGGTTGGGATATGATCATGAAGTGAAGGAAGTGTGATTTGGCAGTTAAACTGCATTGATAATATTTAGCGGTAATTCTGCAACAATGTTGGCAGCTTAACTAATAACATTCAAATGGGATATGATCGTATTCAGGTTTGTATTGTTTGGATGGGTCCACCACAACCCAAATTGGTGTGTCGTGGATGGAAAGGTCTAGTATACCCTTATTGGTATGGGTTTGATAATGGAGTTGGTGTGTAGCGGTTGGATAGGTAGGATTTTGTGCCATATTACATTTGAATATGATTTGTATTTTTTTAGTGATAAAGTATTGTGATCTATGATATGATTAGAATTTGGCTATTGTATGTTTGATCGACTATTTATTACTGCAATGTTTGCTTTTGTTCTTGACTCACACTGAGCTTTGTAGCTTACACCCTTAGTTTAACATTTTCAGGTAATTCATGAGGTTAGGTCTCAGGCTCAGCAAATCGAAGGTCCCAGGGTTTCATGTCTCGGTTTGGTTTAAATAAGGGTTTTCCTAAGATATAATTATTTATTTTCAATCGGATTTGTAAATAATTTTATATGAAATGTGGTAGGGGTTTTGAATTCAGATTCGTAAGTTGTGGTTTCATGCATGGGCTTTAGTAATTGGATTAAGAACTCCTTCCTTTAAAATTTTTGGAACAAGTATTAGTTTTAAATTCATGATTTTTCAATCAAAAGTAGATTGGTAGAAATTCTGTTGCTACACTGGTTTGAGAATTCAGTTAACAAATTGCTAAACTTGAAATGTTTGCAAAGTGAATAAAGAAATGTTAATTTGGCATTAATTTAATTTAAGCGACGATTAAACTAATGTTTGGTAAACGCAAGATAAATCTATTACTGAATTTGGTTAAACATGAGCAAAAGTGCTTGTCGAAACCACCTTTTTTTGAAAAACAAAAAAAGTTAGTAGTCGACTTAAAAAGAAAAATTAGAGTCGCCACCGATCTTTTATTGAGGTGTGATCGGCTCACCTTGAAAATGATTTTGGTCTGCAAAATTTGAGAAAACAGGTTCGGGAGTCGGTTACGCACAAGGAAGGGTTAGCACCCTCGTAACGCCCAAAATTGGTACCGAATTGATTAATTAAGGTCTTAATTTCGAATATCGAAAATTCGTGAAGAATTTTAAAAAAAACATGATCCTCCCTTTTATTAATGTTAATTTTATAAAAGATGCTTGGATAAATCGATGCGGATGCTAAAGACCTTCTCGTCTCAGAGTAATAAAATGTCACACCCAATTCATTAGGACACGACATTTTTAGTCCTCGAGAATAAGCTTGTCTTTTGATTTTCAAAACTCTTGCGGTGAAGTTAAAAAGGGATATTCAATTGCTTTAAGTCAGATGAAAAATTGAAACCCAAAACGTTAGGACACAATTTCTCAAAATTCCTAGCATTGAATATAGCCCTTGTTATTTTTTTTAAATCTTCATATTGAGAAAACGACATGTCACATCCATTACATTAGGACACGATGTATTGAATTCCCGAATGAGTTTTTGGTTTATGTGTTTTGATTGAATAAAATTTTCGATTATTTAGATTCAACGAGGAAAATTAGAACCTAATGCGTTAGGGCTCCATTCTCGAGGATTCCAAATTTCGAGTATTGCGTTATTTGAAAGCTTTTGAATAAAATGATTTTGATATTTAAATAAAATGTAATCTGATTGAATGGTAGTAAATTATTCAAAATGATAATTCGTAAATTACGATACATGCTAGTGAACGATAAATCATCAAATAATGTAAACAAGCAATGGATAAATTCAAACAAGAATAACAACAATAATCTCGATCATACAACATTCAAAAATTAAACGAGTTATTAATCAATTTTTGATACACTAAAAGCAATAACAAGAGAAGAAATCATAATTGAATAAATTATACGCATAAAAGTTTTAAAACAATATATATATGTATATTTAAATATGAAATAGACTCAAAATAGAGTTTAAAATAAACACTAGATAGAATGATAGTATTTAGATGAATTTTGCAATAAATATTATGCAAGAAGAATATTTAAAATATATGCAATAATATACATGTGTTAATTTAAAATAAGTAATAAATAATTGGATTAAATAATAATACACAATAAATTTTAAAACAAATGTATAGTAAATCCAAGGTGGTAATATAATTTTATTTATAACATAAAATAATACTACATAAAAAACGTAATGAAACTAATTATTAATACATAATGGTAATTCAAAACTTAAAGTAATAATATAAATAACAAAATAATAATATCTCGTACATAGGTAAACAAATGTATAAACTAATATAAATAATAATATTAATAGTTATAGTAACATTAATAATAATAACCATAATAATAAAAATAGTTAAGTAATTAAAAATGTAAAGGGACTAAATCGAAAATCAAAACCAAATTTAAGGAAAGACAACACAATTAGGAATATAATCAAATATAATAATAATAACAATAATAAATAGTGATAAAAAATGACAATAGCAATAATAATAAAATTAAAGAAAGAAACATTAAAAATGATAATAAGGAAAAAAGAAATAACTAATTTTAAGAATAAAAATAATAGAAGGACCGATTTGAAATCTGTTTGAAATTAAAAGGACTAATGCAGGAATTAAGCCCACAAATCCAGGCAATCAAGTCAAGTCATTGAAAACGGTGCCGTTTCGGGCTTATGTTTCCTCAACTGATAGATGGATTAAATTGAAAGTAATGTAAAGTTATGTAATGAAATTAAAAAAAATGAAAAGACCGAATTAAAACAATTAGAAAAAGTAGGAGAACCAGGGTTGCAAATAACCCATTTAACAGAAACGCGCGGATCCCCCACGGGATGGGTCGGGTCGCGCACAGGTTACCGGGTGGTGGCCAATACGGTGTCGTTTTTGACCCATTGAAAACTGGCTTAAAACGACGTCGTTGCCAAGGCTATATAAGGGTTACTTTAAAACCTAGGTCGGAGTCCCATTTGCCATTCGAAATCGCGCCGCAACCCTCCTACATGCGCCGCTCAGACATTTAGGTTGTTTTGAGGCTTCGCGAATCTCACCAGAGTTTCAATTGCGACGGAGCAAGCGGAGATTCACGATTTCAGGTAATCTTCTATTTTTTAATCCTTTTTTGATGAATAAATGATAAAATAATAAAAAGGAAACCGTGAAATCGAAAGAAGAAAAAAACCTTAAAAACTCACTGCGATATTTTTTATTCCTTCTTTTTTCCAAATGGTTTTCCCCCTTTTTTAAAACAGTAACCAAAACGTAAAAAAAAATGAAAAAGAAACAGTAAAAAAAAATCCGATCACCTTTCCAAACTTCTTGATTTCTCTGAATATTTTTTTGTATTCAATATCTCTGCGTAAAATTTTACAATGGTTGTTTGTTTCTTTTTATATCTCTATGTGGGAAATAAAAATAAAATAGAAAATCCCCTATTATTTCCTATATTTTCTTGTTATTCTCTGTTGTTGTTTTGTCTGCCTCTATTTGTTGCAGGTACGGAAGCCAGCTGGAGTGTACGGAGGCGCGTGATGGTGGTGCACGTGAGGCTCGCGTGAGGCCGAGGGAAAGCCTTGGTGGCTGCAGCGCTGGAGGTTTTAGGGTTCCTTGCTGCTGATTTTTTTCTGTTTTGGGCTATCGGGCTCGTAATTTGGGGCTGGGTTTAATGGGTTTGGTTTAGGTTTTAGGCTAGGCTAGTGTTTGGGTAGTTTAAGTTAAAATGATTTGGGCCACGTTGGGCCCATGTATTTGGACTGTGGACTTTTAAACTTTGGTTTGGTTTATTTTATTTTATTTATATTTTTTTGTTTATTTATTTCTGATTTGGGCTGGGCAAATTTGGGTTATTACAGCTACCCCTTTTTGCTCATTGTCGTGTAACGGGAATGAAGCAAAGACTTTAATAATGGCCAATTTTGCCCGGTTGTGTTGGACCTCGGTGCACTTCTTCTTCAATTAGCTTCATTCCATCCTACTACATCTTCAGAGGTATAGGAATTGGTGCTTCGATCCACTCCACTGTAACTTCAGGGAGATAGGACCATTGGCTTCGATCTGCTTCACTATCAATGCAGGAAGGCAAGACCTGCTATCTTCAACCTGCTCCACTAGAACCGAGGGAGGCAAGGCTTGTGTCTTCGATCTGCTTTTCCGTTGATGCAGGAAGGCAAGATCTACTATCTTCAACCTGCTCTACTACTGCTCACGGAGCTGGGACTTACAGTCTTTGCCTATTCCACTGCTGGTCAGGGAGCTAGGATTTACATTCTTCCTCCTATTGCACTGCTATTCAGGGAGCTAGGACTTATAGTCTTCCACCTATTCCACTGCTGGTCAGGAAGCTAGGATTTACAATCTTCCGCCTATTCCACTGCTTTCAGGGAGCTAGGACTTTCAGTCTTCCACCTATTCCAATGCTGGTCAGGGAGCTAGGATTTATAATCTTCCACCTATTCCACTGCTGTTCAGGGAGCTAGGACTTATAGTTTCACCGGTTTGTTCTCTGGGGAACATGACCTATATAATTCATTTTATGAACCTAATTATGCCTAGTGATTAGGATGTCATGATCAGAATGAGTCGAATGCTCCTAACTAGGTATGTATAAATGATGTTTGCATGAATGCAGAATGTCATTTTTGACAACGATCTTTCTTTATCGCTTAAGTTATCATTGTTCCAATTTTATCAAGGCTTTATAACTGACGTGCTACAACACCTTCTTGCTCGGCTGGCATCTCCAAAGAAACACTTAATCAAATTGCCCCCACCATGAACTTCAAAGTTCAATCCACTGGGACACAAAACTTGTACCATCTTTCTCCCGCTGTAACCCAAGGGTAGAAAAATCTAGCCTTTTCTCGATTCTTTCCTATCACAATTCAAGGATATAGAATGTGAAACTCTTTGGTCCTTTACACCATTCCCAGGGTGTCATACCAAATGCCTATGCACAAATGAAGGATTCTCTTCTCCAAGGAAACCCCATCTTATTGCTTGGTGATTATTGCTTGCTTGTTCATTGGAGCCCTATCACCGATGCAACATCTTGTCACTTTGTTCAATCAATGTTTTGACAACAAAATCCAAAGAGAAAGTCTTAATTTAGACTCTTCCTTTTCAGATTTCAAACCTTTAAACCTGGTGCGTTCTAAACAATAGTCCTGTTTCAGGCTCCTATATTATTTAGAAACTTCTAGAGTAATATGCAAAACTTCTCTTGTGAAAGTTTGATTAGTCCATTAATCATTATTCCAATGCAACATGCTTGCAAAAAGGTCATAACAATGGATAAAAATAAAGTTGGTTCTGAGCATAGCTCGAAAGGAATCAATTACCAAAAATGATAAAAAGGATAACAAAGAAATTGATTGGGAATGTGCATCTTGGAAAAGAATGAAGTATTCTAAGAACAACAAATTTAATATAAATAGTATGAAAATTGGGTGCCCCAGATATCGTAGCTTGAACTTCTCTGTACAAACTTTCTGAAGATCATTCTAAGTTTGTCATGTGTTTAAGAGATCTGCAGTACTCTGTCAATGCTCCAAGATGTCGCATACCCATTCCTGTTAATTCAGGTATAGCAAGGTCATCATATGCCCCAATCCGATCACAATTTGAGCCACCCTTTTCGGGTTTTCAACTCAAAATAAGTTGATTGGGTCAACTATATGGGACGGTTTGGGTTGCCATTTTCTTAGTGGATTAGTCATCTTGACTTAGCATATTTGGGCTCCTTTATCTTCATTAGGCTATAATAAAATTTTAACCTAATTGTGTTGGATTAAAAATAATTATTGAATGTGTTTAAGGAATATAATTTGTGGTGTCCATGGCTGGAAAATAATTAGCGATACTCTTGGGTCAATTGATATGAAAAGTGCTTCAATGGTCCAACCTTCTCAAGGTGACTGCCGAGTCGATTTTTCACCCTTTGTGCAAAATTATCAAAAATAGATCAAATTGTGCAAATTTATTATAAAAATAATTAAAATTTAATATGTTTCATATATTGAGTGCTAATTAATTATTTTATAATTAAAGTATGAAATTCGACAAAAAATACTTAGAAACTGTATGAATTAGTGCTTAAAAAGTGCTGAAAAAGTCTATATATTATTGTGTTTCCAATAACAGATAACTAACCCCAATAAAAATTATTTTAAAATTTTTTTCGACCGAAATTAATTATTTTCACTAATAATTATTTAATTAATTTAAAATTAATTTTCCAAAAATATTTTTATTTTTCTAGATTATTGTTTAATCGATTTTAGATGAAATTGATCTCCTAAATTAAATTAAAAATTACTATTAACCCGATAAATTCCAAAATTCACGCTCGGAACCCGAAAAATATACCCGAAACTACTAGACCTGGAATAAGGATATTACAACCATACTTACTGAAAACTAGCTAATTTTGCCGAAAATGCAATTTCACCACTCAAATTTAGTTTCTAAACCTTAATTTTGCTTCCAAAAATTCTAAAATTATCTAATTACATATTTAAATCTTCAATTTAGGCCAATTACACGGATCTCATTTTTCTAGAAAATCAAGTTAAACATATTCATTAAAAGGGAAAATGTCCAAATACTTTGAATTCCTTAAAGATCTTTAAAATTGACTTTAAAAACCTTTTAATAGGATCAAAATAAGTTGAAATAACTTTAAAACCACAACTTACCTTAGTAAAATGAGATCTACCGTTTTCAAGCTTAAAATCAACTTAAAATTAAATTATTTATTGATATCTTGATTTAATCGATTAAAACTCAATTTGAAAAGCTAACATACTTAGTTTGATCATGAAGAGTTAGAATGTTACTTCAATTTTGCAAAATCGATGAGCTACGAAGCTAATTAGAGTTTTGAATTTGTAAAGAACTTTAGAGAAATTGAGGTTGAAAACATGAGTATTCTTCAAAATTGAAGAGAGATTTTGTGTTTAGAGAGCTTGAAAATCAAAGGGGATGAACTGATTTTGGAAGAAAAGCTTTGATTTGGTGTTTGACAAATTTTTGAAGAAGATGAAGAATGGGAGGGAAGGAGACGGTGGGGGTTGTTAAAGAAGGAAGATGAGCAGTTTCTTTTAAATGAAGGGAAAATTGCATTTTAAAAACTCCCAATTTTCCATTTTTTTCAATCCAGTCCTTAGTTTAATTAAAACACGTTTTTCTCAATTATTTTCAAACTCGATTTAAAAAAAAATACGTTTTACCCAAATTAATTCTCGGACACTCAACTTTAATTTCTTAACCTAAAATTATTAATTATATTTATTTTCATATTTCATTTAATTAATTCCTAATTATTTTAATAATCTAACTTTATTACGATTTTCGGTTCACTAACTCCCAATTTACTATCCCGATTCTACTGGCCTGGTTTTTGGGATGTGATAGTAACTAAAAATTTACAATTTTGTCCCTATTTTTTACATTTTACAATTTCCCCTATTTTTCAGGTTTTATAATTTTCCCTTATTTTTAAAATTTTACTATTTTGACCCAAAATTTTATGATTTATATAGTTTAGTCCCTAATTGAATCCTAAACTATTTTAATGTTTAATTTTGTTCAATTAAATCCATGATAGTATGAATTATGTTCGAAATTTTATAAAATTTATATAAATATTTGCAGGAACTGTGGATAGTACATATGACTATTGTACCTAAATTTGGGATTGAAACTACAACATGCCCTATGCTACCGTTAAGGCAAATGCTTAATAAGCATGACTATTTGCTACTGAGTTGATATGTTATAAGCATATTATTTTCTTCTATATTAAACTATTATAAGCATATTGATTGCTATTGTATTATTCTGTTGAAAGCATAATTAAATGCTACCCTATTATCCGTTTGAGCTTTCCATATTGCATTGCATTTGGTGGGATGATGTGTATGGTGGGAGAATTGGTAGTTTATCTGTGTACCCACAGCCCAGTGGCAGTGTTTATCCTTTTACTGCAAATTTGTTGTACATCCACAACCCATTGACAAATTTTACTTGCAATAGGTTGCGCGTCTACATCCTAGTGGTAGATTTTATCTGCGAAAACAGTGGTGGTTAAACCACAACCTGGTGTGTAGGTGGTTGGAGTTCAAGGAAACTCCCATTGTGGTGTGTAGCGATGGGGTATAATTTTTTCTATTAAACAAAAGCTGTATGGCATTCATAAAACATGTGCATGCAATTTGGATTCTTTGTGATGACATATTTATACTTATGTATGAATTTTTTAGTGAATTGCAATATCGATATTCGAAAATTACTATTATGAATTCTGAGATGCTATTGATGGTTAATCTAAAAAATCGATACTCTGATATGCTAGTTATCTGCAATTATTTTGTATTATTATTTAGTATGACTTATTGACTGTTTGCACTGGTTTTCTTGTGATGGAACTCACACTGAGCTTCATTACTCCCTTCCTTTTTAATTTCCACCTTTTCAGATAACCCACCAGGTTAGGATGCGGACACGACATTCAGAGGGGCTCGACTCAGATCTATTTTTCTATATAAATATTTTAGATTTATTATTTGATAATTTTTATTCGAAGATTTATGAATTTATTTTTGAAATTTGGCATGAAACTTAGGTTTTGGGTTTGCATTTATTTTTCATGACACTTAATATTTTTTCTTAGGACATCATGTTATGATTACTAATTAGTATGGATGAACCCTGATTTTTATTAAAAACGAATAAATATTACTTTTCCCCTGCTAAAACCATAATTAAAATTTTGAGGAACAATAAATCAGTTTGGAACTAAGTATTCTACTAAAACTAACAAATGTTTTAAAATAACCACTTTCCAAACTCTGATAACCTTGCTCGACCATCTCACTAACTGATGTAATCTTTCGGATTCGGGTCTAACTTTTAGGTCGGGTCGGGGAGGTTATAGATTTTTTTGCTTAGGGCCTAGCCCAACCCGAACTGCCTAATTTTTTTCCCAGCTATTATTTGTGTTGTTTTGTTGCTATTTTTCTACCATTTTGCTATTATATTGCTACTATTTTGTTGTTACTATTTGGATACTATATAGACCTTGTTTTATTGTTAATTTTACTACTATTTTAGAGATATTTGCTTGCTAAGTTGCAACTATATTAGTGTTATTAAGTACAAAGACTTTTTTTTAATGTATTTTCAATTGGCTAGGTAACATTTATTTTAATTATTTTAGTGTATTTTATGTATTATATTTTTAAATTTGTTTTTATAGAAAAAAAAAGTTTAACATGGGCGGGCCGGGCACAGGTTTAACATTTTTTATCCAGGTTGAGCTTGGACAAAATTTTAGGCACATTTTTTGGGCCAAGCCTGGGGTTAAAAAATGAGCCTAAAATTTGCATCGACCCGTCTGGAACCCAACCCGACCCATGATTAGGTGTACATGATAGCTTAGGCTTCATTTCAGATGAAAGTGACATTTCTTAGAAACATACTATTATATTACTAAGTATATCAAGTAAACACACACACATTTATATGTATATATATATATATATATATTATATTACAAGGTTGATTCTCATTGCGAAGTGGTGGCGATTTCAAATTTTCTTCGGTAATCGCAGTCACACCAGTAACCGTTGACTCTTGCAGAACGTATAGGTTGCCCTTTTTCTATCCTTTCATCATAACAAGAACCCCACGAGAAACTTTTAATCCATTTGACTCAATGACTATCTTGCAACTGTTAGATTATAAAATTCCCAATGAGATAATATATTTTTTTTAAATCAAGAACATACCTGACATTTGAAAGTGTCTGAATAATTCTATCGTACATCTTAATTTGTACTGTTTTGATTTTGGATATTTTACCTTGAATCTAAGATCCATTCGAAAGTAAGATGAGAGATTTAGCTCATTGAAACCAACAAGTGTAAAAAAATAGAATGTCGGTAATGACAATATATCACAAAGAAAAGAGAAATAAAAATAAAGAACACACAAATTTTTACGTAGAAACCCTTTTGGGAAAAAACCACGGGCAGAGGAGAAGAAAATTCACTATGTCGAATTCGAATGATTACAAGAGAAGTAGACTATGTCTATTTATAGGCTTGTAAAACCATATTCTAATAGGAGTGTAGTAAGATTAAAACACCTTATTCTAATCAATATCAAATAGATGGTGTTTAATAAGGTTTAAAAAACCTTATTCTAAAATAAAATAAAAGAAGTATAATTCTTTAGGGATTTTACTTTTATTTTATTTTACCACTATATTTTATTTAAATAAGGATTTGAGTCACTTAATTCTAACAATCTCCACCTTGACACGAATTCTTAATGAACAAGTTCTTCATCGCGAACTCTCAACGAACAAGTTCTCCACCTCTTCTATAAAACCCCTTAAGGGTTTAACTTCAAAAATGAACACCAACCAAGTCTAAGCAATGCTCAAACTTGGTTATAGGAAGTGACTTAGTCATCATATCTGCAGGATTTTCATGAGTACTAATTTTGCTCACAACAATATCACCACGAGCAATAATATCACGAACAAAATGATACCGAACATCAATGTGTTTGGTTCTCTCATGAAACGTACATTTGATCTTTTGTAAGGAAGATGGCACTCGAACTGTCACAAAATACTGTATTGATTTGAAGGTCTTCATTGAGTTAACTAAAGAGTCCCTTCAACCAAATAGCTTCTTTACAAGCCTCAGTAATCGCCATGTACTCAGCTTCAATGGTAGATAAAGCAACTGTAGTTTGCGAAGTAGCTTTCCAACTGATTGCACAACCTCTGATTGTAAAGACATAACCTGTGAGAGATCTTCTTTTATCAAGGTCTCCAGCAAAATCAGCATCAACATACCCAATGACTCCATCTCTGGTTCTTCCAAACTGTAAGTAAACATCAGTAGTACCTCTTAAGTATCTTAAAATCAACTGAACTGCTTTCTAATGTTCTTTACCAGAATTTTCCATGTATCTGCTAACTGCACTGATTGCATATGATAAATCTAGACATGAACAAACCATAGCATACATGAGAGATCCCACTGCACTAGAGTATGGAACATGTGACATGTACTCAATCTCATCATCTGATTGTGGAGACAAAGCCAGTGAAAGTCTAAAATGGGCTGCTAAAGAAGTACTAATAGGCTTAGCATTCTGCATATTGAATCTGAAAAGAACTTTCTCAATTTACCCATTCTGACTTAGGTACAATTTACTTGCTTTTCTATCTCTGAGAATCTCCATACCAAGTATCTTATTTGCTGGTCCCAAATCTTTCATCTCAAATTCTTCACTTAGTTGGGCTTTAACATTTCTTATCTCTCATTTATCTTTCGCTGCTATTAACATGTCATCAACATAAAGGAGTAGTTACACAAAAGAACCATCATTGTTTTTCTTAAATTAAACACAACTGTCAAAACTACTTCTTTTGAAATAATGAGAAGTCATAAAAGAATCAAACCTCTTGTACCACTATCTTGGTGACTGTTTCAAACCGTAAAGGGACTTTTTCAGCAAGCAAACATAATCCTCTTTTTCTGAGACTATAAACCCTCTGGTTGTTGCATGTAAATTTCCTTCTCAAGTTCTCCATACAAAAATGCAATTTTTAAATCTAACTGCTCATGCTCCAAATCATGCATGGCCACAATACCAAGCAAAGATTGAATCGAACTATGCTTCACAACTGCGGATAACACATCTATGAAGTCCACTCCTGAAATTTGACTGTAACCTTCTGCAACAAGCCTTGCTTTATATATGGGTTCTTCAACTCCTGGAGTCCTTTTTTTCTTTTCAAAGACCCATTTACAACGAACAACCTTTTTACCTTTAGGAAGTTTTACAAGATCCCATGTTTTGTTTTTGTGGAGTGATTCCATCTCCTTTTGCATAGTAAACATCCATTTTTCTGAGTCTTCACAGCTAACTGCATCAGAATAATGAGATGGCTCTTGGTTTGCATCTATATCTTCAGCCACATTTAAAGTATAATTAACTAGATCAACCTCGACATACTTCTTTGGATGTTTAATTTCTCTTCTAGTTCTGTTTTTGGCGATAGAGTATTATGGTGAAGAAGTAACTCTATTCTGAATTTTTGTACTGGCTTGAGGAGTCAACTCTGTTGTAGATTTTGGATTAATCTGATGCTCTACATGCTTTTGATTTTCTTTATTGGAAGAGTCTTTAAGAGAAAAGTTAGGTAGCATAGCAGTTTCATCAAAAACAATATTTCTGCTAATCACAACTTTTCTATTTTCAGGACATCATAACTTATACCCTTTTACACCAGCTTTATAACCAAGAAAAACACATTTAATGGATCTCGATTCCAATTTTCCATTATCAACATAAGCATACGTAGGACACCCAAAGATCTTTAAATCAGAATAGTCAGCAGGATTACTAGACCATACTTCTTATGGAGTCTTTTTCTCAATGGGAACGAATGGAGATCGGTTGATCAACAAACATGCAGTAGAGGTTACTTCGGCCCAAAATGATTTTGGTAAGTTGGCATTTGACAACATAAATCGAACCTTCTCTATGATCGTTCTATTCATTCGTTCTGTAACACCGTTTTGCTATGGAGTATGATGAACTGTCAAGTGTCTCACGATCCCTTCTAACTTGCACAATTTATTAAACTCATCAGAATAGAACTCTAAGCCATTGTCTATGCAGAGGTATTTTATTTGTTTTCCCGTCTGTTTTTCAATCATAGTTGTCCAAGACTTAAATGCAGAAAACACATCGCTTTTTTGCTTCAGTAAGAATGCCCACACTTTTTTGGAAAAATCATTAATAAAAGTTAGAATATAATTAGCTCCACCTCTCGAAGGCACTCTGGATGGCCTCTACAAATCAGAATGAATATACTCTAACGTTCCCTTCGTGTTATGGATTCCTCTGGTGAATTGAACTCCCTTTTGCTTCCCAAAAACGCAGTGCTCACAGAACTTTAGTTTGCAAATTCCTTGCCCATCAAGAAGTTCTCTTTTGCTCAATTCTACCATGTCATTCTCACTCATATGCCCTAGGTGCATATGCCAAAGTTTAGTAATATCATCATTTGACAAGGAAGAGGATGCGACAGCTGTATCACCAGTAGTAGTAGAACCCTGAAAAACATATAACTTGGCAGTCTTTCTCTACCTTTTCATCACAGCAAGGGAACCTTTGGAAATCTTCAAAACCCCACATTCAGTTGTGTATTTGTACCCTTTCGAATTAAGAGTACTCAACGAAATTAAATTTCTCTTCAATTCTGGAACATGTCGTATGTCACTAAGTGTTTTGACAACTCCATCAAACATCTTAACTTTAATTGTTCCAACACCTGCAATTCTACATGAAGCATTATTTCCAATCAAAACAACACCTTTAGACACTGTTTCGTAAGTTGTAAACCAATCCCAATTGGAACTCATGTGAACGGTGCAGCCTTAATCAAGGATCCACTCCTCGCTCACTTTAGAATTGTTGACAGAAGTGACTAGAAGTTCACCATCGCTGTAGTCTTCTACAACATCAGCTTTACCAGAATTTTCTAGTTGTTTTCCATTTTGATTTGCAGCCTCCCTTTTGATCTTGTTTTGTAGCTTATAGCACTCAGATTTAATGTGCCCTTTCTTCTTGCAGAAGTTACAAGTTTTACCTCTGTTTGAAGACTTCAATCCACCCTTAGATTTACCGCGAGGATTCTGTTCATGTGTCCTTCCACGATCATCATCAACATTCTGATCTTGTCTCCCACGAACAATGAGACCTTCTCCCTGAGAGCCAATTTTAACCACAAGATGCTTCATCTTATCATACGAGGTTAAAGAATCATAAACCTTATCAACTGTGAGAGGCTCGCAGCTATATAAAACCGTATCTCTAAAGGTTGAATAATACAGGGGCAACAAACAAACTAGAATCAACCCTAGATCTTCCTTATCATACTGAACCTCCATGACCTCCAAGTTTGAGAGACTTTCTTTAAAAACTATTAAGTGTTCGTACACAAACGCACATTTCTCTAAACGATGAGTATAAAGACGTTGTTTTATATGTAGCTTGCTAGTTAGAGTTTTCGACATACATATTTGTTCCAACCTCTTCCATAATCCAGCGACGTCTTCTCCTTCATCACATCCTGTAAAATTTCGTTAGACAAATATAGATGTAACTGTGTTAACGCCTTTCGATCCTTGCGCTTCTTCTCTTCCTCTGTCAATGTTGAAGGCATCTTATCTACCCCTAGCAGGGCTTCCTCTAACTTTATCTGTGCAAAAACTGCCTGTATCTTTATCTGCCACAATGCGAATCTAGTGTTGTGATTCAACAGTGAAATTTCATACTTCAAAGAAGTCATTACCATGATTGAGATGAACAACCCAGAAGCTCTGATACCAATTTGTAAAAAAAATAGAATGTCGGTAATGACAATATATCACAAAGAAAAGAGAAATAAAAATAAATAACACACAAATTTTTACGTGGAAACCCTTTTGGGAAAAAAACCATGGGCAGAAGGGAAGAAAATTCACTATGTCGAATTCGAATGATTACAAGAGGAGTAGACTATGTCTATTTATAGGCTTGTAAAACCATATTCTAATAGGAGTGTAGTAAGATTGAAACACCTTATTCTAATGAATATCAAATAGATGGAGTTTAATAAGGTTTAAAAAACCTTATTCTAAAATAAAATAAAAGAAGTATGATTCTATATGGATTTTACTTTTATTTTATTTTACCACTGTATTTTATTTAAATAAGGATTTGGGTCACTTAATTCTAACAACAGGAAGTTATCACCTCTGCCCTTGGCTACACTAGCATCAACAAGTTCAACTTTCTGCTTATCTTTCTCCTTATTTTCGGCATCCCTTTTGATTTTTTTTAAAGTTTCCAACATTCTGTCTTAACATGCCCACCTTTTTACAATAATCACAATATTTTTCACAATTTTTGGATTTGGACCTTGCTTTAGACCTGTTTTGATTTGTCTTTCTGGTTTGTTGTCTGCCTCTTGCAACTAGAACGAGAGATGATCTCTCTCATAAATTTGAGTTTCCCTAAAAGTTTTATTTAAAGAGGGAAAGAAGCATAAAAAAACATAGCTTGATCTTCGTCACTAATCTTTACTTCGAGACCCTTCAAGTCATTAAGAAGGGTAACAAACTTTCTAGTATGAGTTATGATGGACTCACCTTTGGCCATTATGAACGTGTAAAGAAGTTATTTTAATATTAACCTGTTGGCCAGATATTTTGTCATATATAAGGCTTCTAGTTTCTTCCATAACGTAGACGATGTTTTCTCCTTGAAAACCTCTTGTAATACATTATTCGTAAGGCATAATTGAATAGTGGATAGAGCCTTTTCATCGAGCTCTTCCCATTCTAATTAATCCATATCTGCGGGATTCTTCCTTGTAATAACCTTTTTCAGACCATTCTGAACCAATATTGTCGTCATCCAAACATGCCACAAACCGGAATTTGAAATTCCGTTGATGTAACACCCCTTACCTAAGACAGTTTCCGGAGTTGAGCATGAGGCAATACTTGACTTAACTTAAAAGTTCGAGGCATAAAATTTTACTTTTGAAATTAATTTCACTATTCACAAAAAAGCTGTCCACTCGCGTAAACTCGAGCTACGAAACTCGAAATTTAGATCCGTAAATTTTCCCTGAAACTAGGCTCATATACCATTTTACCATAAATTTTTAATAATTTTTGGTTTAGCCAATTAGTACAGTTTATTAGTTAAAGTCTACCCTGTTTCACTGATCGATTGTCCTAACCTCTCATCACTAAAATTTAATCATCTCATTGTACAGACTTCATATGGTGTTCTCACTTGTTTCTAAAAGAAATAGACTCAATAAGGAATCTAGAAATATAAATTAATACTCATAAATATTTTTTTACAATTTTTAATGATTTTCCAAAGTCAGAATAAGGGATTCCAAAACCACTTTGACCTTGTCTAACTAAAATGAAAATTTCTTAGAATAAATAATTCATTTGTCTACACTTTTATTTTTTTATGAAAATAGTCTCAATAAGCTTTAATTATATATCTCATACACCCTCTAAATTGTTTTCTACTATCCTTGGTGATTTTTCAAAATCACGTCACTATCTTGTCTCAAACCGATTCACTACCAATTTTTACTTTTTCATGATTTCTATGCATAATTTATCACCTAGACATTTATAACAACAAACACCTTCATACTTAGCCATTTTAATAACTATTCATCATCAAATATTTACATATCATCTTTTGGTCATAATTTAAGAATATATAATCGAAATGACTAAGTCCCTAAACATGCCATAGCTCGAAACATTTATCGTCTTAAAATACCAAGTTGTGGTGGTTGATGGTGTGAACGCTCTCCGACGTCTTCAAGATCCCGACTATGCTTGATAATACTATATGAAAGAAAAAGAAATAAAAGAAGTAAACATAAAGCTTAGTAAGTTTACAAGTAAATAAATAACAACATTTAACACAAATAATGATATGCAAGTATCATGTTCTTAAATTTCCTCTTTACTTACTCACATTTACTTGTTTATTTACTTACCTATTTAGATAGCTTAAGATTACAACTTACTCTTCTCTTGCTGAAATATTGGTTTTCACTGATATCATAACATATTCTTAACTCTTATAACTCACCTGAAGTTGCTAATTATACTTTTACTTGAACTTCCATAGAACATAATCTGTTTTCTAGCCCGTTGAGCCACATTGGAATAATAAGGATACTTGGGTCTCTTTTCTGATAATAACATGCCAAAGCCATGTCCCAAACATGGTCTTACATGAGATGTTTCTTGTACTGCCAATGACATACCCCAGATATGGTCTTACATGGGAGTTCTCATATCGGTGCCCATGCCATGTCCCAGACATGGTCTTACGGGGGACCTCTCATCTCGGTGCCAACGCCATGTCCCAGACATGGTCTTACATGGGACCTCTCATAACCTCAATGATGCCATGTCTATGTCCCAGACATGGTCTTACATGAGATCTCTTTACCCAAATGTCATGACATTTGTATCCAATACACTCCTAATGTTTCAACGAGGCTTTTATCACTAATTCTCTGTCATCTCACACTTAAGTCAACATTAAATAATTTAAGAAATAAATGCATAATTTTTGGAAAATAGCAGCATTAATAATAATTATTAAAATCTTACATTTATTTACCGTAAACTTACCTTGGTACAAAAATGTGATCAAATCAACACTTTAGTCCTCAATCTTTTTCTTTCCCCGGTCTAGCTCCAGATTTCGTTCTTCTTGATCTATAATAGAAATTTTAGATTATTTAATACTCACATTCATCAAAACAATCATTGACTCAATTTTGGAAAAATTATAATTTTGCCCCTAAACTTTTACATATTTACACTTTTGCCCCAAAGCTCGGAAATTAAACTTCATCTCTTAGTCTTATGTTTTATAACATGCTGAACATTTTTCCCTTCTATGACAACATCAAATTCTTACTCTAACACTTATGAACATTAGGTATTTTTGCCGATTTTGTCAATATACTCGTTTTCACTTAAAATCAACTAGCAAAAGTTGTATAACATAATTCCTAGCTTCATATTATACCATAAAACATCAAAATAAACATATTTCAACTATGGGTATTTTTCCAAATATGAACCCTAGGTTAAATTATGGCTAAAATAAGCTAAATTAAGCTACCGGAATTCCAAAAACATAAAGAACATTAAAAACGAGGCTTGGAATCACTTACTATGAGCTTGAGAAAGTGAAGAAACCCTAGCTATGACTTCCTTCAAGTTTTAGCAGCAAGCAAGGATGATGAACACAATTTTTACATATTTTTCCCTTTTAATTCAATTTATTTACTAAATGACTAAAATGCCCTTACTAAAAAAAATCCTATTTCACTTATCTCATGTCCATTTTTGTCCATCACTAACTAATGGTCTAATTACCATATAATGACCCCTAATTTATAGTTCCATAACAATTAAATACCTTTAAGATATACAACTCAACTTTTGCACTTTTTACAATTTAGTCCTTTTGACTAAATTGAGTGCCCAAACGTCAAAAATTTTGAACGAAATTTTCACAAAATATTTCCGTGAAATTTTAGGCCATAAAAATATAGTAAAAATAAAATTTTCCTCATCGGATTTGTGGTCCCGAAACCACTGTTCCAATTAGGCCCTAAATCGGGATGTTACAGTTGAACTTCTTAATATCAAACCTTGACACTTCTATCTCTGAACGGGTTGATTACAGAAATAGAACTAGCTCAGATACCAATTTATAGAGGATAAACCCGGCTAAGTAAGTAACAAAGTGATTAAAATAAGAATAAAAAAGTCCGAACACGCAAAATTTACATGTAAAAAACTCCTGAAGAGAGGATAAAAAACCACGAGCCAAAGGAGATTTCACTATAATAAAGGTGAGAAAAAATATGGAGAGAATTAAAAGAAAAACCCGATGCCCCACAAGAAAAACCGTTAAAAAAAAAGAACAAAATTCTCTCAATCTAAATAATTTTTTGTTAGAGTAACTTAGGCCTATTCATATGTAGAAATTTGTAGCATATATGACTACAACAACTCTAGGTTAATTAGAGCTTAAGTGGGAAACTAAAATAGAGCTTAAATAAGAGAATAAAAGCCAAAAAAATTTGATCAAAATAAAAGACATTCTTACACACTTTATTTTGATTAAATGTTGAATTTTAAGAATTGTTAATGTTTGTTAAAATTCTTTGTCAAATTTAGGATTGTTACAATATCATTTTTTCTCAAATGGCTACCAAATGAGGATTAAAAAAGAAGAATGTTAGAGGAGTGAAATTGAAAAGTAGAGGACTGAATTCTTGAAAATGAAAGTACAAAGAATAAATTTTAAATATACAAATAGTACATAATTTGGAGCATATTGTAACATTTAAATTTTAACTCCATAATTTAGGCAAAAATAGTTAAATCAACTCAAAGCATGGGACATAAACCATACTAGTAAAATTTAAACCTATACCTCTAACATCATCTGCTTTTTTATCATGATTTTATGAAACCAACTTTAGTAGATTGAAGTCAATAAGGCCTTGGCTTAGTTGACAAAAGTGGAGGCCTTGGTTCTTAAATACCTAAGTTTGAGATCCACAATGCACAATTGAAATGTGTAGGTCTCTAAGTTAGATGCAATGTTAAAATACATTACACTTTCAAAAAAAGAACTCATATTCCTATCCTAAATATGACATTGTTGAGAAGGATTGCCATAAACATTGAAAAAGTTATTTACATTCTGTAAAAGATTTATTGGTTCCACTAGATGATAAAAGAACTTGGACATAATGTTAAAATTTTCATTCATTGTATATAAGAAAAAACTCATTTATTTCTCACCATAATAACAAAGCGAAAGGAGCCTATTAATAAAAGATGAGATAGGAAATTCAAAAGTCCCTTCAAAGGCATATTCTCCAAGAATAGGTTTAGGTGATACATATTTGCTAAAGAAAATAACTTTTTTAGAGTTCATTTATCATCATTTTAAAACATTGCATTAATAAAAAATCATAAGTTTTGTAAGGAAATCATAGTTTAAATTTCCAAGTTCTCAGTCCCCTGCATAATAAAGAAAACCCTGTATGTTAGATTTTATACATATAGTTGAAAAATGGGTAAATTATTTCATGCTTATTTAAAGACCAACCTCTAAATATCTTTCTTTGCTTTGCTGTTCCATTGCTAATTGATTCTACGCAAAAAAAAACAAAACAAAACAAAACAATCTGTTTACTTTCATGCTTAATACATTAATGCATTAAACCTTTTTTTCGGACCCAAAATTTTAAACTTTATTATCATAATATATATAAATTAAAAAGAAAGAAGGTACCTTCCTGTTTCGGAGTCCATTAAGAGATGCAATGAGATGATCCTCCATAAACTTTATTTGGTTTAGGTCCTCAACATTTTCTGGGTATTTCCAATCCCTTCATTGGAATATCACAAAATCATTATTAGAATATTTGATCATCTATTATACCACCATTCATTTGGTGATATGTGCTTAATATCGACAAGTGACATTTGTGTACATAATTAAAATCTTTAAATACTAGAATATTTCAACCTCAGTATCTTTCTCTTCTTAGTAAGTTTGTCCTTCAACTCTTGTAGTTGATCTTCATATAACTAGAGAAAAAAAAGGATTTAAAACTAATAAAAAATATAAATTTTTTTGTTATGTTCTCAGCTTTAGGTACCCATTTACCTTGAGGGTATCAACATTATTGTTACGGGGCAGGCTTAATGGATCAAACTCTGACTCCCAATTTACATAAAATTTCTTCAACATCTTCATTAAAAAAATTAATTTTAATTGTTAAAGAAATGAAATTGTAAAATAAAAAATCCCTAAATTAGGACTAGGTAGCGAGACATACCTCCAATGTATAGGCCCTCCTGGCAAAAAAAAAAAAAAGAATTTTTAGCTATTGAATTCTTTTTTAGAAAAGGAAAAAACTATGTTATTAACATTATTTACCTTTCCTCGCTCTACTTAATGGCATATTCGAGACTTTCTGAAGAATGCAATATAAGCCACTGTTTTGACCAATTTTTTCAAAAAATAAAATTTAAAATTTTCTTTAAAAAAGTTAAATCAAACATAAATAAGAAAAAAGAAACTATAGTTTTAATTGTAAAATAAAATAAAAATGCTAATAGTGATAAGAAAAAATAATAAAAAAAGGAATGAACTAATTTACTTGGGGTCTTGACCAACAAAAAGGGTTGGTTTACCGGAGGGTGAAGAGAGTAAAAGAACAACTTCAACATCACACAATATCGAGAGCTCTTTTGCTTTCTTAAGAATCCCTTTTTTTCGCTTTGAATATTTTGCTTGTCTTGCTTTCATGTCTTCCAATCTTTGAATTTTTAATTTTCTTCTCCCCATTTTTGTTTTCTCCGTGTTTCTTTAACTTCTTTTATGGATTTTAGAGTAAAATATAATGGTGTTTATAAATGTAAATAAGAATTGTAACCATTTATGATAAGAATTTATGATGATTTAAACTAATTAAATGTCACAAGATTTTCACATTTTTCGAGCATTTTTGTTGAATCATGAACCCAGGTATTGCCAAAAGTAGAGAAAAGAATTCAGTTTTTTTTTTCTTTTCTTGCCTTATGTTCTTTGTTGTATTGTACTTTCCATTTAGAGAAGATTAAAATTGTAGATGCCATATGGGGATGGGACCATATAGAGTGCTTTTGTTTTTCGTTAAATCATGTTATTAGTTTACGTATTATGCATAAAATGTGAATTTAGTCCTTTTTTATGTTAATTTGGTCAATTTTACATAATATTTTATATTATATTATTTTTTATAAAATTAAATAAAATATTTTATAAAATTAAAATCTATATTATAAACAAGGTTAAATCACCGGTTTCAAATTTTGGTGCCATTGCAAACTTAGAAGGCATAAATTCACAGTTCCTCGCATGATAATAGACTTGATCATGGGTCAGACCATCAGTCCAAGTCTGAAGGCCTACCCGAAAACTGAGTGGGTTTGGGCAAAATATAGGCCCAAAAAATGGGCATGGAAAAAAAAATAAGGTTCGTTGTAACGCCCCAAAATTTTGAATTTCGTTATTGTGAAAATATGACACAAATATTTGTCACCTTTAGTGGTTATATGTTCTAAGAGTGTTTGGGAGGTCCCAAGTTCGAGCCTTCGCTTGGGAAAATTTTGGTATTTTGAATAAATTAGGCATTACTGTTGTTCAATAGGCTTTTATTTGATTGTTGGGTAAATTACATCAGAATGAGCTTACTGGTTTGGTGGTTAAATGGTGTGTTATTATAGTGGTCTTGTGCTCGAATCCTTATACAAGAAATGGTATTATTTCTCTGCGATTTGGGAGTAGGAGGAGGCTCAGACTGGGGAATTTAGTGTTCTCGTCTTAACAATAGTTAAACACAGGGTTAGTGTTCGTGGCAAGTTGGGTTTTTGTTCATTCTTGGTTGTCAATTCGCTTGTAAATCTATTAAATTGATGTTGAGTATCTTGATTATAGGCTTTGGAGTGCTCGGGGACTATTTTAACATCAAACAAAACTAGATGTGTACCCGAAACGAAAAAAAAGGATTCGACAAAAAGCTAAAATTACTTGCTGTTTGGAGAGCAGCAGTAGGCTAAATTTGAAAATTCACTATAAATTGTGGAAATCGAATTACAGGATGAAAAAACCATGGAATTAAAGCTTATTGAGTCTAGTTTCTCATAGAAGAAACGGTGTAAGAAATGGAGTTTTAAATAATGAGGTATAATAAGCTTTGTGAGACATGGTCAGAATGAATTCCGGTTCCCTTGTTTTGACGTTGGAAAATAATAAAAAATTCGATAAAAATAATTAGGGGTTAAAATTTACATGTTTAAATTATTAATGGGTTATTTTAAATAGAAACAAATGGAAACATCATCCAGATGTTATACTAAGAGATAATTAATTTTTAGCAAAGAAGGGACGAAGCTGTCAGACAACAGAATAGGGGTAGTTTTGATGATTTTACTGTACTTATTGGCTGAACCAAAAATTCTAAAAGTTTTATGGTAAAAATGTATTTGAGTCTAGTTTCAAATACATTAAGAGAATCTTAATTCAGAATTCTGTAGCTAAAGATATAAATAATTTAGTAACAGTGACTCAAGTAGACAACTTTGAAGGAGCATATAAGTAAATAGTGAAAACATATATGAATAATTAACTAGCACGGGTTACATTAAAAATGGATCACATGGCCAAAGCCAATTTGGGCCGAGTGCACCATATGGGCGTGTGAGCCCATTTTTCTAAAAAGTTCAGTAAGGTTGCATGGGTCGCCCAAGTCGACTGTGGACTTACTGTACGGTCGGTAAGCTTTATTTAGACCCTTATATGTGTGATTTGTCTGTCTGATTTCTATACCACACATGAATTATGGTATCTGAATGTATGTACTATTAATTGCATAATGGCATGACATATTTTGCATGTTGCATTGCATCGGGGTGGGTTGATGTTATTTGGAGGAAGTGTCTGAAAGGCTATTAAGCCTGTTATCTGGCAGCTCAGCTGCAACCTTCTGATTATGTGCCGCATTTTGGTACATCATGGTATGTAGGGATGGGTGGGTTGATTTAATCCCCATATGGTGTGTAGGGTGGGACGGAGATGGTATGTAGAGGCTGGTGGGTAGGATTTTGATTTACTGTATCTGTATTTTGCAACTGGTATAGGTCAAGGCCCTAATGTATTTCTGAGACTGTATCTTAATGGGCTAAGGCTAAAACTGATTCTGTGATGGACACAGGTCAAAGACTGTATCTAACTAAATTCTTTTGATCATATATATGCATGTTTTCCGTAGGGATTACACACTTAGTTTGTGAAAACGCACCCTTTCTCTATTTAATTTGTACAGGTAATCCCCAAACTTGACGAGTCGATACAACAGAAGACTCGATGTTGGCCATAAATAAATTTTAGACTGTTTTCTGTTAATGCCTAGAATTTATTACTTATTTGGGGTTTTTGATGTATTTGCTGGACTATGGACTGGTTGGCTTTATATTTGGGACTTTATACTGTTTTTTATGATTTTTTTTAAAAACTACAACTCCACAAAACACGATTTGTTTTCTAAAAACTAAGATTTTTCATAAATAGAAATGATTTTTCCCTAAATTAATTGGTTACAAAAGCTTTCGCTAAGTGACAAGTTTTAAAGCAAATCAACTAGTTTTTTTTGAATTAAATAAAAGCTAACTTACTGTAACGATCTTTAAACTCGACAATCTTGTCTTCAAACCCCTTTCCATGGACATCGTCAGCTTCGGCCATAATATCTAGGCTGGGTTTGGGGTGTTACATTTAGTGGTATCAGAGCCAGGTTGAAAAACTCGGCTGTGGATTATGGGTTTGATAAAAATTGGGCTTTCAAAAAAAATAATTGATTTCCAAAAGATTTCAAATGTTTTTACTGAATAAGTGGTACACCAAGTCTCTGGCGCCGATCTGGTAAGTATTCTGAACGATGATTTGTTTTAAACTAAAACTACTATAGGTAGTAAACTGTACTGAAAACACTTTAGTTAGTGTATATTAAAAATTATAGAGAAACTAGAAACTGTAGTGAGACTGCGATTTACGAAAACGAACTTTGAAGAACCAATACTATTTTACATAAAACATTTGTTAATCAACACTGGAACTGTAACTGATTCATAAAACTTATAATACCAGATAAATTTGATTAGATATGAGCATAAAAGGTATCTGCACACGGGGTACTAGAGGCCGAGGTAGAGGCGTAGAAGGGTTAGAGCTGAGTCATCTTTGTTAAGAAGCATGCAGAATCTAAATACGAGTGAGACGCCGGTTTTACTTGCTACAGAGACTGGGTCTCATGATCGCATGGCCGGGGACGACGCCTTGTCCCAGCCTATACTGAGGATATTAGAAAGGGTCGCTAGGACCAACATTGGATCTGGGGGTTGAGGGTCGGTTACGGAACTACTCCAGTCCATTAGGCTGAGCTATTCAGGGGTGTCACTGGAGTCACCCCTAACGTGGCCGAATATTGGATGGAGGCCACAGAAAGAATCATGGACGATCTGGACTTTACCCTTAAACAGAAATTAAAAGGGGTTGTTTCCTTGCTTTGCGGTGAAGCATACCAATGGTGGCTGACCGTTAAGGAGGGCACTCAGCTCGAACGACTGACTTGGGATTTCGATAAGTCATCTTTTCAAGGTAAATATGTGGGGGAAATCTGTTAGAGTTAGCAAACTATACAGGGATGATCCTTTAGAGGTTCAAGGGACAGTATTTCTGGCTGATTTGATGGAGCTTCTGTTTGGGGAGTTTGATATGATATTGGGGATGGATTGGTTGGTCAAGCATCATGCCAGTTTGGACTGTGCGACTAAAAAGGTTGTATTGAGAACTGAAAAGGGTATTGAAGTAGTTGTGATTGGGGAACGTCGGAATTACTTGGCTAACATTATCTTTGCACTGGTAGTTGAGAAACTGGTTCACAAGGGGTGTGAGACATATTTGGCCTACGTAAGTGTTTCCGCTTCGTGAGACTCTACTTTTAAGGACATCAGAACTGTGAGAGATTTTTTGGACGTCTTTCCTGAGGAGCTACCGGGTTTCCTCCAAATTGGGAAGTGGAGTTTGGGATTGAGCTTCTCTCTGGTGTCTATTGCTCCCTATTGAATGGCACCGACGGAGCTTACGGAGCTCAAGGCTCAAATTTAGGAGTTATTGGATCGTGGGTTCATCTGCCCTAGTGTGTCCCCGTGGGGAGCACCAGTATTGTTTGTTAAGAAAAAGGATGGATCCATGAGGATGTGTATCGACTACCGACAACTAAATTAGTTGACTATTAAGAACAAGTATCCACTTTCGAGGATTGATGATTTGTTTGACCAATTTCGAGGGGCGTTTCTATTCTTCAAAATTGACTTACATTCTGGGTATCATCAGTTGAGGGTTAAGGAGGCTGATGTATATAAGACGGCATTTAGGACTCGTTATTGTCACTACGAGTTCCTAGTGATGCCATTTGGACTGACTAATGCACAGACAACTTTCATAGATCTGATGAACCGAGTGTTTCAGCCCTACCTGGATCGGTTTGTAGTGGTGTTCATCGATGACATATTGGTTTATTTGTAGACTAAGGATGAGAATGACGAGCACCTTAGGATTGTTCTTCAGATTTTGAGGGAAAAACAGCTCGATGCTAAGTTCAGCAAGTGCCAGTTCTGGTTACGTGAAGTAACATTTCTGGGTTATGTGGTGTCTGCTGAGGGGATTCGAGTCGATCCTTGAAAAATTGAGGTTGTATTAGACTGGAAGCAGCCTAAGAATATGTCTTAGATCTGCAGCTTTTTAGGGCTAGCAGGTTATTACCGACGGTTTGTGGAAGGATTTTCATTGATCGCAGCACCCTTAACTAAGCTATTACGTAAAGGTGTACCGTTTGACTGGACTAATGCGTAGCAAGAGAGCTTTGAGAAGCTTAAGATCGCTTCGACTCAGCTCTGCTTTTGGTACAACTGAACTCGAAATGAGTTCACAGTTTATAGTGATGCATCATATGTCGGTTTGGGATGTGTGTTGATGCTGGATGGTAAGGTGGTTGCATATGCGTCTCGTCAGACTAAGACACACGAGGTAAACTATCTGAAGCACGATTTGGAGTTGCCCGCCGTAGTCTTTACATTGAAAATCTGGAGGCATTATCTGTACAGTGAGAAGTGTATTATCTACACTAATCAGAAGAGCCTCAAGTATCTCCTCACTTAGAAGGAGGTAAATCTTAGGCAGCGTAGATGGGTTGAGTTGCTTAAGGATTATGATTGTACCATTGAGTACCATCCCGGCAAGGCCAATGTGGTGGCCGATGCGTTAAGCCATAGGGCTATGACCGATCTGAGAGCGATGTTCACTCGATTTAGCTTATTCGACGATGGAAGTCTGTTGGCAGAACTTCAGGTCAAACCGACATGGATTGAACAGATTCGGGGTAAAAAATTGGGGGATAAGTCTCTCAGGTTGTGTTTTCGTCAGGTTGAGAATGGCGGCACTACTGATTTTGGGATAAACAGTGATGGGGTACTTTGTTTCCGCGATAGGATTTGTGTACCGAATGATGAGGATTTAAGGTAGTAGATTCTAAGAAAAGCGCATGGTAGTCCCTATACTATGCATCTCGGTGGGAACAAGATGTACCGAGATCTTCAGGAATCGTACTGGTGGCCAGGGTTGAAGCGTAAGGTTACCGACTTCGTTGCTCGCTGTTTGACTTGTAAGCAGGTTAAGGCTGAGCATCAGTTACCTTCGGGTTTGCTGCAGCCAGTTAAGATACCGTTATGGAAATGAGAGCGAGTAACGATGGACTTCGTTAGTGGCTTACCTCTAACACCCACTAAGAAGGATTCTGTCTAGGTCATCGTGGATCGATTGACCAAGTTTGCTCACTTCATCCTGGTAAGGAAAAACTTTTCTTTTCAGAAATTAACTAAGCTCTACATATCTGAAATAGTGAGACTGCATGGGGTACCTGTCTCGATCGTTTCTGATCGGGATTCTCGTTTCACGTCTCGGTTCTGTAAGAAGCTTCATGAGGCTCTGGGTTCAAGATTAAACTTCAGTACTACTTTCCATCCTCAGACAGATGGTCAGTCAGAGAGGGAGATTCAGATACTGGAGGAGTACTTGCCGTTAGTGGAGTTTGCCTACAATAATAGCTTCCAGTCTAGCATCCAGATAGCACCTTACGAGGCACTGTACGGTCGTAATGTCGCACTCCATTATTTTGGACTGAGTTGGGTGAGTGACGTGTTTTGGGTCTTGAGTTGGTCTGTGAGACAGAGGATAAGGTTGGATTGATTCGGGATCGGTTGAAAGCAGCTTCTGATAGGCAGAAATTGTATGCAGATTTGAAGAGGTGTGAGATCGAGTATTTTGTGGGCGACTTAGTTTTTCTCAAGGCTCGCCATGGAAAAAAGTTCTGAGGTTCGGTCACAAGGGAAAGCTGAGCCCTTGGTTTATTGGACCTTACCGCATTCTAAAATGTTTGGGACTTGTCACTTATCAGTTGGAGTTACCTTCAGAGTTGGACCACATTCATGATGTTTTTCACATCTCGATGTTGAGTCGCTACCTCTCTGATCCCACACATGTTGTTTCTGTTGAGGAGATTGAGGTTAGGCCAGACTTGACCTTCGAAGATGAGCCGGTTCAGATTCTAGAGCGTGATGTAAATTTCCTTCAAAAAAAGTCTATTCCCTTAGCGAATGTTCTGTGGCGTAATCATAGCACTGAGGAGGCCATGTGGGAGCCTGAAGATGCGATGCGTCAGCAACATCCTCATATGTTATGATTAGGTAAATTTTCAAGGACGAAATTTTCTTTTAGGGGGTAGAGTTGTAACGCCCCAAAATTTTTAATTTCGTTATTGTGAAAATATGACACAAATATATGTCAGCTTTAGTGGTTATGTGTTCTAGGAGTATTTGGGAGGTCCTAAATTCGAGCCTTCGCTTGGGAAAATTTTGGTATTTTGAATGAATTAGGCCTTACTCTTGTTCAGTAGGCTTTTATTTGATTGTTGGGTAAATTACATCAGAATGGGCCTACTGGTCTGGTGGCTAAATGGTGTGTTATTATTGTGGAGGTCTTGTGTTCGAATCCCTTTGCAGGCAAGTGTATTCTTTTTTTGCTCAGATTTTGGGATAGAGTTGTGTAATAGGGGGATTCTGAGTAGTGAATGTATAGTGGGAATTAGGGAAGAAGATTAAGGGATTTTGGGGGTTATTGGGATTTTATTTTATTTTTTTCCCATAACCGAATTTTGACTCTCTTTTCCAAAAAATTTCTACCGTCTATTCTTCTCCCTCTCCTCTTGCCGAAATTCTCTGAGTTTTTCCATCTTTCTCTTTTTTTCTTCTTGATTTTTCCATAATCCATTTATTTTCCTTCGTTTTCGCTCGCGGTTGGTGCTCGCTTAGTTTTGGTAAGTGTTTCTCTTCTTTTCTGACATGACTTTCTTAGCGACTGAAGTGGTAATGTTTTTTCTCTACGATTTGGGCGTAGGGGGAGACTCGGACTGATGAATTCAGTGTTCTCGTCATAACAATAGTTAAACGAAGGGTTATTGTTGGTGGTAAGTTGGGTTTCTATTCGTTCTTGGTTGTCAATTCACTTGTAAATCCATTAAATTGGTGTTGAGTATCTTTATTATAGGCTTTGAAGTGCTTGGGGACTATTTTAGCATCAAACTAAACCAGGTGTGTACCTGAAACGCAAAAAAAAAATGGATTCAGCGAAAAGTCAAAATTGCTTGCTGTTTGGACAACAGTAGTAGGCTAAATTTGAAAAATCACCATAAATTGTGGAAATCGAATTAGAGGATGAACGAAATATGGAATTAAATATTATTGAGTCTAGTTTCTCATAGAAGAAACGGTGTAAGTAATGGAATTTTAAATCGTAAGGTATAATAAGCTTTGTGAGACATGGTCAGAATGAATTCGGGTTCCCCTGTTCTGACTTTGGAAAATCATCAAAAATTGGAGTAAAATAATTAGGGGTTAAAATTTACATTTTTAAATTATCAATGAGTATATTTTCAATAAAAATAAATGGAAACATCATCCAGATATTGTACTAAAAGATAAATAATTTTTAGCAAAGAAGGGATGAAACTGTCAGACAGCTGAACAGGAGTTGGTTTGAAGATTCTACTGTACTTATTGATTGAACCAAAAATTCTAAAAGTTTTATGGTAGAAAGGTATTAAAGTCTAGTTTTAAAGACATCAAGTGAATCTTAATTCGAAATTCTGTAGCTTAAGATATAAATAATTTGGTAATAGTGACTAAAGTAGACAACTTTGAAGGAACATATAAGTAAATAGTGAAAACATATATGAATAATTAACTAGCACGGGTTACATTAAAAATGGATCACATGGCCAAGGCCAATTTGGGCCGAGTGGGCCACATGGGCGTGTGAGCCTATTTTTCTGAAAAGTTCAGTAAGGTTGCACGGGTCGGCCAAGTCGACTGTGGACCTACTATAGGGTTGGTAAGCTTTACTTAGACCCCTATATGTGTGATCTATCTATCTGATTTCTATACCGAGCATGACTTATGATATCTGAATGTATGTACTATTAATTCCATAATGGTATGACATATTTTGTATGTTGCATTGCATCGGGGTGGGTTGATAATATTTGGAGGAAGTGTCTGAAAGGCTATTAAGCCTGTTATCTGATAGCTCAGCTTCAACCTTCTAATTATGTGTCGCATTTCGGTACAGCATGGTGTATAGGGATGGGTGGGTTAATTTAATCTCCACATGGTGTGTAGGATTGGACGAAGATGGTGTGTAGAGGCTGGTGGGTAAGATTCTGATTTACTGTATCTGCATTTTGCAACTGATATGGGCCAAGGCCGTAATGTATTTCTAAGACTGTATCTGAATGGGCTAAGACCCAAACTGATTCTGTGATGGGCACAGGCCACAGACTGTATCTAGCTAAATTCTGTTTATTATCTGTATGCATGTTTTCTGTGGGGATTACACATTGAGTTTGCGAAAACTCACCCTTTCTCTGCTTCATCTGTACAGGTAATCCCCAAACATGATGGGTCGGTGCAGCGGAAGACTTGACAGTGGCCACACGTAAATTTTAGACTGTTTTCCGTTAATGCCTAGAATTTATTACTTATTTGTGGTTTTTGATGTATCTTCTGGACTATGGACTGGTTGGATTTAAATTTTGGACTTTATACTGTTTTTTATGGATTTTTTTTTAAATTGCAACTCCACAAAACATGGTTTTTTTTTCTAAAAACTAAGGTTTTTCGTAAATAGAAATGATTTTTCCCTAAATTAATTGGTTACAAAAGCTTTCGCTAAGTGACAAGTTTTAAAGCAAATCAACTAGTTTTTTTTTTGAATTAAATAAAAGCTAACTTACTGTAACGGTTTTTAAACTCAACAATCTTGTCTTCAAATCCCTTTCTATGGACATCGAAAGATTCAACCATAACGTCTAGGTCAGTTTTGGGGTGTTACATTCGTTTTCTAAAAGGGTTGTGCCTCAGGTAAGAATTTGTAACACGTCAAAATATAAGGGGGTTAGAGGAAATAAATAATCAAATATTAGAATAGGTTTGATCGATAAGTTGTTAGTGCACTCCCTAAAGGTCTTATGTTCTATCCATTCCAATTCCATTTATTTTGTTTTAATTTTTAGCAAACAAGGATGAAAATCGTACTAAAATAAATATTATTTGGGTTGAAAACTTAAAGTGTGGGCAACAACCCAATGGATAAGCATTTACTCCCTTTCCCTTGCATAGTCAGGTTTGAACCACCCTAACCTCAAACCACCCCTTTTATTTTTATTCTAAATTTTTCTTTAAATTTTAGGCCCAAAACTTTGGGAAAATTTCTACTGACGCCTTAGGGTTCCCAAACCCTAGATTTTTAATCCAACTTCTCCTAATTGAACTAGGATTCTGTTTTCTCTTCAAAACCGAATAGAATTTCTTTCACCTCCTTATTTATTCTCTTCTTTCCTCTCTTTTACATGAAATTTTACATTCCAAATCCTAGCCAAGAATCGGTAAGTACGCCTTAAATCTCGATGTTTAGATATCGAACCACTATATAACTTCTATCTAACGATAATATTGTGATAAATTAAATGATCTTTCTCAATTCTTGATAAATCTTTCGTTCATGCCATTTAATATTGATAAATCTTGAAAATCGTTATTAATTCTTGCGTAAATGTCGTTTGAAGGACTCAAGTTAGGTACCTTGGATCAGATTGGAACGTGAGTAACGTCGCTTGAGATCTTGAAGACATGTGTCTATTTTTTACAAGAAAATTGGGGCTAATTGTGCCCTGAGATAGGGCCACACGGCTATGTAGGCCACCCCTATAGACCACACGACCCCTTACACGACCATGTTCGCCTGAAACCCTAAGTTTTTCAATTCTCACACGGTTAACCACACGACCGTGTACCCTATCAACATGATCCAGGGCTTCCCACATGGTTCGATCTCATGGTTGTGTGTCTCTTGTAACTCAGAATTTACAATTTTTCCCCTATTTTTTAGATTTTACAATTTTACCCCTATTTTTCAAATTTTACCCTTTTTCCATTATTTTTCAAATTTTACTGATTTGAACCTATTTTCTAGATTTTACAATTTTGCCCCTACTTTTAAGATTATATAGTTTTGCCGCTATTTTTCAAATTTTACAATTTTATCCCCTATTTTACAAATTTTACTGCTTTTGACCTAGAATTTTATGATTTGTTTAGATTAGTTCCCGATATTATGATTTATGTTAAAATCCATGATTGATTAATTTTTATAGTATTTATATAAATATTTGCATAAACTGTGAACAATACATATGACTATTGTACCTAAATGTGGGATTGAAACTACAACATGCCTTATGTTACTGTTAAGCCAAATGCTTAATAAGCATGACTATTTGCTACTGAGTTGATATGCTATAAGCATATTATTTTCTTCTATATTAAATTATAATAAGCATATTGATTGCTATCGTATTATTCTGTTGAAAGCATAATTAAATGCTACCCTATTGATTCGTTTGAGCTTACCATATTGCATTACATTGGGTGGGAAGATGTGTACGGAGCAGTTTATTTGCAAATTTTGCTGTGTACCCACATCCCATTGACAATGTTTATCTTTTATTGCAAATTCGTTGTACGTCCACGACCCATTGACAACTTTTACTTGCAATAATGTTGCGTGTCTACATCCCAGTGGTAGATTTTATCTGCAAAACTAGTGGTGGTTAAACCACAACCTGGTGTGTAGGTGGTTGGAGTTCAAGGGAACTCCCATTGTGGTGTGTAGCAGGGGGAGGGGGTAGAGTCTTTTTTGTTAAGACAAAACTGTATGGCATTCATAAAACAAGTGCATACAATCTGGATTCTCCATGATGACATTTTTATACTTATGTATAATTGTTTTAGTGAACTAAAATACCGATATTCAAAAATTGCTATTATGAATCCTGAGATACTATTATGGTTAATCTGAAATACCGATACTCTGATTTGTTGGTTATCTGTAATTATTTTATGTTATTATTTAGTATGGCTTATTGACTGTTTACAGTGTTTTTATTGTGATGGAACTCACACTGAGCTTCATTCCTCACTCCCTTTTTAATTTTCACCTTTTCAGATAACAAACCAGGTTAGTATGTGGAAACGACATTCAAAGGGGATCGACTCAGATATGTTTTTCTATATAAATATTTTAGATTTATTATTTGATATGTGAATTGATGTTTATGAACAAAGATTAAATGCATAAGAACAATAATTAAATGTGTGTATTTGTGGATACTTTGGCCTTGTGACCTCATGAAACCATTGGATATAGTTGGCATGCCATAGGATTGTGAGCACTCACCTTTGTGTTTTGTGATTTGGGCATTGAAGACCTGGGATAGATTGGATGGATACAAGAATGTTGAGCCAAGCTCTATTCACCATGATATGTTGGTTTGTTGGAGAGTGGTTAGCTTTATTCTACACTTATGTGACATGTTAGACTCTTTTAGTCATTGGTGTGGTGGAGATCCGTATATCCAATGTGTGGTGATAGATCCCACTTTTATGTTTCATGTTTCCAAGTTGTCAAATCATCATTAATTAACTAATACATGAAATTGTTGTGTGTAAATGCATGTGAATATATAAGCGAGACTTGTGGGTTATTAAAGCATGAATACATTATTTTTTCTTGATGAATTATCGTAAAATGAATTATATATATATGAGTTGAGTGAAATTGCATCTTAGAGTATATACTAGTTTTATGAATTAATGAAGCATGAACACATGATTTTGACTCGATTAGAACATGGTTGTGAATGTGCGGTAGTATACTCTTAATTAACCTTTGATATTGTGTATGCTTTGTGGTTATTCCAACATTTACTGAGCTACTTTAAGCTTACCCACTCTTTTCTAAACTTTGCAGATAGTTAGTGTTTTCGGTGTGAACGATGTGGAATTCCAAGGAAGTGGTCCAAGTTAGACTTAGTAATTGAGTAGGTGATATTATTATTTGTTGAAATTTGGAAATAAAGGCAATGTGGTTAGAACTTTGGCTAGTTATTATTATGTTTTTGTTGGTTTAGTATGATTGTGAACTTCAAGAATTTTTACTTGGTAATTATTATTATTTTTAATTGTTATCACCATGATTTGGATCGACAAGGTAAAGATGTTGTGTTGACTATGTTTTGGGTAAATTTGATGCTTGATATTGTGATGGTCAATGCATGTTAGAATAGAGATATGTTGAGCATGCTTAATACTTTGTTTTGTTGTGTTTTTGCAAATCTGAGTAGTGGTATCGATACTCGGGACATATATATCGATACCTCAGAGTTGGATTGTATCTTTGTGAAGTCAGTGGCTTAATTTGGTATCGATACCCATTCACGAGTATCGATACTCGGGGTGAAAATACTGATACCTTTGCACATGTATCAATAAAGTGTTCTTCCCTGTAATGACCTTTTTCAGACCGTTCTAAACCAGTATTGTCGTCATCTAAATTTGCGACAAACTGAAATTTGCAATTTTGTTGAACTGCTCAATATTAAACCTTGATGATGCCATCTCGGAACGAGTTGATTGCAAAAATCAAACTAGCTCAGATACCAGTTTGTAGGGGATAAACCCGGTTAAGCAACAAACCAAGTGAATGAAATAAGAATAAAAAAGATCGAACACACAAATTTTACGTGGAAAAACTCCTCAAGAAAGGATAAAAAACCACGAGCAAAAGAAGATTTCACTATAATAAAGGAGAATAAAAAGGATGGAGAGAATTAAAAGAAAAACTCGAAGACCCACAATAAAAACCCTTCAAAACAAAGAACAAAATTTCTCAATCTAAATAATTTTTTGTTGTGTAAAACCTAGAGTAATTAAGGCTTATTTATAGGTTGAAATTTGTAGCATATATGACTACAACAACTCTAGGTTAATTAGAGCTTAAGTAGGAAACTAAAAATATTGTTTAACTAGGAGAAGAAAAGCTAAAGATAAATTTTGGTCAAAATAAGAGGCATTCTTACACACTTTATTTTTGATTAAATGCTAAATTTAAGAATTGTTAATGCCGTTAAAATTCTTTTCAAATTTAGGATTATTACAATGCCATTTTTTTGTCACATGGCCACCAAATGAGGATTTTAAAAAAATAGGATGTTTGAAGAGCGAATTTAATAGAATAATTTTAAAGGTATTAACAATTGGATATAAGTTTTAAATTCAAAAGTAGAGGACTAAATTCTTGAAAATTAAATTATAAAGAATAAATTTTAAATGTAAAAATAGTACAGAATTTGGAGCATATTGTTTTAAATCCATAATTTAGGCAAAAATAGTTAAACCAACTCAAAGCGTGGGATATGAACCATACTAGTAAAATTTAATCGTATACCTCTGTCATCATCTGATTTTTTATCATGATTTTATGAAACCAACTTTAGTAGATTGAAGTCAATAAGACCTTGGCTTAGTTGACAAAAGCGGAGGCTTTGGCTCTTAAATACCTAAATTTGAGATCCACAATGCACAATTAAAATGTGTGGGTCTCTAAGTTCTACCTTGAGTTGTTGCTTTGTGTGGACTTTAATTTAGATAGTTAATCAATAATTTGAATTGATCCAGTTCTTAATTTGTGCTATAATATTTTGACTGGAGAAATTTATCATTTGGATATATTAGTTTTAATAATAACAATTAGGAACAATGAAGGTGAAAAATTTTAAATTTATTTAAAAATTGTAATATATCTTTAATTGAAGCTAAAACTAAAAAAAATACATGGAGGTTTCGAACCACAATTAAAAACACCTTTGCAATCAAATAGTATTCTTAATTTTATATAAATTTTAAAAACTTTGAATAGTAACAAGTGTTAGATGCAATGATAAAATACATTACACTTTCAAAAAAGAAATCATATTCCCATCCAAAATATGACATTGTTCAAAAGGATTGCCATAAACTTTGAACAAGTTATTTACATTCCATAAAAATTTATTGGTTCCACCAAAAGATAAAAAATCTTAGACATGATGCTAAAATTTTAATTAATTGTATTAAAAAACTCATTTATTTCTCACCATAATAAAAGATGAGACTGGAAATTCAAAACCCTTTGAAGACATATTGTCCAAGAACAAATTTTGGTGATACATATTTTCTAAACCAAATTATTTTCTTTAGAGTTCATTTATCATAATTTTCAAACATTGCATTAATAAAAATCATAAGTATTGAAAGGAAATCATAGATTAAATTTCCAGGTTCTCATTCTTTTGCACAATAAAAAAACCTCATATATTAGGTATTTTACATATAGTTGAAAAATGAGTAAATAATTTCATGCTTATTGAAAGACCAACCTCTAAATCTCTTTCGCTGCTTTTTTGCTCCATTGCTAATTGATTCTGCGAAAAACAAAACAAAACAAAACAACTTGTTAACTTTCATGCTCAATACATTCATGCATTAAACCTTTTTTCCAGACCCAAAATTTTAAAATTTATTATCATAATATTTATAGATTAGAAAGAAAAAAGGTACCTTCATGTTTCTAAGTTCATTAAGAGATTCAATGAGATAATCCTCCATAAACTCTATTTGGTTTAGGTCCACAATAATTTCTAGGTTTTTCAAACCCCTATCATTGGAATATCACATAATTTATAATTAGAATATTTGATCATCTATTATACCACGATTCATGTGTTGATATGTGCTTAATATCGACAATTGACATTTGTGTACATAATTAAAATCTTTAAACACTAGAATATTGAAACCTCAGTATCTTGATCTTCTCAATAAGTTTGTCCTTCAGCTTTTGCAGTTGATCTTCATATAACTAGAGAAAAAAATGGATTAAAAACTAATAAAAAAGAGAAAAAAAATTGTTATGTTCTCAACTTTAGGAACTCATTTTCCTTGAGGGTATGAACATTTCTATTACGGGCCAGGCTTAATGGATCAAACTCTAACTCCCAATTTACATAAGATTTCTTCGACATCTTCTTTAAAAAAAATTGATTTTAACTGTGGAAGAAATGAAATTATAAAATCAAAAATCCTAAATCGAGACTAGGTACCGAGACGTACCTTCATTGTATGGGCCCTCCTAGCGAAAAAAAAGAAAAAGAAATTTTAGCTCTTCAATTCTTTTTTAAAAAAAGGAAAAAAACTATTTTATTAATTTTCTTTACCTTTCCTCGCGCTCTACGAATAGCATATTTGAGACTTTCTGAAGAATGTTATATAAGCCACTATTTTGACAATTTTTTTCAAAAAATAAAATATAAAAAATTTTCAAAAAATAAAATTTAAATTTTTTTCAAAAAAATGAAATCAAAATTAAATAAGATTACTTGGGGTTTTGACCAACAAAAAGGGTTGGCTTACCGGTGGGGGAAGACAGTAAAATAACAAGTTCAACATCACACAATATAGAAAGCTCTTTTGCTTTCTTAAGAATTCCTCTTTTTCGCTTTGAATATTTTGTTTGTCTTGCTTTCATGTCTTTCAATCTTTGAATTTTTAATTTTTTTCTTCCCATTTTTGTTTTCTCTGTGTTTCTTTAACTTCTTTTCTGGATTTCATAGTAAAAAAATAATGGTGTTTATAAATGTAAATAAAAATTGCAACCATTTATGATAAGAACTTATGGTAATTTAAACTAATTAAATGTCACAAGTTTTCACATTTGTTGAGCGTTTTTGTTGAATCATGAACCCATGTATTGCCAAAAGTAGAGAAAAAATTCAGTTTTTTTTTCTCTTTTCTTGCCTTATGTTCTTTGTTGTATTGTACTTTCCATTTAGAGAAGACTAAAATTGAAGATGCCATATGGGGATGGGACCACATAGAGTGCTTTTGTTTTTGGTTAAATCATGTTATTAGTTTATGTACTATGCATAAAATGTGGATTTAGTCCTTTTCTTAATTTTATTTGGTCAATTTTACATAAAATTTTATATTATATTTTTTATAAAATTAAATAAAATATTTTATACAATTAAAATGTATATTATAAACAAATTTAAATCATCGTTTTTAGATTTTAGTGCCATTGCAAACTTAGAAGGTATAAATTCACTGTTACTCGCATGATAGTAAACCTGATCATGGATCAAACCATTCGTCCAGGCCTGAAGGCCTATCCAAAAAGTTAGAGGGTTTGGGCAAAATATAAACCTGAAAAATAGGCTTGGACAAAAAATAAGGTTCGTTTTCTAAAAGGGTTGTGCCTCAGGCAACAATTTGTAACACCTCAAAATATAAGGGGTCAGATGAAATAAATAATCAAATAATTGAATAGGTTTAATGGTGTAGTTGTTAGTGCACTCCCTAAAGGTATTAGGTTCTATTCACACCTCTCCCGTTTCTTTCCTTTTAATTTTCAACATACAAGGATAAAAATCATACTAAAGTAAATATTATTTGGGTTGTAAACTTAATAAGTGTGGGAAACAGCCTAATGGTTAAGTATTTACACTATTTTCCTTACATAGCCAAGTTTGAATCACCTCAACCTCGAACTATATCCCTTTTATTTTTATTCTAAATTTTTCTTTCAATTTTAGGCCCAAAACTTCTCCTAATTGAACTAGTATTATGTTTTCTCTTCAAAACATAATAGAATTTATTTCACCTCCCTATTTACTCTCTTCTTTCCTCTCTTTTACATCAAATTTTACATTCCAAATCCTAGCCAAGAATCAGTAAGTATGCCTCAATCCCGATGTTTAGATCTCAAATCAATATAAAAATTTTATCTAATGATAATCTTGTGATCGATTAAATGATATTTCTCGGTTCTTGACAAATCTTTCGTTCATGTCATTTAATTTTGATAAATCTTGAAAATCATTATTAATTCTTGCGTAACTGTCATTTGAAAGACTCAAGGTAGATACCCTGAATCAGATTGGAATGTGAGTAACGTCGATCGAGATCACAGAGACATGTCTCTATTCTTTTACAAGCAAATTAGGGCAAATCGTGCCTCGGGATAGGGCCATACGGCCATGTAGGCCACTCGTGTGGACCACACAACCCATCACACGACCATGTTCCCTTGATAGGACCCTAGGTTTTCCGATTCTTACACGACCTCATTCTGTCACACGGTTGTGTACCCCTTCCACATGATCCAGGGCTTTCCATACAGTTCGATCACTTGGCTGTGAGTCCCTTGTAACTCAAAATTTATAGTTTTGCCCCTATTTTTCAAAATTTATCATTTGCCCTTATTTTTCAAATTTTACCGTGTTTACCCTATTTTTAGATTTTAAATTTTTTCTCTTATTTTTAAAATTTTATATTTTTGCCCCTATTTTTCAAATTTTACAATGTTATCCCCTACTTTACAAATTTTACTATTTTGACCCAAAATTTTATGATTTGTTCAGTTTAGTCCTCTTTGAATCCTAAATTATTTTAATGTTTAATTTTGTTCTATTAACTCCCGATAGTATGATTTATGTTAGAATCCATGATTGATTAAATTAATATAGTATTTATATACATGTTTGCATGGACTGTGGAAAGTACATATGACTATTGTAACTAAATTTGTGATTTTACATACAACATACCTTATGTTACTGATAAGTCGAATACTTAATAAGCATGACTATTTGCTACTGAGTTGATCTGTTATAAGCATATTATTTGCTTCTATATTAAACTATTATAAGCATATTGATTGCTATCGTATTATTCTGTTGAAAGCATAATTAAATGCTACCCTATTGATCCGTTTAAGCTTACCATATTGCATTGCATTGGGTGGGATGATGTGTACGAAGGAAGAATTGAAAGTTTATCTACAAATTTTTCTATGTACCCACAGCCCAGTGGTAGTGTTTGTCCTTGTATTGAAAATTTGTTGTACATACACAACCTATTGGCTGCTTTTACCTGGAATAATGTTGTGCGTCTACATCCCAATGGCAGTTTTTATCTGCAAAACCAGTGGTGGTTAAACGACAGCCTAGTGTATAAGTGGATGGAGTTCAAGGGAACTCCCATTGTGGTGTGTAGCAGTGAGGTAGAATCTTTTCTGTTAAACCAAAATTGTATGGCATTCATAAAACATGTGCATACAATCTAGATTCTTTGTAATTTCATATTTATACTTATGTATAAATTTTTGAGTGAACTGAAATACCAATATTAAAAAATTGTTGTTATGAATTCTGAGATACTATTGATGGTTAATCTGAAAAACCGATACTCTGATTTGCTAGTTATATGCAATTATTTTGTGTTATTATTTAGTATGACTTATCAACTGTTTGCATGGGTTTTCTTGTGATGGAACTCACACTGAGCTCCATAGCTCACTCTCTTTTTAATTTCTACTTTTTCAGATAACCCACCAGGTTAGGATGCAGACACGAAATTTGAAGGGGCTCGACTCGGATATGTTTTTCTATATAAATATTTTAGATTTATTATTTGATAATTTGTTATTCGGAGATTGTATGGATTTATTTTTGAACTGTCGCATGAGATTTAGGTTTCGGGTTTGTTTTCATTTTGCATGACACTTAATTTAATTTCTTATAACAACATGTTATGATTATTAATTAGTATGCATGAACCCCGATTTTTATTAAGAATGAATAAATATTACTTTTCCACCGCTAAATTTGTTAAGACTTTTTATTAAGACTTTTCAATTTTTATTAAGACTTTTTTAATGTAGTTTCAATTTGTTGGGCAACATTTATTTTAATGTTTTTAGTGTATTTGATGTATTATATTTTAAAATTTTTTTATATAAAAAAATTTAACACGGAGGAGCTGGGATCGGATTTAACATTTTTATCTAGGCCAAGCTTCGACAAAATTTTAGGCCCAGTTTTTTAGCCAGGCTCGGGCTTAAATAATGGGCCAAAAATTGGAATCGACCAACCTCAAACCCAACCCGACCCATAATTACTTCTACTCGGTAGCTTAGGCTTCATTTGGGATGAAAGCAACATTTCTCGGAAACATACTATTATATTACTAAGTATATCAAGTGAACATATATATATATGTATATGTATATATATTATATTACATGGTTGATTCTCGTCACGATGTGGTGGCAATTTTAGATTTTCTTCGGTTATCGCAGCTGCACTAGTAAACGTTGACACTTGCAGAACGTATAGGCTACGCTTTTTTTGTCCTCTCATCATAGCAAAAGCCCCGCCAAAAAATTTTAATCTATTTGACTCAATGACTATCCTGCAACCATTTGAATCCAAAATTCCCAAACAGATAAGATTTTTCTTTAAATTAGTAACATACGTGACATCTGAAAATGTCTGAATAATTCCTTTGTGGATCCTAATTTGAACAGTTATGATTCCAAATGTTTTACATGGAGAGTTATTTCCCATTAGCACAACTCCGCCCTCAACTGAACTGTACGTGGAGAACCAATCCTTGTTAGGACACATGTGATAGGAGCACCCTGAATCTAAGATCCATTCAGAAGTAAGATAAGAGTTTTTTCTCGTTGACACCAACAAGAAATCATCACCTCCGTCCTCAGCTACACTAGCATCAGCAACTTTAGCTTTCTACTTATCTTTCTCGTCATTTTCATCATCCCTTTTGATTTTATTTTGAAGTTTCCAACATTCTGCCTTAACATGGCCTACCTTTATACAATAGCCACAATATTTCTCACGATTTTTGTATTTGGACCTTACTTTAGACTTGTTTCGATATGTCTTTCTAGTTTGTTTTCTACCTCTTGCAACTAGAACTGAGACTTACCCGTCTGATTTTTGTTTGGGCCTAACTCATTATCGAGTTTATCCTCGCTCAGAAGATTTCTGTTCACATCCTTGAACAAGAGGTTGTCTTTCCCATATATTTGCGTTCCCTTGAAAGTTTTGTAAGAAGAGGACAAAGAGCATAATAACAACACAACTTGATCCTCGTCACTAATCTCTGCTTCAAGATTCTTTAAGTCATTAATAAAGGTAAAAAAACTCGTTAATATGAGTTTTGATGGACTCACCTTCGTCCATTCTGAACATGTAGAGATGTTGGTTTAACACTAACTTGGTGGCCAGAGATTTTGTCATATATAAGCCTTCTAGTTTCTTCTATAACACAAACGATGTTTTCTCCTTCAAAGCCTAATATAACACATTATTCAATAGGCATAATTGAATAGTGGATAGAGCCTTTTCATCGATCTCTTCCCATTCTGACTGATCCACATCTGCGAGCTTCTTCCCTATAATGACCTTTTTCAGGCCATTCTGAACCAATATTGTGGAAACACAAAAATATATAGACTTTTTCATCCCCTTTTTTAACCCTTATTCATGCAGTTTCATAGTAATTTGTGTTGAAATTCGTGCTTTAATTAGAAAATATTCTATTTTCAATCAAATTATTAACAAATTTATTTTAATTATTTTTATAATAAATTTTACACAAATTTGATTTATTTTCGATAGTTTTGCACAAAAGGTGAAAATCGGCTCTGCAGTCACTTTGAGAGGCTTGAACCATTGGGGAAATTTTTGCACCAAGTGAATCAAGAGTATGGTTAAATTTTCCAGCCATGGATGGTCCAAAAATATGTATTGAATATATTTTATAATTAATTTTGGTCCAACATAAATTGGGTTAAAATTTAATTATAAGCCTTAAGAAGAAATGGGGCCCAAATTCTGTTAAGTAGAGGACTGGTCCATCAAGGACTTGATAGCCCAAACCGTCCATATAACTGACCCAATTAGCTTAATTTTAAAACAACCCTCAAATTTTCCCTTAATTCCGTTCAAACCCCTCCTCTTTTCATGCATTCTATTTTTAGCCCCAAGCTAAAAATAACATGTTTGAATCAATCAAACTTGCACCAACCTTGGCCAGCCAAGATAGAGGTAGTGGTTGATGTTTCTCTACTATTTTTAGCAGCCATCTTCACCTATAAATACCCCTCTTCCTTTCCTCATCTCACACATTTCTTCATTTCACTCACCTTTCTCTCTTCCATTTCCTTCTTGTTTTCTCATTTCCTTTGTCCTCCTTTCCTTGCTAATTTCTTATTTTGAAAAAGAGCTTGCACACCCCATGGATTAGTAGTATGCAATTTTTTGTGAAGGTCTTAGACCGATAGGACGAGCAAAGAAGAAGAGGAGTGCACTAGTCTGGCTTTGGAGAAACACCAAGATTTGTTTCCTAGTTCCTTTCTATTTATTTTTTCTCATTTATGTTATGATCATGATTATGAATTTTTTTTATGTTGTAGGTCTTGATTTAATTAAAATGATTTAAATTCAATTTGTGTTATATTGATTGCATTTTGTTCACTAAAATTATTAAAATCATGTTTGTATTGTTATAGGCCTTGGTAAAGTGTTTAGTTAAATAAAATCATGTTTATGTTATACTTGCATTATAATTGTAAGGTAATGAATGAATTACTTATTAATTAAATTTAAATTATAATTAATTAACATGGTATTTAATTGATGCATGTTTAATCTTCTAAGGTAGCTGAGGGTTACATTAGCAACGGTATGAAACGATACTTTAGCCTTACATAACTTGCAAGATTATTGTGATTAAATTGTTTCAATATAGGAATATGTTGTTACCTTACTTAAACTTGTACTTGCTTATGAAAATTGCTTAATTGTTCAGATTGGCATAGGAATATGTTAAAGAGATTAGTTAGTTTGGTATGTATGTGCATTAGTTAATAAAATACCAAGTTGTCGTGAAAATATTCGTAACAACAATAACAAGAACATGGAATATAATTGATCTAACACGTTTATGTCATATTGATTAAAACTCATCTTTTTGAAATCATGCATTGGAATTTTGTTTTCTTAGTTTAACTACTTAGTTAATCTTTAGTTTTTAAATCACCTCTTCAAATCAACATATTTTTCCTTCACCAAATTGTTTAAAGTTGCATTTCATAAATATTTTTATTTCACAGTCCTTGTGGGTATGATAACTTGCCATTTACTTGTCACTTTATTTCTTGATACAATTGAGTACACTTGCATATTTCCATCATTCTAAATTTTTAGCATCGTTGTCAGGGACTGTGTTTAAAAAAACATTACTTGTGAAATTGTTAGTTTTGCATTTTGGTTTTATTTTTCTGTTTAATTTTAATTTAATCATTTTTCTGTGATTGTTTTAGTTTTTTATGAGTATTGATTGAATTATTGACTTATACCCCGTAGATCCTAAAATTGGAATGAGTTTTCAACAAAGAATAAGACAATCAGCTTAGAGAAGGGCCAAAGAGATGAACCTTGAGAACCAAAAATAAGGAAATGTAGCAAATCATGCTCAAAATCCTATCCTTTTTGTTGATGCTAGGGATGAGCTTTAAGACAATATGTCATTCCAGTGTTTCGTGAGCTTAATCTAGGTATCAGGAGACTTGAAATCGAGGCACAAAAATTCAAGTTGGAGCCAGTGTTCTAGATGCTTCAAACTATGGGTCAATTTACTAGAATGCTGACTGAGGATCCTCTCATTCACCTCAGATTGTTTATAGAGGTGAGTGACTCCTTTAAATTAGTCAGAGTGCCCGAAAAAGCACTAAGGTTAAAGTTATTCCCATATTCACTAAGGGATAGAGCTCGAGCCTGATTGAACTCATTGCCACAAGATTCCATTACCACATGGAAAGAGTTAGTAGAATGATTCTTGATGAAGTACATTTCACCTAGCAAGAATGCTAAGTTGTGGAATGAGATCACTACCTTCCAATAGATGGATGACGAGTCCTTGTATGAGGCGTGGGAAAATTAAAAAGAAACTATTACGAATATGCTTTCATCACGAAATCTCTCATTGCATCCAATTAGAGACGTTCTATAATGGTCTCAATGCTCACACGAGGATGGTAGTAGACGCTTCTGCCAATGGTGCTCTCCTTTCTAGGTCTTATAATGAGGCTTATGAAATCATTAAGAGAATTGCCAGCAACAATTACCAATGGCCAACCAATCGAGCAGCATCAGGAAGACGAGTTATAGTAATACATGAAGTGGACGCTCTCACTTCACTCTCATCTCAGGCATCTTCAATGTCCTCAAAGCTTAAAAACTTTACTACTAATGGGTTTAATAATTTTGCAACTCAACCACTGAATCAATTTGAAAATCTAAGCTGTGTTTATTGTGGGGAAGGACACTTGTTCGAAGAATGCCCATCAAACCCCGAATCCGTGTACTACATGGGTAACCGGATCCAAAATTGAGGTAGCCAAGGACCGCAACCCAATTTTTATAACCCATCTTGGTGAAGCCACCCAAATATCTCTTGGAGTAACAAACGAGTTGGACCTAGTAACAATTACGCATAACCCAGACTAACCCAGCCCTCTGGATTTACCCAACAAGTTCAGAAGCCAACTTAAACTGAACAATCCATTGCTTAAAAAACCTGTTGAAGGCATATATAGCAAAAAATGATGCTTTAATCGAAAGCCAAGAAGCCACATTAAAAAACTTGGAAAACCAAATGGGTTAGCTTGCAACTGAACTTAGGAACCGACCACAAGGCACATTACCTAGTGATACGGAGAATCCAAGGAATCTGAGGAAAGAACATTGTAAAACATTAACACTGAGGAGTGGAAAGACGTTAGAGCCTAACACTATCGAAGTTGAGGAAGAGCCAACTGATGCTCGAGATAAAGTGGAAGTTCAACCAAGTGTTGAAATTCCAGCATCACTAGAACCAGAATCTCAAAAATTTAATACGGTAACTTTTGACCCATTCAATTCTGATAAACTGACACCTTTGTTAGATGTAGAAGTGTCACAATAGACGAATTGCCTAGTTCAAGTTAAGAATCCTCAACCACCCTACGCTCAAGGACTTCAGAAGCAGAAGTAGGAAGTCCAGTTCAAGAAGTTCTTAGACGTACTCAAGCAACTTCATATCAACATTCCACTGGTAGAAGCACTTGAGAAGATGCCAAACTATGTCAAATTAATGAAGGATATTCTGTCCAAGAAATGAAGACTTGGAGAATTTGAGATGGTAGCTCTGACGAAGGACTATAGTGCATATCTACAAGATAAACTACCCCCGAAGATGAAGAACCCTGGATGTTTTACCATACCTTGCAACATTGGAGCAACTTATTGTGGTAAGGCACTATGTGACTTGGGTGTGAGTGTCAACATGATGCCCATGTCCATATTTAGAAAGTTGGGGATAGGTGAAGTTAGACCTACTATGGTCACACTTCAATTAGTAGACTGATCTTTAGCACATCCAAAAGAAAAAATCGAGGATGTATTTATACGTGTAGATAAATTTATTTTCCCTGTTGACTTTGTTATCTTAGACTTTGAAGCAGATAAAAAGGTGTCAATCATCCTAGGAAGGCTTTTCCTAGCAATTGGAATGACCTTTATTGATATGCAGAAGGGCGAGCTTACCATACGTGTTCAGGACGGTCAGTTAACGCTCAATGTTTTTAAATCTATTTGATTTCTTGATGCAATTGATGAGAATTCTGCAGTATCTGAGTTAGAATATTTACTTATAGAATGGGAACTCAACTATGTTGAGGACCCATTAGAACAAGCTTTAATGTCAGACCCTCCAAGTGATAAAGAGGGGGAGGAATACTTAGCTTTCTAGAAGCTAACCAGAAGGGATTTAATTCGCAATCCTGTTTTGGATCTTTGGAATTAGAGAGCAAAGATTATGTTCAACCAAAAGCGTTGATCGAAGACACACCTAAATTGGAACTTAAGGTACTTCCTTCACATTTAAAATATGTTTATTTAGGTGATGCCTCTACTTTTCCTACGATTATTTCAGTGTAGGTAGCTAAAGAACGAGAAGAGAAACTCATTCTAGTGTTAAAATAATTTAAGAAAGCTATCGAATGGACCATAATCAATATTCATGGTTTTAGTCCATTCGTGTGCATACACAAAATCAACCTAGAAGATGGCAAGAAAGGGACGATTGATGGACAATAGAGATTGAACCCCATTACGAAGGACGTGGTAAAAAAAGAAATCATTAAATGGTTAGATCCAGATATAATTTACCCCATCTTAGACAATTCATGGGTAAGTTCGGTCAAGTGCATGCCAAAGAAATGGGGTATTACGATTGTAGAGAATGAAAATAATGAGTTAATACCAACTAAAACAGTTATAGGATGGAGAATTTGCATAGATTACCGAAAGTTAAACAAGGCGATTAGGAAAGATCACTTTCCTTTGTCATTCTTGGATCAAATACTGGATAGACTCGCGGGGCAAGACTATTACTATTTTCTAGATGAGTACTTAAGGTACAATTAGATCATAGTAGCACCAGAGGATCAACATGCACATGCCCGCATAATTTGTTTGCATTTAGACGCATACCATTTGGTTTATGTAATGCACCTACTACATTTTAGAGATGTATGATGGTTATTTTTACTGACATGGTGTAAAAGGTTTTTGAAGTTTTTATGGATGATTTTTCAATGTTTGGAGACACTTACGATGATTTCTTAGCCAATCTACCGAAGGTACTAAGGCAGTGCAAAGGTATTGTTTTGGGACAACGAATAACGAGACAAGGGATCGAGGCAGATAAAGCAAAGGTAGATGCCACTGAGAAACTCCCACCTCCAACATCTATAAAGGGTGTTAGTAGCATTTTAGGACATGTCAAATTCTATCGAAAATTCATCAAAGACTTCTCTGAAATTGCTAAACCTTTATGAAAATTATTGGAGAAGGATACAACATTCAATTTCGATGAAGAATGTTTGAGAGCTTTTAATGACTTTAAGAATCGGTTAGTTTATCATCACACCAGACTGCGAATTTTCATTTGAATTAATGTGTGATGCAAGTGACTTAGCGGTTGGAGTGTGATAGGCCAGCAAAGGAACAAAGTTTTTCATCCCATCTACTACGCAAGTCAAACTTTGACGGGAGATCAGTTGAATTATATGGTAATAGAGAAAGAGTTACTTGCTATTTTTTTTTTTTGCTTTTGACAAGTTTCGACCTTATTTTGTAGGTACCAAAGTGATTGTCTATACGGATCATTCGACAATTTAATGTTTACTTACCAAGAAAGAGGCGAAGCCGAGATTAATTCGATGGATACTTCTAACTTTAAGAGTTCAATCTAGAAATTCAAGATTGAAAAAGGGTAGAAAATCGAGTAGCAAATCACTTATCCATATTAGAGCCACAAGAAGGAACCTATCTGCTTAACCCATTTAGGAGACATTTCCGAATGAGGACATACTTAAGGTGAATCACATCCATAACACCCCTTGGTTAGTTAATTTTGCTAACTATTTTGCCTGTGGTTTGATGTCGTTTGATAAGACATGTCAAAAAAAGAAAAAGTTTCTTCACGATGTGAAGTATTATTTCTGGGAAGAGTCATACCTATTCAAAAAGTGCGCAAATTAAATGATCAGGAGATGCGTGGCATAAAACGAGGTACATAAGATTTTATATCTGACCGCCTCTGGACGTACCACTGTCTAGAGCGTGAATACTGCAATAAAATAGAGAGCTATTAGGGAGTATTCGCAAATATACGGGTTGAGTTGTAATATAGATTTTACAACGAAATAGGTAAGTACTTCGAGGATCATACCCAAGGGAGGCAAGTACTAAATCAATCTTAACCTAAATAATTAATGATCTAATTAATATTTTAACTCAATTATAGTATGAAATTAAAATAAGAAATATGTTTAGAATTTGTAAAATAATAAAATGAAATGAAAAAACAATGAATTAAAATTGCAAGAGATAGAGATAGATAAAGTGAATCAAATCTGAGGATGGGTGATTAGCTCACTTCACCAATCTCACTTAACTGTCCTTGTGGGTTCTTCGTCAATCAACTAGTCACTACCCTAGAAGGATCTTCAGGTCTTCCACCAACATAATGAGCCAGCAAGAACTACTTATCTTCCAACCTCACAATCCAGACTGGTTTGGTGGTCAAGGTGTTCACAGATGGGCAATACCAATTTTAGGTTAAATCCCACCTTGATGACTTCTCAGGGTAGTTAGACCTAGGGTTTGTTTTGTGTTCTCTCTTTCCCAAACAGTTATCCGTTGAATTACCCTACAAAAGAGTTAAAAGATCATGCTTCCACTTGCTAATCCCCAATAGAAGGATTAGTTCCCCATGGCTTTCATAAACAACATGGAGTAGATATAATAATTGATCATAATGAATAAATAGTAGAGAGTTTAATAAAAGCCTAATTAATATTGATAGTAAATACGAATCCACAAGAGTCAATCTCTTTTACAACTCAGATCTCTTGAAAGAAAATAAAGAACAAAAGAAACGAAACTCTGAAAACCTAAGAAAATGAAATTAAATCTAAAGAGAAAGTCTAAGCTAATGGAATAGTGCCTACAATGTGTGCCATAGAGGTCTATTATAGCCTTCAGGTAGTCATCATCCTCAGCCCTAAGGTAGCTCACATTCCCAAGCTTTATAGTTCGATTGTGCAAATCAAAACACCCTTGCTTTCTGTTTTATTCTCGTCACAAAGTCGATGTCGTGACACACTACGACTTGTGTCACGATGTACTAACCAGCATGTCCCTCTGTAGCCATCTTCAAGGGTATGTCGCGACACTCTCAGCGTGTGTCGCAACATTGAAGGCAATTTCTCACTTTCTCTATTCTACTTTCTATGTTGCGACATTGGATCCCCCATGTTGCGACATAGCGTTTCGTATTGCCCCGAAATGCCTTCTAATGGTCTCTTGCACACTCACAAAGTACGTTAGCTCTCCCTTAGGCCTTATTCGGCCCTTACAGTTAATAAAAGACTCGGTGTGCACATTTTGTTGACTGTAAACAAAACTAAAGAAACTGAATTAAAACATAATGAAAATGCTTGTATTCAAACTCCTTAAATGTGAAAACTAGTTTAATATGCTACACCAAATCACAACAGATTAAACTCTCCCAAGCTTAAGTCATTGTTTGTCCTCAAGAAACATAAAAAAGATGAAAAATGAAAATGACGACCTTGAGCAGGTATCATAAAAGTATTGATTTTGAAGCATATAATTTAGGCATTTCACATTTACTAAAATTTTCAACATGATGAGTAATTGACTTACCACTTTTGAGCACAAACATCTAAGTTCAGTATGTTACAAAATATACAAGTATTAAGGTTCTCACTTATAGGAATCCATCAACAAATCATACAAGTACTTTGATTATCCAAGCATGATACAAATAGTCGTTTATGTGAGTATTTAGTATGATTTCCATTCATGTATAATGATATATAAGTTACATAGGGTTTTTCGGCTTGTAACGTTCTGAGGCTTAGGACATGTATGAAATTCAAAAACAGTAAGCATAAAAGGGTCACAAACACGAAAATAGTTTGGCACATCATATTGATCTCAATTTTCCACCTTAATGATCATTTCCCGCTCACCGCCTTATTTCTCCTTCTCTCACCTTCCTTATCTCTCTGTATATAGGAATTCATAGCATGACATAGTAACTATGGCTAGCCTTACGAGTTTTTGTGCACTAATGAATGGGTTTTTCTTTCTTTTTTAACTTTGTGACTTTTCTCATTTTTATTACAATTTCACGCATGAATTCTTTTTCACTTAGTTTAAGACTTTTTCTACTTGAACCAATTCTCTCTTTGGATTTTTCTTTTGCTTCACACATTTGGGCTAACTTCTACTTCCCATATCACACCAGTCTTAACTAATTCAGTCTAATTTTACAAACTTCATTGTGATGTATCTACTTAACCCTCAATACATATGGTCAGGCATCTATAATCGTGCGGTATAGGACCAAAGAAAAAAGGCATATACAAATTAACATTTTTAGGCTCGGGGTTTGTATTGCGGTTCATTAAGAACTGTCAAAAGGCTCAAAATTGGTACTAAAGGTGAAGTATAAATAGGATAGCTTTTTGGCTCTTGGATGTGTTCCAAACAATGTCTTAGGTCATCCTTAAATATGTCATCATGCATTAATTTAATCAACCGAACAAATAATAATTTAACCATTTATCATTCATACTAGCATGCTCATTTCCTTGTATTTTCTATATCACTTGGTAAAAATGATATCTAAATACCTATCTACAATGTAACATATAGAACTTTAGTAGTTTAATAATAAAAAATTTAAAATCTCCTATCATAATGCAAAACTTATTCATTAACACAAGCAACCTATGTGCATGCTTCTAACTAATCACTTGTATTTCTACAAGCTCAAGCAAACCCAAAGACAAGAAAAATCAAAGAAAATGTAAAAATATGAAGCAAATTTTCTATGTTACCCCCCATACTTTAGTCGACCCATTGTCCTCAATGTGTAGCCCATGAAAAGATAAGGAAAAAAGTTACCCGCTTGATCGTGACCACTCTATCTCCTATTGGTGGGTGCTTCCTCATTTGATCCTATAAAGCTTGGATTGTTTGTGTCTTTGTTGTGTTGGGTTTTTTTTAGAAAAAGAAAAAAATGTTAAACAAATTACAAGAAAGACAAGAAAAATTATAAATTCCTAATCCTAAAAACTAGTTTATAATATTCCTAATATAATTGTTACAAGCCCTAAAATTTAAAACCTTAAAATTTTCCTAAATCCATCTACTCCTAAAACTAAGATCCTACTAGATTTATTCTTGAATATTAATCTTCATCTTTCTAAAATCCTTTTTTTCTTATTTCCTCTTTCTATTTTGTTTGTAGAAGAATAAATTGTTTCAATAAATCATCGCCGAGTAACTTTCTTAGTGGACTTATAGTTTTGTCCATTCCCTCGATGGGTACTCTTGCCCTTCTACATATTTCTGTAATTAGATGAGGGAAAAATATTCCATTTCCTAAATTCCTTGCACAATCAACCATGTTCATGTATATCTATGTTCCGATACATATTTACTTATTTTAGAGGATCCCATATATTATGATGGCTTGAATTGGCCTAATCTCAGACATTGTTGTGATAGGCCATATTCTTGAGCTGAAAAATTTCATCCACATTTTGTCCCTTAGCATCATTAGTTCCTGGTTGAAGGTTTCAAGTATTATCGTTCCCATTCGATATGCCCATATCTTCTTCCATTTTGTTAGGAATCTTAGTGTTTCTTCTGTATTGATATTTTTAAATTCTTTCAGATATGTTTTATAGAGATAATCGTGATAAAATATGGTTTCTCATAAATTTGGCAAATGCCCATCTCAGTTACTGGGACATTAACCCCTTTGACCTTTATGAAAGAGCGCATATCGTAAAATGGTTTGGGTACTTCGGTTGCATTCTTCCATATTCCTTTGCAATTCCTCATCAGAGGATCAAATCCCTACTCTTGAATAAAAGTATATGATTGTAATCACCTTCTTGAAACTCAGTGGCTAGGCTTGAAGCACTTGTACTAAAACTTGCCATAGGATAATCTGTCTTTCCTACACCTTAATCTTTGTTGATTGGAAAAAGAGAGTAAATTGCAATTTAGACTTTGATGATGAAATAGAGTAGCTATGTGTCCTATTTATAATTTAGAAATAGTGACTAATTTATTCAAGAGTTATAATCTAATTCTACTAAATAAACAGTTAAAGAATCAGAATCCTAATATAATTATACTATAAAAATGTCAATAGTTAGGTTAATTTGGAAAATAGAGTTTACACAGTGTTATCGCAACATCCTTGGGTGATGTCGTGACATCGAGGATAAGGTCCGGAGTAAAAAAAAATTTCCTTGTTGTAACATTCTATAGTGATGTCACGATAATTGACTTCCCCTTAATTCCTGATACATTGCATAGCACATTACAATGTAAAGTATTTTCATCAAAAACCGAGTTGATTGTCCCTCTAAAATAGTGTTTCACTCTTTGACCATTTACAAGGAAACGTTGCCTCTCTTTTCTGATCAGCTGTATTGTTCCATGAGGGGTTTCCTGATGTATTGTATATGGACCTTTACATCTTGATTTCAATTTCCCAGGAAATAATTTCAATTGAGAGTTAAACAGTAATATTTTTTGCCCAGGTGTAAATTCCCGCTTTCTGATCTTCGCAACGTGTTGAAGTCTACTCCTTTCTTTATACATTTTAGTATTTTCGTAATCCATGAAATAAAATTCTTCTAATTCTTGGAGTTGAAATAGTCTTTCTTTCTTAGCTAATTCTGGATCTACATTTAACTCCTTAATTTCCCAATATGCTTTCCTTTCTAATTCAATTGGTAAATGGAAATTCTTACCATAGACTAGCTTGTACGGAGACATTCCTAATGAAGTTTTATATGTTGTTTTATATGCCCATTAGGCATCATCTAACTTAGCCACCCAATCCTTCCGGCTTGGATTTACTGTTTTCTCCAGAGTCTATTTTATTTCTTGGTTGGATAACTCTGCTTGTCCATTTTCCTGTGGATGATATGATGTGGTCATTTTGTGCCTTATGTTGTATTTAGACAAAGTTTCTTTGAGCTTCTTGCTACAAAAGTGAGATCCTTCGTCGCTAACCAACGCTCATGGTGTAACAAACTTGGTGAATATGTTTTTTTCTTAAGAATCTCACAACTGACTTTGTATCATTAGTAGGCAGTGCAACGTCTTCAACCCATTTTGAAACATAGTCAACAGCCAAGAGGATATACTAATTTGAAAAAGAACATTGAAAAGGTCTCATGAAATCAATCCCCCAAACATCAAACACTTCAACTTCAATTATCCCAGTCTGTGGCATTTCGTCTCCTTTTGATATGTTCTCAATTCTCTGACATCTATCACATCCTTGTACGAATTCATAAGCATCTTTGTTCATAGTGGGCTAGTAAAATCCTGATTGTAATATTTTTTAGGTCGTCCTTTTTAAACCAAAATGTCCCCCACAAAGAGATGTGTGGCATCCTTGTAAAATATCATTTATCTCTACCCTGAATAGTTGATTGATGTCTACCCTGAATAATTGCTCACATGTGAAGGTCTTCTTAATCTCTTCCGTATCATCTACCTGTAGATTGCCCTCAATTCTAGATAAATGATCTGCTATTTAATTTTCGATTCCCTTTCTGTCCATAATCTATAAATCAAATTCCTAAAGTAACAAAACTCATCTCATTAATCTGGATTTTGTTTCTTTTTTCTTTATAACATATTTTAGGGTAGACTGATCAATGTACACATAAACTTGGTTTGCCATTAAATGAGGTCGAAATATTTCGTAAGCGAACACTGCAGCAACATCTCTTTTTCAGTTGTAGTATAACTACAATACACTAGATTTAGCATTTTACTGGCATAGTGAATAGCTCCAAATAAATTATTCTGCTTTTTTTCAAAAACTGCACCTACTACATAATCACTAGCATCCCACATAATAATAAAGAGTTTTATCTAATTTAGAGTGATTATTATAGGGGCAGATATGGGTTTGGATTTTATTACCTCCAAAGCTTCAATGCAACTTTGGTCAAAGACGAAAGGTGTTTCTTTCTAAAGAAGTTGATTTAAAGGTTTAGAAATGTGAGCAAAATCTTTGATAAATCTTCGATAGAATCCTGCATGGCCTAAAAAACTCTAAGACTTTTCACGTTAGTTGGATATGGAAGGTGTTTAATTACCTCAATTTTTGTTTTCTCTACTTCTATACCCTTTCCTGATATTTGTGGCCCTAGGACCAGTCCCTCTTTTACCATAAAATTACATTTTTCCCAATTAAGCACTAGGTTAGTTTCCTCACATCGTTCAACACTTTCTCAAGGTTACCCAAACATTCTTGAAACTACCTTCCATAAATTGAAAAAATCATCCATGAAAAAGTCCAGACCTTCTTCCAACATATCAGTAAAGATAACAACCATGCATATCATGAAAGTTGTTGTAGCATTGCATAATCAAACGGGCATTCTTTTAAAGACATACATGCCAAAATGACACATGAAAGTATTTTTCTCTTGATCATCAAGGTGAATTGGAATTTGATGATACCCTAAATACCCATCAAGAAAACAGTAATAGTCTTTTTCCTACTAACCGATCTAGCATTTGGTCAATGAAGTGAAATGGGAAGTGGTCTTTTTTTGTTCATCGTCCAGCTTCCTGTAATCAATACATACCCTTCAACCAGTAACAGTTCATGTTGGAATAAATTCATTCTTATTGTTCTCAACTGTAGTTAGGCCTCCCTTCTTTGGAACACATTGGGTCGAGCTAACCCATTCACTATCAAAGATAGCATAAACAATACATGTGTCTAACCATTTGATAAATTCCTTTTTTACCACTTCCTTCATGGCTGGATTAAGTCTCCACTGAGCATCCACTACATATTTTTCCCCTCCTCTAATATGATCTTGTGTTGACAAAATGTAGGATTGATTCCTTTGATATTAGCAATTGTCCATCCTATCATTTTTTTATGCATACTTAAGACACTCAGTACGGTTTCTTCCTATTTTTCATCTAAGCAAGCAGTAATAATTACAGGTAACGTGTTTTTCTCCCCCAGATATCCATACTTCAAGTGGTTCTGTAATGGCTTTAATTCTAAATTAGGGGTTTGATGATGAATGGTACCATTTTACTAAATTTGGTGTAATTTGCTCTGGCTGTTCCTTACTTTGTCTCCTCCAATCCAGTTGGCTTACCATATGATTATTCTCTTATTCCACATTATCCCCTTCTTCCTCTATTTCATACCCTGTTAATTTTTACGAATTGTACTCTAGTTGGTTACATTCTTACTTTTTACTTTCTACAGCTTCCAATTCTAGGTTTTCTGTTTCCTGACATTTCTTCCAAGAAAATTCATTAATGCCCTATTTTTCCACAATTTTCATTACCTCCTTCTAATTTTTCGTCCAAATACTTCCCCCTGTCATAATATCAAACTTTCGTTTATTTTGACTATCCAAGTCGTAATAAACATGCTGAATCTAAACCGTAAAATGTATGCCTCAGCCTAGTATAGATCTAAGGATTGTTTTGAATCTATCCCATGCTTACCCCAAAGTTTCAGTAATACTTGCTGTAAATAAAATAATTGTATATAGCTACCCAATACCTTAGTAGTCGGTAATGCTTGATAAAGAAATAGTTCCACAAAATCGGCCCAAGTAGTAATATGTTTGGAGGTAGTGTTTCTACCCACATTTTTGCCTTCCCCTCTAGTGTAAACGGAATCAACAGCAATTGAATAGTCTTTGGTGAATTTTTTGTCTAGCTGACAGTGCTGCATATATGGTCAAATTTCCTCAAGAATGCTATGGGATCTTCATAGGTGTAATTAGCAAATCTAACATTACAAGTAATCCAGGTTAATAAAATTGGGTTTAGTTCAAAATGTGTATTGTGAATAATAGGTTGAGATATGCTAGGTTGCAACCAATTTGTACCGAATAATGTTCCTAAGGCCTTCATTTTGCGAATGTGTTATACTGTTAGAACAAATCATATTAACAACTTAAAATTTCCTCATTACTCTTTAAAATGCAAAGAATTAAATTTAATCTAGTGACATTGCCTCCCCAGCAATGGTGCCAACAACTTGACCGCCTCAACACGTACTAACGTCCAAAGTGTGAATACTACAATAAAATAGGGAGTTATGAGGCAGTGTTACCAAGTATATGAAGTAGGTGAGTACTCCGAGAATCGTAACCAAGGGAGGCAAGTACTAAATCAATCTTTACCTAAACAATTAAAGATCTATTTAATACTTTAACTCGGTTATAGTACGAAAGTGAAATAAGAAATATGTTTATAATTTGTAAAATAATAAAATTAAATGAAAAAACAAAGAATTAAAATTGCAAGAGATAGAGATAGATAAAGTGAATCAAATCTGAGGATGGGTGATTAGCTCGCTACAGTAATCTCAATCAACTGTCGTCGTGGGTTCTTCATCAATCAACTAGTTGCTACCCTAAAAGGATCTTCCAATCTTCCACCAACATAACAAGTCAGCAAGAACTTATTATCTTTCGACCTCACAGTCCATACTGGTTTGGCGGTCAAGGTGTTCACGAATAGGCTATACAAATTTTGGGTTAATTCCCACCTTGATGACTTCTCAGGGTTGTCAAACCTAGGGTTTATTTCGCGTTCTCCCATTCCAAAATAGCTTATCCATTGAATTACCCTACAAAATAGTTAAATGGTCATGCTTCCACTCGCTAGTCCCCCATAGAAGGACTAGTTCCTCATGGCTTTCATAAACAACATGGAGTAGATATAATACTTAATCATAATGAATGAGTAGTAGAGAGTTTGAGAAAAGCCTGATTAATATTGATAATGAATGTGAATCCACAAGAGTTGACCTCTTTTACAACTCAGGTCTCTTGAAAGAAAATAAAGAACAAACGAAACAAAACTTTGAAAACCTAAGAAAATGAAATTAAATCTAAAGAGAAAGTTTAAGCTAATGAAATGGTGCCTCCAATGTGCGCCATAGAGGTATATTTATAGCCTTCAGGTAGTCATCGTCCTTAGCCCTAGGGTAGTTGACGTTCCCAAGCTTTAATGTTCGATTGTGCAAACCAAAACACTCGTACTTCATGTTTTATTCTCATCACAGAGTCGATGTTGCGACACAACAAGACCGGTGTCGTGACGTAGCAACCAACATGTCCCTTTGTAGCCATCTTCAAGGTTATGTCGCGAAACTCTCAGCCTATGTCACGACATTGAAGGCAGTTTCTCACTTTCTCTATTATGCTTTATATGTTGTGACATAGCATCCAATATTGCCCCGAAATGTCTTCTAATGGTCTCCTACACACTCACTAAGTACGTTAGCTCTTCCTTAATCCTTATTCGGCCCTTACAATTAATAAAAGACTCGATGTGCACATTTTATTGAATGTAAAAAAAACTAACGAAACTGAATTAAAACATAATGAAAATGTTTTTATTCAAACTCCTTAAATGTGAAAACTAGTTTAATCTGCTACACAAAATCACAACAGATCAATATCATTATCACACAGCTCCAAGTGGGGACACTTCGAAGGTTCACGTGCTGCAACCAAAGTATTGCAAGTCATATTTTTTTGGCCAATTCTATTCAAATATGCATATGCCTACGTAAAGAGTTATGATCGATGCCAGAAGGCTGGAAACATCACAAACAGAAAAGAGATACCTCGAACAAACATCATTGAGGTAGAATTATTTGATGTTTGGGGTATTGACTTTCTTGGTCCTTTCCTTCCTTTTTTTGGAACAATTATAGATTGGTAGCAGTAGACTATGTGTCTAAGTGGGTTAAGGCCGAGGCATATCCAACAAATAATACTAGGGTTGTAATAATTTTTTTTGCAGAAACATGTCTTCACAAGGTTTGCAACTTCTATAGCTATCATCAGTGATGAAAAAATGGTTAAAATGGTTGCTTGATAAACATGGAGTGAAGCACAAGGTTGCCACAGGTTACCTTCCATAGACAAATGGGCAAGCTAAATTGGCAAACAAAGAGATAAAAGGTATACTCGAAAAGGTAGTTTGTCCAAACCAACGAGATTAGTCCAAAAGACTAGATGATGCTTTATGAGCCTACAGGATAGAATAAAAAACACCTTTAGGGATGTCTCCCTATCGGTTGGTTTTTGGGAAAGTCTATCATTTGCCCTTGGAGTTCAAACATAAAGCTTACTGGGCTCTCCAACAACTCAACTTGGATCTTAAGCTTGCTAAAGAGAAACGGATGCTTCAACTTAATGAGTTGGAAGAATTACAAATGTTCTCATATGAAAATTTCAAATTATTCAAAGAGAGATTAAAAATATGGCATGGTAAGCACATCCAAGTCCGAGAATTTGAAGCAAGTCAGTAAGTTTTGTTGTTCAATTCCAGATTAAGGTTCTTTCTAGGTAAGTTCAAATCACGTTGGTCTGGTCCATTCACTATTCATCAAGTTCTCCCATACGAGGTTGTTTAACTTCACAGTAAGGGAGGTAATTTCAGAGTTAACGCTCAGCGCTTGAAAGATTACTAAGGGATAAAATTGAGCTAGATAAAACCTCATTCATTTTTATCGGATACCTAATTTTTTTTATTTCTCTTTAAAATAAATGAATTAAATCATATTTTCTAGATTAGTATGTTAAAATAAATTCTGTTTAAGAGATTGAAACTTAAGCAGGACCGCTTATAACCTCTCCAATCTTTCTTCAGAATTGATTTTAACATAATCTTCCAAGAAAACATTTCCTAAGTGACAAAATAAAATTTTAATTTGTCAAATAAAAGAGTCGATTTTGATCCAAGTTTTAATTTGCAACTCAAGTTTCAAACTATCTTTAAGTCCAAGTACTTAATTGAATTATTTGCAATAATTGACTAGCCTTTTCGTAAATATTGAAATTAGCTTTTCTATAAATATTTTAAAATAGCTAAAATAAAGGTTTTTAATTTTATTTTTAATAAATAGGATGATAAAACTTATATAATTATTTCATATAATATATATTAATTGTTAATCATCCTGTATAGGATTAGAATTGCTTAGTATTTTATCACTATTATATTTCAAAGTTTTTTTATTTTTAATAATAAGATAATACCGAGTAATATATTAAAATAATTTATATTATATATTAATTGTTATTGTCATTATATAAGATTAGGAGTTATACTATTTTATTATTATTTTTCTTTAGAGTTTGAGTAAACTCCTTTCTTTTGTCACTATAAATACCACCACCCTCCTCCATCATTCACATCACTTACCAAACCATCAACTCCACCTTTCCACACATCTTCTCCACTGTCGGCCCTACCACCTCCCATCCTCCAAACTCCCTAGTGCTGCAACCTTCATTTTCCACCACCAGCAGCCGACACACTGAGAGCAACCAACATCGAGTTGTACGTGCACAACCAGCCTTCCACCCTGCTCCCTTGTGCACTAGCTGGCGCAGCTCCGGCCCTTCTCAGCGTGCACATTCTACCCTTTACATGTACCAACCTTCGCATGTTGTTGCTATTCCCTCGCCCTAGCACGATGCTGCTTCTCGCTCTCTAGTGCACGCACACCTACCCCCTTGCACCTCGTCACTTCCACAACAAACACCTAAGGTAGCATCCAACCTCCCTTCAACTAAACCTAGCCCGAATGGTCTTGCTATACTCAATTATGATGACAAAGACCATTTTTGTGGGAAAGATCATCCTAACAAAAATTCGAAACTGTGCCACTAAACGTTCTAGTCCAACTTACTTTCCCTTTACGATAACAGTTTTGTGCTTGAAAGCTAAAATTCTTACAAATGTAAAGAATATAGGGTATAACCAAGACACAATCACCGATTGGGACCTCTTTCGAGTAGTAGGAAATTTTGTTCTACAACAGCAAGATGAATCGAGAAATGAACACAAAGAAGAAGTTTCTACAGAGACAAAACCAATGGAAGCAGTTGAAATTCCTGATTTGGCAGAGCCAACTAAATCGATGTCCAAACCTGACATGGCTACCCTAACGCTTAGAACTCGTTCACCTCGCCCAGATCATCCTGATGAACTATCAAAGTTGATGGACATAATGCAACTTATGTAGTGGCAGTAACAAGCTTACTAAAGATACTAAAAAATATGGGACAACTCAATAAGAAGCACTTTTACGAAAATATGTCATGACCCATTTGTTTTTGTGCCTGAATTTCAAGACTTTATATTTGAACCATGGACTCTAACGTCGAAGAGGGAGCGAGGCGATTCAAGCAAAAACAAGGACGATAGAGCAAAAGATGGGTTGGATACTGAGGGGTCTACAAATAAATAAAAAGGGGGGATCTTGTCTTTACTTTATTTTAATTCTTAGGATATTTTAAGTTCTTAGGCTTAGGTTCTTTTAGGATATTTTTATTTCTAGCATAATTAAATAAGAGGTGGAAATCATCAATAAAATTGAACGATTTGCAAAATAATAAGTATGGCAATTGATATGTACATGTCTAGGATTAGATCTGCCTAAGAAAAGCTTGGTATTTAAGCAGTCAAATTTGACTCACCTCATTTTCCTAGGGTCCTACCTAGTGTACAGTATCTATTCACTTCTTTATTTTTGTTCTCTCTATTGTTTTTAACAATGAGGTCATTGTTCATCTTAAGTAGGGGGACCAAATTCGAAATTATTTTTCTTTTTCAGAATACATTTTTCTTATAATTATGATTAAGTTATATTTCAAAATTTTGAATTTTTGTTAATTATGCTAAACTTTAGTATAAAAAAGTTTTATTATCTCAATAATTGTTATGTTAGCTTAACTATGGCATAAACGTTACTCTTAATAAAGGTTGTAAATCGTACCATAAAATTTTAATTTCTTAGGAGAGCTAAGCATGCATTAAAGTTTAAGTCTCTAGAATTCACTTAGTAATTTCTTGCTGCGAAATCCTAGGAAGCATGGATTTTGAAAATAATTTAGGCAAACTTTGTTTGGATTGTTTGAGCCTTTCAAGCCAACCTCAACAAATATTTATCCCTTGAAACCCAACTTTGAGATTATATGACCTGCTTTTATTTGATCCTTTGCAATAATTGGTCATCCCTTCTCTCATAATTATCTCTAAATTATCCCAAACACTAGACTCAATTTATCTAGAATATTCTCTAAAAATAAGTTTGAAAGAGTTGAGAAAAAGTATCAAATGCTCAAAATTGTAGTACATATAGTAATTCGTGTTAAAAAAAAGAGCATATGTACTCGAAAAAATAGATGTAGCACCTCTAACTCGTCTCTGTTACCGAGTTAGGGTTACAAAATGTTACTGAGCAAAACTTGACATTTCACTTCATTTTAAAATAGTTAAAAAAATAATTTATAAACATATAATAAACAAAATCATTCATAGTATAAATACACTTATGGGGCTTAAATCGGGCTTAGGGGGCCCTAAAAATAGTTTAGGAACAATCTAGGGTCAAAACGAAACAAAATAGAAAATTTTAGGAAAACTTGAAAATTTGAAAACCAGGGGTCACAAGACCGTGTGGCCAGGCCGTACGACATTGCTCAGATTGTGTAAACATTCAAAGTCAAGACGCACGACCGTGCCCCAGCCCACGTGTTTGCCCATGTGAGTATTTGAAATAGAGCCAGACGGTCGTGTCGCAGGTCGTGTGCCAGATCGTGTGTGTATTCGAAGTTGGGTCACACAACCATGTCGCAGGTCGTGTACTAGACCGTGTAACAATCTATTTCATCTCACACAGCCATGTCGCAGGTTGTGTGCTAAGCCGTGTGGATACTGCACCTAAAATAAATAATTACACACGGTCATGTGTGGTGACTGTGTGTGGCACATAGCTGTGTGACAGCTCATGTCCCAGGCCATGTGCACCATTTTTTGACCCTTAAATCAAGAAATTTCATACACTATTCCCCGCACAACAAGAAATGCCATATCTAGATCAATTCCTAAGTTCAAAAACACATTTAAACCATCAATTACATGCCAAAATTTCATTCATCTCACAGTTATCCAATATGCCATTCAAAGGCATCATAATTAAAGTTCAATCATTCAACTACCCTAGATAAAAAAGAACATAACATTAACTTTCCATTTATGCACAAACCATAAACCAAATTGGCCAAACATAAACACACCCATAATTTAACCATACCAAAACATTATCACCGAGTTTTGACCATTAAGAATCAACCAACCAAAAATACTATAAACATGTACATTTAAAACCAAGCATATCACTAGGAACACCATTATAGCCTAAGATTTCATATTTACAACAAGACACCTATATACAAGCCACATTCCAAAACGAAATACAAAGCTACCAAAGTGGTTGGATAGTGTGAGCGTCCAATTGATTCGTCTGGTCAGTCCGCAAATTTGGTAATTATAAAAGAACATAAAGAAACAAGTAAGCTAATTAAGCTTAGTAAGTTCATACTTTTAAACTTCAACTTAACTCACCTTAATTGACATAAAAACATAAATAGTTAATTTACAATTCTTGATAACCAAACACATTCACAAACCACATTAGTTCTTATTGACATATCAAAATATACCATGATAATTCTCTTCACAAATAACTTATAAATTCCATAACAACATTTAATCAATATAAAAGTACTCACATGTAAACAAATAGTTCATTGAACATTTAACACTTTCTAATATCTTGTAAATGCATCAACATTTAAATGCATAACTAAACCGTAAATTTCATTAACATTTAGCCCAATAAACTAATTAACTCGACTCAGATACTCGGGTAACTACTCCACACCAGAGGCACCAAAGTGCAGACAAAGGCACAAATGTGCAATTAGAGGCACCAAAGTGCAAACAAAGACATTGAAGTGCAAATCCCGTACAAGCATGCATAGTAACCCTATTGGCATGCCAATCGTATCCTACGCAATTACTATGTTCAATCGGGCATCACACTTAAACTCATTACTCAAATACATTTCCATCATTCAAAGGCACTTCATCATTTCTGTACAAATACCATAAATTCATTAGTTTCAAAACTTTAATATGCAACCTCAAGAAATACTATTAATTTCTCGACTTCATATGTACTAATTTGCAATACTCCGATACGTAAATAAATAATTAATAGAATTTCACATATATACTAGAAACTAAGTAGAATCAATAGTGTAATCACAATTAACTTACATTTACACAACAACTCACTAGGAACTTACCTACTATTACTTCCAATTACAAAGTAGGGACTACTCCGTAATTTTCCATTTTCAATCGATTATTGTCTTTTTATTAAAATCTTGATCTATATAATAACTAAATACAATCCATTAATTTTACATACATTTCACATCAATTCAATGCATATGACCTTTTACTTTTCATTAATTATACATTTTCCTAAACTTTTACACTTTTAATAATTTAGTCCCTAAACTTAATATCTCCAAATTTAACAAAATTTTCCAAATACCCCTCGCTAGCCGAATATATTTCCAAATTATTACAATCCACAATTATTCCAAATTCACAAGAATTTCATGTCAATTTTATTATTTTATCAAATTAATCCTTTACTCAAAACTAACAAAATTACTTAACAAACTAATTCAAATCAACAACTATAACTTCCATTTCATCAATTAACATCTAGAATAGCAAGAACACATCAATGATACATTTCAAAATTCTTAACAGATTCAAAAACGAAGCTATGGTTAGTTGGACCTAATTGCAATGATTCCAAAAATATAAAAATTACGAGAAACAAGCTTAAAATGGACTTACATGCAACACCACAACTTAACCGAAAGCTCAAGTTATTTTCATGGTTTTTTTTCTTTCTCAATTTTAGCTAAACACTAGGAAAAGAGATGATAACTTTATTTGTTTTATTTAATTTCACCTTAATTAGCTATTTAACAATTTGCCTTTAATCATAAACTTACAATTAACAATTTATAAGGGCACTAACCGTCCATTTATAAATTTAATGGACTTATTACATCAAAAGTCTTCTTTCTTTTAATAATTAAACCACTTAATTTATGACATGATTTTCTACCTTATTGCAATTATGACATGATTTTCTACCTTATTGCAATTTAGTCTTTTTTTCTTCAATTATGACATGATTTTCTACATTATTGCAGTTTAGTCTTTTTCTTAAATTAACTAGGTAAACATTAAATTTTCTTCACCAAAATTTAATGCAGTCGTAATGTAACTCTATAAACATTAATTAAATAATAAAATACAACCTCACATATCATAATCGTGGTCCTGAAACCACTATTTTTTACACCACTAAAAAATGAAATATTACAACTCTCCCCCTAAAGAATTTTCATCCTAAAAAAATCTTACGAGAGAAAAAGTTCAGATACTGAGATTTCATGTTTTCTTCTATTTCCCACGTCGCTTCTTCTAGTCCATGTCGATGCCACAAGACTTTAACTAACGGTACACACTTATTTCTCAACTCTTTTATTTCTCAAGCTAAGATTTTCACCGGCTCCTCATCGTAAGTCATATTGGGTTGCATCTCAATTTCATCCGTAGTTAAAACATGTGACGGATCATAATAGTAATGTCGAAGCATCGAAACGTGAAAAAATTATGAATTCTGTCAAGTTCTGGAGGTAATGCCAAGCGATATGCTACGGGTCTGTTTCTCTAGCACTTCGTATGTTCTGATAAATCTGGGATTGAGTTTTGCTTTTCTACCGAAACATAACACTTTCTTCCAGGGCAAGACTTTTAGGAACACTTTCTTAGCGATGGAGAATTCTATATCTTAACATTTCAAATCAGCATAAGATTTCTGACGATCAGATGCAGCTTTCAAATTATCTCGAATAACTTAAAATTTTTCTTCAGTTTCCCTAACTAAATCAACCTCAGCTATCTTTCTTTCAATCAATTTAAACCAATATAATGGACTTCTACATTTGCTCCCACATAAAGCCTTGTACAGAGCCGTGTTTATGCTTGATTGATAGCTGTTATTATATGTGAATTCAGCTAACAGCAAATACTTTTCCCAGCTACCTTCGAACTTAATAATACAACACCGTAACATATCTTCTAAATTTTGTATTATTTTCTCAAACTGGACATATGTTTGCGGATGAAAAGTAGTACTGAAAGTCAACCTTGAGCCTAGAGCATCATGTAATTTACCTCAAAATTTGGAAGTAAACCGCGGATCACAATCAAATATAATCGACAGTAGTACACCGTGTAATCTCACAATTTCTGAAATATACAATTTTGCCAATTTCTCAAGCGCATAGTCAATTCGAATAGGTATAAAATGAGCTGATTTCGTTAATCTGTCAACGATAATCTAGATCGAATCTTTTCATTTTGGACAAAGTAACCCTGAAACAAATCCATTGTCACTCGCTCCCACTTCCATTCTGGAATCATCACAGGTTGTAACAAACCTGACGGAACCTGATGTTCAGCTTTCACCTGCTAACAAATTAAACATCTGGACACAAATTCTGTTATTTCATGTTACATTCCAGGCCACCAATAACGTTGTTTGAGATCATTATACATTTTAGTGCTCCCAAGGTGAATCGAATAGACACTACTATGGGCTTTATTCAACAATTCTCGCTTTAACTCGGAATCATTCAGTACACAAGTTCGATCTTGGAAATATAAACAATCATCATTCCCAATATGAAAATCAGATTTCTGACCACTTTTTACTAAATTGAGCCTCAACAACAATTCTGAATCAACTTTCTGAAGTTCTTGAATCTTTGATAAAAAAAATGGCGTTACTATGAACTCTGCCAATATAGAACCATCATGCTCTAAAGTTAAATTTACATTCATTGCTCTCAAAGCAAACAAAGATGTTTGACTCAGTGCATCTGCAACAAACCTATTTATTATATATATATATATATTTCAACTCGATCTGCTTCAAATCGGATACAACATTCAACCCCAAAATTGATTTCAAAATTATTTTTCTCACACTCCTAAAATTTTATAAAATATTTTATGTTAAACTCTTTCATCCTAATAAAATGTCAAAATTCAATTTTTATATCATTTTTAAAAAATTGGATAAATTACAGATTTAATGACTTATATATGATTTGATTTACTTCAATATGTTATGAATGATTACTAATGTTATCAATTTGTTACTAATGTTAGCTTATTAAATTAAAGATAAGCTAGGAAATTAAAAAGCCCGTTCAAGGACATATTATTCAAGAACGAGTTTAGATGATACATATTTGCTAAAGAAAACTATATTCTTAAGAGTTCATTTATCATAATTTTAAAACATTGCATTTATAAATATCACAAGTTTTGGAAAGAAGACATAGTTTAAGTTACTAGGTTCTCATTCCCCTACACACACAAAAAAAAAACAACAAAAAAACTCATATATTAGGTATTTAACTTATAGTTGAAAAATGCATAAATAATTTCTTACTTATTGAAAAACCAACCACTAATTCTCTTTCTCTGATTTGCTGCTCCATATCTAATTGATTCTGTGAAAAACAAAACAAAAAACTTTGTTCAGTTTCATGCTTAACAAGTTCATGCATTGAAGCTTTATTTTCAAAACCAAAATTTTACACTTCAGTAACATATAATACATATTAAAAAGAAATAATGTACCTTCATATTTCTGAGTCCAATAAAAGATGCAATGAGATGATCCTCCATCATATTTATTTGGCTAAAGTCCTCAACATTATTTGGGTTTTTCCAGTCTCTATCATTACAATATCACAAATTTTATTATTAGAATATTTCATCATCTATTATATCGTGATTCATGTGTTGATATGTGCTTAAATCTTGACATGTAACATTTGTGTATAGAATTAAAATCGATTCATACAATGATTTGTACATAAATATCAACATGTGTCATATACATATACAATCATAATAAATCCCGACAAATGACATTTATATACGTAATCAAAACCGATTTTATGTATTAAATTCGCATCAATATCGAAACTTAACATTTACATAAAGAATCAAAATAAACCTAGACACGTGATATTTATATACACAATCACAATAATTCTCAACACGTGATATTTTCAAACACAATGAAAATCATTTTATGGATTAATCTTAAGTGTAAATCTTGACACGTGACATTTGCATACACAATCAAAATTAATTAATATGTTGATCCATGCATAAATCTCAACATATAACATTTACATGCAGAGCCCAAATAAATCTCAAGACGTGACATTCACGTACTCAAATCAAAATCTTTAAATATTAGAATATTTCAAACCTTAGTATCTTGCTCTTTTCCAAAAGTTTATCCTTTAGCTCTTACAGCTCATCTCCATATAACTAGAGCATAATAAAATAAAATAAAAAATCTGGATTTAAAATCCAATAAAAAAAAGAGAAAGAAAATCATTATTTTTTCAACCTTAGGGAACCTATTTACCTTGAGCGTATCAGCATTTATGTCATGGGAGAAGCTTAATGGATCAAACTTGACTCCGAATTTTCATAAATTTTCTTCAAAATCTTTATTTTTAAAAAATTAATTTTAATTTTTAAAAAGTAACTTTATAATTTATAATTTTAAAAAATTGCTAAATAAGTGTTGGAACATACCTCTATTATATAGGCCCTCCTGGTGAAAAAAATTAGCTATCGATTTTTTAAAAAAAAGGGGGGGGGGGAATACAATATTTTATTAATATTATTTACCTTTCTTTGCATTCCTAGAATGACAAATTCGACAGTCTCTTAAGAATACTACTTAACCCATTGGTATGACCATTTTAAAAAATTTAGAAAAGAAAAATTGAAAATAAAGCTAAAATAAAGAAGATACAAAAAGGGTTGGTCTACCAGAGGGGGAAGAAAATAAAAGGGCAACATCAACATCACACAATATAGAAACTTCTTTTGCTTTCTTAAGAATTCTTGTTTTATGCTTTGAATATTTTACTTGTTTTGCTTTCACGTCTTCTGATCTTTGGATTTTTAGTTTTTTTTCTTCTCATCTCTATTTTTTTTTTGTGCTTTTTTAAATTCTTTCTTCTAGTTTTCAAAGGAAAAATCAATGGTTATTATATATATAAATAAGAGTTATAATCATTTATGATGTAATTATTAGGAGAATCTAAGTTTATTTAAACCAATTAAATGCGATAAGATTTTTCAGATTTGTTAAAGCATTTTTGTTCCATTCAATAACTCATATTTTGCCAAAAATTTTCAATTTCTTTTCTTTCTTCTTTGATGTGTTTTACGGGCAAATTACCAAAAAAAGTCGCTTTTTTTCAAAATTTATCAAAATGGGCCGATTTTTTGATTATTTATCGGAATGGGTCATTTTTCGGGAAATCGCATCCACGTCAACGCGATGTCAGGGTACGTGTCAGACATCGCGTCCACGTCAGCGCGACCTGTTGACATGGAAGGAAATCGCGTCCCCAAGGGAGCGATTTCCTTCCACGCCGCCAGTCGCTACCGACGTGGACGCGATGTAGGCCACGCGTGATCAGTACCCCAACGGTCAAAATTTTGACCGTTGTAAATACCCCCCTTTATTTTTTTTCACAAACAAATCCTATCTAATTTTTCCTCTCTAATCCTCTCAATTTCCTTCCAAAATTCTCTCAATTTCCTTCCAAAATTCTCTCAAACCCATATTTAATTTCAATTTCCTCTCAATTTCCTTCCAAAATTCTCTCAAATCCATATTTAATTTCAATTTCCCCTCAATTTCATTTTTTAAAATAATTTTAAATTTTTTTATATATTTTTTAAAATAATTTTAAATTTTTTTATATTTTCATCAATGGCGGATCATTAATTCATCTTGATAGGAATCACATATCGGTGGAGCAAATGAAAATGGTAAGTATTAAATTTAATTTTAAATATTATTTAAGATTTTTTTATTTATGTATTTTTAGATAATTATTAATTTATTATTTGTTATAAAAGTCTGAAGATCGGGTATTGGAATGCAATATCCGGAATATGCATGCTCCTCCATCACCATTGTAGAGAACTACCTGCGAGAAGCGGGTTTCTGGCACGTGGCGACGGTAGGCCGAGGATGCAAGTTGGACCCAAACCGATCGGTCGTTGATCGAGAGGTGGAGACCGAGACGCACATTCCATCTTCCATGTGGAGAGTGCACTATCACTCTAGAAGATGTCCATCTGCAATTGGGATTGCCGGTGGGCGGGCACCCAACACGGGTCCGCCCAATCTAGCAATTGGGAGGCGGTGTGCTCTGAGCTTTTAGGCGCTATTCGGATAAAATGGATGGAGGTAAGGTCGAGATTGGTGGTTACGTGCCACCTTCCCGATCCGAATGCAAATTCAACCAAATCGAAAGAATCGATATGCTCGATCATACATTCTTCAAATAATTAGAGGTTATCGATGCTCGACACGCCACGAGCCGTGTACATCTAAGGTGGCTGCTAAAACTCGTTGATTTTAGAGGAGCCGGTGAATTTAGTTGGGGTCGCCATCTTGGCAACATTATATTGGGAGATGTGCGAGGCGACGCGAGGAGAGCAAACATCGGAGGTTGCTGTCACTCCTGCAATCATTGGCACGGTTTCGCTTTCCATTTCTACGTCCTCGAGTGAACCACCCATATACATTCCCACTCGTAACGAGGTAAATTTTATATTACATTTTGGAATTATTATGTAGATTTTGTAATAATAAAAGTATGCTAAAAATTTATTTAATTAGGTGGAACCATCCGGCAAGTTATCGTGGATTACCGTTTAAACTTGAAGATATACGGCTTCTATTGGAGCAACGGTCGGAAGTAGAAGTAAGTATTATTGCAAATAGATATTTCCATACATTCGCTAGTCGATTGATATTTAGTATTTAGTATTTAGTATTATGTATATAACTAATATTTCTATCATGTTCATATAGTTTCAATGGACACCATACGAGGATCCGGCAATTCGGGCAGTAATCCTGGAAGAGTTTTTACAAAATCTGAATGCTTGGCACGCGAAAGTGGTGTTGATCAACTATGCAACCGTGGAGCCCCATCAGACAGACAGAGTGCTACAACAGTTTGGATGCAGACAACCGATTCCTGCGGACCCTGAGGTGTTTGACAATCACCACAAAATCGACCTTCGGCTATTAGGTACGGATTGGCCTAGATACTGGTCCGAGTACACGGAAATGTGGGAAAATCGGCATGAATATCTACCTACTCGGGAACAAATCATCGTTCCAGAGTTAGCATGCGTTCCAGAATACATGCCATGGTTTAGGATCCATGGCAAGCCGTATTTACTTACGCCAGAGGAGAGGCAGCGGCAAATACGTGTCGGAAGGGAAAGGCGCAGGCCTCTAAATCCAAGACGAGAAGACTACGGGCCCCTCAACAAGGCCCGCAGACAACACCGGCTCATCATCGGCCATGCAATCACCATCCCCAACGAGAGAACCGACGCAGTCACCTGACGCAACAATTCAACAGATGATACCCACGCAACCGCCTTTCTCTATGATGCCAGGTGTGTTTTCTAGCCCTTATATGTACCCTAACCCTTACATGTATCCTTTTCCGAATCCTATGGCAGGTTGGAGCCACATGCCCGGTTCAGCTCCATTTCCTGTTATGCCAAGTGGACCGCCGATATCTAGGCCAGCGGCGCAGGAGGGATCGTAAGGGGGGCTGTCGGGGAGCTCTCCTTTTTACCACTCGCCACCAACGTATGGCTTTCAAACACCGTCGCCGTTCATGATGCAAACACCTCCACATACACTATTCTTTGAAGGTGGATCATCGTCCCAAGTCCGACAACCAGATGTCGAATCGGAAGAACCACAATCACCACCAGAGGAAGAACAACCGTCGCCGGAAGCTAGAGGAAGGAGGAATCCAGCGCGTAACCGTCGACGGTCGCCATGTGGAATCGAATCCCCCGCGCATAGACATTGATTGCCGTATTTAAATTTATTATCTGATGTAATAAAATAGAATTTTATTTAATATAATAAAATAGAAGTTCAATTTGATGTAATAAAAACCCTAACTTAATTAAAAACCCTAACCCTAACCTAACTTAATTAAAAACCCTAACTTAATTAAAAACCCTAACCCTAACTTAATTAAAAACCCTAACCCTAACCTAACTTAATTAAAAACCCTAACTTAATTAAAAACCCTAACCCTAACCTAACCTAATTAAAAACCCTAACTTAATTAAAAACCCTAACACTAACCTAACTTAATTAAAAACCCTAACCCTAACCTAACCTAATTAAAAACCCTAACTTAATTAAAAACCCTAACCCTAACCCTAACTTAATTAAAAACCCTAACCATTGCCTTAAAGCTACGAGCACCTTTTATGTCGAACGAGTCATATGTCACCGGATCAACACAAGAACAAAATCGATACATGATTGACAAAACTTTCATTGGCGTCGTTCCGAAGATTTTACGCCTAATTCTTTTACGAAGTTCTGTCAAATCTATGTTCTGGTTAAACGACAGTCGCACTGTATTCTCCGACAAAAAAACAACACCATTCTCGGTGTGGCAAACCTCACCATCGTAGTAAATAACAGTACTAATACGTTCACTCATTTTGAAACACTAACTTTCTTAGCCTCTCTAAATTGTTTCTGCTATGACTTATGCATTCTAAGAACATTTTCTGCCTAATTTATAGCCTCAGCCCAAACTTGCTACTGTAGCAAAATCGCGTTCACGAGGGCGCGATTTCACAATTTCTTCCCAAATAGCATCCTGGTAGAGGCGATTTTATACTATTTGCTCAGAAACGTCAAAAAAATTATTTCTTACATGACCTACTGTAGCAAAATCGCGTCCACGAGGGCACGATTTCACAATTTCTTCTCAAATAGCATCCTGGTAGAGGCGATTTTATACTATTTGCTCAGAAATGTCAAAAAAAATTTATTTCTTACATGACCTACTGTAGCAAAATCGCGTCCACGAGGGCGCGATTTCACAATTTCTTCTCAAATAGCATCTTGGTAGAGGCGATTTTATACTATTTGACCAGAAACGTCAACTCGAAATAATTTATTCTGGGACCTAAAAACCCTAAAAAGCCTGAACCCTAAACCCTAAAAGCCAAAAAAAACCAAATGTGAAAAATGCGTCAAAATCGCGTCCCCAAGAACGCGCCACGTGACAGGGCATCGCGTCCACGTCAGCAGGTCGTGCTGACGTGGACGCGATGTCCTGACACGTACCCTGGCATCGCGCTAACGTGGACGCGATTTCCCGAAAAATGGCCCATTCTGGTAAATAATCAAAAAATCGGCCCATTTCGGTAAATTTTGAAACAAAAACGACTTTTTTTGGTAAATTGCCCGTGTTTTACTTTCCATTTAGAGAATAGGAAATTTGAAAATAACCTACGTGATGGGACCATATTGGGTGATTTTTTTTCCCTCCAACTCCCATTTCCATCCCATTTTTATTTTAGGTTTATATATATTAATATTTAATTTGATATTAAATCGATTATATGATTAAATAAATATTTGAAAAATATATTTTAAAAAATTTTTAGATAATTGAAAATAAATTCAAGTACTAAATTAAATATTAAATTCAAATATCAAATTAGAATAAAAACTTTTACCAAATTTAACATTGTATGAAATACCATATTAACCTATTTATTATATATGTTTATATTTGAACTCGATCTGCTTCAAATATGATACAGATTCAACTTCATAAATGATTTTATAATAATTTTTTGCACTCCTAAAATTTTACAAAATATTTTATGTTTAAACTCTACCATCCCAATTTAAAATTGAATGAATTATACATTTAATCACTTATATATTATTTGAATTACGTTTTAGTCACTAAACTTCAATATGTTATGATATAATTACTAATGTTATCAATTTGTTACATTTTGGAATCTAAGATGTCAACGCTGTAACAGTAAACTGACGTGATACGTTATATCACCATTTCAAGAAACAAACTTGTATTCAAAATAATGATAAACTGTCCGGCATTAGGAATATAACAGTTGAGAAAAATTTAACACAACAAAACCGGAAAATTTTAAGTTAACTTTATGTCTCGTAGAAGTCGAGCAGCCATCGAGCCGTATCTTCTTGCGTGCCATTCATTAAGCTTCCCATCAGGGAGTCTTGTCACCAAGAGATCATCAACCGAAGAACTACTTTCAGTCTCGTTAACTTGGTCGTCAATTCCCCAATCCGTTTTCTCCTGCTTCTCTGTGCTAACAGCACTGTCTGCCGTAACAGGTGGGGGCTTTAGTCCCATAATGAAGAGTTGAATACTCGGATGTTGGTACTTACTGTCCATCTGCATGAAATAAGTAAGAGTTCCGAAACAAACAAAGTTAGAAGAATATCTTATCCGAGGCTCAAACCTGTCGATAGAATCAAGAATAGAAGAGTTTTGACATGTTTCGCTAGAAAATAAAAAGGCGGGGCGTCCTTGAATTGGTCATCAGAATATCAATACACATTTATTAACCAAAAATGATCGTGCCGGCTGTTCACAGCAGTGGCCTCTGAGTTGACATCAAGAACGACAGAAAATAAATCTTGTGCGTTTCATTTCACATTCAAAAAGTGGATAAATTGTGTACCTTGGCTTTTGAGACAATCTTCACTTCAAAGAAATTTTTCCAGGTCAGAAGCATCTGCTCATGGACACTAGTAGAACGGATCTCATGACCCAACTAAACAGAACGTTTAAAGCAACAATGAGTTCCATCGCTGAATAAATCAATTTCAAACGGAAAATCAGAAAAGGTATCATACCATAATTGTGGTTTTGGGGCCTGATAATGCGATTATTGTCTGCAATAAAGGTCCCACGAGATGCTCCGCGTAAACCTTAAAAGGCAAAATCAGTACACCACATTTGCAACTATTCCACAAAAAGCGTTACGTTACTACAAGAATATATGCATCTGGAGAACTTACAACATCTGTACCAATAACGTAGTCAAATGGTGGACCAACAGCTTTTATATGATCTTCATTTCCCCAGTCCAACTCCGCGACCTTAATTGATCCAAATGAATCTAAAATAATCACGCTACCAATGTGAGATAGAGTACAACCTGTCATTAATTTCTACAATAGCATTGCTAGGTAATTGTCAAATAATTCCGCTATTACTTAAGCCAAATTGTTCAGTCAAGATTTGTTATGGCACATTGGTGGGCAAAAGAAAAAATATATATGAAAAATGAATCGTGTAAACTAAATTAGAAGAGCTGAAAAAAGGGCACCTGAACAAGAATTCATCTGCAATATCCTTGAAGTATTGCGTTCTACATTTCTCCTCAACAATGGCACAACCTCGATTTGGTCTGTAGAAACTACATCACATCCCAGCAATGCCATTCCTGGAAATCACAGTGGAGTCAGATTCAGCACGGTCCGAACAAATAATGCAGAATCATAAAAGACCTCCCCTATAAATATAACCTGACCATGAGTGTTAAATGTACAGAATTAAAAACTCACCAAACCCCGCTACTCCACAACCTGCTCCAAGTTCAATAACGCGCTTTCCTTTAAGTTTAGACGGGCAAAACCTTCCCTTTCTGCAATTCTTCTCCTAAACAATGAAAGAATTTTGCACCATGAATTTCAATACAGAAGAATAGTTGGAAAAATTTTAAAAATACCTTTTGTGGTGTAAAACCGTGAGACTTTCGGGTCAAAACAAGCAAAACCTTATAAACTGGGTACAATTTTTCACAATTGGTACTAGATCTATATCGCCAACATGAAATGTGAAAGCTAAGTGCTGTACCATCGGAAATATGGGTGTATTTAACTATCAACATCAACTTAAACTCAACTCAAAAAAAGGCCTCAGCATCAACAACTTGAATATCACTAACATAGTTAAAGAGCCACAATAAAGACTAAAATGAATACCAGAAATTTGGCAAACACCATTGATGTGTCCCAAACTGTTGTTCCTAAATGTTTGGAATTAGGATCCTGCCACAATTGTAGGAGACAATAAGATAACAACAACTAAAAACCTGTAAAAAGGAACAAAGAAGTACTGCACAAGAGAAAAGAAGAAAAATTACCTGAGAGAAGTGTAGTTGATGACCCAATACTTCAAAAGTAATTACGGATGTACTTGGAGAATTCAACCTAACACAAAACATTAACTCTATATTTAAAAATTAAAAAAACACCCAAAATTTCTTTTTATTACAACAGAATGCAGGAAACTAATGATGAATGGTTTTTTCACCTTTCAGCCTCCATTTGATCGACGATAAGCAAAATTCCAAGACTCGAACTTTTAACTCAAGACAATCTAAAACTTCCAAATGCTTGTTATTAACTATATTAGTTCTTGAATCCTTGATTACCGTGTGAATCAAAGTTCCTTTCTTTCTGGGTGCGTGAGATTTTGAGTTTCAGACTGCTATGCAATGAAAATCGTAAGCCTTTCCCCTTTTACTCCATGGTTATGGATGGGGCTGGCTGGCTTTGTTTTAGCCAATCCCAGGCTAAATCAGCCCACTCATTCAACTAACAATTTGGGTTCCTTATGGCCCATGGATTTTGTGATCTACCAGCCTATAGCTTTACTTTGTCACTAAAACAAAAGTAATTGCAGCATATATTCACAAATAGAAGTGCTCATGGGCCAGGCAGCCTGGCCCGGCCTGATAGCCCGCCCGAAATATGGGAGGGTTTGGGTAAAAATATAGGCCCGAAATATGGGCTTGGGCAAAAAAATAAGGCCCATTTAGAAAATGGGCCGGGCCTCGGGCTCCACTTTTTGGCCCGGGCCCGGCCCGATATAATAAATATTTTTTAAATTTTTTTAAATTTTAAAATATTTTTAAAATACTTTTTTTTATTTTTAAATTTTAAAATATATATTTTAAAATACTTTTTAATTTTTTTTTAATTTTAAAATATTTTTAAAATACCTTTTTTAATTTTTAAAATAAATTTTTGGTATTTATTAAAAAATGGGCCGGGCCGGGTCGGGCCCGGGCTTATGATTTTTTTCTCTGGCCGGGCCTAGGCAAAATTTTAGGCCCATATTTCCGGCCGGGCCGAAATTTTTTTATGGGCCCAGCTTGAACCCGGCCCATGAGCACCTCTATTCACAAATTATAATATTGATTTAAAATGATTTTTAAACTTTTAAAAAATTTAATTTATTTGTAAAGCATTCCTATCTTATCAATTAGAAATTTTCATCTCTCTAGCAGAAACATTGAATGCTACATTGAATATAATATAAAACATATTCAAAATGCATGAATCAAATATTGAATGTTACATTGAGTATGATATAAAACATATTCAAAATTCATGAATCAAATTTTAAATGCATGCCCTTATCGCATAATTTAAATTTTAAAGATAATTTTAAGATAAAATAAAATATGAAGTTCACATTTCGTATCACAACTCGAGCTTCTTATGATTTGAGCTTGGTTATACCTCAACGCTATGATCTAATAGAATTTATTTTTCTTTTGCCCATTCTATTTCTATACGCAAAATATAGCAATAGATAAGATAGGTATCTACTAGAGGTAAAAAAATTCGGCCCGGGTTCTAGGCCCGGGCTAGGCCCAGCCCGAAATATGGGCCTGAAATTTTGCCCCGGCCCAGCCTGGGAAAAAAATATTAGCCCGATCCCGGCCCGGCTCGGCCCATTTCTTAATAAATACCAAAAATTTATTTTAAAAATTAAAAAAAGTATTTTTAAAATATTTTTAAAATATTTTAAATTTAAAAAAAAATTAAAAAGTATTTTTAAAAAATTTAAAATTAAAATATAATAAAAAAAGTATTTTAAAAATATTTTAAAATTTAAAAATTTAAAAAATAAATATATTTATTATATCGGTCAATGTAAAATGCCTGGCCAAAAAGTGGTGCCCGAGGCTCGCCATTTTCTAAATCAGGCCTCGTTTTTTGCCAAAGCCCATATTTCGGCCTATATTTTTACCCAAACCCTCCCATATTTCTAAGTAGTCGTCGGGTCCGAGGTCAGTCACTCGCCCATGAGCACCTCTAGTATCTACCATTGCTAAACAAAACATTCAATTACCACATAATATTATCATATAATTTGAGTCGCATGCATTTAAGTATCGTGCTAATCACATAGTGTATTACTATTGATACTAGTAACAACAACGAGGAGAAGGTGGAGGAGGTAGGTCCAGTCCACTCGTACAAGGGAGAAAGTCGGAAATGGAAAGGTAGAAAGAATAAAGATAGGAGGGTAAAACTAACTTCAGGACAAGAGGAATAAGAATAAGATCCTTTTTCTCTCGTATGCTTATGTAACACCCCTCGCTCCACCTGATCGTCGGGTCCAATCTACGGAATGCTACAATTGTTGCCAAAGCAACTACAATCGAATAACATGTAATGTAAACATAAATCATCCAAACACAACCAAAACAGATCATAAGTCATCATATACAACCTTTCTCGGGTCTATACGAGCCTATGTATACTCTAGAATTAACCATGAATCACATTAGGATTAATTTGCAACATTTTCAAAATTTCAAAATGATGTCATGATGTGAGGGGTTCCTCATTATGCCGTGGCCCAAAACTCAGATCTCATCGCGACAACCATTGCTTGACGTCATGACATGAACTCTGTTTTTGGCACAAAATAAGCCTTTTAGCATCTACTTCAACCAACCAAATCATTTTTCACATTTGGTGCACTTAGCACAACATTCCACCTTCATAAAACATGCCATAATACATACCAAAGAACCCACAACATCATTTCAATTGAATCTATCCGACATGTATTCATTTGAACAACAAAAGATAATAAATTTGCTTAATCAATTCAATATAATCATCAATGAATTTTACCATTTCTTACCATCACATTTACTACCGCATTTCATACTCATCTTATAATTTTAAATGTCAAAGACAAAGTCACACAAGTTACCAAAACATACATTCTCACATTTGAGCATTAACACTTTATGTTTCAAACATTAACCAAGTCCAAAGCAACTATTCATCCAAAGTAAACTCATATAAATATAACACCTATGACGTCGTGTGCTTATGTGGCATGCCACATAGGCTACTATGTTGACCTACAGTTTGATTAATGGTCAACTCACATTGACCATTAAAAGTGGGTTGATTTTTGAAAAAATCGTAACGTTAAGGGTGTCAATCAAAAAATAAAAAGGTTAAAGGCACAAAACCAAAAGCCCCCAAACGTTGAGGGTTTTTTTACAATTATGCCAAAAAGAAATGTGAGTTGGTTTATAAAGGCATGGAAAAAAAACTAATTTTTAAAACTTGGTGAAATTCCTTATGGGCAATTTTCAAGTTTGACCCTTTTTCAAATTATTCCCTTTCCAATTAAAACACTTTTTTTCTTAAATATTTTTAAATCTCATTTTATTTTTAAAATTTGTTTTAAGGCGATTACTTTTCAGACACTTAATATTAATTTTCCAACCTAATTTTAGACCCAATTATTATAATATTTTATCCTTCTTAGTCACTTCGAATTTAAGTCCAGGACCTAAATCGGCTTCCCGAACCACTAACCTGAAACTACTATTAGATCAAATTTTGGGATGTGACATGTTATGAAGTTGAAAAGGTAGCTTCTCACACATATTACGTGGTCGGATCATAATACGAAAAGACGACTTGTATTAATAGATGAACCTAAACATGTCCTTAGTCTAATCGAAAATGAGCAAACCAATTAAAAGACTAATATGTCATATATCAAGTCCAATTAGAGAGATGTTTTATCTTGAGTACCAGGGCGGATGACTCCCAAAAGATAGAAATATAGATATAGTTGTCTAAACTGGCAGTACACCGGACAAGACCCAAGAAGAATAGATCCTAGATTCGTTTGTGGATTTATTCACTTGTGGCATTCATCAGTATTGTCACATCCCAAAAACCAGGATAGGAGAATGGAGTAAGTAAATTGGGGGTTAGTGAACTAGAAACCGTAATTAGATTAAATAATTAAATAATTAGGAATTAATTAAATAAAATATTAAAATAATTAGAATTAATAATTTTAGGTTAAGAAATTAAATTTAGGTGGTCGAGAACTAATTTGGTTAAAATAGATTTTAAAAATGAGGTTTGATTTGAAAATAATTTTGAATTTGGTGTTAATTGAAAAGTAAGGACCTATTTGAAAAAGGGGGAAAATTAGAGGTGGTTAAATGGGCAATGACCCAATTTTTAAAAAATGGGTTGTCTCTTTAACAACCCCCATGTCTCTTTCCCTCCTATTCTTCATCTTCTTCAAAATTTTGTCAAACACTAAATCAGAGTTTTTCTCCCGAAATTAGTTCATCCTTTTTTTATTTCTAAACTCTCTAAACACAAAATCTCTGTTTAATTTTGAAGAAGTCATGTTTTCATCCTTAAAATCCTCAAGAGATCTTCATACATTTTAGCTTGAATTAGCTCCATAGTTCATCAATTTTGCAAAAATGAGGTGAGATTCTAACTTTTATGATTAAACTAAGTGAGTTGTTATTTTAATTCAAGATTTAAATGATTTAATCAAGATCTTAATATATCACTTGATTTTAAGTTGATTTTGGCTTGAAAATGGTAGATCTCATATTTCTTGGCTAAGCTTTGGTTTTAAAGTGATTTCTAACTCATTTTGATCTAATAAAAGATATTTAATCTTAATTTGACAAATCCTTAATGAATTTAAGCAAATTGAATGTTTTCACCTTTTTAAAAGATCATATAAACTTATTTTTTGAAAAATTAAATTGATGAAATTGGGTAAAATTGATGGTTTAGATATGTAATTAGATGATATTTAGGATGTAAGAAGTTGAAATTCAAGCTTAGAATTGAGAATTTAGTGGTTAAACACCTATTTCGGCAAAACTAGTTAAAATTTCAGTATAGAGGTTAATAGGCTTTAATCTATGATTTTGGAATGATTTAATGTTGTTTGTTGATGTTAATAATGCCTTTGTAATGTGTTTGATGTGTATGAAAAGTGTCAATTCATTTAGGAGCCTCTACAACCATGGATAAAGGCAAATAGAAGCTTACTTGAGCATGGTAGTTGAAGCAATTGTTGCTAAGGTGAGTGGTCTGATATACTGCGTTTAAACTCTATTACGCAGGCTAAGGTAACATATGTGAACCCCTACTTAATTAATATGTGAACCTTGATTTCTTCTGGTGCAAACCATTGCAATTTTTTTTAAGTGTAGGGTATGCATGCTATGCGATTTTAATGAGCCAAATGCATGAATTAAAAATGTGCATGTAGTTATAGGAATAAAATAGGCAAGTCGTAACTATAAACTATGTAATTTGATGTGACAAGTGTGTGAAATTGTGCACTTAAAGGTTGCGTATGTGTGCATATTAGTAGGTGTGAGCAGTTGCATAAGCTATTGTACTAATAAATAGGTATATATATAATTTAAACATGTGGGCATGATCTTGTTATAAATATAATATGTAAATATAAGTAAAAGGGTCCTGCTATATACATTATTAAACCTATATATGTGTGGGTTTTGTTATATATAATATATGCGTGGATTTTGTTATATATACAATATATATGCGTGTAGGGTCTTATTATATAATATATATGTGTGTTTAATGATTATATATGTGTATAGAGGAATTGATTTATATCATATATATACATGTATATGACACTTGGAATGTGCTGAAATTTGATGTGACAATGGGGTTTTAAATAGATATGTATATAAAATATATATTTATGAGTCTTGTTATATATATAATATATATGTGTAAAGGATCTTGTTATATATATAACATATATATGTGTGGATGAGTTTTGTAATGTTTGCGAATTAATATAAAAATAATATAATTTGCCATGAAAGTTATATTATTTGTGAACCATGCTCTATTGTGAATTGTGAATTGCGAACTATGTTATAATGTGTGATCTCTGCTTAATTGCGAGCCCTATTATACTGAATATTCTAAATGTGTTAAAGAGATATGTTGGCATGTCATAAGATTGTGAGTCCTCACCCTCATTCTTGGGATGGGCATTGTGCCTAGAGATAGCGTTGGAGAGATAAGGGAATGTCAAGCATAGCTCCATTCAACGGAGATAGCTAAGGCTCTATGAGTCATAAGTGTTGGAAAGTGTGAGCATCCGTGCTACACTTATACCGGAGACAGTGTAGGGCTTTTTGAGTCCAAAAGTGAGGCGTTATAAGGAGATCTGTTTATCCAATGTGTGGTGATAGACTCCCCTATATATTTCATAATCACAAAAATGTCAATTTATCATTATTTAAGATATATGAGTTACAATATGGTATAGATGAACTATTATATTGTATGAACTATTATTATGCATGAACTGTTATTTTATGCGAATTGTCTATTCTATGTGAACTGTTTAATTTGTGTGAACTGTTATTTTGTGTGAGTTGTGATAAAAAATTGATCATTTAAGTATGTCTATTGCACCTAACCTGATTGATGTGTTTATTTGTAGTATGTTTAAGCACCCACTCAGTTTTCATAAGCTCACCCACTCTTTTGTAATATTGCAGTGACTTATTTTATGAAGAGGTGTAAGAGTGAGTCATCCAAGTGATCTAAATCGAGGCTATACCTGGGTATATCGTTGTGTTCCCAAACCCAATGAGGAAGGCAATGTGGGACCAAATTATGGGATCTAAAATTAGACTTAGTTGTTAATGTCGGGTTGTAATTGGACATTATGGACTCTTTAATTGGTTTAATTTGGAACTTTTGTTAGTGCTTTAGATAGATGATTGAATGGTAGATTATGATTGTTTGATGAATGCTTTGATTAATTGATCGACTAACTCGTAAGTACAGGTGGAAGAGCCGTTGGAAATTGAGGTAAAACTTAGATGTTAAAGATGTGTTTTAGAAAACAATTGAATGTTTAGTATGCATGACTGTAAAATTAGACTAACTATGTAAATTGTTAGTTACCTACAAACTTATTAAATGACAAATTTTATGAAATTCTGTGTAATGATTTAATTGATCTTCTGAAACAAGACTTATACGTAAAATCATATAACACTATTTTCAAACCTTGTGAAAAGGAGTTTTTCGATATTTTACTATATTACGATTTAAATCTAATTATATGTTTTTAAACAAAATGGTTTTTCAAGTCCCTACAAATAAAGCCCTTTTAAAAATACCCTACCGCATGCATGTATGTTTAACTAAAGTTTTTGAGGTAATTTTTTGTTAAATATTAAATTGTGAATTAGTTGTTGATTGTTGATCAAAGTAGCGTAACGTGTAACACCCCAAATTTTTGGGCCTAGAAGAAATAGGTTTTGAACAAGGGAATAGTTAGGAGACTGCACATAAATATTTAGTTGTGCAAGGAAATGACATAAATGAATGTCTGCTTCAGTGGTTAAGTGATTTCGGTGTGTATAGGAGTGTTTGAGAAGCCTGGGTTCAAGTCTTGGCTTTTGCAGAATTTTTAGTTTTGCTTTTAAATGAATCTGGACATTGGCATACAGGTCATATAAATAATAGTGCTTGTTTTATGACACAAAAATAGCTTGTGGTCTAGTGGCAAGGTGACGTGTTGTTTAACTGTGAGGTTGCGTAATGAAGTATTTATTTTACTGCTTGAGCTGTGTAGGTAGTGGAGTTGGACTGAAACACATCAAAGGGGAGTTTGAATGGAATTTGAATGGGTTGTTGGGGGAGTTAAGGAGAAATCGGTGGAGTGATTCAAGGAGGGATAAGGGGAGAGATACGAGGAGAAAATCAAGGAGTTGTTTGAGAGGAGAGTTGTGTCGTTTGGGGAAACTCTAGCTTGAGAATTCGGCTGGGGGTATGCTTGTACCGAATTTGGTCATTAGGCATGGAGGTAATCGGTGTTTGGGGTTGTTTTTCTTCTGTCTGTTTTGGTTTCGGTCAGTTTCGTGTTTCATCTATTAGCTTTTGGTGCCGAATTTTGCAATTTTTAGAAATACCTCTCGGGTTTGTTCGCTTTCCTTTTCTGCTTTTCCCTTCTCCTTTTCTCTGCTTGCCGAATACTCATTCCTCTTCCCCTCTCATCTTGTTGCCAAATCCTCCCTTCTCTTTTCCCCTATTCTCTTCTCTGTTGGCCGAATCTCCTTTCTATTCTCTTCTTTTTCTTTGACCGAATATCCTTCTCTTTCTGTTTTTGATTTCTACCTTCCATTATTTTATTTTTGACCGAAAGCTATCTCTCTTTATTGAGTGTGGTTCAACCGAATATCACCCTTCTGTTCTATCACTCTCTGCGCTGATCTTCTCTTCGCTGCTTTTGCTATCCCAGTGCTGCAAGTGTTTCTGATTATCGGTAAAGTATTGATACTCCTCACTTTTTGTTTAAACCGGTTCTCTTCCATTCTTTTTCTTAAAACCGAATACCCTTCTTGGCCAGTTATATAGCCGAACTTAGTTATTGAGATCATTGTTTGTGGTGCAGATAATCAATAAGTGTGTGACCACTTTTGGTTGGCAGTCTTGGAGGAGTAAAGTCGCCCTCTTTCAAGCAAAGAAAGTATGGTGTTTGGATTAAGTGTCAATAAGAGGGTGTTTTACCCTAGTGTTTAAAGGACTGACTTGGGTCATGATTGAATCTAGGTTGGTGTACGTGAAGATCTGCGCTCTTCTCGTAAACAGATGTGTAAACACCCCACTGTAACTGTAGAACGACAAAAGTCGAAAAGCCGAAAATACGGCGTTTGAGACCACACGAGCGTGCGATCGCGCGTGTGGTAAGCCAAACCCATGCATCATGGGCGATAGACTGTGGAGACCTCCATGAGCATTTTCATGGGCTTAGGCCGTAATGGGTCACGTTGGGCCGAAATGGGTCGTGTGGGCTCAATGGGCTCGTGAGCCCTACACGGATGAAATCCATGATTTGTGGCAAATACTAGACTAGGCTATGTAGATCTCATAGCCGTGGCAAAATCTGGGCTGAACGGGCCGCGCGAGCGTGTGGGCCCACTTGGGCCAAGTAATGGGCCTTGGGCTCATTTACACTGTTATGACCATTTAGGTTACCTGAGTCGCTCGAGGCGACTGCAGGCCTTTTGAGAGGTTAATATCTGCACCGAGTCCCCAAAATAGGTAAAATAACCAAAATACCCCCATAAGGTAAAATGACCAAAATAACCCCATAGGGTAAAATAACTAAAATACCCCCATAGGATAAAATGACTGAAATACCCCCATAGGGTAAAATGACCAAAATACCCCCATAGGGTAAAATGACCAAAATACCCCGGTAGGGTAAAATAACGAAATACCCTCATAGGGTAGAATGACCAAAATACCCCTATAGGGTAACATGATTGAAATATCCCCATAGGGTAAAATAACTGAAATACCCCCATAAGATAAAATGACCAAAATACCCTCATAGGGTAAAATGATCAAAATACCCTCATAAGGTAAAATGACTGTTATACCCCTAGAAGATGAAATGATTGTTATGGCCTTATGTTATGTATGGTTGATTTGCTCTATGATATGTATGACTATGATTGAGCATGACATTTTGCATACACGTATGATATTATGTCACGATATATTGCATGGGGATGGGTTGTTATATTTGGAGGAAGTGTACCATACTGATAAGGTTGCACGGGTCGCCCAAGATGACTGTCGACCTACTGATGGCTATATGTCATTTATTTTACTAGCAGCTTTGCTGCAATACTGTTTAGTGCCGCAACCGGTGCTAATCTTGGTGTGTCTGGTTGGGTGGGACGATTTTATCTCCACATGGTATGTTTGGCGGGACGGAGTGGTGTGTAAAGGCTAGATTGGGTAGGATTTCTAACTGCATATCTGTACTGATTAATGATTTTGTACTGTTACTGCATCGATTAATGATATTACATATTGTTCACTGCATGACTGATATCTGTTACTGTTATGGGCAAAGGCCTCACTGATACTATTACTGAAATTGGGCAAAGGCCCTACTAATTACTGGCATTGTGATGGGCTCAAACCCAATTGTTTACTGTTACGGGAAAGGGCTTAGGCCCACACCGAAATGGATCATTCAGAATGCTGCTCAGCCCAAACTGTATTTATTTACTATTTAATTGACTATTTGCTTGTTAAGGGATTACACACTGAGTTTTCGTAAACTCACCCCTCTGTTTAACTGTACAGGTGATTTCTAGTTGTAGGCGGGTCGATGCTGCGAGGGACTCGATGATGGCCACACAACCGCATCAGCTTTCGTTTTTAGCCTTTGATTTATAAGTAACTGAATTTGGGTATTTTTATGTAAAAAGGCCTCTTTAAAGTTATAAACTTTAAATTGGGGTTTTTATTTATTTAGTTTAATATAAACTGCTAGTTGTAGAAAAAGACGGGTTTTCAAAAGGTAATTGTTTTCAAAGACACCACGTTTTCGCAACATTTCTAAAAAAAAAACTTCCGCAATAAATGAGATTTTGGAAAATTTATAACGTTTTAAAAGTGATTAGCTTTTAATGATGCACGCTTGGAAATGAACAACCCATTTTGGAATCAACATTTAATAAAAAAATGATTAATTTATTTTAAAGATTTCAACGATAACAAGTTTTACGCTAAACACCTCAATGTGACACTGCCAGATTCGACCATAACTCCTAGGCCGGGTTTGGGGTGTTACATAACGGAAGCATGGTATTAGGTTTTTATTAAATATTCCATGATTAATTGTGTGGTGTGATTGGTCGATTGGTGTGTTTTGTGGTGGTTCAAACAAAGAGTCACTTCGGTGGCTAATGTGATGTTTGAAATTTGAGTCGGACCATTCCGACCAGGTTTTGGGCGCCACAAGTATGACATACCTTAATCTTGAGTGGATGATGGACTATGTACGCATGACTTGTATAGTTTGATGTAAGTAAAAGTCTGAGTTCAAATACATAATAAACTGAAAGCTAGTGCATGAGGTATACGATTTCTGCAGTATGTAACATCCTTCACAATAAAGGAATTCGTAGCCCAACTAATGGGTAAATGATATCATCTCATTGACATTACATGATACATGAAAATTAAATGTGGTCATGAGTCATTTGTCCTTGTGATAAATGACGCAATGACTATTTAATAGTAACTAACTTTTTTTTTGTGAAGAAATATGTAATGGTTATCATGAGATAAAATAAGATCATATTGGGAGAATGCATTTATCCAAAAGAGATTAAGTTTATCCTATGAGGGTAACACACTAATAACAAAGACATTGGGCGAGCACTGATTGAGTAGCATTCGTAATGATATGTAACTAGGGATAGCTCAGTCATGATAGGTTATGATATTATAGTGGAATGACTTCATTATGAACCCATTGAATAAGGAAATTAAATATATTTCCTCATAGATTCTTTTACAATAAAGTTGTCATGACTTTGATGGAATTAAAATCAGGTTGAGGAAATTATTTAATAGAAAATTGATTAAGTTAATTTGATTTATTTATTTATTTATTTATTTTGGAAATAAAAAAACAAATATTGGGTTAAATTAAATTATAAAATGTTGGGTCGAAAGTCCAAGAAATACATATAATTAGACCCAATACATGAGAGCCCCAATTTCCGTCATTTTACATGTGAGGAGCAGCAACCTTAATGCTTTTATCTAAGGTGTCCCCCCCCCTTTCTAGTTAAACTAGGAGAGTATTTTTTATTAAATAAATATTATTTGTGTTATATTTATTCAATTCTCCTCTCTCTCCCTATAAGTAGATGGCATTGGTAGAGTTATTAACATATAAGTTTCATATATTATTATTATTTTGCCAAAAAGTAGTGGAAATTTATTTTCTTAGAATAAATTCTACTTTTGGGGAATAATTATTTCTAACAGTTTCTATTGAGAGAATTACTTTCCTATTGAAAGTAGTTATATCGTTTCTAGTTCTGTGTTTGATTTGTATTGCTTGAGTTCACACCCAGCACAATTCGAGGTATGAGGATAGCGGAGAAGGTCATTCGGTTGAAAGTCAGGAATGATACAAATCTGTCTCGCACACAGCACAGTAACTTTTCGGGAAAAATTATTACTATAAATATCACAAATTGACTCAGTTTTCAAAATTTTTAAACTTTTTTTGTGACTGAAAACCATTTTCTAAACTAGATTTTTCCAACAAAAACTATATCATTTTTCTTTGTGTTTGACTTGTTGCGATACTACAGAGGCTAAGTACCGATAATAAGGTCCCTAGAGCTAAAAATTAGTCCAAGAACACTCTAAAATATCAACACTACCAATTCATATATATGGATTTCAAATCATTAAATCAATTTGTAACATTTGAACTAAAAAATACAAGCCATTAACACATTCAAGGTAAAAACCAGAACAAAGCTTGATTAATAACGTAAAAACTGACTTGAATTACAATTCAAAATTTTCAAATACAATATTCAAAAATAAAGTGATGGGAAGCTCCCAGGCCAAAACCTTAAATGTTGTTTTAAATAACTAACGTGTGAGAAGTTTATTTCATCTCTCACATTATTAAGACTCAAGTCACTTGAATTTAGTTGGATTCATTTATTTTCTTTTTTCAAATACGGTGGCTACCTCTTCTATTATCTTGCTCCTCGAATCAGAATTCATTAATAGCGTTCATTCCACAATTTACCTACTTAGCTCTTTTGTTATTACCCAAGTCTTGTAGTTTTCATTTTGACATCCTGTAATTCATTTTATAAACTAAATAACAATGTTAAGTTTCAACTTCTTTTCCTCATTAATTTTCTCTTTAGTTTCACTTTTGGTACCTATTAATTTTTTACCAATAATAATAATAAAATTTTGTTTACTTTAAGTTTAAAATCATATTCAAATTAAAACTCGATCTTATGTTTCGTTAACTATTTATCAAACTTTTTAAAAAAAATTGAGCTATTATTGCTCTATATTAATAAATCTGAATTAAATTATAAATACAATTTATAAATATCACTCATACTAATAAAATGTAAAATAAATTACGTTATCTACATTCAATTATGTTCAACTTGGATAGATAAAATGTCACATCCGTAATTATTTAATACTTTATTCTAAATTGTAAATAGATTTATTTGAGTTTTACTAATAATAGTAATTTTATTATTTTAAATGGATGTATTATTTAATGATGGTAGTACTACTAAATTACGTGAAAAATAGATTTACTAAAGTTTTTATTATTTAAATATTATTTATTTATTTTAAATTTATTTATAATATTTATATTTAGATGTTAGCTTAGTAATATGATTGAAAAGGTTAATGTTAAATAATTATTTTAAATTATATTATATTTATATTTAAATGCCAATTAAGTAATATCACTCGTCTATTCAAAAAAGATTGAAACTCGTGTTTATATATATTAACAAATCTTATTAGCCAAATATTAATTCATTTCTCCCTTAGTGAACTCTAGTAAAACATGACACAGACACTTGTAACTCCACCCAAACTCTTGACCTATTGCACTCAATGTGCACCCAGCCTTAACACCACACATATATTGAAGTATGCCCAAAGACCAATCAAAAGATAATTGTAAGAACATATTTATTTACCTAGTTTATTAATCAAGGTGTTGCCATTATTGGTTTGAGTACTTATTATTGTGTTAAAAAAAAATTGTATAACGATAAATTCCTAAAAACATATCATTCCTAAATGTCTTTAGTCAAGTATTATTGTAGGCTTGGACAAAAATAATGCATTGAGAGTAATATGTGTTTGATTGATGACAAATGTTGTTATAGATATGTGATATCAAATCAAGACATAAGTATATGTTAGAGAACAATATACTGGACTGACCCACCATGATAATGCTTACTGGATTATTATGTAATAGTCACAGCATTTCTCATAGTGATAATTGTGTGTATGATCCTTAAACTTAAAATCTTCATAATCCCAACAACGTGAGTCGTGTGCTTTGACACAATTAAATGTATTCATAATCAGAACAATATTATCTTGATTGAGCTCTCCCTAATTACATACTATTACGAAAGCTACTTAATAAGTGTTCATTCGATAACCTTATCATAAGTGTGTTACCCTCATAGGATATCCTTAATCTCTTTGGGATAAATTCGTTCTCCCAATATGATTCTATTTTATCTCATGGTAATCATTACATTTTTCTCTATGAAAAGTCAATTACTATAAAAAAAACAAATTAAGTCACTTATCACAAAGACAAACGACCAATGGCCACGTTTACTTTTCATCTATCATGTAATGTCGATGAGAGGATATCATTTACCCATTAGTTGGGATATGAATTCCATTATTGTGAATGATGTTACATATTGCAGAAGTGTATACTCAACGCACCAGCTTTCGATTCCTTATCTATTTTAACTCAAACATTTACTTACATCAATGTACGAGTCATACATACATAGTTCATCACCCACTCAGAATTAAGGTATGCCACACTATGAACGTCACAAGTGAATAAATACATAAACAAATGTATTTTACTTGGGTCCTATATAATGTACTATCAATCAAGTCAGTCACATCCATGTCTTTATCTTCTAGAAGCCATCTGCTCCAATGTTAAAGGCAAAACATCTCCCCAATTGGACTTGATAGACGACATATTAGTTTTTTCAATCGGTTTTCTCATTTCCAATTAGACTAAGGACATGTTTAGGTTCTTCTACTAATACAAGTTGTCTTTCCATGTTACAATCTAACCATCTAATAGCACTTAGTATTAGTTAACATTAGATAACCAGTGAACCAACATTAGAAAACCAGATGACCAGTGAACCAGTGCAAAAACATCGAGGACAATATAAAAAGGGTATTAATGTAATTAAGAGTGGTATTACTGAACCAATTTGTTTTAAAAATACAAGTATATAAAACGAATATACTGCACTTAAAGCACCAGATCCAACAGTCTCTCACTTGACCTAGTGAAGTAGATGAGTTATATATTGCATTATCATGCTCTTTACGTGTTTCTTAAAACTCCTAGTTGTTAGAGTTTTCATAAAAAGGTCTACAACATTGTCCTCTGATGCGACTTTGACTATATCTACTATTCTTCCTGCTCCTGCCTCCCTTATGATGTGATACTTTCTATTCATTTGCTTCATCATTTTGTGGTTTCTGGTTTCTTTGGTATTAACTACAGCCACATTGTTATCACAATAAAATGTGATAGTTATTTTCCATACAAGGAACGACTTCAAGATCCGTAAGAAACTTTCAAACTCATATTACTTATTTTTTTCTTTTCTAAACACTTCTCCACACTATAGAGCCATCGCCTAGGGCAAAAACATAGCCCAATTTTGAATTCTTCGAATCTTAACACATTTGGAAGTCAGAATCGGTATACTCAATAGGAGTAATATCCCTATGAAATACACAAGCATATAATCCCTCATTCTCCGTAAATACTTGAGTATATGCTTAATTGCTTCTTAGTGCCTTGGACCGAGATTCACCTTATATAAACTCACCAAACCTACTGCAAAATAGATATCTAGACATGTACGTTTTTGGAAATTTATAGTTCGAATATGGTTTTCTTGCACCGCAGAAAAATAAAAATTTTAAAAACTGAGTCGATTTGTGATATTTAAAGTAATATTTTTTCCCGAAATAGTACTTATGCTTCGAACGTGACGGATCCTAGATGTTCCCGTCTTTCAATCGAACAGCCTTCTCCACTATTCTCGTACCATGAACTACCTCGAGTGTGGGCTCGAACAATTTCGAATCAAACACAGAATCAAAACTAATTTTCTTATTTTTAGTAGGAAAGTAAATCTCTTTCATATAAAAAAATTAATGGAATTTTTATTCCTGGAAATGATACAGATGTGTGCGGAATAGGATCGTAAAGTTTGTACAAGTTGCAGATTTGACTTAGGGCTCTAGACAGTCAGAAAGAAACTTTGATTTTGACACAATCTAAAATTCAATCGAATCCAAGTCAGATAAAATAATTAAAATAAATTACTAAGATAAATAAAATAGAACAATAAATCAAAGATTAGAACAATCAAGAAGAAAATAAAGAAGATAGATGGAAAAGACGGAATGTGGTGTGTAAAAGTCTTGGAAACAAGAAGAATCCACAACCCCCTTCAAGCGGCTCTAATTTCCCCTCCAAGAAATAAAACTTGGCAAAAAAAGTTTGAAGATGATCCCTACAATCTGGAAAGATTGTTAAAATTCTTCTAAAAGAAAACTCAAGAAAAATAATTGAAAAGAAAAACTCAAAAAGAATTTATTAACTCAAAGAGAAGTTAAATAATAATCAATTTTTCTTTGTGTACAATGTAAAGGTCTTTATATAGGCTAGCTAAATAAATTTAAATAAAACTCTTAAGTATACTAGAACTCTAATTAACCTAAACAAGAACTAGTTTTAAACTAAACTTTCTTATTGACATAAAACTCCTAAATAACTTAAAATAATTAATAATTATCAAAAATTTGGAATAATAAAATAATAAGAATTGATAAATACAATATTGGGCTCGTATATAAAAATTAAGCATAAAACACAAACCCAATATTATTTAAACTCAAATTAAAAGCCCGAAACTCATAATTCCCGTCATAATCCCGTCCAGAAATTCTGCCCGCGCAATCTTAATTAAAGCAGTCATAACTTGAGCTCCTGAACTCAAAATCAAGTGATTCAAAGTTCGTTCAAAGATAAGAGATAAATTCTCGAACACCATTAAGACATCTTAACCAAGAAATCCCTAGATCCATCCAAAAAGTCGTCTCGAGTCTATTGATTCCCCAAACTTAAAAACAGGCAACTTTGATTAATGGAATTTAATAAATTTCACTCATTTTGTGCATGTCTCATTCCTCGTTTCCTCAAAAAGATTCATCCTCACATATTCCCTTTGATCGAATCTTGGTTTGATTTGTTTGGCCCTTAATCTTATTATTGGGCATTGAGGTAGTGTCAGCCCATCACATCTATGGGTCTAAAATTAAGCCTTGAAACTTGTATCAAGAAAATAGAATTTATACTTAGAAATAGAATCTGACTTATTTTCAAACATAATAACAATATCTCAAAGTTGTATATCTAGCCCTACCAGCGTCATCCATTTATAGGGAGAGATAGAGAAACCGTAGTTGTATTAGTAGAATACAAGTAATATTTATTTAATAGAAAAGCCAATCATCTAGTTGAACTAGGAGAGAGGGGTGGATAACCCTAATTAATAATACTAGGATTGATGCCCTTCATACATAATATCAAGGGTTTGGGGCTTCTCTTGTGTCGGGTCCAATTATATGGGTTTCCTGGACTTTTAACCCAGCATTTTATAATCTAATCCAACCCAACGTACATTTTTTTATTTTCCAAAATAAATATTATTTATTAATTTAAATAAATTAATTTTCAATTAAATAATTTTCTCAACCTAATTTTAATTTCATTAAACTCATGGCAACTTGATTTAATTATATTTTCAAATTTTAATTATTTAATTAAATAATAATTTGAAAAACTTAAATTAATTCTCAAGTCATTTCCATACTCAATGAGAAACCACATTCATTTTCGAATGTAGCACATTTCTCTTACTTTATCATTTCTATCCATTTCTATTTATTTGATTCAACATGCAATTCATTTCTGGTTTCAACGAGCTAGTGGAGGGACCGATTGGACATATGTATTTAGGGCTCAATGATTTATAATTAAGTTTCAATGTTTCGCCTATTAATTATAAACTAATTTAGTCATGAAGTCATTCCAGTACTATAGTGCCATGACTGAGCTCTCCCACATTAGATATCATTACAAAAGCTACTCGATCAGCACTCGTCTAATGACCTTGTCATAAGTGTGTTATCCTTATAAGATATCCTTAATCTCTTTGGGATAAATTTTTTTCTCTCAATATGATTCTATTTTATCTCATGGTAACCATTACATTTTCCTTCATGAAATGTCAATTACTATCAAATAGTAATCAAGTCATTCATCACAAAGACGAACGACCCATGGTCACATTTACTTTTCATCAATCATGTAATGTCAATCAGAGGATATCATTTACCCATATCTTGGGCTATAAATTCCACTGTTGTGAATGACGTTACAGACTGCAGAAGTCGTATACCCAACACACCAACTTTCGGTTCCTTATCTATTTGATCTCAGACTTTTACTTACATCAAAGTATACGAATCATGCATACATAGTCTGTCATTCACTAAAATTTAAAGTATGTCACACTTTTACTTGATAAAATCATTACTAATATAATGTTCATAGACTTCGCACCTACCTTCAAAAACTTATATTGCTTTTCCAAGGCAGTTTCTTTCTGGGTAGACAGACGATGGACAATGCTATCACGGTCCAGGAAATGCTACACTCCCTTCACCGGAAGAAGGGCCAATAGGTAGTGTGAAAAAGCCTATGATAAACTTGGGCAGAGCTTCATTGGAGATTCTTATCCTTCTTCTAGTTCTCTAAATCCTAGATTGAGCTTTTCATGTATTGTGTGTCTTCTACATTTGCGTCGGTAATTGTGAATGGATATTGACTTCCAAATTTCAAAGCATCTCAAGGGATTTAGCAAGTGAACCCACTATCTCATTACCTATTCATTATTTGCATGGAATTTTTTAACCTCTAAATCCTATAAGCAGATGATAGAACACTATGGAAACTAATCAAAGACATCTAGGAGGGGTCCGAAACTTACACATCTTTTCTTACGAATGATGTAATTTTTTTTCTCAAACGGATAGAACTTCGATTACTACTATATGTAATGTTCTAAAGATGCTCATGAAGGAATGGGGCCAACTAAACTTTTCCAAATCGAGAGTTCTTTTCTCTCTTAATACACCGAATGCACAACAGAATCATGTTTTAAGTGTGATCAACTTATAATCTACAAAGGACCTGGGCAAATACCTGGGATTCTTCTCTCATTTTATAGAGTCGAAAATAGGGATTATGACTCTATAGAGGAAATCTAAAAGAAGCTGAGTTCAAGGAAGGCAAACACTATGTCCTAAGTTGGTCAGCTCATCCTTATTCAATCCCAAACAGCAGCTATCCCTATTTTTTACTTGCAAAGCAGCATGTTTCCATCGAGTAAGTGGAGACAACTAGGGGTGAGCATTCAATCGAATCAAATCGAATCGAAAATTTTCTAGTTAATCAAGTTTTCAAATCTCATTTTATCATCCTAACTTTATTTGAAGTTTTCTCGAGTCGAGTCAAGTGAGATGGAATTCGAAATGAATCGAATCGAATATATTTGTTCGAGTTAAATTTTAAAAAATAATTTTGGGTCTTGTAACCACTGTCACCCATCGTAATAAAGTTTGTCCACCTTAATCAAATTTTTTATTAACTTTCATCACCTCATAATTTATTTATTAATTTTTTATATACTAGTTAGCTTCTTTGCTTGCTTAGTTGTTTCAATTATCTTGATTCTTGTCACTATGTATTTTGGAATTAGAAAATATATTAAATGTAAAAATATGATTTTTAAATAAAATTTATTTTAAAAATAAAATGTGAAATTGATATCAATATAAAATTTTAACATAAATATTTTATGGCATAATTAATAATTCAATTTTAATATAAATATTCAATATGACTAAACAATTCAATACTATAAATAATATAAAATGTGAAATTTAATTTAATAATATAAATAGTAGATATAAATAAAATTATTACTATTTATGTTTAGTGACTTTTTTTTTGGATAATTTTGATTTTTTATTTGAGAGTAAAGGGTGAGAAGTAAAAGTTTAGGGGGAAAATAAAAAGTTTTGGGTGAATAAAAGTAAATAGGGGGGAGTAAAATTTTGGAGGGAAAATATTAAAAAAATTTGGAGGGGGGAAGGTTTGGGGTAGATGAGAGGTGGGATGAGAAGGGAATAAAAGTTTTAGGGAAAAAGTGGGAGGGAGTAAAAATTTTGGGGAAAAATAAAAGGTTTTAAGGGTTTTTGGGAGTAAAATTTTGAGAAAAATTAAATGGGAGAGTAAAATTTTGGTGGTAAATGAATTTTGGGTAGATTGAGGGGTTGGGAGGGGAGGGGAGTAAAAGTTTTGGGAGGGAAGTGGGAAGGAGTAAAAGTTTTGAGGGAAAAGTAAAAAGGTTTTGGAGTTTGGGGTAAAAATGTAAAATATTATAGTTTGATATTCGAATTATTCGAATGATTCGAGTTATTCGAATTCAAAAACTCAACTCGATTCAAACTCGAAATTTAAAAAAAATTCGAGTTGATTCGAATAACTCGATTAACTCGATTCGTTTAACTCGAAATTCAAATTTTTTTCGAGTCGAATCGAATTTTGCTCACCCCTAGAGACAATTGCATCAAATTAACAAAAATTTCCTTTTTGGGATGAGGGAAACCTTCACGAATATGCACTTCACTTTATTATGACAAAAAGAGGGTCTTGGCTTGAAAAGAGCTAAATTATCGAACCATGCACTCATGCTTAAGCTTAGGTGAACACTCTTCTATGAAAATGATCAACTATGGGCACAAACACTCAAAGTCGAGTATGTTTTGAGTTCAAACAACACCCTTTGTACTAGGAGTGTCTCTCACACTTAGAGTGACCTTAGACGGATAAAGCTCTTATTTAAGAAAGGCCTAAGGTAGATTGTTCGGAATGGTAGAACAGTTTGATTTTTGGCCGACAACTGGTTGGGGCTTGAAGCACCTAGGCAATTTGTCATGATACCATTATTACTAGGTGAAGATGAAAAAACCTTCCAACAGGTTAGGGAAGAGGGGGATGGGGGTTCCCATGAAACTTTTTCCATGAAGCTTCCCATCAGCAAACTTAATTGTTTATTTAAAGTACCACCATCTTGACGCATATTTGAGATCGTGATGGTATATGATGGGTCAACTCAAAGAATGGTATGTTCACCCTCTCTAATGCCTATAATTTTGAAGAAAATAGAAGTCTTGTAAATTGTGCTAGCAATCAAGTGCATTCGTCAACCCTTTGAAAATTGATTTTACATCTTAAACGCAACTTGGTTATCCTCCTTACTAAGGCATGGTTGCACAATAAGGGCATGAGAATTGATTTGACGTGTTCGTTGTGCGACAACCACCAAGAAGATATCAATTATCTTCTTACCGACTGCCCAATTAGTGAATTTTGGTGGAATAAACTCCGTAATAGCGAAAGCATTAGTACCCCGAACAATGAGGATTGGGTTCACTGTGTTGGAAGTGTAATGAAAAAAAAATTACTAGCTAAAATACTACTTTTATTATACACAAATAAACAGAAATACAAATACAAACTCTGTTTTTTTTCTATACTAGCTGCTGCTAGTTTGTTTCACTCCTCACTTCACTACATTTTTCTCTCTTTTTCTTACTTTCAAAACACAAACACGAAATATACATACATATATATAAACATAGTTTACTGCCTTAATGATTACTTATACTTTTAAGTATATCATGCAACTTTCAACATGATAATGTTTATTCATTGTGCAAGCCAATTTGCAAAGTTACATGCCACTTTGCAATTCAAATTCGAAGCCACGTTTTCATAAAGTTAGAAGCCAATTTGAATAGCAATTCTTGGTACAATTTTTATGTCGACTTTGAAAGTCGGTTGGACTTCAACATTCCCCTCAAACTGAGCTTTCATCCAAGCTTTTCTTTGAATTTATGGAATACGTCCACTTTCAATGGTTTCATAAAAATGGTTTCAATTGATCTTCTGTTCTACAATAAATTAACTTCACATTTTTATTCTTCACTTGCTCTTGAATAAAATGATACTTTGTATCGATATGCTTGCTTCGATTATGTGACACCGAATTCTTTGCAAGAGATATTGTGGACTTGTTATCAACTTAAATTGTAATTAGACCTTCTTATATAATAGATAATTCACCCAAAAGATTCTTCAACCAAATTGCTCGACACGTGCATGTTGCAACAGCAATGTATTCTGCTTCACATGTTGAGAGGGCTAGTGTTTGTTGCTTTTTTGATGACCATGAAAATGTCACGGAGCCAATATGAAATAGATATCCGGATGTGCTTTTATGATCATCCAAGCCACTACCATAATCACTATCTGAATAACCAACCAATTTTGAACTTTGTGAGTGTGTATAAAATAAATCATGATCCATCATACCTTTGATGTATCTTAAAATTCACTTTGCCACAATCAGGTGATCTTGTTTTGGCTTTTCCATGTATCTGCTAACTATTCCCATCGCGTACATGATCTCTAGCCAAGTGATAGTCAAGTACCTTAAACTTCCAACGATACTTTTAAACAACGTTGGATTTACCGGCTCTCTAAATGAATAACATTTAATTTCATGCCTGGTTCTACTGGCGTGGCTATCGGCTTGCAATCTTTCATTCTGAATTTTCTTAAAATATGTTCTACATACTTTTTTTGAGACATAAATATTCCATCTTTCATTTGTTTCACTTCGACTCCAAGAAAGTATGACGTTTCACCAATATCTTTCATTTCAAATTCTTTAGTCATAGCTTTCTTAAATTCATTGAACACTTGGATTTTTTCCCGTGAAAAACATATCATCTATGTATAAGCACACGATTATCATGTCACCAACTCCATTTTTCTTCGTATATAGGGCATGCTCGTATGGGCTTTTCATGAACCCATCCTTCTGAAAGTATTCCTCTATTCTTGTGTTCCATGCTCTCGGGGCTTGCTTCAGCCCATATAAAGCTTTCTTTAGGTGGTAAACTTTGTCTTTTTGTCCTTATCCAGGTGGTTGTTTGATGTAGACTTCTTCCTCTAGGTATCTATTAAAAAATGTTGACTTCACATCCATCTGATAAATCTTCCTTTTATTTTGTGATGCAATTGTCGTGAGAAGCCTTAAAGTGTCAATTCTGGTGACCGAAGCAAGTACTTCATCATAGTCCACTCCATATTTTTCTTGTAGCCTTTTGCAACTAGTTTTGCTTTGTATTTCTCCACTTTTCCTTCTCTATTGGTCTTCATCTTGTACACTCATTTGACTCCAATTGGACTATGTCCTTTTAGTAGACTTGTTAACTCACACGTCATTTCCTCTTATTTGCTGCAATGTCTTCATCCATTGCCTTCTTCCATTTGAAATCTTCAATTACATCTTTTTATGTTTTTGGATCACATTCTGACATTAAGTAAAATAAAGAATAATCGAGTGTTGTTTCTATAGGTTTTATGATATCATAAATATCACGTAAACTGTGCATTCTTGTAGGTGCTTCCTCCGAGCTGCTAGTACTGCTGCTGATTGGTGATAACGATGTTGTAGGAGTTGCTGCAATAAGACTTAGTGGAGGGATTTGATCATCGCCTCATTCTTGATTGATGAAATCATCTTCTTTGTCATCATTGAAAAATAATCCTTCAATTTTCTTTTCTTATTCACTCCATCTCCAATAATCAACTTCAACAAATTCAACATCTCTTGAAATAATAACTTTCTTGGTGAAAGGGTTGTATAGCCTATATGCCTTGCTTTCTTTTTCATAACCAATGAAAATGCATTTCACTCCTTTGTCGTCGAGCTTCTTTCTCGTTTGGTCAAGAACATGAGCATATGCGATGCATCAAAAAATCTTGAGATTCTGACTCCTAGCTTTTGATTACTCCAAGCTTCATTTGGATTCTTATATTTCACACTTTTTGTTGGACACCGATTCAACAAATAAATAGCATATTGAACAGCTTCAACCCAGAATGTTCTTGGTAAATACTTACCTTTAACCATGCTTCTTGCCATATCAAGAATAGTGCAGTTCTTTCTTTCAGCGACACCATTTTGTTGTAGTGTGTATGCAGTTGTCAACTGGTGAATAATTCCATGCTCCTTGCAAAATCTTTTAAATTGCTTTGAAGTATATTCGCCGCCTCTATTAGTTCTGAGTATCTTAATATAATGTCCACTTTGTTTTTCTACCATAACTTTGAACTCGATAAACTTGTCACGTGCTTTTGATTTTGTTTTAAGAAGATATATCCAATTTTTTCTACTAAAATCATCAATAAAAGTAAGATAGAATCTGTTTCCACCAAGTGGTGGTATATTAAAAGGACCTGCTATGTCGAAGTGCACAACCTCCAATGGTCTCCTAGCTCATCAAGATTTTCTCACTTCAAAACTCTATTTGTGTTTTTTCTTTTAATGCAAGTTTCACATAGTTGATCGGGAGGATTAATTTTTGGTAATCCATTTACCATCATTTCTTTTGACAATAACTTTAGGCTAGAAAATCCAAGATGCCCGAACCTTAAATGCCACAACCATGAATCATCTTTGATTGCATTCTTCATACACTTCACCTCTCCAGATTCAATATCAATAGTGAACAGATGGTTACATGTCATATCAACTTGGGCAATAAATTCACCACTCTTATTTTTAGGGCGAGCATGCAATCATTCATATGTACTTCATATCCTTTTTCTAGAAACTGTCCAAGGCTGATGATGTTGCTTTTCAAAGTTGGTATGTAATAAACATCATATATGTACTTCTTCTTTCCATTTTTTTGTGTAATTCTGACTTTGCCTTTTTAACTGATTAAACAAGTCGTCTATATAAAATATGAGATATTCATTCTTTATCTTGAGTTTATTTCCTTATCAGATTTAGATAGAAATCTCGTAAATTCTTCAGAAAATAGACTAAGAACTCACTGGAAAATGGTACATGGTTAATCTCTAATCCCAATTTTTTTATGTATAGAGTAGGCGGATATTTATATATACCGAAAACGTTTACATTCATTTCAAATCATTTTCGTACAAAAATAATTAAAATAACTCTGGTTGTACTATTTGATTTACGAGACTCAACTATAATCACTACACCAATCGATATTTCAATCAATTCATTTCAGTCTCAGTTCAATATAGTATTATATAACTTTAGCCAATCTATTTCTAGAATATTACCAAATTCGTGAAATGGTAGTAACATCATATCTATAGGAAAATCACATTCTTAGATTTTCAAAAGACAATTTGACATACCAAGATAACCCTTATACTTTATTCCAATAGATTATGACCTGAGCATTAAGGGTTCAGGAGATAGATCCTTATCCATTACTAATACAGTGCAATGTATGAATAAGTTGTCCCAATAGAAATCAGTGCATACACAATAAATAATATAGAAGGAATAGAACATACCAAAAATAATATTGGGCACAGTAGTTTCAAATCCAACAATTGTGTCTTCGATCCCACTTCATTTAACTATGCTCAAGGGGTAGAGGTTGTAAGGTCACTGAATTGGCTTACACCAATTCTGTGAACCACTGACTTATTAAATCAAAAAGACATTTTGATTTCACTATTAGAAATTTACAAACCGATAAACAATAATTTACCTTCTGTTTAGAAGTCAAAATATTACTATCGACCTCATCAAGGTCAACACAATTAGCTTCTATTAACATTCATTAACCCAGAAATAAAATATTCTTAACCTCGCTTTTAGACATTTGTTACTGTCAAAATCAGTAGTCAGAATGTTACTTTTAACCTCATTACTTTTCATCGCATTCAGAATCAGATGACATCTTTAGAATCTACAAGAAACCAGGGGTTAGATCAGATCAATTATCACACTATCACTAATTTATATGGCATGTAATTTCTAGACTTTATTCACACTACATTCAGTCCAAGAATCAACTAAACCTTAGCTTTGATACCATTAAACTTAACACCCTATACTTGGCCCAGTTGTCGAACTAGAGCTATAGGACGCTACAATAGTAAACCAAAATATTCACAAGTAATTTATTCGATAATACTCAATAATCAATAAATACAAGTAAATTCTATGTTAAACATGCATTACAATCAAAACCGAGTCTTAATCGGGCTTACAAAAGCCTTCGAACAAGTTTAGACCTAAATCGAGACCTGTAACATTCATATCCCATTTTCGTTGCTAGAATAGGGTTACGACACGTATTAGGACTTCTCATAATAACTGGCATCCAAATATCAAATAAATTCCATTAATATGGATATGTTTGAAAATAAATAAAATATACATGTACGAGCTTTAAATCGGGCCTTCGAGGCCCTAAAATAGTTTACGAATAATCGGGGACCAAATCGGAACAAATTAGCACATTTCAGGCAAAACTAAAAATTTTTCACCTACAAAGGTCACACGGCCATATGGCTCTTACACACGCCCATGTGGCCATCCCACACACTTATGTGCTCAACCGTGTGCCAGATCGTATAACTCACTGACTAACATGCCCAGACACACGACCGTGTAGGCTGCCCGTGTGTGACACACAGCCATGTGACAGTCCATGCCCCAGGCCATGTGCACCATTAATTAACCCAAATGCTTGTGTACCTAAACATACCCAAAGTACATTCAAATAAGCTCAAAATATGGCAAAGCAATTTGTCTAAGTGTCAAACCAATGTGTCATCAATGACACCACAACTCACACACCTAGACAATTCATTACTTTAAATTGACATACAAGTTACAAATGCACATCCAAGTTCATGCTTCCACAACCAAAATGCCTTACTTATTTCATACTCAAACCATACCAATTTCAAACTCATTCAACATACTTGTGTCAAAGGTTGTGCATGGGAGCCCGCAACCATGACGACCATGACGAACTTGTACAATCCATCGTATTCGAAGGAGGTCATTTGGCTCAATCAGACTGGTCTGTTGCTTGGAGAAATTGAAAGCCCATCTCCAAAGCTTGGAAAATATGGAAGGTGATCTTCAAATATATGTGATCTTAGATATTAAATGTAATCTTTAGAAGGTACGATTTTGTAATCTTAGAGATTTGATATCTAGATAGCTTTTAATCTTAGCCATTGATGTACTTTAATATATACAGTTGATTTTGGGGAGGCTCAGCTATAAATAAAGGCCTCTCCCCCTCATTGTAATTCACTAAGTTATTAATAGAATTTTGAGAGCATTCACTCAAACTCTTCTCTCAAGAGTTCTTACTTTTCTGTGGCTTTTGTTCATCTTTCAAGTTCATTCTTACTTTGTTCTTCTACTGTTCTCCATTGGTGCCTTAGAAGAATTCTGTTGAATCCTCAATTGTTGCGAGTTAGGCTGACTTAGGCGTTTTTTAGCAAAGAAACTGCCTAAGGCCGTACGGATCGCGTGGGAAAAATCTAAGTCTGCGACAGTTGGTATTCGAGCTAGCGTTTGAAGGCACCGTTGAAAGATGTCAAAAGAAGTTGCTGAGAATATTGAGGGAATGGAGACTCGTAGAAGGGCTAGGAAGGCTAGTTGTTCAAGGGACATATTGTAGGCTTTGGAAGATCGAGTCGTCACTCTTTAGAAATCCATAGGTGATGTCAATGAGAGGATTGGTGATATCGATGATAGGGTCAATAATAGGTTACTGTCCATGAATGAGCAACTTAAAGATTATGTGTTGGACTCTGTTGAAAATCTGACTAGTAGGGATAATATCATTGAGGCTATGATAACGGCCTTGAAAGAGGAGATTACGGAGCTCAAGGGTGAGCTCACAATCTATAAGGTTACTTTGGGCAATGGAGGGTTAGCCGCTGTCGCACCCAAGCCCAGTGTGGATGTTCTCAAGCCCAAGGAGTTGAAGGGAACAAGGTCTGCAAGAGATATAGATAATTTTTTGTAGGGAATCGAGCAATACTTCTATGCCAAAGGCATCAAGGACGATGCCACTAAGGTAATTACTGCTGCTATGTATCTTAATGACGTTGCTTTTTTGTGTTGGCATCGTAGACCCACCGATGTGAGATGTGGTGGGACCAAAATTGGGACTCGGGAGGAGTTCCAAAGTGATTTTAGAGCACAGTTTTATCCAGAGTATGCCGAGGATGAAGCTCGAGCAAAGTTGCACCGACTCGCGCAACAAGGCACTTTGAGGGAGTATGTGCAGGATTTTAGCAAACCCATGCTTCAAATTTCAGATATGGGTAAGAAAGAGGTATTCTTTTTTCTTTATTATGGGTTGAAACTATGGGTGAAGCAAGAGTTACAACGCCGAGGAGTCCAAGAGCTTACCAAGGCCATGTCTTTGGCAGAATCGTTTATCGAATTCGGTGGGATGAAAGACAAGCCTGAGTCCTCCAAGACTAGATTCAAACCAAATGGCAATGGTGGGAGATACAAAGAAGGGCCCACTAGGAATGGCAACGGTAAAAAGCCTTGGGACAAAAAGAAGAATGGCCCTATAAGTTGTTTCCATTGTGATGGTCCACATATGATCAATGACTATCCAGAGAAGGCTACACTCTCTGCTATGGAAGCAAAAGAGAATTATGATGAGGATGATAATAATCTTGGTTCGATATTAGGGGGTGTCGAAGACAAGAAGGGTCATACGCTGATGTTTGTAGACATTATGGTGGCTAGCAGAAAATTGAATGCGATTGTCGACACAGGTGCGTCTGATTTGTTCATGTCTGAAGAGGCTGGGCATAAACTTGGCCTTAAGATCGAAAATGATTCGGGCTGGATCAAAACAATAAACTCAGAAAGTATTCCAATCAAGGGGGTTGCAAAGGGAGTGGACCTCCAACTTGGCGATTAGACCGATAAGGCATCCATTAAGGTAATACCACTTAATGACTATGATTTTGTGGTTGGATTAAGTTTCCTTGACCAATTTAATGCGTCTATTGTTCCTTCTGGTAATTACATGGTTATTTCATATTCAAACCATCAATGTATGGTAAGAATGACAATGAAGGGAAGCATTGAAGGAAAGACCTTATCGACAATCCAATTTGCCGAAGGAGTACGTAGAGATGAAGTCTCCTACTTAGCCACCTTGAAAATCGAGGAAACTATTAAGTCCATTGGTGAGATCCTGAAAGAAGTGGGCCAATTGTTACAATCTTTCTGAGATATGATGACTGCCCAGTTGCCCAAAAATTTTCCACCCAAGAGGGAGGTGGACCACAAGATCGAGCTAGTGTCCAACATAGTGCCACCAACAAGGGACCCATATCGTATGTCTCTGCCGAAATTAAAAGACCTACGGAAACAACTAAAGAAACTTTTAGATGTGAGGTTCATTAGGCGATCTAAATCTCCATATGGTGCGCCAGTGTTGTTTCAAAAGAAACATGATGGGTTGTTGAGAATGTACATCGATTATCGAGCTCTAAACAAGATCACTATGAAGAACAGGTACAATATTTCTCTTATTACGGATTTTTTTGAACAGCTTGGTAGTGCGAGATGGTTTACCAAGTTGGATTTGAGATTGGGGTACCATCAAGTTCGGATAACCAAGGGGGACGAGCCAAAGACAACTTGTGTGACGTGATATGGTTCGTATGAGTTTCTTGTAATGCCCTTCGGACTTACGAATGCCCCAGCTACATTCTACATCCTCATGAATAAGGTACTTCAACCTTTCCTTAATCGTTTCGTGGTTGTTTATCTTAATGATATTGTGGTGTATAAGTCTCTTGAGGAGCATGTGGGACACTTAAGGGAAGTGTTCCAAACTTTAAGGGAAAATGAGTTGTTCATCAAAGAGGAGAAGTGCCCATTTGCCCAACAAGAAGTGTCATTCCTAGGCCACATTGTGGGAGGTGGCAAGATCCGAATGGATGAGAACAAGATTCGGGCTATTATTGAGTGGGAGCCTCCAACCAAGGTGACAGAGATGAGATTTTTCCTTGGGTTGGCGAATTACTATCAACGATTCATTGAAGGCTACTCTAGAATTACCACACCCTTGAAGGACATGTTGAAGAAGGGGAAGGTATGGGATTGGAATCCACAATGTGAGAGGGTCTTTCATCAATTGAAGTTAGTGATGACAAGAGAGCTCGTACTTGCTTTGTCAGATTATTCGAAGCCTTATGAGGTACACACATATGCATCAGATTATGCCATAAGGGGAGTACTGATGCAAGATGGGCATAAAATTGCTTTCGAGAGTCAAAAGCTTAATGAGACAGGGTGAAAGTACACAATCTAAGAAAAGAAGATAACCGTTATACTACATTGCTTGCGCACTTGGACACATTATTTACTGGGTTCCAGGTTCGTGGTCCTTACTGATAATGTTGCCAACAGTTATTTTCTGTCCCAGAAAAATTTATCTCCCAAATAGGCTCGTTGGCAGGTTTTTCTAGCAGAGTTTGATTTCACAATGATGTATAAGTCGTAGAGTGCCAACATTGTGGCTAATGTGTATAGTTAAAATATGGAGTTTGCGGCAATCAGCCAACCTGATGGTTCCTTATTGGAACGCATTCGAGTGGATTGTCTCATGATCCCACAGCCAAAAATTTGATTAAGTTTGCCAATGAGGGGAAAACGGGGAGATTTTGGCTTGATGGGGAGCTGCTATACACTCATGAGCATTGTCTCTATATGCCCTATTATCAGAAATTACATAAGGAAGTCATGAAGTAGTGTCATGACTCAAGATGGGCGGGCCATCCAGGGATGCACTGAACCTTGGCCTTCTTGGAGGATCCTTATTATTGGCCTCATATGGGTGATGATATGGAGAACTATGTAAAAACTTATCGAGTATGCCAACAAGAAAAGGTCAAGTTAAAGAGTCCGATCGGTTTGCTACAACCCTTGCCCATTCTGAAAAGACCATAGGAGAGTGTATCCATGGATTTTATTTTTGGTTTGCCTAAGTCTGATGGGTTTGCAAGTATTCTTGTTGTGGTGGACAGGTTTTCGAAGCACGTGACGTTTATTCCAACTACCAATGAGTGCCCAGCTAAGGAGGCAGCTCGTTTATTTCTTAAATACGTGGTGAAATATTAGGGAGTGCCACTGTCTATTATCAATGATCAAGATGGGTGATTCACGGGCCAGCTCTAGACAGAGTTGTTCAAGTCAACAGGCTCAGACTTGAACTTTTCCATGAGCATACATCCGCAAACTGATGGGCAAACCGAACAAGTGAATGAGTTGTTGGAGACATATCTTTGGCACTATGTGAGTGCCACACAAAGGGATTGGCCTAAGTTGTTGGATGTGGCCCAATTTTCATACAACTTGCAATGAAGTGGGGCCATGAATCAAAGTTTGTTCGAGATAGTGACGAGCCAACAACCACTCAACCTAACGCTGTTGTGACCCATCATACAGGATCAAATCCAGCAGCTTATCGATTTGCAAAGGATTGGTAAGAGCAGAATGACTTGGATAGGGCTTGTTTACACAAGGCAAGTAAACGCAACAAGAAGTGGGCCGATCAAAATCGAAGAGATGTGCAATTTCAGGTAGGTGACTCAGTCCCTGCCAAATTATATTTGATTTTGCGATATACAGGTTTGTACAAGGGGCTTGTACAAAGGTATGAGGAACCGTTTCGAGTTGTGAAGAAAGTAGGCAAGGTGGCCCACAAGCTTGAGTTATCAGCAAATATCAAATTCCACCTAGTGTTTCACGTAAGCATGCTTAATCCATTCCATGGGGATCAAGAGGATTCGAATCGAGGCAAGTTCGAATAAGCACCAATAGGGGTAAAGGTCTCCTATGATCGTAAAGTTGAAAACATTGAGGCAGATCATGTGATCAGATGAAATTACCATAGACCGCGGCATGAATACTTAGTTTGATGGAACGGACTTCCCGACAGCGAAGCAAGTTGGGAACCTGCTGAGGCATTATGGCAGTTCCAAGGAAATATAGACCAATTCTATGAGGAGGACGTGACGAGGGCATCACTAGAACAAGTGGGAGAGAATGTCATGGATTGCGCATAGGAGCCCGCAACCATGACGACCATGACGAACTTGTACAATCCATCGTATTCGAAAGAGGTCATCTGGCCCAATCGGACTGGTCCGTTCCTTAGAGAGATTGAAAGCACATCTCTGGTGCTTGGCAAATATGGAAGGTGATCTTCAAATATATGTGATCCTAGACATTAAATGTAATCTTTAGAAGATACGATTTTGTAATCTTAGAGATTTGATATCTAGATAGCTTTTAATCCTAGCCATTGATGTACATTGATATATACTGTTGATTTTGGGGAGGCTCAGCTATAAATAGAGGTCTCTCCCCATCATTGTAATTCATTTAGTTATTAATAGAATTTTGAGAGCATTCACTCAAACTTTTCTCTCAAGTGTTCTTGCTCTTCTGTGGCTTTTGTTCATCTTTCAAGTTCGTTCTTGCTTCGTTCTTCTACTGTTCTTTGTTGGTGCCTTAGAGGAATTCTATTGAATCCTCAATTGTTGCGAGTTAGGCTGACTTAGGGCTTTTTTAGCAAAGAAACTGCCTAAGGCCGCACAGATTGCATGGGAAAAGTCTAAGTCCGTGACACTTGCATATGCTACAACATGACTCATGTTATCAAAAATGTACTTACCTTGGACCAAAAAACCCCAAGCAACCAAGTTATACAACAATTTATACATAATCAGTCACAAAACATTTTCAATAGCCCAATTACATGCCATATAAGCCAAGTTGTTTCAAAATCTACAAAAGGGTCCTTGAGATAGTGTGATGCTGCAGGTTGATTCAATTTCCCACCCCAAAACAAAATCTACAAAACACAAGCAAAACACAGGTAAGCTTAATGAAAGCTTAGTAAGTTTGCCAAATTAACGATAAATCTTACCAACAAACTCAACAGTTCAATTATAAGAAATAACAATGTAATCCCTGTCAAACACAGTTCACAACATGTAAGTATTATACCATACCATAACTCAAATTCTTCCAATTTCGGTAATGTATGATCTAATTTAAGTAAGCACAGAATCTCGTTCGTTTGAGCTAGTTACAGAGTCTTGACCGGTTCATGAAGCTGCTCACAAAAGCTAACAAGAATCCGCAACGTATGCAGGATCTCAGTCATTATAATGATCGATTTCATCAGTACAGAGTATTCATTCATTTCACCAATTCACGATGCTGCTCACACAAGCTGTTGAGAATCTGCAACATGTGTAGGATCTCAGCCATCGGAACGATCTATGTCATCAGAATAGAGTAGCCATTCAATTCACCAATTCACGATGCTGCTCATACAAGCTGTCGAGAATCCGAGACATATGTAGGATCTCGGCCATCATGATGGTGTATATCATCAGAGCAAAATATTTATGTAGTATTCACCAGCTCAAAGCGTGATAACATGTCAGTTGATCATGTCTTAGATATTTTCAATCAATCAATTATTAAGCATATTATGAATTTAATTATATAACAAATAATGTATAAAAAGAATCATTATATTATAGAAAAAATAGTACGAACTTACCAGACTGATTTGCAGTAACTGCCAAAGTACAGGGACAATTCAACAACTTCTCTATGCCTCGATTTTTAATCCATTCTTAATCCAATCAAAGAAGCAAAGCTAGGCTGAATATTTTCAAATTCTTCTTTTAGGGTTTTGGTTTGTTCTCCATGAAGAAGATGAAGTCATGTTCATTATGTTTCTTTGTTTTAATAATTATTCACCTAATTACAATTTTTCCCTTAAAACTTAAAGCAAATTTCACTCAAATTAGCATCTAGAACCGTCCACTACCATATTAAATGGTTTATTTACCACATAAGTGCCTTGACTTACCTTCCCATTATCATTTGATACCTTTAACCTATAGAACTCAACTTTTGCAGCTTTTTCAATTTAGTCATTTTTATTGAATTAACTACCTAAACGATAAAATTTCATATCCAAAATTTAATACAACAATAATGACCTCATAAATATTTACGTTCTGGCACATCGGAGTTGTGGCCTTGAAACCACCATTTTTTATTATACAAAAAAATAACTTAATTAATAAATCATAAATTAATTAGGATTTAATTGAAATTTATCACAATCTAAAGAATTCCACATCATTTCTATTATTAGGCCATTTAAGGAGGATCCAATTACACAACTGGTCCTTCAATTATACTAAATTCCAATTAACAAACTTATTTACAAGTTAACCAAAAACTAATTAGGACCAAATAAATAAATAACCCTAAAGTTAATGGATGGTAGAGGTGATCATGGGTTGGGCTACCCGGCCCGGCCCGAAGGTCCGCCCAAAAATGGGAGGGTTCGTGTAAAAATATAGGTCCGAAATATGGGTTTGAGTAAAAAAAATGAGGCCCATTTAGAAAACGGGTCAGGCCTCGGGTAAAACTTTTTTGGCCCAGTCCAGCCTGAATTATATATTAAATATATATTATTTTTAATCAAATATACTTTTTAACTTTCATGTTTCACTTTCGTTATCAGATCGTGCCCTCCCTTTTTTTCCCAATTCTAAAATCAAGCTTCAAAATCCCTAAGCCCTAACTCACCACCTCCATCGATCCACCTCCACCCAATTCCAGAATCAAGATTCAAAATCCCAAATTCCAGAATCTAGTAGCTAGCCCTGGTATTTCGTTAATAGGAATTTGTGTAAGCCTGGTATTTTTTTTCTTTTTCTTCTTCTTCTTCTTTTTAGTTCATCTTGCCTAACAACGAAAAGGACCAGTAGCTAGCCAACCCTTTTCTTCCATTCTATTACATAAGTGCATGTATGCATGTATATATGTATTATGATAACACTCCATAATATTCTTTTGTTTTGCTATAATAACATAGAGTTGCAGATAAGGCTGATACGGGTATGGTACTTGTTGTTAGTTGACAAGAATGATGTTTTAGAAGATTTTTGTATTGCCTGTGTCTGTTATATTACAGAATATTTATGAAAAACATACATAGATTAGTAAATTAGTTTGAATTGCATATTAACGTAATTAAGCAAAAAATAATATTAGCTTTAAATTTATATTGTGTGAATCCGTTTTGGTCATAGACCCACCACTCAAATTCCTATTTCTAACTTTCATTTGTAGATCTATATATCAAATCAGATCATTGATATATTTTTTGCTCTCTTATCATCATTGATTAAGTTGTTTCTATTTTTGCAAGTTCTTTTCTTCTTGTTTCATGGGTTAAGCTTTTTGTTGTAATATGGCCACTTGGCGTAAACTCTAGTCATTCCCCCCCCAAAAAAAAACAATAAATTCCTATTGTCTGTAGATCAAAATGGCCTCTAATCAGGTCTAGGTAAATATTAATTCATGTGTGAAGATTCTGGTATTTCTTTCTTTTTTCTTGTTCTTCTTTTTTTTAGTTCATTTTTGTAATTATTATTTGTTTAGATTGTAGATAAAAAAGAAACGTGAGCTTCCGACGGGACTGGATCGTGTTTTTAGTGTCTCTTCGGTAATATTTTCGTTTTTATTTATATTTTTCTCTTTTTACTGATTTAAGTACTGTTCTTTTTATTTATAGAAAATGATAATATAGTTTTTTTTTGTTTTAATGCAATAATATAGTTTATTGAAGTAGCTAAAAAGGGCTAAACTAATTTTAGCTAAATCCAATCTCTATTGAAATAAGTTTATTTTAATCAGGAAAGATCTATAAGCCCAAGTTAGTTTACTTATTTTCCCTGTTCCACAATTATGTCTATATATGTTTTGTCTGCATATACGTAGCCAGTTGTCTCATTACTCTTACTATTGTATATGCATGTTTATGTTGTTTTCCATATATATACATGCAGTTGCATCAGTCTAAAGTAGGTTCTAGTTGTTTTACACATTACTACAAGTTCTTCTGGGTAGGGGTGTAAGAGCTTTTATTTTGTACTCTATTTTATACTCAATTAATACATCTCCAAGCAGGGTGTTCTTTTTGGGCTAATAAATGCAGCCTCCTTTGTAAAGTGAAAGTTCCAATGCAGAGTATATATATTGCGTTAGGTAGCTAGGTTTGTTGTGCTCAAATTAAATTATTTTGATGATCCACATCAAGTTGTAATAAACTCAGTATACCAACTGTACCAGTTTAAAAATTTATTATTGATGATTCATATCTATACAATAATTTTCTTAATGACTTTGTTTTGGTCAAGTTTAATTAATTGAAAGTTGAAACCACTTGTCCACTTCAGTGTGACTAATGCATTGATAATTACTGTAACTAGATAAGATGTAAAATATTTCAGTCTATTTAATTTTATATTTTATTTAAAATTTTGATACTATAATATATAGTTTTATGAAGCTATAAAATTATAGTGCTAAACCTGCAACTTGTTGTAAAGCATCTGTGTTACTACTCATTCTGAGTTTGGATAACATTGATAGCAGATGTGTATACTACTTTTACCCATGCTCCATCCTATACTGTTATCACTGGTTAGTCCATGTGAACTTGTTTTGATTCTCCATACCTGACTCGGTTCTTCGCGTCTTCTAGGTTCTTGCAAAATAACAATCTGACCGACTGCATACCCGATATTTATATGTTTGTCTTTTCTATATATATGTAAATGTGTCAGATTCTGACACACATTTTCTCTCTTTTTTCTCTGTCTTTCTTGTGTTATGCCAATCATGCATTATATAGAATTAATTTTAAGTTGGGCTAACATTTTATGATAGTAAATAATAATATGGAATAATTCATATATTATATACAATTGTTGAACAATTATATAATCTTTTGGTTTATTTGGATTTTAGGACTTGAGTTTTTATGACTATGGCTAGTTCAAACACTCCTATACCTGTGGATGATGGGTTTAATGAGTATAAAAGTGCTTTCAAACGTCAAAAGTCTACCATTTCAAAGGTGTGGGATGAAATGACAAAGCTTGAATGCGAGAACAAAAATGAATTGAAGGCACAATGTAATCACTGTAAGACTATCTTCTCTGCTAAATCTTCTAGTGGAACCTCTCATTTAAGATATCATCTAAATAACTGTTTGAAAAATTTTAATAAGTACATCACTCAATACACCATAGTCACTCAACCATCATTAGGAGGTGTTCCATCTATAAAAAAAACTACAAGTTTGATGCTGATGAGTGTCGTCAAGCTATTTCTACTTTTCTTGTATATGGCAAGCATTTATTTAGGGCAATTGAAGAACTGGGATTTAGATACATGATGAGAATTGTTAGTCCTAATTTTAAGAATATAAGTGGACATCCAACTGCTAGAGATGTCCTAATGTATTATGCAAAAGAGAGAGATCGTGTTAAAGAAGAGTTGGCTAAAGCACCTGGTTTAATTTGTCTAACTTCCGATAATTGAAACTCGGAGCATACTAATGATGAATATATTTGCATTACTGCTCATTAGGTTGACAAAGATTGGAAGCTACAAAAGAGAATCATAAGGTTTAGAGCTTTATTTCCTCCGTATGATGGTTTGAACATAGCGGATGAACTTGTTTTATGTTTATCTAAATGGGCTATAGATAAGAAAATTTTTAGCATCACTTTGGATAATGCTTCTTATAATGATGTTATGGTTTCTTGTCTTAAAAATCGTTTTCGTGCAAACCGAGCATTTTGTGTGATGGTGCTTTTTTTCAAGTTATATGTTATGCACATATATTGAATCTTATAGTTAAAACTGGTTTAGAACTTGCTGATGATGTTGTTGGTAAGATTCGAAATAGAATTAAGTACATAAAAAAGTCGGGAATTCATAGGAAAAGATTTTATGATGTGGCCGACAAAAGTTTTCATTTGAATGTGACCAAAAAGTTGCGTCAAGATTTGTGTGTGTGTGTGATGGAATTCTACGTATTTGATGCTTGAATCTTCTCTTTACTATAAAATGTGCTAGATTATTGAGGCCAACGGGATAAAGACTATCAAATGTTTGCACTTTCTAACGAAGAGTGGAGAAATGTTGCTATTCTTTGCAAATTTTTGAAAGTCTTTTATGATGTGACTTGTGTTTTTTCTGGTTCTAATTATCCAGCGGCTAATCTTTATTTTAGAGGGGTTTGAAAGGTTCACAAGGTCTTGCTTGATACAGTTAAAGGTCCTTATTCGTTTTTAACTCCAATGGTTAAGCAAATGCAAGAGAAATTTAATAAATATTGGGCTGAGTATTCGTTGATATTGTCATGTGCTGCAATTTTAGATCCTCGTTACAAGTTGAATTATGTGCAGTATTGTTTTACTACAATCTATGGTATTCATGCTTCAGATTTTGTTGAAACCATTCTTAGCAATCTTAAACCCTTGTTTGACGAGTATGTTAAGAAATCCAAATCCACGTCTTCCTCTTTGGCTGGGAGTTCTAATGTTTCGAATAAAAATCTTGTTAATTCTAGTTTGGATGAACACAATGTTAATAGTGCTGATTTTGGGGAAGATTTTGATGAGAGTGATGATTATAAATGGTATTTAAATGAATCTAGCACTAGGAGTGAAAAGTCACAGTTGGAATTTATTTGGAAGAACCGGAGCTTGAGTTGAATAGTCAAATAGATGTTTAAGATTATTGGAGCAAAAGTTCAATTCGATACAATGAGCTTTCATTATTGGCTCGTGATCTTTTGACAATTCCAATATCAACTGTAGCTTCCAAATCGGCTTTTAGCATGGGTAAGAAAGTTATCACACCTTTGAGGAGTTCACTTAAGCCAAAAACGGTTCAAGTCGTTGTTTGCTTGGATGATTGGAAGCGAGCTAAGGGATTTTCAACAGGTAATTATTATTCTCATTTTATTGTTGTAATTTTATATTTTTTATCAATTTGATTATCTAATTATTTATTCTTATTTCATGTTAGAAATTGGTTGCAAGAATGATGATGATGATGAGGACGATGAGGATGACGTTTCTTCGATTGCTTTTTAGGTTACCTTCCTTTCTAATTGTTGAAAATTTAATTTAGCTTACAATTTATAGTTTGTTATAAAATTAAATATGTTGATTGGTTAATGTATAGATATTCTGGTTAGTTGATTATATTTTGCAGGTTTTTTATGCTATTTTGGTGTTGTAAAATTTAATATAGGTCAGGCTCATGCTTAGCAATTTTCTTTCAAGCCGGGCTTGGACAAATTTTTAGGCCCATATTTCGGGTCAGGTCAGGCCAGGTCGGGCCTAGAAAATAGGCCTAAAACTTTGTCTGGACCCGGCCCAAACCCGGCCCATGATCACCTCTAATGGATGGTAATCATGTCACCACCTCTTGGACTTTTTGACTATGGTCTAATCACCATTTTGGTCCCTTTAGTATTTTATATCTATATCAATTAACTTTTACTTCTTTTACAATTTAATCATTTTACCTCAATTAAGCAACCAATCATCAAAATTACCAGACCAAATTTCAATTTACTTATACTATGACTCTGTAAATATTTAATAAAATTATTTACAGCCCTAAATTACAGAAACAATGTCCTAAAACCTCATTTTCAATAACCACTTGACTTTTGAACCGAACTTCTTATACTAACTTTTAATTCAATAATTAAAATTTACCAATTCAAAATTCAATATAAAAATTATTATTGACTCATATAATTTAAATACTAATTGTACAAATTTACCGGTCAGATTTGTGTTCACAAAATCACTATTCTTAACATTACTGAAAAACATATGGTTACAATTTTTACGCCGACTTTTAAAGTCGGTTTGACTCCCTCTGAAACCTTCACTCCAAGGCTTGGTTTTCTAAACCAGCTTTATTGTGGAGCCTTGTGTTTTGCCTCCTTCCTATGGGAAATTTGGATCTCACGCAACAATTTTAGTTTTCAATCAACACTTATCCACACCGCCATTATTGAACTCTCCCTTGAGCATACTACTAAGGTGAAACAGTGCACAGCTTCGTCAATGGTAGGTTTACATTGGAAAGCCCTTAGAAGAGGGTGGGCTAAACTTAACTCTGATGACTCTGCACTTTCAAACCCAATGAAGGTGGGTTCTGGGACACTCATTTTTTATGAGAATGGAAGATGGATTAGGTTCTTATCGACAAATACCACATGATATCAGCCTTGAGGTGGAGCTATGAGGGCTTAGAGATTACCTAGAACTAGCCAAGAGACTCGACTTAAGAAATCTTGAAATTGAAATCGAAGCTACCTCTACTATTAGCATGTTACTATCAACTCTAGTCTATGATTGTAGGATTCTCCTATCAAGATTGGAAGGAATGTCAATCAAGCACATGTTCAAAGAGAAGAATAGATGTGTGAATTCCCTTGCTTGCCTAGAAAGCAACTTTTCTTTGTTTGTTTCGAACCTCATCTTTTGTTTGTTTGTAATGTGCCCCATCCAGGCCCTTCCCCACGTTTGATAGCTGATGCCTACGGGGATATTTTGTACCGAACTGTTGGTTAATATAATTATCTAATTTGCTTCTGTTTCGCACCAAAAAGAAAATCTTTGAATTCTAAAAATATTTCCTAGCAAATATGTATGTATGTACTCGTAATTGATTCCTTGAAATTCTTTATATATATATTAGATTTTATTACGGTTGTGTTTGCGTTCTCTTTTTCTCTCTCTCTCTCGCTCTTTGGTATCTTGATTGAGCTGAGAAAACCAGTCTCAATGGGTATCTTTCAAAAGTACTTAAAACATTACATACAACAAAGAACCAATCTTAAATCAAAGCTCACATCTCTTCAGATTTCGTGTAATGAGAAATCAAGAAAGATTGGCACCAAATTGTGCAAGTTTCTCGACAATGTTATATGCAAAAGGCAGCTGCAGGTTGAAGGAAACTCGTCTATTAATGAAAAAGATCGTTTCTCCACTCCCTTGATGGTAGAACAACAGTTCTTCCCTTCATTGATTTCTGATTCAGAAACCGGCGATGGCCATGGCAGCATTATCCCAACTTATGTGTGTGAAATCTGTGTTGAGCCAAAGCCATTGGATATCTCTTTCAACATCAAAGGTTGTTCCCATTTTTACTGCATTGAATGCACAGTGAAGTACATTAAATCCAAGCTTGATGATAACGTGAGTCGGATCCAATGTCCGGTGACAGATTGTGAAGGGGTGTTGGACCCAGATTTTTGCCGTGAGATACTGCCAAGGGATTTGTTTAACAGGTGGGGAAAAGCCCTTTGTGAATCTGCTTTGCTTGGCTCTGAAAAATTATATTGTCCTTACAAAGATTGCTCGGCATTGTTGGTTAATGATGGGGAAAAGAGAATTAAGAGATTCCCATGTCCACTGTGCAAGAGGGTATTTTGTGTGCAGTGCAAGGTAGCTTGGCATTCAGGTGCGGATTGCATCAAGTTTCAGAAACTTAAAAACCTTGGCTCAGATGCTATGTTGGTTGATTTGGCCAAGAGAAAGAAGTGGAGGCAATGCCCTAATTGCAGCATTTATGTTGAAAAATCAGCTGGTTGCTGTTATGTTAAATGCCGGTCAGTATTTTATTTTTTTTAATATTAGATTCACTTAGTTTTGATGTTCACATATCAAAATGCTTTTCTTTTGGAATGATTTTATAGGTGTGGAAATGCCTTCTGTTACAATTGTGGAGCAAAATCAAACAAGGCTACCCATTTTTGCACTAAATGTTATCATTAGTTCTTCAATAAAACTATATATGAAATGTGCTTGTTGGGGGGTTTTATTTGTATGTGAAGAGGTGTAATAATTGGGTAAAGCTACCATGAAGGCCCTTGTAAATAAAAAAATTAGCAAATTAGTCATTGTATATTAGATCAAAAAGCAAATTGGTTCTTCTTTCACTGTTCTTATATGCCAATATAAGGTACACGTGGCACGTCATGTGTAATTGTCTGGTTATTTCGTCAGTCAGGCTAGTTTTTAAAAGTAAAAATTTTAACAAAAAGAACCAATTTACTTTTTGATCTAATGTACAGATACTAATTTATCTATTGTTTGAATAAACAAGAAAAAAATACAATCTAACTCATCTCTACTGTACTTTCACCTAATAATTGTAGTAGACTTTTTAAAATGAAAATAATTGTAGGAGATATTGATTGGTGTTGATTTTAATTTCTAAATTTCTCCAAATTAAATTCACACAAATTTTGTCATAAAAATAAAATGAGATATGTATGATAAATTGAAGCGAAAACTCTAGTTTGTTGATTGAAATGTAACAAATGCTTAGTCTTTTACGGGATTATCATTAACCATGCTTGTTTATATATTTTATAAACAGTAAGAGATAATGTGAATCAAATATATTTGTATTTCGTCATATTTGGATATTCATAATAAATTTGGAATGGATTCAATTTTAGGTCTTATTTAAATTCAAAATATTTTTTTATTTTTACGAAAACGTATTTCGAATTTCCTTTTTTTTTTATGAAATCATAGATTCTAATTTGAATATTTATTGTTTTAACATGTAAATTATGAATTCATTGTCCACTTTAATTTTATTTTTAAAAAATTTAACTTTCGAAATTTTGATATTTAATGGATTTAAATATCTATAAGATAATTTATTTGTATAATAATATTTTAATTGGTGCAGATAATAAATAAATTTTAATTTAAAAATGCATTTTAGAAATTTGATTTGAATTTTATAAAATTACAGTCAAATTACTTCAAGATAAATATTAAAATTATATATATTTTTAATTTAATGTGTAATTAATGAAACTGTCTCATTCAATTATAATAATCACACATATCTTGAATATTTGTTAGCTAGGCTGTGAAAAAAAAAGAATTTGTGTTGTGTCAAAATGTCCACTCTACAATGCTTTCCAAAGCAAAGGAGGATGAGACAGTAAAAGAAATTAAAGATTGCAAGAAGTGTTGTGTCCACTAACACTTGTTTGCATAGGGCAAATGTTTACTCTTTCTGATTAATTATGAAAAATTCAATTTATTCCTCTTCTTAAAGTCAAAAGAGCGAAGAGTCCAATTAATATTTGGGGTAGACTTTAATAATAAGAAACTTTTTTTTCCAAGGCGTCATTGACAAAACTTCAAGCAAATTAGCACATTGGAAAGAGGAGTGCCTGTCTCAAGGTGCAAGGCCGACACTCATTAAATCAACTTTGGCTTCTTATGTTTCAAAGCTCCAACTTAAATTTGTGAATAGATTAACCAAACTGTTAGAACATTTTTCTAAGGTCATGAAGTCGGGGAGAAACTTCATCCATGTAATTGGAAAACTTTGTGCAAGCCCAAAAAGAGGGGTTGATGAATCTTTTGGCAAAATAGGCGTCGAGATTACTAACAAACCAAAGAACAATTATATCATTTGTGTTTAAAGCTAAATAGCATAGGAGTGTCTTTTTCCAGCTAGTTATTAAAAAGCCTTAATATTCTTAGATCTAGAAAGGCATTCCAAAGGAAGTGAGATATATAGGAAAGATGTTCAAATCTTAGGGTAATAAACTACGATGTCACTTCAACTCCAAATCGATCTATCTTCTTAAACGTTGATAATGCAAATATTTATAAATCAATAAGGACCCTAATAAAGCACAATGGACGACAATGGGATCAGAGATTCATAAGCACAATCTTTGGTGAGAAAACCTGTTCCTTTTCATTTTTAGGAGGTGATGACAAAATCATTTGGAAATATGATTCTAATGGGAATTTCTCCGTTAATTCAGCCTATTACTACATAAGTTGGATTTAAAAGAGAATTCTATAAGAAACCCATAAAGTAGTGTCTGGGTTAATTTCTCGTAAACCCATTCATGGATTGAGTTATGCATCCAAGTCTGAATATCCGACCGAAATTTAAGAGAGTTTGGGTAAAAATATTAGACCCTAAAAATGGGCTTGGATAAAAAAATTAGGCATGTTTAAAATATGGATCGAGCTCAAGCTTGAACATTCAAGACTCGAACCCTAAGCCCGGCTTGACCCATTTTTTTTAAGTTTGTAATGTTTTATATTATATTATTTATAACATATAAAAATGATATTTATTATAATATATAATACTACTATAATGTAAACATTAAAAAATATTAAAATAACTATGTATAAAATTTTAGTAAAAGAATATTAGATTAAAAATTAAATAATTTTTTTTATTTTAAAAAAAAATAATACGGGTGAGTCTTAAATAGGTTTTGATTAACTATATATAAATATAGACGGACTTAACAAAACTTTAAGTTCATATTTCGAATTGAGCCGTGCTTAGACGAATATAAAACATATTAATTTATACTTAGACATAACCTAAATCCAACCTAATATGAACTATGAACAGCTCTAATCTCTACAAACTTAAACTTATTATCTTCCCATGAAAATGTGCTACAGGAGCATCGCAATCAGAGGGGGATGGCAAGGAAATCCTTGATGTGACAACTATATATTCCCTTTGTGATGGCGAAATCGAGTCATAGGAGCATATATTTGTTAACTATGATTACGTTAGAGCCACCTAGTTTGGAAGACTATTCTCGTTGAGAATTCAAGCTTTTAGCTTGGATTCCATATGAGATGAGATCTTTCACTGGCAACAAAGATGCGAGAGACAAGAAACTTCCTTGTACTTAATCCACTTAAAACTCAAGACTAGATCAGAAGCTTGTATTTTCTATCATTGAAGCAAACAATGAGAAAATGTTAACTTTCGGATATAGGAATCAAAGAGAACTGAAGAAGAGAGTTTGAACGTCATTTGGCCTTTGTCTCTTGCCATTATAAACAAGGGAGACGTAAGTTGGTTTGGAAGGGCAATCATTATAAGGAACAACAATAATATGATCATGATTTGCAGAAGACTTCTAATCTTTGATTCGTATGCGCAAGCAAAATATTCGATAATTAACATAGAGAAGAAATGAAGAAATATTGTCCAAGGAACATCAAAGACGAATTAAATCATCAAAGACGAATTAAATCAATCATTCAATGATATTCATGCAGGGTTTTCTCAAAACAAGCCAGACAAAAAGGAAAAAGAAAAAGAGGGGGAAAACTGCGAACATTCCTTTTGTGTTCATTTTGGAATTGATTTATGTACCAAAAAGAAAACATCAGCTTAACATAAAAATAATGATAATAATAAAACTGGCGGCTAAAAAGAACATGTTGTCCACCCATTTGATGGTTCTGGCAATCTACTACGAGGACAAAACTACCTCGTTAAATTTGATTGAGTGTTAATAAGAATATGGTTTACTCTTGCTTCAGAATACAAAAATCTTGGAAGAGGGGGGAATTGGAGTCCTCGTTAATGGCATATCATCTATGACTATGGCTAATGACTATATATAAATATATGAGAACAACAATGGAGGAATAAAATACAATAATTACATTTCACTAAGATGGTTATGGTGCCTTAACTTATTTGAAGAAGTAAAAGGGGAATCTAATCTAAAGTGAGTCGAAGCTTGTCTGTCGGTAACCATTCACAGTTTTCTGTGTTTTTTTCTTCAAATTTGAGATGCTACAGTGTGGACAAACGTACTCCAGTCCATCTGTTTTGGCATAATCCTGCATTTCACAATATGAATGCATATTAGAGATGTGAATTCAGGTGAAAATCCCGAATTGAACCGATCCAAATTTTGTCAAAATCAAAACCAACCCGACTGGTCTAATAATGAATACGATGGAAGTAGTTCAATAAAATAATAATTAATGCAAAGAGATCATTGCATGCGCCAAATGGAGCAACCAGCAATCAACTCAAAATTTGCAAACAATGATACCACTTTTCACTTTATACAAGTGTCCTTATAGCTTGGCTATCCACATTCATCTCTTGACAAGAAATTTTTGAGAAGGGTATACATACCTTAAAGGCTCCAAGACCCTGCCGCCTATCACAGCCGAAATGAGCCCACTCACCGCAAACTCCACAATTAACCCAATCGCCTGCTGCACTACTGTTACCATACAAAAACTCTCCAGTGTCACTACTATAAACAATTCCATATATGTATATAGAGAGAGGAAGAAAAGGACCTGTGACACAGCAAGCAGCATTCTCCATCTACATCATCATGAGCCAATTCATACTCTAAAAGGTAGGTCTCATAATGTCTTTTCAGAGTGTTGCCCACTCCCTAAGTAATTAGAGGAAAACAAGAACGAATGCAAAAACTCAGTAGAATGAAATGATGTACAAGTAGCATTGCAAGGGGAAAGCATTCATATGTCATTTGAAATACTTCAAGGATCAGAAATTGCAAACTATCTTTAAGTTAGGGAAAGCATTCATATGTCATTTGAAATACTTCAAGGATCAGAAATTGCAAACTATCTTTAAGTTATGCTTTAAGGCTAACAACGAAAACATACAGTCATTCTATTTGTCAATGTGTGATTGCGCATCTTCGAAAAAACTTGTCCCTTCCAATTTATGCCATTCCCAACATTGAAGCCTCCTCTTGACACCACCTGTATGGGAAATCATTTTTAAAACAATTTGTTTTGCCAGGTTTTCCTTCATATTTAGCAAAAAGAGTATCCTACCTCTCTATATAAGTTAAAAAGATCGAGACGCTTAGCATTCAGAATGGCATCAGGAAACTCGGCTAATCCACCTTGAGGAACAAGGCGAGTATGTCCCCGGAGAATCAGAAACTGCATTACATCTCTCAAGAATTCCTCCTGCCAGAAAATAATCCAACAGGAGAATAAATATATATTACAAGAACAAACAAAAAGAGATACTAAATTATGAAAGTTTAATAATTATTTTGCATCATAATGCAGCCATATTGGAAAAATCTTAACCCAAACTCTGAGAAGATGACTAACCTCTGAGCAAACCTGTATTGAAGCTCTACCACAACCGTGTTTCTTGAGAGGTAATGGATTTAAAGAGATGATCTGCTGGGCCTGGTAAGAACTTGACAAGGTTTTACGATTTGTAACCGGAGTAGGTTGCTTCACAGGAACTACCGGCAAGTTAACCTTTCCCTGGTCACCATCATATTTCTCCACTTCAAAAAGTCTCGAAAAGGGAAGCATTTTATGACGATGGGTGTGAGGAATTGGCCTCATAGCAGCAACATTTGGTTTCGGTCTTGGATTACCATTTATACCTTCCATGACATTACGGTTTAGAGGTTTAGTGCCTTTGCATGGTTCTGATCTTTTACGACTAGGTGCGGGAGGCACCAACCAGCTCGGAGATCTGGAAATTACAGAACTAGCCCAGAGGGGATCTTTTCCATGGCCCGTGCAAAAGAAAAGTAGGCGTTTGGCATCATCTTTTTCAAACGAAGCAACTGATAAACCTTGAATGCTAGCAATCCCCAGCATTACTAAACTGCGGTAGGATGCATCTGGTGCAAGTTGCCTCAAGACCTGTTAAACCATTTCCAGAAACAGATAATGATTTATCCAAGAAAAAAAAATATAACACTAACTCAAACAGAATTACCCTCATGAAGAAGGGCTTCACAGATATTTCTTCCAAGCATAATTCAGTAAAAGTTCCTCCTTCAAACGTTTATCCATACCTCAATCAAATTTATGGTAAAAAAGGATACAAAGTAACAAAGGAGTTCACATAAACATCCATGATAAAACATGAAACACACATGGATGAAGCATAAAGGACATGCATAGAGATATAGAAAAGTTTCAGAGAAGAATAAATTGGTTAAAGAGAATCACACCTGAGAAGCCCATGTGGGAACCTTCATAGACACCTCAAATACACTTGCTCCACAGGCGATCGAGGCTGATCTACGAGGCTCAGATGATGGCAATTTGCTCTCCTCAGAACTTGACTGTGCATGGACTAGCTTACTCTTCTCAATAAGCTCATTTTTTATATGATTTTCTAAAAGCTGAGGCAAAAAAACAAGAGTTTCATGTGTTAATTTAAGGTAATGACACTAGCAATAAACCTGAGCAAAAGTACTTGCCTGATCATTAAAACAAGTCTGTGCACTGCCAGATACTAAAAGTGATATGTGAGCTGAACTACAGGTTGAAAAATCACAACGCATGGTCACTACACCACGAGAAAATGTCCCCGCTTGAAGAGGTGGAGGGGGAGCACTGTAAGAATAGATGATGTTAGTATGACAATAATAAGGACACGCAAGAAACTTGGAGGTACCAGTAGGTATAAAATGTGAACTATAAAAGAAGCGATTGGAGCTACAAGCGCTCAACATCTAAACCTAAACAAAGCAAGAGACCCTCCATCACCAAAGGAACTGTAATTTAGCTCAAAGTTATCAATACCTTGCTCTGTTATGGAGCTTGCTCCCACGTATCTGAAACAAATGCCGCAGTGGATGTAAATAATTATATAAAACAGATTCAGGGTATTAGCACAGATTATTCTCTCACACACATAACATGCTATAACTTTATAATTATAAGAAAATAGGTGCTCTTCTCCACATGTTAGTATGAACATAAAACAATTTACTTTTATGCATGAATTATCATGGCATCAGACCCCATTACAGCTAAGCAATTGCACTTGCAACCTTGTACAACTAAATTTGGAGGCATGTACAGCAGTATTGATCTCATTCTTAATCTATTTCTTATGCATCTTGACTATCAAGGCGACACTGATATGTGCACCCTTGCAAATTGGTGTTGGTAAAACGCTGATGCCGTAATGCTGTTCAGAGAGAATGTGGTAAAGCAAGACCAACTAGAATTATCATTTGAAACCATTAGGAAAAGAGGATGAAGATATGTAACTTTTAAGGTAAAAGGGATCAAGGATGGAGGATATTGTGCTGTCATCAGCATTAAAAGCTCACTAGGTGTCATTCTAAGTAACATAACCCAGATGCAGCCATAACTAATGTAATCTCTTAAATAATGATATTCAAAAGATGGTAGTACAAGCATATAAGCCAAAACAGGGAAATTATAATATAAGTTCAAGAGGGAAAAAAAAAAGGGGGGGGGAGACATTTGAACAAACTTACTTCTATGCTCAATAGGGCATTAAGTCCATCCTCCAAAGATCTCAAGAGGAATGCATCCTGCAGGGCATACAGTTAATAACAAATAAATACAAACTAGGATGAACGAAGTATATGATTATGGTTCAATAAAGGAAGAACTCTCAAACCTACCAATGAGCAAGGAGATCCACAAATGAGAAACCTCACTGTCACATCATCATCATATAACTTTATGGCAGGAAGATTTTCAGGGGAACTTTCTTCCTCTTCCATATCTACCTCCAATTGAGGAACATCAATCCTAGGAGGCTCGCCAAGCAGGCACGGTTCTGGCTTAACACTTTGTTTCTGACTATTAAAAGAGATAACATTGTCGTTCTGCAAACAGTATAATCTAAAAGACGCATGGGCAAGTTGAAATGCATCCCATGTGTGGCTACATGAGCTGCAATAGACCAAAACTACAAAACTTTAGTACTCACTTCAAGTAAAGCTACTTCCAGTTTGTAGATTATATTCTTCAATAAGCCAGAAAAAGGAACGCATAATTTGCCTTATCAACCAAATTCACAAAATTAACTAACACGCTACAATCACTATCAAGGACGGTAGGGAAAATAATCATGCTTTATCTATAATAATAAGCAGAAGTAGGAGATAGTACCTTTGTATCACTGACAACAGTGCTTGACGAAAATGGGAAGCTGCGTAAGGCGAGAATGTATTTTTCCAATATATAACATAAGGGACTCCCTGCCAGAGGAAAAATTACATGTCAACAACTTCAATAAAAATATAAAGAAGCCTACTGAATACTAGCTCAATTGGCACCGATGTTGCTGAAGACTCCTAAGGTTAGCGAATGGATTTAGGCGCGTAAGGTCCTCCTCAGGTGAATAATTAGTTAGAGGTTTGCGGAGTTAAGGGTGGTTTAAGAAATTTATCAAATATATATAACAAGTTTCCATTTGTTCACTTTATGATCATGATCAATAACTTTACCTTGGAATGAAGTGCCTCAGCCAATTTGTCACCGTTGGGAGTCTCTAAATAAACCTGCACAAACATTTGAGAATAAATCAACCAAACATAATAAACTTCAAATGAGCACTGAAAGTCTGAAACCAGCAAAACTAGTAAAAGGAAGTATAAAACAAAAGGAAACATGCATGAAACAATCCCATCGTATAATTTCAGGGAGAATGGGATCAAACTATAAACATTATTAAACAAGTACTACAAGAAAATCATGTCTCACTAACAGTGGTGGGCAATGTGGAACCAAAAAGTCCGTATAAAGCTTCTGGAGTGGACAAGTGAACATCTCCACAAACCAGATAACCAATTTCTTCACTATCAGCATTCTGCTCTCCTTGTAAGTAAACAACATTTGGCTCAGACGATTCAAGAACTCGTCGAACCTCATCGATGCTAGGATTGTTCAGAAGCTGAACCTGCATTTAAATAAGTAAAAGTGCAACTTTATAAGAAGTTCTGCTAAAATGTCAACAGTTAAAAAAGGTTAAAAACTATTAACACGATTTATATACCTCCAAGCGACCTGAAGAAGCAATCTCTGGAAATGGGTATCTGGACTTATCATTAGAAACTGGCTGCTTCTGTTTATTATCAGAAACTTCACCACCACAAAGAATAGCAAGGAGACTGCAATGGTTCCTTGAAGACCTTTGAGCACTAAACATCATTCAAACATGCCAGACTCAGCAAGACCCAAACTTGCCACTAAGTGCAAGGCACCAATGGCCCCTTTAAGAAATCCCAAAAACCTAAAACATTACTCTGAAATCAAATCAAAACCCTAAAAAGCCAACTGCAAATCTTATTACTCGAAACCTCTGATTTTCCAAAATTCTATCACAGAGCAAAAAGGAACTTCACTTTGTATTTGAGACACTTGAAAATCCCTAAAAACCAAAGGTGGAGAGTTCAAAATCTGAAGAAAACCCACCGACCCAGATGAAATAAACAAGGGAATCGAGAACCCGAATGAACAAAATTACCAAACCAGACGAAGATACCGAGAAAATTTCTCAGGAAGCAAATCCTTCCAAAACAAAAATCGGAAAGTAAAAAAAGAACCCTAAGTTTTAAGAAGAGTCAGTCTCCCAAATAATAAAGAAATCTCAAATAAATAAAAAACCCGAAATGACACATCTTTATTCCTTCTTTCACTAACAATCCCCCACTAGCACCGCCTTTGACAAAAAAATTAAAATCAAAAACAAAAAAAAAACCCAAAATCAAAATCAAAATTCGATTAAAATCAAAGTAAATTAATTAAAAATCAAAAAAGCCCAGCCAGAGCCTCCCTTTTTTTCTCTTTGTTGTCAGTATGTATTTTTAATAACTACAGTTTCCCAAGTCAAAAAGAGTGAATTTGATGAACCGTTTGATCAGGAAATCCACAAAAAAGGAAAAAGAAATGCCCATTTCTTAATTGACTTTTTAATAATTTGTTTCTTTCAAGTTACCGTGCTTCAAAAGATATCATAACTAATGCATTATACTCGTTCGCAAACTTTGAGGAGGTGAAAAGTTTCTGTATCTGCTTTTTTGTGTTCTTGAATACTATACTTCAAAGTCCAATACAACCGGAAAACGTTCATTAATGAAGGGTATTTCTAATTTCTTTTCTTTCTTTTTTTTGTTTGGACATGTTCTCATTGTCCAAGCGATCATGACGGTGATCATCATGGGTAAATTTGTGTTGGGATTGAATGATATTATTTACTGAGACTTTAAAAGCCCCGAAAACAAAAATTCTTTTCAGGTAAATATGTTCTTCGTTCAGCACTCGAACTGCTCGCTTTGTACGAACTGGGACCCAGTTCCCTGGATTTGACTCCCCCACTTTCTTTTTCACTCTTCTTTTCATTTGGTTTTATTCTCAATTTCATCTTTTTATTCTATAAAAACTTAATAACTTATCTTTTATTACAATTTCATCCTTCAAAATTATTGATCTCAACATCAGTTGTTAAGTAAAAAAATTAGCAAAAACATAACCATAACAATAATTTATCACCGGCTTTCTGATCCAATTAAAAATTTATTAAAATTTCAAAAAATTTAAAAATTCCGGTTCAATCGATTCTTAACCGATTCAATCGGTTTTTTATTCAATTTTTACCGATTTTCGGTCTAATCAATCCAAAGCCACTTTTCTGGTCGGTCTCTCAACCAGCTGGTTCTGCTCGATTCAAACAACACTGCAATTTATATTTAAAAAATTAACAAAAATCAACGGTAATCAAATTAACTCCTTGGTTTTTATGAGGTATATAAATTACAAGGACAAAACTTTGACAAATTAAAATATAAAGATTAATTTTTTGGGATGAAATTTATAATTAAAATCTTAATTTCTACAACAAACTACTTGCCTTTATAATTCTTGGATTATGTTTTACTTAGGATTAATTGTATCATACAGTTTTAAATTATAGGTTAATTCTAATTTGGATTTTTAATTTTAAAATATTTTAATTGAATTTTTAAAGTATTAGTATTGTATCAATTAGGTTTTTTGTTAATCAAGTCATTAACTTGGGCATTAAATGTGGATCAAATTTAATATGAAGGGTATTTAAACACAACGATCCCAAAATTTGTGTACCTACTATATGAATAATTTGAATCTATTGCATAAAAATAAAAATAAAAACAACCTTCCTAAATTTTATTAATGTTGTCTGTTTTTTTAGCGCTTTAGGTTCAAACTATCAACATAATATATACACGCATGTATAATTTGATTCACATGTTTAAATATATTTTATGTCAATTTCAAACAATCATTTACAGACTAAATTGATTATTAATATTTTAAGAATTCAATTACAATATTTTAAAATCCAAGGACTAATTTAAAATCTAAATGATAGTTTGGAGATGTTTAGCAAAACTAACCCTTTCTCTTAGCAAGTTTTTCCATGAACAGAATTTCACTAATCACGGAAAGATTACATGTTAATGAATATAACATATAATAAATAATTAAAATGTAAAATTTAAAATTAATTAATAATAACAGATATAATATGTATAGTATTAAGTTGGTTTTGAGCTGACTTGTAACACTGAAATAATAATAGTAGTCATTTAATAAAATGGTATATTAGTCATTTCCTTACTGAGTCGATTCCTGATTAACCTATGACATCATCTCAGTCAGTCAGGGGTTTCATTAATAGTATAGAAAGACATTTTATGTTAAAAGTTACTTGTTTTAAGTTTATTTAAGAATTATTGTTGGTGTAGTGATAAAAATTTGTTTATAAATCCAATAAACACAAGTTCAACACGTAAATTTTAGTTTTTTATTTAAAAATATGAAAAGATAAGAAGGTCGTCAAAATAATAATAGTCATTTAATAAAAAGATATATTAGTAATTTCCCAACCGAGTTGGTATCGATTAACCCGTGACACCAACTCAATTAAGGGTTTTATTAATAGTTTAGACTAGTATAGATATCTTGATGGAGGTAATAAAATACGCATAATAAAATTAAAATGTAAAAAATATTAAAATAAAACTTTAATTGAGTGATAAATTAAAGGTTTTACTAATACAATTAATGTAAGTTCAAATCCAACTATATACATATTTTTATTGGGCCTTTTAAATGTGAAAAAGATTAAAATAGCCTCAAATAATATTACTTATTTTTATTACGGAAGGACATTCTCATAATTTACTAATAGAGTTGGTGCTCATTGACTTGTAACACTAACTCATAAATAATTTAAATAATAATATAGATGAATTTTAAAATTAGTTTGCACATATTAAATAATTGTGTTTTGTTGAAGTATTTTACTTTTTATATTTACATAAGGATATAGTCATGGAAAGGTTTATATGTTTGAAATTAAAGTATTTTATGGTTAACAACTAATTAGAATTTAAAGTGATTCTATTAAATAAAACTAGAATCAAATATCATAAAATTCTAAACTCTAAATAAAGTTATTATAAGAAAGACTTGTTTAAATTAATTTCTTAATTGAGTGTTAGTTTGGTTGATATTAGTATTGTTGCTAGTATAGAAGGATGTAGATTCCAGTGTGCTTAAAAGACTTTACCCTCCTATTCAAGAGTTGGGGTGAGATTGTGACAGGGGCGAAGTCAAAACAATCTTTTAGGGGGGCCGAATGAAATTTTAATTTTTTATAGTCTATATCTTTATAATTTTTAAAGGATTAAATCAAATTTTTATAATTTTTGGGGGGTAAAGTACAATTTTACCTTTACTAATTTAAATTTTAAAAAATTTTAAGAGCTTAAATAACAATTTTACATTTTAGGGTGGACCGGGTCCCATGCCAGCCCCCTCTAAATTCGCCACTGGATTATGGGTAATTATAAGCATTGTATCAAAAATATTTTCATGCAAGATATGGTAACATATCAAAAAATAAATTATTAAAATCTCAAAGTAAATAAATAAGATTTACGTTTAAATTATACTTTAATAAATTTAAAATATTAAAAATGGTATTTGTCATTTATTTAAAGTTATATATGTTGAAAACATTAAGAAAATATGGCAAAGTTGGCACAACCAAATTTAAAAAGAAAAATTAAAACAATATTTTTTCATCAAAATCTAAACTAATGAATCTATCAAATAAGAACTTATGTATGGGAGATAATCTTTGTCCCAATAGACCTTTAGGAAGGTGTCTAGCCTTTTTGATCAACTTGAACTGAAGCATAATGTGTTTAAATATTCTACCAATTGATCTTCTCTACTATTTTTAAACTTGTAGATGTTTAAAGAGTGGACTTTAACTTAAAAAATTAAACACAAAACAAAAGCTCGATACTCTCAAGGAGAGTCTTTGCACAAACCCTTATAGTATGTTTGGTTGGTTGTAATGGCATAGCCATTACAACCCTATTCTATGAGCCCCACCTAACCATCTGTGCCCTATTACGGGCTTATTACATTACGAGCATGTTTGGTTAGCCAATACACCCCTAATCAGTGGGTCCCACTTAAGCCCCTTTTATTCCCTTGTTTTGTTCATGGTAATGATATTACGGGTGTAATACATTCCTGACTTAATCGGTGAAATCCACTGATTCGTAATACATCCCCAAAGCTCAGTTTAGGTGCTGCTTCCTTTACCCTCCCTGTTTTACCCTCCCGATTGGCTTCCCCATTGCGTCTCCTCTTCCTTCCTTCTGCCTTCTGCCGATTTGCTCCGTCTGTCTCTCAAGCTTTTCTTTTCTTTTTCTTTACAACCAGTCAATGTCAGCTCGTCCATCGACCGCTTCGACAAAGAACAGAAGTGGAACAGTGAATTTTGTTTTTTAATTTCATTTTCCCTTCAATTAGATTTGATTAAAACCTCGAAAACTTCAAGGATTTGATTTCAAATTCGAGATCATTCAATGGTCGCCTTTTCTTTCTACTCCTTTTCAACCCTACGTTTATCAGGTAATATTTCCTTTTTTTTGCAAAACTCTTTTTACTCTTGTATCGGTTTTCTGTTTGTTTCATGATAAATTTGAGGTAAAACTGAGGAGACTCAACCTTGTTTCTTTACAACTGGCTTGCATTTCAATGGAATTTAGGTTATGTTATGCCATTTGATCTGTTATGTTTAACTCGCATCGTTGAGAAATAATGATCTGTTATGTTATGCCATTTGATCTGTTATGCCAAAAACCCCTGCTTGCACCCAGGCGATGTGCGTGTATTAAGGGCTGTCAATGTACCTGATTTGCACCTTATGGTCGATTGTGTTGTTTTTACATAGAAAGGAACCAGGTACGTAAAGGGCATACTCTACGTTTTCTTGCTACTCTGAGAAAGTGTTTGTTCTTCATTATACTTTGCAAAAGTTGCCTTTTATTTTGTTCCTACCGTTTTAGTGTATGATTCTAGCTTCTTCTTTTTTGTCCCTTATTGGTGGACTTATCATTGATTGTTATGCTGTAGTAAAATGCATGTTTCTTTTCTTCTTGGTGGAACTTGTTGAGCATTTCCTTTACAAGCAGAGTATTACTGAATTGTAGATTAGCTATACCTGTATTCTTTTGCATATTTGTGTTAAATCCTACCCAATTTATGGAAGCTATCTGGTGCTTCTCAGTGTCTTTACACATAATAACAAGATGGTAGGCTTGATTGTATTCTGTAATATTTCACAATGCATGGTGATTGTATTCTGTCTCTTAATAATTTCCAGCTCCTTTTTTCTTAATTGGAAATTTATCATTTCTTTACAAAATGGAATTAGGAGGTTCTGTAATAAATTTATCATTTCTTCAGTAGTGAAGATTCTGGCAGTTCCCTTGGAGTTTTGCATTTTTTCTTTTTATTTTGGTTTCTACCTATATGAAATTTGTTGTTTACTGCAGGCTGCTGAGGGTTTTTGCCGCAGATATGCTGTTCCACTAGATTCTTTGTTCAGAAAGGCAGACGGTGAGTCAATTTTGATTCCTGCATAAGGCTTGAGTCTCAGTATTCTGTGCTTCATCTATTTTCTTAATAAAATTACTTAATATGACGCGTTACAACTTACAATCATGATAAAAACATCAAATAGGAAGGAAAACAACAGGCATTGCGTATTTCTTCATTCATGTCATGTTGTAAAAGAAGTGATTCTTTTTTTTTGGTCAAACGCAAAAATGCATCTTACGTTCTCACTGGTATAAATTTCTCAAATTCAGAGCAATGAATTTCTCAAATTGCATCTTACATTAGAAGCCAAATTTTTTCAGCAACATACTTGTTCTGGTTCTTTTGCCCTGGTCTTTTTTTTTCTCAACCCGTTCTGGGTATTATGAAAAATATGCAGTGAATAGAGCAGTCCCATAGTAGCAGTGTTTGCTTCTACGGGTGTACCAGAATTTCTCTTATTTCTGGAATGCATCTTATGTCTCTTTAGGTACTTATATTGTCTGTTCAATTATATGCAGTCTCGTTTCGACATCTTAAAAATACATTCTAGAAGAATGAATTTGATGAAAGGGATTGATCTAAAGAAGATTGCTGAGAAGATGAACGGTGCTTCTGGTGCAGAGCTTAAGGTATGTTTTCAGATAATAAGATGTGCTTCTGGATATGCAGACATCTTGCTTCCATTCAGAATATGGTTGGCAAGCTGTGAATAGCATCTTTTCTTCTAGTTTCCTATCTCCTTCCCTTACCCCAACTCCCAAACCGCATAGAGAGATGATTTATTTGATGATTTATTAGTACATAAGTTGGATAGTCAGACCCAAGGCCTTAGGCTTGTGATTCTTAACTGGTTTGTGTTTGTGCTAATTTGTGAAAAACTCTATTCCGTTTTTTTGCAGGCTGTGTGCACGGAATCAGGAATGTTTGCTTTGAAGGAAAGGAGAGTCCACGTAACACAAGAAGATTTCGAGATGGCGGTGGCGAAAGTAATGAAGAAGGAGAGCGAGAAAAACATGTCCTTACGGAAGCTATGGAAGTGATTATGTTTTATTATTTATTGTGCTTTCGCGGTTTTGGGGTAAATTCAACCATGGAAACCCGACTTAATATATGAACAATGTATAGAATATTATATTATTTGCCTGGCTAGTACTACACACGTCTACTTTTCTAGACAAGGTAAGAGGACATTTTATGAAATCATATTTGCTAAGTTTTGGATTCATGAGAGTGTCATTGGCAAAACTAAACTGCTTCTAAAATAGTTACTTTATGAACAGGTGACAATAAATAATTGTCTTGCTGTTACTATATTAATCAAGAGAAATTATTTACCTTTCGGGTAGATTATGTACTTTATAACAGTCATTGCCCTTACATTAGTGGAACAAATTATTTAATAATAATTATGTTAATTTATATTTTACAAGATCATATATTATGATTTGAGTAAATTCATATAAGAATATTAATTATTAAGAATTTTATTAAATTATATATTTTAATTATAATTATTTAATAATAATTATGTTTAAATATGATTAAATTATTTATTATTGATATTAATAATCTTATTAAAATTTAAATAACAATAATAATAATAATTTGCCAAAACAAATTTCTGCTAATTATTAAGAATTTTATTAAATTATATATTTTAATTAAAATATATTTAATAATAATTATGTTTAAATATGATTAAAATATTTATTATTGATAATAATAATCTTATTAAAATTTAAATAACAATAACAATAATCATTTACCAAAATAAATTTATGCTAAGGGTATTCTAGTCATTTTAGTTTTTTCCATTATGCTATTACAGCTCTATTCCATTCAACCAAACACAAGATTACTATTACGCCTCTATTCCATTATATTTAACCAAACAGTTAATTTACTATTACACCTCTAATCCAATAGAGCAAACCAAACGCACCCTACAAGTGTATTCTCAAAATTGGCTGCTTAATGGCCAATTTCTATTCCCTTCTAAAAGCAGCGTTTAGCTATTCCTTCCCTCTGTTCTGATTTTCTTTTTCTCATTTTTCAATTTTTGCCCTCAGCTTCATCTTCTGCTTCTGTAACTTTCTTTCCAACCATCTCTAGGTTTCCCTTTTTTGCCATTGATTGCAGAGGAGACATAGATATTTCATTGATTGCAGAGGAGACATAGATATTTCCGGTAATTTTTATTTTTTCCTTCTTTATGATTTTTCTTCTTTAACGTTTGGGTTATAATTTTCCCTTCTCTCCTCTTTGTTCTGTTTCTGGGTTTTCAAGCTAAAAAAAACTTTCAAAAGCTCTCTCATGGAAGGTCTTATATCATGATTTCTTATTATGGTTGCCTTTGGCTCGTTAGCTTGCTCAACCTTGTTTGGTGTTTCGTTCAGGTTTGTGGGTTTTTTCCCTCTAATTAATTTTAATGAGTTGGTGTTTTTCTTGAATCTGATTATTGGATCCGTTAGACTATGGTTGTTTCCTTGACATGGTTGCTTTTTATTTTTATTGTAGAGCAAATTGCAATGGAAATTACTGTAAAAGACTAGCTGATATTGAAAAGTAAAATTAATAATTGATAAAATGAAGGAATTGCTAAAATCTGACATTAGTTATAGACAAAATCTAATTAGTCAACTTATAAGTCAGGCATTTTGCATCCAAATAACAATGTACTTTCTTGTTTTAATTCTTCACTAATTTGTTTAGTTGATATCCAAAATACTCTTTTTGTTCTTGCTTCTATGAGTCTGGGACAACGCAATAAGTAATGCTATTTAAATTAGTGGAATGTAACTTGGGTGTCTTGGTCTCATTAGACAAGGTGCAAAAGTTGTTCGGCAATTTTTTCGCATTGTAAACTTAAGAACAAGATTATTGGACAGGAAAGCTATCTAGTATGAGTTTTTAAGGCGATGCTCCTTTGATGTTGTATCTAAGAACAATGCAGAGAAGCCAATAATGAAAATATAGATCAATAGAATGGAAATATGTATAGTAAAAGCCTTCTTTCTTGAGCTTGTGTTCGATAGCTGTGTCTCTTTTAGTGTGGCATGAGCTAACATCTAACTCATTTACCATTATGAATGGTCAATTTTCCCTTTTTCTTAAGTGAGAGAAAATCTGTTTACTTTATGGTCAATTTTCCCTTTTTCTTAAGTGAGAGAAAATCTGTTTACTTTATCCTTTCACGTATGAATTGTATCTTAGTGATCATTACCAAATAGTGTTTTCTGCTTAACATGGCTTATTTGAAAATGATTTCTGTTAAGCAGCTGGGCATCTTATTCTTTGATAGTATGAATGAGTTAGGTTAGTAAACTATATGTTTTTAGGAAAATCATAGCCATCAAGATTAATGAAATATGATTGAACCCTGAAGATCATAATTCTAGTTGACAGTAACTTTATTTCTCCATGCAGGCCTGGGAATGCACTCCTGGAAAGGAAATGGCATGGAATATCTTATCATTGTTCACAACTTCTGGGATGCTATTCCTGGAAGTTAGCTTGTTGGCATTTCTACTGCAAGGAAATCATGCTAGTGGGTTGCAAGCTTTGACACGGACATTTGTTATTTCAGGGCTTATTGTTGGTTTGGACTTACTTCTCAAGGTATTTATTTTATTCTTAAATATTTCACCTTTCTTGGAAGTTGCATATCTATTGCTGGTGAATCAGATGGTGGTGAAATAACATTACAGGTTCTTCCTTCCTGCAAACTTTACTATTAATAGCAGAGTCACCATTCTTGTGGCCTATAGTTAGATCATTGATCTACTTTAACTTCTTAAGCAATCTCAAATTTGAAGTATGATCGTGCATACTTGTTTTTTAATTGTTTTCATTTTCTACTATGGAAAACACATGATGTTGTTCCCTTTAGTATTTTTCTTGTAGTGAATTCTTTTAACATTTCTCTGTTGATGCTTTATATATTATGATATTAATATTTCAATGTATGTTTTCCCTTCTTTAGGCTATTTACCTATTTGGATTCGGTGTGCCCTTGTTCATTGACAACTCTGAACATCCACGTCAGATAAAATGGGGTTTGTGGGTTGTTCACAGGCTAGTGCTGACTGCTATTTATGGCTCCATACTGTTTATGTACCATTCCAAGTGGAGAGAAAGGTAACCTGGTATGTTCATCTAAGTTACTTACATTTTTTGCAAGTTGCTTAATCATAGACAAATATGTTGCTTATTTGTCCTTCTGCAGCAAGACCTGCATTCTACAAATATGTTGCCTTCATGTTCGTCTTGAATGCACTAGAACTGTTTGCTTGTGCACTAACTGGAAATGGAGCTAGCTTTGGGTTTTGGTAAATACAAGCTTGTTGCCAATTTATAATCCAAATATTATTTATATTAGTATATTATGTTCCTTTTCAAACGGTTTTCTAAAGAGGTGTACAAAACACATTTACAGGTTGTACAGCGCCACAATCGTTTGCTACCATGCCTTTTACCTTCCTCTTCTGTATATTACTTTTCTAGCAGATTTTTTTGAGGTAATAATTTATTTTCATCTTCATAGTAAAAAATGCATCTGTTTAATTGATTTTTAGCACAGATTTATAACATGTAAGCGTGGCCAAAATATCTTTTAATGAATGCAGGAGGAAGACATGCATATAGAGAATGTGTACTACTCAGAGATGAAAGATGCTGGTTTCTTTGATGCTGACTGGGAGTAAGCATCGAATGAACTTTGAATTAGTAGCTTCTCTATACATAAAGCTCTGTAAATATAAAGTGCAGTTCAGATTGTAAAATATCTGCTCAAACGAATGATGGATCTATGTCTCAATATACCAGTATTGTTGTGGGAACAAATCCAATAATGTAGAATGTGCTTTACCTAGAGCTTCTTCCTAAAGATCAGTTAGCCCTTGATTTTTTTTTCAGTATGTACTATGTGTTATCAAGTAGATTTGAAGTTTGAATATCTACATCTAAATTATTTTCATTTCCAAGCAGAGATCTTTTCTGTTCAATTTTCTTGTAACAAAATAAATAGTATCATTGTGTTTGTTATTGTAGAATTCCAAGAGTCTAGTACTGATAGAATTTGATGGAGTTTGAATGGCTCGCTGGTTTGATGGAGTTTATTTTTAATATTTTTAATTTTTAATTCTGTTCAATTATAATTAACACTAAAAAATTATCTCAACAAACGAAACAAAAAAACGATGTAAAATGCTACAAACAAATCATGTTTAAAAAAAAAAGAAGATATTTAAAACACTATATTAATCAAATGGGTTTTTTAATAATAATTATTAAGTCATCAATTAATCAAATCCACAAAACACATTCTTTTCTTTTTGGGTGATTGATAAAGAAATGAATTTCAAGTTTTTATAGCATTATACATTATAAAGTAGATTATATATTATTTTATAGTATTATATATTATTATTTTAGTAAATTCATATAAGAATAATTATATTAAGAATTTTATTAAATTATATATTTTATTAAATTATATTTAATAATAATTATTTTAGATTATATTTTATAGTATTATATATTATTATTTTAGTAAATTCATTTAAGAATATTTAATATTAAGAATTTTATTAAATTATATATTTTTATTAAATTATATTTAATAATAATTATTTTAGATTATATTTTATAGTATTATATATTATGATTTTAGTAAATTCATTTAAGAATATTTAATATTAAGAATTTTATTAAATTATATATTTTTATTAAATTATATTTAATAATAATTATTTTAGATTATATTTTATAGTATTATATATTATGATTTTAGTAAATTCATTTAAGAATATTTAATATTAAGAATTTTATTAAATTATATTTAATAATTATTATTTTAAATTATATTTTATACTATTATATATTTTGATTTTAGTAAATTCATATAAGAATATTTCATATTAAGAATTTTATTAAATTATATATTTTATTAAATTATATTTAATAATAATTATGTTAAAATATGATTAAATTATTTATTATTTATATTAATAATCTTATTAAAATTTAATAACAATAACAATAATCACCTGCCTAAAAAAATTATTCTAAGGGGTATTCTAGTCATTTTAGTTTTTTTTTCCTTATGCTATTACAACATCATTCCATTCAACCAAACACAAGAATACTATTACGCCTCTATTCCATTCCATTCAACCAAACAATTGAATTGCTATTACGCCTCTATTCCATTACAGCTCTATTCCATTACATCTCTATTCCATTACAGCGAACCAAACGTAATAGTAATTCAATTATTTGGTCGAATGGAATGGAATAGAGGCGTAATGGAATAGAGGTGCAATGGAATAGAGCTGCAATGGAATAGAGCTGTAATGGAATAGAGGCGTAATAGTAATTCAATTGTTTGGTTGAATGGGATGGAATAGAGGCATAATAGTATTTTTGTGTTTGGTTGAATGGAATGATGTTGTAATAGCATAAGGAAAAAAAAACTAAAATGACTAGAATACCACATAGCAGATTTTTTTTAGGCAGGTGATTATTGTTATTGTTATTAAATTTTAATAAGATTATTAATATAAATAATAAATAATTTAATCATATTTTAACATAATTATTATTAAATATAATTTAATAAAATATATAATTTGATAAAATTCTTAATATTAAATATTCTTATATGAATTTACTAAAATCATAATATATAATACTATAAAATATAATTTAAAATAATAATTATTAAATATAATTTAATAAAATTCTTAATATAAAACTAGATAAAGCTAAGCTCAATGAGCAGCAAATTCTCTAAAAGGAAATAAATGGTAGGATCCTGACTTACGAAAATTAGATTTCCAATTTTTTAAGCCACTTCACTTGTTTGATATCATAGTAAATAATTTACCTTTTTACACTACTTATAATAATAAGTTTGTATAAATTATTAACAATAAATAAACACCATAATTAACTTGAACCCTGTATTAACTTGATGGATAAAGTATTTATCACCTCAAATGTGATTTGGGTTATCACCTCAAATGTGATTTAGGTTCAAATTATACTCATAGTAAGCTCAAACTTTTATTAATGCCAATGCCAACACTACCAAAACCTTTTGGACAATTATTTCGAAGATTTAAACCAACAAAAAGAAAATCAATAAGTAATAAAACCATAGAAAATAAAAGAAAAACATTGCCTTTGAAGCACATTCAATTGAGCACTTGATTCTCTTTGATATCTCCCTGATTTCTTCATCTTTATTCATAATATCAAACATAGGCAAACACAACGATAACTGTAACCCCTCTACCCCTACCAACATTTTATTGAACTATAACTAACATAGGATAACTAGTTGACCTCTTAAAACAGACAAAGACCAGACCCCAAACCAAACCAAACTGCTAAACAACAAAGCAGACATCATTGAAAAGATCCCATCCCCAGATTGCATCATTTTCAATTTTTAGAAAGGAGGAGCATAGAGCTGGAGAACCTTCTGCCAGGACGGTCTGCTGCTAATATCATCCCACTAAGCACTCACATGCTTCCTGTTGGTTATCATGTATTCCTTTCCCATTTGACCCACAAAGTACTGAGTAAATGGCAGGTGGCTCAGGTCAGCAAGGCTGAAGAAATCACCGGCCAAGTACTTGTTCTTTGACAGCCTCTCCTCATAAATATCCAGAACTTTGCCTAGCTTTTCCTTGCTTTCCTTGATCAAATTTTCATCAAGATGGAACCCCATCTTGGAAGCAAACATCAGATGTAGGGTCAAAGCATAAATTGGTGGGTTGAAATTGTGTGCCTCAACCTCTAGCCAATTTTCCACTTGACCCATTTCCTCTACTGTCTTTCCCAGTAGATTAGTCCCTTGTGATTTGTATTTTTCTGCATAGTACCTTATGATTGCACGGGATTCTGCAAAAACCCAAATTGTAAAAATCATCATTTGGTGCTGTTTAATTATTATGAATATTAAAGTAAGAAAGATTAGTTTTTAAGAAAGTGGTTTAGAATGTCATCTTTCTTTGCTAAAGAATGAGCACTCACAAATTGAAAACTACAGAAACCATTTTCAAGAAAAATACAGAAACCATTTTCAATTGAAAACTTCAACAACAGATTTACATGCAATTGCAAAGCCAGATAAAAGGAAATATGGAAATATATATTACCACTAAAGCCAGATTTACATCCGAGATTTTCATTTACAAACTAGATACAATTCAAACTAGTCCAATAGCTTTGTACCTCAATTAAAGTTTCAGTTATAATTTCATTACAATGAAGAATAAGCAAGAACAATCAGGCATGGAGCCTGGCGCAGGTCTGCACTCCAGCAACTAGAACTGGCAATATCAAACCAAAAAAAGAAAACTCAAAGGCAGTATCCCTAAACCATAAATATAATATGCCATATGATTTAAATGTAAAAACAACCCAAGAGCATAAAATTTGCAAATTTTGTCACAAGATGCAAGGGACAGTGCACTAAGTTGTAATAACATCCAATAAGTATAATGATAAGGGAAATAGCCTAGAGCGCAATATAAACAGATCACAATCTAAACTTCATGCTTCATGGACAATTTTCAAAGCTAACTTCAACACACGTAAATTTTCTTCTTCTTTTTTTTAAATCCAGAGCACAATATAAACAGATCATTCAAGAAAAATACAGAAACCATTTTCAATTGAAAACTTCAACAACAGATTTACATGCAATTGCAAAGCCAGATAAAAGGAAATATAGAAATATATATTACCACTAAAGCCAGATTTACATGCAACAACACAATGAACTCTCTACTTCGGCAAGATGGAGAAAGAAAATGCAAGACCATAGACATGAATAAACTGTCTCAGCAAAGATCACATGCAAGAAAGGGTTTAAAACAAGAAGTAGAAGTAAAAGGGTACAAAGCATATTACCTCGATAATTTTTTCTTTTTAGAAACTAAAGAAACCTACCAGAGAAAAAAGACCCTAGGCAGTACAACTGCACTGCACCAAAAGTAAAAAGCTCTAGTCTAGATAATTAAACTCTTGGAGTCTTCCAGGTCTCAGCCATAAAATTGAGAAATACTTGCCTAATTTCAAAGAGAGAAAAAATGCCAGCATTTTTTCCATTAAAATGTACATTGACTTGCCCTTTTATCATGTCAAGGTTCATCAACTGTGCAGAAACAAAGCAATAAATTCGAGCATGCAAACTGCCAACACTTCTTAATATCTCTCAAGAAACCATAGTTAAATTGCAACTCTTTTCCTATGCAACAGAGGAGTCGCCTGATTGTCATTCTAAAGCTGGAGAAGCTTTCTAGAGGTAGAAGAACCAATATATAACATTCATGGCTAATTAATATTAACCAGCTGCCATCACATTCAATACCCAGATTGATATCATACTTGAGACTCACATTAGCACACAACTCTGCATCCTCTCCCCCCCCAAAAAAATGTAACCATATCTAGCACATATTTGGACATTGATATTAGGAATAGGATCCTCTAAATATATGAAAAATTTTCAAAACAATGGAGTATACCCATATCCGGCACTCACCACCTAATCCTAATCAACATAACATAGACCATAATACATGAAATTGTCACCTATCATCTTGGTTATGGTCAAACAATGGTGATTAATGCCTTCCAAGAATAAAGAATGGTCCCGGCTACAAAAAGCCGAAACCAATATTCTTCAATTTTGATACAACAATAAAAATCTAACACAAAGAAGAAAACATTGAAATCAAAATCATAATATTCTCACAAAACTTTGAAATCAAAGCCACCCTGCAATCAAATAGAACTCCCCAATGGAATAAATGACTCAGACCACAACCATAAATCATAGGAAGCCGAAGACAATGTTGAAGCAAAGATTCATACCTGAAATCAGCCTCCGATGAAGCAGGGGTTACAAAAATCGCAACAAAGAAACGACAGAGAAATAAATCCACTGAAATATAAGAAAAAAAAAACATTGATCTGAAACCAAAATAGAAATGAAAAGGCAAAGACAGACAAAGAAAAAGTTTAAGATTCATACCTCAAAATCAATCTCCAATGAAGCAGTGGATTTCAAAAACCACAAAAAACAGATTCTAGCGTGTGTGTGTTTTGGCCTTTGGTTACCCAAAGCTAAAAAAATGACAGGAAAAAAATTCAAAAGAGACCGAGAGAGAGAATCAGTAAAGAAATGGGAGGAGATTTCGATTAAAGAGATATTGTAATGACCCAATATTGCCCGGCCCGATATAGATAATAAATAAAACCAATATAAAAACAAAATTAAAAGTCCAAAAAACCATAGTGTCCAGATTGCAAATCGACACGGCCCAATAAACTAAATGCTAGGTCCAAATCACCTAACCCTAACCCAACACAACATTTTTTTCAATCAGAAAACCCTAACATCACTGCCCTCCAACCGCCGCAACAGTAGCCTCCCACACGCGCGCCTCCACGCCACGCTCCTCCGTACGACCGTACCTGCACACAAGCAAATAAGAAAAGATGAATAAAAAACAGTAACAAAAAAAAAGAGCAAAACATATTTCTTTTGTAATGGTTTTTCATTTTCCTGGCTATATAAAAGCCAAAAATGCATTGTAAACGTTTACAGAAACACGCATGTTGAAATACAAAAAAAAAAAAAAGCAAAAGTTTCGAAAAGGTGATTTGGTTTTTTTTTTCTTTCTTTTCTTCTGTCTTTTTTTCTCGATTTTCATTTTCTGTTCTTATTAATCGTGTGAAAAAAATAGTGAGAGGAAAGGAGAAGGGTTTACCTTTGCTGGTGCGCCGCCGGAATCCTCGTCCATTCTGTTTAAATCAGAGTCGGATGGGGATCCTAGGGTTTGAAATAAAAAAAAAAGAAAGGAAAATGGGGTATTTAGTTTTTTTTTGGTCAGTTTGAAGAATGGAAAAATGCTCTGATTTTAGGGTTATAAGTGGGCTTTATATGGTGCATAAAACGGCACCATTTAGGGCCTGCTTCAGTGGCTCTAAAACGGTGCCGTATTGACCCTGATCCGTGCGCGACCCGACCCACTCCTTAGGGGATTCGCGTGTTTTGATTAATGGGTTATTTACAACCCTGGTCCCTCCGCTTTTCAAGCGAGCTTCAATCTAGTTCTTTTATCTCTTTTTAAATTTAATATCTTATTTCATTTTTCTTTCATTTTAATCCACGCTAAAGACGTTGCGTTTTGGGGGAAGGGAATATCTCCCATTCGGTCCCCATATTATTCGCGCGTCACGATTTCCCCCTCCATTTTGATTTATTTTCATTTTCTCCCCCGAATTTCTATTTTCATTCCGATTTAATCCTGATTGATATTTTTTCTATTAATTAATTTATTATTATTTTTATATTACTATTTATTATCCTTATTACTATTATATTTGATAATATTTCTATTTACCTATTTATATGTTACTTTATTATCTACTACTATTTTTAAACTGTTTTTATTATATATACGCATATACGTAATATATGTTATTTAATTTTAAACTATATATATATTTTTTATACATATATATAACTTCATTGTAATTATTTTTACCTCACACTCATAATTGATTTCCTATAATTATAGTTATTTACCTTAAAGTTGTTTCTAAATATAATCTGTACACTTTTTATAGTTTTATAATATTTATTTTAAATTCTCTTCTATATCTATATATTTTAAAATTTTATATGATAATACTTTTACACTGTACCCTTATATAAGTATATAATTTTTATTAAATTATTTTATATATGAATATATGATTGATTTCATATTATTATAACTATTGACCTTTAGTTTTCTTTCGAATATGTTTATATGTTTTTAATCAATCTATACAATTTATTTTCAAACTCGACTTTACATATTTGGTTTATTTCAACCCTTTTGCTAACATTATTATATATATCTATATTATTATTCATATTATTATGTTTTTGTATTTAATACGTAATACTTGCTTAAGTCAATATGTATATTGTTTTGTATATTACATCTTTGATTTTATATTTGTGCCATTTCATGTGTGTTAATTTACCTGATGTCTCAATTACCCTTTTTTTTTCGTAATTTGTATGTGATGTGAGATAATTGCCCTTACGTGAATTGTATTGTTTGCTTGTATCTATCGCTTCTTTATTGATTATTCGCGTACATTTTAATTTATGAATCACCACTCCACGTTGTGCGCTATTATTTCATTGTTTTTAAGACTAAGTTTATCATTATTTAAATATCGAAATTATTTTATACCAAAGTCTTTCAAAATAATGAGACACCCAGAATTTGGGATCTTCGAAAAATTGAGCCCTAACGTATTGGGTTCCAATTTTTCTCGTTGAGTCCAAATAATCGAGAATGTTCTTTAATTAAAACATAAATAAAAAGCTCATTCTCAGGAATTCGACACATTGTGTCCTAACGCATTGAATATGACATGTTGTCTTCTCGAGACGAGGATTTTTCTAATAAATGAAAATAAAAGCAATATTCGATATTTAGGAATTTTGTGAAATCAAGCCCTAACTTATTGGGTTTTGATTTTCTCATTTGACCCAAATAATCAAATATCCTTATCAAAATGCATAGGTTTTAAAAAAGGTCAAAAGATAAACTTAATTTTGAGGATTTAGAATGTCGCACTCTAACTTACTGAGCGTGACAATTTATTTCTTTGAAATAAGTGAGTCTCACCATCCAATTTATATTATTCAAATTTTCTTTTAAAAGGATCGTATTTTAAAATCTTTTCAAATTTTTGACACTAAGACATTAAACAATCGATTCGGTACAAAATTTGGGCGTAACGAGGGTGCTAACCCTTGCTCGTGCATAACCGACTCCCGAACCGGTTTTCTCAAATTTCGTAGACCAAAATCGTTTTCAAGGTGAGCCGATCACACCTCGATAAAGGATCAGTGGCGACTCCAACTTTCATTTTTTAAAGTCGACAACTATATTTTTGTTTTCAAAGAAATGGTTTCGACAGATATATTTGAGGATTTGTTATGAAAGCAGAAGAAATGAGGACAGAAATTAACTCTGCAAAAATCGATGAGGGCAGAAAAAAGAAATGAAAATAAGAAACGGGTAAGGATTCCCTAATCGGCACTGAATGGGGGGAATATCTATTACGGGACCTAGGTGTATTGGGGATGGAACTGATTCGGGACGTAATGGCATTATGTCCAACCAAACACCCGTGTGGTTGTGGGCCCGCGGAATAGGGGGAATGCATTCCTATTCCCCCAACCAAACAACACGTTAGATTCATATTGCAATTGCTAGACTATTGAAATTATAATAGTTCCTAATCTAGAACCTAAACTAAAAAAATAAAATTTATCTGAGTAAAAGAAAAATTACTCAAATAAACTTTTACTAATTTTTTATATAGACTTTCTTAATATATTATTGTGTTTAAATTTCATCTAGTATGAGAATTATATAAAAAAAATTAATTCTCATTTAGAGTTCTTAATTAATTAAATCAAAGGAATTTGGCACTATAAGGGGAAGAGACCCTATGCAATGGCACACATGCACTAATGGGCTTATAGAGTTAGTTCAAGTTGGATTAAATTTTTGAAGATTACCTCTCTTAATTTAAATAAAAAACCAAACCTATTTTTAAATCAATGGATAAAGTAATAATTAGATCCTGAATTTGGTAATGTTTCTCATGTTAATCTGTGAATTATTTTTTAGATCACATTAGTCCCAAAACTTGGTAATTTTTTTAAATTTGGTCTCTGAACTTAGATTTTGTTAAGGCTTGGTGCTTTGAGACTACCACATTGTCACCTAAAATTTTTTATTACTTTTAAATTTTATCTACATTTTAAAAAATTTCAGTGATGATGTGATGCAACCATAGAGTGTCACGCGATTATTCTAGTACATAATCCAAGTTTAGAGACAAAGGGAAAAGTTGTCAAGTTCAAGAACTAAATATTTCTTTAACCTTTTAATTAACTAAATAATTAAATATTTCATAAAAAATTAATTATTAAAAAATAAATATTTTCTTTAATTTGTTCACCTAATCCCATTCAGTTTTATCTTATGATCACAATTGTATCTTCCATGATGAAAATGATCATTACTAATACTAGTAATAATTAAATCATTTTTCTCAGCAAATGACCCATGACCATGTTTCATTTTTATAATTCTTACGACATCAATGAAAGGTTATCATTTACTCTTTTTATCGAGCAATGATTCTACTATTGTGAATAGAGTTACGCTATGTACAAATCATGTACTCAAAATATCAACTTTTGGCTAGTACATGGAAAGCATATGTTTTCAATATATCAAAGTACACATGTCATACACACATAATCATTCATTTACTCAGAATTTAGATAAGCCACACTCTGAATGTCACAAGTGAAAAATCCATAAAAGGACCTAAGATAATTTCAACTTGCATGTTGTCAGATGTATTGTTAGTTCAAACAATCACATCCATGCTTCTATTTTTTAGAGTTAATTCAGCCCCGATAGACAAGACAAGTTATCTCCCCAATTAGACTTATAGACAACATAATAGTCTTAACATGAGTCTTTTACTTAGTTTAACCTCATAGATTATAGACAATTTAGATTACATACTAATATAAATTATCTTCTCACATTATAATGCAACTATATAATGTAACTTAATATTAGTTAAACCTTAGGTAATCAATGAACTAAAATTTATTTTTTCATTTTACTTTACATGAAAAAACCGTTTGTAATGGGCCAAATTTGCCCGACCTTCGTGACGAAAAACAGTCCAAATACAACAGTTTTTTGGCCCAAAATCCAAACCAAAACACAACAACGAATGGCCCAAAATTAACCCCCAGGCCCAAGAACAATTTCAGAAACTCTAAAGTTCTAGGGTAAACTTTGGCCGCTGCAACCATGCCCCCGAATCTCCGTGGATCTTCACCTGCGCATCAAGGAAAAACAAAAATGGAAAGTGAATCAAAATATTTGTAAATTAAATAAAGAAACAGATTTGTTTCTTCTTTAGATTGATTTCATACGGCTATAAAATAGCCATTGTAATGCTGTAAAATGGGGGGAATTCACAATCAATAAAAAACATCCATATTCCACAGTCGAAAACAGCAAACACCAAGAGCAATACAATCGATTCAAAGGTTGATATTTACTGTTTTTATATTTTTATTTACTTTTATACGAATAAGAAGACAAATAAAAGGAAAGAAATAACCTAGATCTTAAGTCCCGACCGCCGTGAACGGCCAAGGAACCGTCTCCGAGGAAAGACGGTCGGAAATCGAAAGGTCTCTCAGCCTTTTGAGGTGTTTTTACGGATCTTTTGAGGGTTTTGGGCCTGGATCTGCATTTGAGGGCTTCGGAGGGACCGGATCCGAGATTTTTTCTTTTTCGACCACCTCATACGGCGGTGCCGGTGCCGGAGATCGGTGGCCGATGACCGGCCAATGACCGGACCGGAGGCCGGATATCGAGGGAGGGGAGAGCTTTTCAGAGCTTTTTTTTTGTTTTTTTTAACGGTTTTAAAATGATTTTTGAAGGATAATTTGGCTTAAATAGCATCTTCAAAATGACGACGTTTTGAACCTGGGTTGACCCGAATCCGACCCGACCCGGCCAAGGATCCGCGCGTTTTTAAGCGGAGGGGTAAATTGTACTTTTAGCCCCTCCGCCTTTTAATGTTTTTACAATTAAGTTTTTTTATTTTCTTAATTTACCCTTTAATTTATTACTGTTTTCAATTTCGTCCAAATGTGAATGGCGTCGTTTTGAGGAGAAGGGAAAATTGCCCTTCCAGCCCCTCTATGTAATTCGCGCGTTCAATTTCGTCTCCAGACTTCAATTATTTGCAGATTGGCCTCAGAATTTTTTACTTACAGTTCAAATGGGTCCCTTTTTCTTTATTTTTTTATTAATTTTTTTTATTATTCTTTTTATTCTTTTTTATATATTTTTCGTATTTATTTATTTTTTAAATATATGTATATCTTTTATTTTTTGTACCAATATACATACGCGTATTTTTTTAAATAATGTTTTTATTTATATGTAATGAAATATTTTATAATTTATATGTATTTTTGTATATATATGTATACATATTAATATTTTAACCAATTTTTTTGGTATTTATATGTATATATGAATATATCTATTTTAAAAATGCAAACGTATGTATTTTTTCATATACTTTATAATCCATTTTTCCTTTTATTTTCATAAACGATCATGTATTATATATATATATATATATATATATATGTATAAGTTTCATAGTCCAAAATTTCATATGTAAATTATGTGTATGTCTTTAAATTTCAATGTATATATTATGTGCCCTTTATTCTTTATATTTTGTTTTTTCATTTGATTATTAATTCATGTTTTCGTTCATATGTTAAAAAGAATGTTTTTATTTGTTTGATATGTTGCATGAGATTATTTTTATTATGTATATTACTTTCGCTTATTGATTTATTTATATTATTGTTATGCCATTGTAATATTTATTATTGCATTGTATATTTAATGTAGCATCACATCATTTTTTTACTCGATTTCAAAATTTTCACAATTGAGATAATGCTTGTATTTAGGATTTCCAAGGAAATTGAGCCATACCGTATTGGGTTCCGATTTTCTTCGTTAAATCTAACAATCGAGCATTTCTCTTTAATCAAAAAGTAAGAACTCATTATTGGGAATTCAACACGTTGTGTCCTAACGTATTGGATGTGACGCATTGATTTCTCGAAATGAAGATTTTTAAAAAATATATATAATAAATGAAATATTCCGAGTTTGGGATTTTGGAGGAATTGTGCCCTAACGTATTGGGTCGCGATTTCTTAAATCTTGAATAAATGGATATTCTTTTAAACTTTTATTATACGAGTATTTTGGCTTAATTCATTTTTGAGGAAATTAGAATGTCGTGCCCTAACGCATTGGGTGTGGCATTTTTTTTCTCTGAAATGATAAGGGTCTTAATACGTAACGTTTTTTTAAGTTTTTGCTAAGGATTATATTTTTCAAATTTTCGACATTAAGACATTAATTAATTAATTAGGTACCAATTTTTGGGCGTAATGAGGGTGCTAATCCTTCCTCATACGTAACCGACTCCCGGACCTGTTTTTCTAAAATTTGTAGACCAAAGTCGTTTTAGGTAACCCAATCACACCTTAATAAAATATTGGTGGCGACTCCCAATTTTTCCAATTTTTATCGAAAACTAATTTTTGTTTTTTTTTTAAAAAGAAAAAAATGGTTTCGACAGCTTGGAGACTCCATTGGGGACCAAACATTTTTCTAAAAAAATTAAGAGAGTCGAGCCGCAAAGTTGATTAATTTTTGTCTTATAGTCGAAAAAAATGAAATTCATTTTCAAAAATTCTCTTGCATTCATGCTTAATTGATTTAAGTACTTAAAATTATTTTGCATTATACATTACATGTACTGGATAATTTTACCCTCTAAGTGGGAGTGAGAAGCTATTCCTTCGTGAGGTTTTCACCTCGTATAGGATAGTGGGTCGCTTTCGGGATACATCGGTACCTATGCCTTCGTGAGATTTTCATTTCCGTATAGTTATAGGGAAAATGTGTCCCCCTGAACTGAATTTGATCTATATGAGCCTATAATGGGTGAAGATCAAGGAATCTGCTGGTTCAGGTACCTTTACTTTAGAGCCAAACCGCATATAATGAGCCTTAGGAGCTTGCCTTAGGTAGAACTACACTAAACCCTAGTAGATGTCCTAATAGACGTTTTACTCTTCCTTGATTATATGATTATATTTGATACTGACTTTTGTGTTTTATTTTGTTTACATGACATGACATTTCATTTCATCATAAAAGGCGTCAGTTCAGATTCAGTTGCTAGATAAAAAAATGGTCATGGAAAAAGGGTTTCTTGATAAAGTGGAGGACAATGCAGCTGCCCGAACTTGGTCTAAAACAACGTAGCAAGAAAAGGGCGATAGCCTGGCCGATGGGTATGTATCGGAATTATGGGATTTTACTCGCATCAGCGTAACTTAAAACAATTTGCAGGAGTTGAAGGAAATCTGGGATCAGTGGAATAATGAGGTTAGATAGTTTTTTTATGACAATTATGGGGATTTGCCTTATTTGCTTGATGTGGAGGTAGACAAGCATTTGTTTCGAGCCCTCGCCCAGTTTTGGAATCCTGCTTACAGTTGCTTCACGTTTGGGAATATCGATTTAGTGCCTACGATAGAAGAATATGTGGCTTTACTCCGATGTTCAAAGTTTCAAGTGGACAGAGTCTACTCGAGAGCGGTAAATGTGCCAACATTTTCAAAGAAACTGATAGGTATAACAGGGATGAGTGAGCAGTGGGTTGCTGCACGATTAAACAAAAGGGGAATAGTAAATGCGTTTCTTGGAAAAGTTTGAAAGATGTAATTCTAACACATCTAGATGTGAGAAAGAGGTTAGATATCTTTGCTTTAAGTATATATGGCTTGGTTGTCTTCCCCAAGGCCTTGGGGCATGTGGATGAAGCAGTCACTGATTTATTTGACCGACTTGATAAGAAGGTTACACTGATTCCGTCAATTTTGGCAGAAACCTTCAGGTCATTGAGTGCATGCCGAAAAACATGTGAGGGCAGATTTATTGGATGTGCACAACTTCTACTTGTATGGTTTCACAGTCACTTTCGGAGGGTGGATAAGGTCTCGTATCGGGTTTTCTTTGAAAATTATTCACCACTAAAGAAGATAGTAGCTACGCCGAGGATGGACGACATTTCAGAGGAGAAGTGGATGGCGATTCTTCAAAGTCTTCAGGAGGAAGATGTTGAGTGGAGAGCTCATTGGTTACTTCCCGATGAGATCCTGTATAGGTGTGGTAATTTTGATTGGGTTCCACTACTTGGGATTTGGGGAGCTAGTGGATATGCCCCGTTGTTGGTACTGAGACAATAGGTCAAGACAATTTATACCTGCGACCCAAGGGATAGTTGGTTGTGAATTTTCGTACAAAGATGATGGTTATAGAAAGAAGATTCAAGAGATGTCTAGCGCCTGGAAACAGACTCGCCGAATGAAGGGGTTAGCTGTGGGTTCGATGACAACTCCTGAGTATAATGAATGGTGGGGTAGAAGAATCAATGACAATATACCCAAGGTAAATCAAGAGGGTTGCCAGCCAATAAAGGAGCATTTGCGAGTTATTCCTTCTGTGTTGGAAATCATAAGATGAGATTTTGAGAGAACAAATGCGGATTTAGAAAAGAAGATAGAGCAAATGGAGGAAGAAAATATGAACTTGAGATTGGACATAGACGTTCAGAAGCTTGAAACTGAGAAATTAAGGAAAAAGAAAAACAAGGCTGAGGAGGAGCTGGGTAGTCTGAAGACGGATTATAAAAAGTTACGTCTGTCAATGAGAACTGCCGAGCTGGGAAAAACGTCAGAATAGTGGCGAGCAGAAATTCGAGAAGAAAAGGACAAAGCTGATAGATGGGAACAGAAATTTCAAGAAATGCAGAGACGAAATGAGGCTTTAGAAAAGAGTTTGTCAGAAAGCCAAAAAGAAAAATGCGAGTTAAAGGATAGGGTGATCATGTTGGAAGGATCTCTTCGTCAGTATTGAAATCAAAATTCCACAATAGAGTTGAAAGCAAGCTTGAGCAAGATTGAGGAAATGAAGCAAAGAATCGAAGAGCTAGAAACGGCGTTGTAAAATTGTGAAAACCGGATCAAGCACTTGGAAGCAAATGAAAATCGTAATAAGGAACAACTACACTACTTTCAGAACCAAGTTAGGAGTAGAGATCATATTATGGAGGAAACTGTGGTCCAGATCCGAGAAGTAGCTGATCATGTACAAGCTTTGGTAGTACAAGCAGACATGCTGAGTGTGAAGTATGAATTAGAATCAGATCAGGGGCAAGAGCTAGTTGTGTTACTTAGGAAGATTAGAATGCTGAGCAATAGGGCAAAGCTTTATTTGTAATTCACTTTATGTAAAGAAATTTGCTTTGTAGTAAAGTTTTCTTATATTGAATTGAATCAAAATTGACGTCTTTTTTGCATTCATGTATTGCATTACTTCATATACATTTAAAAATATTAAAAGATTCTAATTAATTTACATCATTCCTCAGTTAATCTAGAAACCAACCAACCTACTAAACACCGCTACGGTACTCGATCAAAAACTAAGGATATGGATCAAAGGATGGAAAGGCTAGAACAGTCCCAAAAGGAAATGTAGGAGCAGCTTCAAAAGCAAATGAATGAGCAGCAAAAAATGATAGACAAAATGATGGAATCTCAAGGGAGTATGATGACCCAGTTAACTCAATGGTTCAACAAGGGAACTGATAAAGGAAAAGCTCTGTGCTCAATGTTGAAGAAGGAGACAATGAGGGACCTGTCTATCCTCCAGACTTTACTTCCCAGTAAGTTGAGATATACCCCGTAGGTCCTCTGTTACCATTAATCCTCAGCAATTTCAGGGTGACGCTGCAACGCTAATGAATCTCCAGGCAGGATCAAGCTCTAATCTCGGGGCCAACCTTGTTAATCCTGTTATCCCTGATTTTGATGAGACGGCTGAAAAGGAGAAAATGAATGACGAGTTGCCAAAACAGTTAGAGGAGAAGTACAAATGGTTGGAAGAGAAATTTAGAGCGATGGAATGTGCAGAGAGCTACTATGGGATGGATGCTAAAGAATTAAGCCTGGTCCCGGATTTAGTACTCCCTTACAAGTTCAAAATGCCAGAGTTTGAGAAGTACAATGGAACTAGTAGCCCCGAAGCTCATATTACCATGTTCTGTAGATGAATGACCGGTTATGTCAATAATGATCAACTCTTGATACATTGCTTCCAGGATAGCCTCACAGGGGCAGCATCCAAGCGGTACAATCGATTGAACCGTACCCAAATTAATTCATGGAGAGATCTGGTACAGGCGTTCATAAAGAAGTACAGCCATGTGACTGACATGGTACCTGATAGGATCACTTTGCAGAATATGGAAAAGAAACCAGGCAAAAGTTTTAGGCAATACGCACAGAGATGGAGGGAGGTTACCGTACAAGTTTAGCCATCTCTTTTAGAAAGAGAGATGACGATGCTTTTCGTTAACACCTTGAAGGCCCCATTTATTACACACATGTTAGGAAGTGCTACTAAAAGCTTTTCTGACATAGTTATGAATGGCGAAATGATAGAAAATGCTATAAGAAGTGGGAAGATAGATGTGGGAGAAAGTAGTAGAAGGTCGGCCTCAAAGAAGAAGGAAAATGAGGTCAACAATACAAGTTCATATTCAAAGACAATTACGGTGAATCAGCCGGGAAAAGTGGCTGTTAACCAACAAGGTTCATCAAAATGAGGATCTGATACAAGGCAAAATACGGAGAAGCTTCAATTTTCACCGATTTCGATGACGTATAGGGAATTATATCAGAATCTATTTAATGCACACGTGGTTTCCCTTTACCACTTGAAACCTCTGCAGCCTCTGTACCCCAAGTGGTATGATGCAAACGCACAATGCGATTATCACGCAGGAATCGCAAGGCATTCTATAGAACATTGTACGGCGTTCAAGAAGCTGGTAGAAAGACTCATAAGCATGGGTATTGTTAAAGTGGATGATTCACCCAGTACAGAGAATCTGTTACCTAATCATAATGAAAACAGAGTGAACATGATAGGAGGTAACATGGGTAGGAAAATCAAAGAGGATATCGCAGAAGTGAAGATTCCTTTGAGATGGGTCTGGAAGAAGATGGTAGAAAGAGGGTTGCTAGTAGTGGATTCAAAAAGAAGCTTTAAGGAGAAGGAAAACTACTGTGGGTTCCATCATGAGGAGGGACATGAGATTCAAGAATGCACAGAATTCAGAGCCTTGGTTCAAGGCCTGATGGATAACAAGGAAATTGAGTTCTTGAAGAAGCTAAGGAGGAGGGGAGTATTTGCACATCCGAATCCGCAAAGGTTCCAAGAGTAACTCAGCCTGTGGTCATCATCTCACGGCCAAGGAATGATGAAGTGAGAGTGCCAGTAATGCCAAAAATCATAATAAAGAAACTTGTAACCTTTTCTTACCAAGATAGTAGGAAGGTTCCGTGGAACTATGAGTGCAATACAACTGTCCCTGGAATGGAAACTACAAATGACCAGGATGTGAGTGCCGATCCAGAACATGTGAAAGGAAGGGCCATAATAGTGGAACAAAAGGGGAAAATAGCTAAGCCTGTGTTGTCTATCAATGAGCCAGTGAAGGAGGAAGAAGCCGTGGAATTCCTTAAATTCTTGAAGCACAGCGAGTACAATGTTGTCGAACAATTGCATAAACAATTGGCTCGCATATCCGTACTAACCTTGCTCTTGAATTTTGAAGTACACCGAAGTGTGTTGATGAGGATGTTAAATGAGACCTATGTGGCCGATGATATTTCCGTCAGCAAGTTAGATTGGTTGGTCAATAATATTAGTGCTGATAATTTCATATTCTTCAATGATGATGAAATACCTCCTGGGGGCGTGGGATCTACTAAGGCTTTGCATATCACTGCACGATGCAATGGGCATATTTTGCCAGGAGTGTTGATTGACAATGGATCAGCTTTGAACGTGTTGCCATTATTCACACTCAACAGGCTTCCCATAGACAGTTCGTACATGAAAACATGCCAAAATATGGTGAGGGCATTTGACGGTACAAAAAGAAAGGTCATGGGAAGAATTGAGATACCCCTACTGATTGGCCCAACAGTTTATGAGGTAGATTTTACTGTGATGGATATCAAACCTTCCTAAAATTGTTTATTAGGAAGACCATGGATACATTCGGCGGGGGCAGTACCGTCATCATTACATCAGAAGCTGAAGTTAGTGTCAGAAGGTCAGCTAGTGACAGTTAACGCCGAAGAGGATATAATAGCAGCTGTATCCAATAAGATGACATACGTGGAGACTAATGATGAGTCAGTAGAATGCTCATTTCGATCTTTGGAGTTTGTAAACGCGACATTTGTTCCTGAATGAAGCAAAATTTTGGTGTCTAAATTATCCAAAACTACAGGGATGGGTTTGCAGTTGTTGGTAGGAAAAGAAGCTTTACCTGGAAAAGGGCTGGGAAGATATCTTCAAGGGAGGATTAAGATGCCAGTACTGAAAGGGAAGCAATATCACTTTGGCTTAGGATACAAGCCAGACAGAGGACAGAGAAAGAAAGAGCTAGAAAAAAGACAGGAAAGAAGAAGGGAGCATCTAAGTGGGGAGGAAACCAAATGGGAGCCAATGATAATTCCACACGTATCCAAAACCTTCGTATCTGGAGGAGTTATTCATGCTAAGAGAAAGATACCGGTTGAGGAAAGCATTGAAGAGACGTTGGGAAATATGTACATCAATGCCATTCATGAGCATGAGAATGAAGAGATGAGCTGGTTAGATATTCGTCCTTATGAGCCTGGGAGTGTTCTAGACAATTGGACTGCGGAAGAAATACCTAAAGTCTTTAGAACTGTCTCAGAGTAATATTCAGAACAAACTTGTTGTTTTAGCCTAGAAATAACAAGAACTCTTTTGTGAAATAGGCTTATGTTTGAATATCATTATTTTAATAAAACATCTTTGCAATCGTTTCGAGCAAATATTCTTTCATTCTTTCCATACAAGTAAATATATTCTTTCGTTTATAATCATTGCACAAGTAATTGTACATAAATTCATACATTCTTTTGTAACTATATTAGGTCCTTGTATATCAACGACGTGAATGACGCCGCTACGAACTCAGAGTGTCCTTTTGAACGAAACATGTGTTTAGAGGGATCGCACGACTTTGAAGGTGATGAAGATTGTGGTTTATCTCTGGACTTGTTCAGGATGGTAGAACAAGAGGAAAAACAAATCCTACCTCACAAAGAATCAGTAGAAGTTGTGAGCTTGGAAAAAGGAAAAGAGGTGAAAATTTGGACTGAGAGTTCTGCAAAGACAAGACGAGACCTCATTGAATTACTCCGAGAGTTCAAAGACGTCTTCGTATGGTCATATCAGGATATGCCTATATTGAGCACTGACATCGTGGTACATCGCCTACCTATAAGGGAGGATTGTAAGCCAGTTCAATAGAAGCTCAGAAGAATGATGCCTGATATTGTGCTTAAAATAAAAAAGGAGGTCAAGAAGCAGTTTGATGCTGGATTTTTACAGGAGGTCAAATATTCTGAATGGGTAGCTAACATCGTTCCAGTTCCTTAAAAAGATGGAAAAGTACGAATGTGCGTGGATTACAGAGATTTGAACAAAGCAAGCCCAAAGGACAATTTCCCATTGCCACATATTGATACTCTAGTCGATAATACGGCGGGATATTTGCTGTTTTCTTTCATGGATGGGTTCTCAGGATATAATCAGATAAAGATGCATCCAGAGGATATGGGAAAAACTACATTCATTACTTTGTGGAGAACATTTTGCTATAAAGTAATGCCATTCGGATTAAAGAATATGGAGCAACATATCAGAGAGCCATGGTAGCCTTGTTTCATGATATGATGTACAAAGAAATTGAGGTGTATGTGGATGATATGATCGCCAAAGCCAGAACAGAGGAGAAGCATGTACATGTCCTAAGAAAATTGTTCTTAAGACTAAGGAAGTTTCAGCTAAAGCTCAATCCGACAAAATGCACTTTTGGAACCAGGTCAGGAAAGTTATTGGGCTTCATAGTTAGTGAAAGAGGAATCGAGATTGACCCAGACAAAGTCAAGGCAATACGAGATTTACCACCACCACGTACTCAGAAAGAAGTTCGAGGTTTCTTAGGAAGACAAAATTACATTGCTCGATTCATTTCACAGTTGACCGAGAAATGTGATCCCATATTTCGCGTTTTGAAGAAACATAATCTAGGGGTTTGGAATGAAGAATGTCAGGGAGCTTTTGAAAAGATAAAGCAGTACATATCCAATACTCCAGTTCTGTCACCACCTAGCCCAGATAAACCATTGATTTTGTATTTAATAGTGTTCGACAACTCCATGGGATGCGTGCTGGGTCAACATGATGCGACTGGGAAGAAGGAAAATGCGATTTACTATCTCAGCAAGAAATTCACTGATTGTGAGATAAGATATTCGCCTATCGAAAAATTATATTGCGCCCTGATTTGGACGACCAAGAGGTTGAGGCAATACTTACTCTATCATACGACTTGGCTAATTTCAAAATTAGACCCTTTAAAGTATATGATGGAGTCAACAACATTGAATGGAAGAATGGTTAGATGGCAAATCTTACTCTCTGAGTTTGATATCGTATATGTAAGTCAGAAGGCCATCAAGGGGAGTGCGATAGCAGATTTCTTGGCTAGCAGAGCTTTAGAGGATTATGAGCCTCTAGACTTTGATTTCCAGAATGAAGATTTGATGTATGTGGCAAATGCTGAAGAGGATCCCCAAGAAAATCATTCTTGGAGATTAAACTTTGACAGAGCATCGAATGCACTAAGCAATGGGATTGGGGCAGTCCTGGTGTCTCCAAATGGAGATTATCATCCTTTCACCAGTAAATTGGACTTTGATTGCACTAATAACATGGCTGAGTATGAAGCTTGCATCATGGGTATACGGGCAGCCATAGAGCAGAAAATTAAGATATTAGAAGTGTACAGAGACTCAGCATTGGTGATATACCAACTAAGAGGGGAATGAGAGAAAAGAGACCCTAAGTTGATTCGTTATCGGAGATTGGTTCTGGAATTGATTGAAGAATTCGACAACATCACCTTTTGTTATCTTCCACGGGAGGAAAATCAGATGGCTGATGCTCTTGCTACTTTAGCTTCCATGATTAAAGTGAATCAGTTAGAGGACATGAAGCCCATTCAAATTAGTATTTATGAGATCCCGACCCACTGTTACAGTATTGAAGAAGTGGAGAATGATAATCGTCCCTGGTACCAAGATATATTACTATATGTGAAGAATCGTGAATATCCTGATCAAGCAACAGAGAATGAGAAGAGGATATTGAGGAGACTAGCTATTGACTATGTCTTAGATAGAGAGATACTATACAAAAGGGGAAAGGATCGAGTATTGTTAAGGTGCGTAGACGCTGTAGAGGCTAGAGAAATTTTAGAAGAAGTCCATGAGAGTGTTTGTGGAATGCGCGCTAATGGATTTACCATGGCTAGACAAATTATGAGATTCGGATATTACTGGTCCACTATGGAAAGAGATTGCATCAATCATGCCAAGAAATGCCATAAATGCCAAATTTATAGGGATAAAATGCACGCGCCTCCTTCTCCTCTTCATGTTATGACTTCTCCGTGGCCTTTCTCCATGTGAGGTATGGACGTCATTGGACCAATATCACTGAAGGCTTCTAATGGTCATCGTTTCATTTTTGTGGTTATTGAATCCTTCACTAAGTGGGTAGAAGCAGCCTCATATGCTAATGTCACGAAGTCAGCAGTCAGTAAGTTTTTAAAGAAAGAGATCGTATGTCGATATGGAATGCCTGGAAGGATTATATCTGACAATGCATTGAATTTGAACAACAGCACAATAGCAGAAGTCTATAATCAGTTCAATATCAGACACCACAATTCGTCACCGTATTGTCCAAAAATGAATGGTGCAGTAGAGGCGGCCAACAAAAATATTAAGAAGATTGTGGCAAAAATGGCTGAAACTTACAAAGATTGGTATGAGAAGTTACCATTCGCTCTTTTAGCTTACCGAACATCTGTCCGGACTTCTACTGGGGCAACACCTTTTTCTTTGGTTTATGGAATGGAGGCAGTTTTACCTATTGAGGTTGAAATTCCTTCTTTCCGGGTATTGGCTGAGTTAAAATTGGATGAGGCCGAATGGATCCAATCTCGATATGATCAGTTGAACCTAATTGAAGAGAAAAGATTAAAAGCTATTCGTCATGGTCAAATGTATCAGAAGCGAATGATGCGAGCTTATAATAAGAAGGTTCGTCCCAGAGAATTTCATGAAGGGGATTTGGTTTTGAAAAAGATCCTCCCTTTACAAAAGGATTTCAGAGGGAAATGGATGCCAAACTGGGAAGGACCTTATGTTGTGAAAAAGGCTTTTTCTGGAGGCGCTTTGATTTTGAGTGAAATGGATGGCAAAAGGGAGAGGCCAAGATGAAAACCTGAAAAGGGCGCCTTGAGACCAAAGGGGGTTTGAGTTAAAAACCCGAAAAGGGCGGCTCAAACATTGTCAGATTGGGGCATATGGTGATCTTGCTTCACTTAAATCAACAATAAAAGGATATACGACGTCTTGGGGCATCGACAAAGTACTGTGGATCTTTTAAACACATGTTAAATTCAAAATGATTCTTTGTTTGCACGGAGAAGTTCAAGCAGCGATATCCAAAGCACCTAGTCTTCATATTATTTGTACCAAGTTTGTTGGTTCTTGTAAATACTTCATTCTTTGCTGTTCTCGAATACTTTTTCTTTTCAAGACACTTATTATCAATAAACTCCTTTTTATTATTCGAGTTATGACCTAATTCATCTCTTACTCAGTATTTTTAATCTTTGCACAAACATGTCGCATTAGAATAATGATTGATGGACTAATAAACTTTCACAAAAGAAGTTTTGTATATTACTTTGGGAATTTCTAAATAATTTAGTAACCTGAAACAGGACTATTGGTTAGAACGCCCTAAGTTCAAAAGTTAAAGAGCCTAAGAAGGAAAAAGTCTAAATTAAGACTATTTTTTCGGATTTGGTTGTCTAAATATCGAATGAGACAGCAAGAAGTCTTGATGGGGTAGGAAGAAGTCCCCTATGGAAAGAAAGCTCCTCATTTAGGCATTTGGTAGGACATCCTGAGAGGGGTGTAAACAAATTTCATAATTTGTATCCTTGAATTACGATAGGAGAGGATTGAGAAGAGTCAAATTTTCCTACTCTTAAGTCATGGTGGAAGGAATATGGTACAAATTCTGCGTCCTAGAGGGTTGAGCTTTGAAGTGCACAATGGGGGGCAATTTGATTAAGTGTTTCTTCGGAGATAACAGCCAAGCAAAAGGCGTCCGCGACAAAACCTTAATAAACTTTAAGAAATGATAATTCTTGAAAAATGACATTCTGCATTCATTCAAATGTCATCCATACATGTCTAGATAGGAGCATTGAATTTATTTTGATCATAACATCCTAATCATTAGGCATAATTAAGTTCATAAAATGGATTTTTTACAGGTCATGTTCCCTCAAGAACAAATCCGTAACCGATAATCCTATCTTCCTGAAGTTGCAGTGGAGTGGATTAAAATCACAGATCTTATCTCTCTGAAGTTGCAGAGAGCAGATCGCATCTAGTCTTATCTCCCTGAAGTTGCAATGGAGCAGATTAAGCAAGCAAGTCTTATTGTCCTGAAGTTGCAGTGAGGCAGACTGAAGATGGAAAATCTTATCTCCCTGAAGTTGCAGTGGCGCAGGTTAAAGCCGATAATCCTATCTTCCTGAAGTTGCAGTGAAGTGGATTAAAAACCTTGAATCTTATCTCTTTGAAGTTGCAGAGAGCAGATCGCATCAAGTCTTATTCTCCTGAAGTTGCAGTGAGGCAGACTGAAGATGGCAAATCTTATCTCCCTGAAGTTGTAGTGGAGCAGGTTAAAGCCGATAATCCGATCTTCCTGAAGTTGCAATGAAGTGGATTAAAAACCTTGGATCTTATCTCTCTGAAGTTGCAGAGAGCAGATCGTAGCAAGTCTTATTCTCCTGAAGTTACAGTGAGGTAGACTGAAGATGGCAAATCTTATCTCCCTGAAGTTGCAGTGGAGCAGATTAAAACCAATAATCCTATCTCCTTGAAGTTGCAATGGACCGGATTGGAACCACAAATTTTGGATCTTATCTCTCTGAAGTTGCAGAGAGCAGATCACATCTAGTCTTATCTCCCTGAAGTTACAGAGGAGTAGATTGAAACACTAGTTCCTATATCTCTGAAGATGCAGTAGGAAAGAATAGGGCTACATGAAGAAGAAGAGTACCAAGGTCCAACACAACCGGGCAAAATTAGTCATTTCTAAAGTCTTTTGCTCCGTTCCTGTTACACGATAATGACCAAAGAGGGGCAGCTGTAACGGGCCAAATTTGTCCGGCCTTCGTGAAGAAAAACTATCCAAATACAACAGTTTTTTGGGCCCAAAATCCAAACCAAAACACAACAACGAATGGCCCAAAATTAACCCCCAAGCCCAAGAACAATTTCAGAAACTCTAGAGTTCTAGGGTAAACTTTGGCCGCCGCAACCATGCCCCCGAATCTCCATGGATCTTCACCTACGCATCAAGGAAAAACAAAAATGGAAAGTGAATCAAAAGATTTGTAAATTAAATAAAGAAACAGATTTGTTTCTTCTTTAGATTGATTTTATACGGCTATAAAATAGCCATTGTAATGCTGTAAAATGGGGGGAATTCACAATCAATAAAAAACATCCATATTCCACAGTCAAAAACAGCAAATACCAAGAGCAATATAATCGATTCAAAGGTTGATATTTACTGTTTTTATATTTTTTATTTACTTTTATACGGATAAGAAGACAAATAAAAGGAAAGAAATAACCTGGATCTTAAGTCCCGATCACTGTGAATGGCCAAGGAACCGTCTCCGAGGAAAGACAGTCGGAAATCGAAAGGTCTCTCAGGCTTTTGAGGTGTTTCTACGGATCTTTTGAGGGTTTTGGGCCTGGATCTGCATTTGAGGGCTTCGGAGGGACCGGATCCGAGACTTTTTCTTTTCCAGCCACCGCATACGGCTGTGCCGGTGCCAGAGATCGGCGGTCGACGCGGTGGTCGATGACCGGCCGATGACCGGATCGGAGGTCGGATATCAGGGGGGAGAGCTTTTCAGAGATTTTTTTTTGTTTTAAAAAAAACGGTTTTAAAATGATTTTTGAAGGATAATTTGGCTTAAATAGCCTCTTCAAAACGACGACATTTTGAACCTGGGTTGACCCGAATCCGACCCGACCCGGCCTAGGATCCGCGTGTTTTTAAGCGGAGGGGTAAATTCGCTTTTAGCCCCTCTGCCTTTTAATGTTTTTACAATTAAGTTTTTTTTATTTTCTTAATTTACCCTTTAATTTATTACTGTTTTCAATTTTGTCCAAATGCGAACGGCGTCGTTTTGAGGAGAAGGGAAAATTGCCCTTCTAGCCCCTCTATGTAATTCGTGCGTTCAATTTCATCCCCAGACTTCAATTATTTGCAGATTGGCCTCAGAATTTTTTACTTACAGTTCAAATGGGTCCCTTTTTCTTTATTTTTTATTAATTTTTTTATTATTCTTTTTATTCTTTTTTTATATATTTTTTGTATTTTTTTATTTTTTAAATATATGTATATCTTTTATTTTTTGTACCAATATACATACGCGTATTTTTTTTAAATAATGTTTTTATTTATATGTAATGAAATATTTTATAATTTATATGTATTTTTGTATATATATGTATACATATTAATATTTTTAACCAATTTTTTTTGGTATTTATATGTATATATGAATATATCTATTTTAAAAATGCAAACGTATGTATTTTTTCATATACTTTATAATCCATTTTTCCTTTTATTTTCATAAACGCATCATGTATTATATATATATATATATGTATAAGTTTCATAGTCCAAAATTTCATATGTAAATTATGTGTATGTCTTTAAATTTCAATGTATTTATTATGTGCCCTTTATTCTTTATATTTTGTTTTTTTCATTTGATTATTAATTCATGTTTTCGTTCATATGTTAAAAAGAATGTTTTATTTGTTTGATATGTTGCATGAGATTATTTTATTATGTATATTACTTTCGCTTATTGATTTATTTATATTATTGTTATGCCATTGTAATATTTATTATTGCATTGTATATTTAATGTAGCATCACATCATTTTTTTACTCGATTTCAAAATTTTCAAAATTGAGATAATGTTTGTATTTAGGATTTCCAAGGAAATTGAGCCCTAACGTATTGGGTTCCGATTTTCTTCATTAAATCTAACAATCGAGCATTTCTCTTTAATCAAAAAGTAAGAACTCATTATTGGGAATTCAACACGTTGTGTCCTAACGTATTGGATGTGACGCATTGATTTCTCGAAATGAAGATTTTTAAAAAATATATATAATAAAGAAAATATCCTGAGTTTGAGATTTTGGAGGAATTGTGCCCTAACGTATTGGGCCGCGATTTCTTAAATCTTGAATAAATGGATATTCTTTTAAAATTTTATTATACGAGTGTTTTGGCTTAATTCATTTTCGAGGAAATTAGAATGTCGTGCCCTAACGCATTGGGTGTGACATTTTCTTTCTCTGAAATGATAAGGGTCTTAATACGTAACGTTTTTTTAAGTTTTTGTTAAGGATTATATTTTTCAAATTTTCGACATTAAGACATTAATTAATTAACTAGGTACCAATTTTTAGGCGTAATGAGGGTGCTAATCCTTCCTCATACGTAACCGACTCCGTGACCTGTTTTTCTAAAATTCGTAGACCAAAGTCGTTTTTAGGTGACCCAATCACACCTTAATAAAATATTGGTGGTGACTCCCAATTTTTCCAATTTTTATCGAAAACTAATTTGTGTTTTTAAAAAAAAAAAGAAAAAAATGGTTTCGACGCGTTGAGAATAATTATACAAAGAATATTAAAAAAATTTGGTAATTTTATTTATTCAATTAGTTCAAAAATATTACAATTAGAAAATACAAGATTAACTACACTCAAGACTATTAAGTTCGATATACACCAAAAGGGGGTTTGAATTGGTGTTTTAAAAATTTATAAGAAAGATGAAAATTTAAAAAAAAAAACAACACAATAATTTATAGTGGTTCAGCTTCAAGGATTTCCCAAATTCACTAATTTAAAACCTTTTTAGGATAAGATTTAGCCCTTACAATCACTATCTTTTAAATGGGTAATATAAAGCCACTTCCCTTAAGGCTTTCTACACAAAACCTTAAGTAAACATTCACAAAGATGATAAATGTGTTCGATCTAGTGTCTTAATAGTAGTATTTTTGTCTATATACACTTGTAATTTTTTCGAACAAATTAGTTAATAAAATTATTCTGAATTACATTAATGTCCTTTGTATATTGTCCTCACGTGATTTTTGCATGTAAAGTCAAATAGAAGCAAATATTAGCTCACTGGTTGTCTAATATTTAACTAATACTAAGTGGTGTTACGTGGTCGAATCGTAATACGGAAAGACATCTTATATCAGTAGACGAACCTAAACACGTTCTTTGTTAAATCGGAAATGAGCAAGCCAATTGAATGACTAATATATCGTCTATCAAGTCTAATTAGGAAGATGCTTTTTCTTAGGCATCGGAACGGATGACTCCTAGAAGATAGAGACATAATGTGACTGATTAGACTGATAGTACATCGGACTGGACCCAACTAGAATAGATCCTGAATCCGTTTATAGATTTATTCACTTGTGACGTTCATAGTGTGGCATACCTTAATCCTAAATGGATGATGGACTATGTATGTGTGACTTGTATACTTTGATGTAAGTAAAAGCTTGAGTTCAAATGGATAAGGAACTAAAAGCTGGTGCGTTGGGTGTACGACTTCTACAGTATGTAGCATCATTCACAATAGTGAATTCATAACCCAAACCATGGGTAAATGATATCCTCTCATTGGCATTACATAATAGATGAAAAGTAAACGTGGCCACGGTACTATAGCATGTAATTAGGGAGAGCTCAGTCACGGTAATATAGTGGAATGAAAGACTTAATTACTATATGATAATAATTGACTTTTTATAAAGGAAGATATAATGGCTACCATGAGATAAAATAGGATTATACTGAGAGAACGGATTTATCCCAAAGAGATTAAGGATATCTTATGAGGGTAAGATACTTATGGCAAGGTCATTGGATGAGCACTGATCGAGTAGTTTTTATAATAGTATGTAATTGGGGAGAGTTCAGTCACGGTACTATAGTGGAATGGCTTTGTGACTAAATGAGTTTATAATTAATGGGCGAAAAGTTGGAACTTAATTATAAATCATTTGAGCCCTAATTACATATGTCCAATTGGTCCCTCCACTAGCTCATTAAATCCTGAAATGAATTGCATGTTGAATCAAATGAAAAAAAATGATATAAATGATAAATTTAGAGAAATGAGTTATATTTAGAAATTAATATGGTTTTTTACTAAGTATGGAAATAACCTGAGAATTAATTTATTTTTTGAATTATTATTTAACTAAATAATTGAAGTTCGAACATGAAATTAAATTAATTGGTCATTATGAATCCGTTGAATGTAGAAAATTAAATATATTTTTTATAGATTCTTTTACGGTAAAGTTCTCATAAGTTTAACTGAATAAGATTGAGTTGAGAAAATTATTTAATTAGAAAATTAATTTAATAAATAATGTCTAATTTGAAAAATAGAAAAACATGTATTGAGTTGGATTAAATTATAAAGTGTTGGGTTAAAAGTCTAGGAAGCACATATAATTGAACCTAATACAAGAGAGACTCAAATCTCCATCATAATACATATGAGGGGAAACACACCATATTAGTCTCTTTTTCTCTGAACTAGAGGATTGTTTTTCTATTAAATAGGCTTTAAATGAATTCTGTTAATTCAACTAGGGTTTCACTTCCTCTCTCTCTAAATAGATGGCAATGATAGTGCTAAAAACACAATAAGTTATACATAACTTTTAAGATATTGTTATTCTGTCCGAAAACAGTCAGAATTTATTTTTAAGTATAAATTCTATTTTTCGGGAATAACAATTTACTAATTTCTATAAGAGAGACTTTCCTACTGAAAGTAAGAAAATATTTTTGATTTTGTGTTTGGTTCGAATTTGTTCGAGCCCATATCGAAGCATTCGTGTTACGAGAATAATGGAGAAGGTCATTCAGTTGAAAGCCAGGAACGATAAGGATCCGTCTAGCCCAAAACACAAGTGTGATTTTGGGAAAAATTTATTTTTATAAATATCACAAATCGACTCGGTTTTCAAAATTTTTATTTTTCCACTATGCAAGAAAACTATTTTCGAACCAGATGTTTTCCAACAATATAAGATTAAGAATGAATTACTACATTTAGAAGGTAGATATACAACAATTAAGCTCTCTCGCAATACAAGATAATGCTTGAAAGAATGAATTACAATTGAACCCACAAGTGTGTAAAAGTGAAAATAAGAATAACAAAGAAAAATGATTGGATTTTTGTTCTTGATTTTTATAAGCTTGTTTCTTGTCTTCATATGAGTGCCCTTGAATCATATTTATATCCTCTCATTGATGTTTGGACGTTTGGAGTCGTTGGAGAGAGTTTTTAGCCAATGAGAGCATTTATTTCGCGCATTTAATGTAACCTGCAAATATATGTCTCCAAACGTATAAGCCTTGTCTTATAACAAGAAGAACAAAATATGATCGGTGTAGCATAATGTCTCGAGACGCAATAGATATGTCAACATTTAGAGATATGTCTCAAGACAAATACACGACTGTCTCGAGACATGGCTCCCCTGAAGCAACCCCTAGTTTTGATGTTTCTTGTCTCAAGACAAGGTTCCTTTGAAGCACACTTTTAGTTTCAATGTTGGCCTATCTCGAGACAAACATGATTATCCCTCAAGATATAGCCTGTTGTCTCGAGACAATGCTTCCCTAGAGCAAATTTTACATTTGATGTAGAGTGTCTCGAGGTCATATGTCTTGAGACACTGCTGTATAAGCATATTTTCAAGGCTTAGGAACATTTTAAAGGACATGAGAGTGCTCAAAAACTTTTGTAAACAAGATTAAGTCATTTAGAATAATTTTTTTGGGGTTTTTAACGCTTGAAAATAGATTTAAATATGATCAAAGTAATTTGTGCAGATTTGGTAAATTTAATTAATTTAGAATTAATTTTTATATCAAAACATTTGAAAATCAAAACTAACGAAAACAAATCCTAAGAATATACACGTCAAAGGAATAGACAATCCATATATATATTTAGTAAAGGCTTTGGTTTTACCAACATATATGTTAAATATTAGATAACTAACTATGAATATTTATTTATTTAGCTTCATTTCAATATAGAAATTATTGAAGATAATTATACCAAAAAATATTAAATAAATATGTGATAAGTTTTTATTCAACTAGTTCAGAAAATTAGAATGAAAAATTAATTACACTTTGAATATAAACCCTAACAATACGCATGTAGAAGGAACAAATTGTCAAATTTTCCTTTTTTGCCAAGGCTTTGGTTTTAATATACATACATATATAAGATATAAGAATACATAATCATATATGTCAAAAAATACATATACGTATAATAAAATGTAAAATTAATTTCAAGAAATTACCACAAATTTAGGAAGAATTGATTTTTTTGCACATTTAATACTTATAAAAATCAAATATAGCATTCAATTATTAAAATATAAAAATCAAGAATTTGACTATCCGCATATAAATATTACTTTTTTTATGAGAAAATTTTATTCTTTATCTTTTTATAGTAAATATTTATAGTAAATAAAAGTATATGCCTAAAAATTAGGAATGTATAGGGATGGAGGCCTCCTCATGCAGAGATCTATGAACATTTTCCTCTAGCAGTCTTCTTACATACTATGGTGGACCCGTGAGAATGACTAATTGATTTAATTTCTCTACTTTTGCCTTGGCCAAACAATCAATCACCTTGTTACTCTCTCTTAATGTATGTCTAAACTTTACTTTCCAATCCTTAGTGCACCATTCATGTATTAATCGAACTTATACAACGTTACTAATTGATGTAAAACCATTTCGAATAGTATCAATTAACATGGCATTATCACAATCAACCTCTACCTGAGTGAAGCCCTTTGACCAAGCCAACTTCAAGCCTTCAACAGCCGCTCATGCCTCAATCTGGAAAACATTGGACACCCTTGTTTCCATATTGAAACTCATCAATCAATTTCCGCTTGAATCTCTCACGACTCCCCCTATTGTCGCTTTGGTATTGCTTATTGACACTGATCCATCAATGTTAATCTTAATCTAGTCAGGATCAGGACGCTGCCACCCTTGTTCCGTTTTAGAAAAACAGGCCAACTGTTCCATGTTACTACTAAAACCAAAAGACTTTGCCCAAACAAGAGCCAAGGCAATGAATTCATGGCTACTTCTACTAGCATTATTAAAAATGAATTCATTACGACTCTTCCAAAGAAACCAGGTCAAAATTGAGAAAAAAGTTGGCCGTTCGCCCTCATTGATTCTTAGATTCCCCTCGTTCATGATATTCCAGTGTATCCAACGCCCAACATGTAAATTGAAGAAAACATTCCATTTAATACTAGGTATTAATGACTTCCACATAGACTGAACAAAACCACAATCTCTCACAACATGAATTGTTGATTCCACTGCCTTACCACATTGCTCACAAAAAGGGAAGAAATTCATACCTCTTCGTGTATGCTCCTCATTAGTCAAAAGTTTATTCCAGACATGTAGCCACAAAAAAGTTAGTACCCTTTAAGGTGCCTTCATTTTCCAAATAACTTTGTCATTCTCAAATTGATTAGGACTGGTAGTACAACAAAAATGCTTATATGTATCTTTGATGGAGAAATTTCCGGCAGCCATCCACTTTTAAGAAATACGATCTATCCTCGAACTCCTTAATGGAGGATTGCTAACTTGTATTCGATCTACCACATTCTTAGGGAGAACTGTTAGAAGCCAATTGGAATTCCATTCTCCTTCCGCATCCACCAAGTTACAAAAACGGATGGTTTCATCAAGAGGACCACTTCCAATGTACTGAAGTTTTAAAGGACCTGATTCTCGCAACCGGGCATCGTTCCAAAAGTTAACCATCATTCCATCCTAAATAATCCAGATGAGACCTTGCTTCACCTCACTCCAAACACTAGCAATGAATCACCATACATAAGAACAATTGTTATGGTGCATTTCCTCCGGAATAACCCCATGAATATTGTACTTATTTCGAACTTCGAAGTACCCGTACCCACAGTGCATCCGTATTAGTCACCGGATTGAAGCCCAGTTTTAAAAGGAACAATTTATTTTGATTATGTAATCGTTGAATTCCTAACCCTCCCTTAAACACTAGTTTACAACAATCATCCCAACTAACTAGAGACACTTTTTTAGTTTCGTTAGAGGAACCCCATAGAAAGCCCTAAGTAATCTTCTAGATTTCCTTGCATATCGTAACTGGAATTCGGGTTATGGTCATGAAATAATTGGGAATTGAAAATAATACAGACTTCACCAAGGTGAGTCTTCTAGCAAATGATAACTTACGAGCATCCCATCCATTTAAACGGTTCCGCACCTTATCCAAAATAAATTGGAAGGTGTTACTCCCAACCCTGTGATGAAAGAACTGCATGCCAATATATTTCCCTAAGTCATTAACTCTAGAGAACCCTAAATTGCCACATAGGTTTGCAGCTACTTCTTCTGTCACATTGTTAGAGAAAAACAATTGGGTCTTCTGCCTGTTAAGTTTGTGGCCAGATAAGAAATAGAACCTGTCCAAAACCTGCTTAAGGCATTATGCACCTTGCTCAGTTGCTATGCCAAATAATAAAAAATCATCAGCAAAAAAGATGTGTGAAATACCCAAACCTCGACGTAAGAGCATAATTGGTTCCCAAGACCCTTCTTCAATTGCTGCCTCAATTAGATGTCCCAGTATTTCCATGCCGAGAACGAGCAGTAAAGAGAAAGAGGATCTCCTTGCCTCACTCCTCTTGATGGGATGAAATCTTCCGAGAGAGAGCCGTTCCAACGTAGTTGCACCGTAGATGAGGAAACACACTGCATATAAATGTATTTACTTATTAATGTATTTTTTTTTATTTCATATGGTTTCAATATTTCAATTATTTTTATTTAATATATTTTTTTATTTTTAACTCTTATATTTATAAAATCAAATAATTATTGCAAATATCATTCAATGAAAGAAAATAATAATATGCTTATAAAAATAATTAAAAATATCATCAAAACATTATTTTAAAATAAAAAAGCTTAAAACAATATGAAATAAAAATACATTAATATGCTTATAAAATAATGAAACCTCAGACTCAACGATGTAATCGCAATTATCTAATCATCTAATTGAATGAGCTAATATGTTAAAAATATTAATTAAAATTTACAAATGTGAGTAGTAGAGGAATTGAACTCGATACAAGAATGTAATCGCAACTATCTAACTATCTAACTAAATAACTAATATGTTAAAAATAATTAAAAATTTAAAAGCTTGAAACAACATGAAATATGAGTAAGAGAGAAATCAAACTTGAGACTCAAATATAAAAGTACTAACATTTAACCATTTGATCAAAGCTAAAAGCACATTTAATTGGAAGCGTTTTCCTACCATATTTAATGGATAATCACCATATATAATAACTTTACGTGTAAATAAAAATTGTTTAAAAAATATTATATTTGTTTGTATTTTCTTTAATTGGAGATAAAAATACAAATATATGTTAAATATAATGGGATGTATCAATAATTATAATAATATTAAGGGTAAGCTACAAAAGTAGTCACTTTTGTTTGCCTCAGATTACATTTTAGTCACTTATGTTTAAAATGTTACGTTTTAGTCACTTACGTTATCGTTTTGTTACGAAGTGGTCACTCTACCGTTAAATTCCGTTACCTCCCTAATAGCAGTCTTACATGGCAGTCCAGATGAGTTTTAAATGCCAACTTGGATGTCCAGTTGTTGGGATGAAAATAAGTTTTTAATTAAATAAATTTAATTTGGACTATCACGTATGACATCCAAGTTAGCATTTAAAACCCATTTGGACTGCCACATAGGATCTCCGTTAGGGAGGTAACGGAGCTTAACGGTAGAATGACTACTTCGTAACAAAATAATAACGTAAGTGACTAAAACGTAACATTTTAAACATAAGTGATTAAAATATAATCTGAGACAAACAAAAATGACTATTTTTGTAGTTTACCCTAATATTAAAATATTAAACCCATTATATATTATTATTTGTACACATTATAAAAATATATTATAATAAATATAACCGTTATAATATTTTTAATATAATAATTGGTAGATACTATAACAGTTTTAATTGTATTATTAAATATAATATCACATTAATACTATTATTATAATAATAACTATTATTAAATATTATTTTAATATATTATATATTATTGTACCCAAAATTTTAGTTTAATACTTTTTAATAATATATTAACTAATAATATTTTTTGAATTATTCTTTTTAGATTATTTTAATATATTAAAAAACAAATAAGTTATCTACCTTATGATAAATATAAATACAAATATAATATTGAAAAAGCATCCATCCATTCGTATTTTATTGGTCGTAAAAACTAAGGAAAAAAATTATAATCACAAATACAAGCGACATGCGGTTGATAAATACCAAGGACCGTTATTATTTGCACCAAAAAGAATCTGATTAAAAAAAAGGCTAACAACAAACAAACGAGAACGACACACACAAACGCAGACTTCACAGGCAGAAGTAGAAGAAGAAGAAAAAAAAGCGAATCAGGAAACTAAAAGTTAATCCATAAGAAGGTAGGATTCTCTCTCTTCCTTTTCAAGTTTTAAAACTCATAATTTGTTTTAGTTCTTCAGTTTTTTTTTTTTGAAAAATTAAATCAGCAATTCAGTTTATTTTTTTCTTTGGAGATTTTCCGTCGTTAGAATATCCTACTTAATTGAACTTTTGATCTGATTAAATCGATCTTTCTTTTTCTTATTGGTCTCAATGAGGATTAGCTGATTAATATAATTGTTAGGGTTTATCAGTATCCGCATATATAAGCATTGAATTTCGTGGTTTATTGGATCGAGCAGTGCAGAGGAGTTTCCAGTGCAAGTAAAGAAGAGGAAAGAAGAAGAGATTGGAATTTGAGGTGGTAGACTTGTAGTTTTCTAGGTAATTCTAAATTTATTTTGAGAATGTATTATTGATATTATGTTTTCTATGTAAATATAACTTTGTTGCTAAAAAATTTGAACTTCTTTTTTTATCAGTAAAATCAATTCCAATCTAAGTTCCCCTCAAATTTGGTTTAGATTCATAAGTTTCAGAGTAGTGTTTTTTGTTGTAACTTATTCATTCAATTTGTTGCGGTTTTCATATGGCTAGGGAATTGGGCGTAGCAAATTTTGTGCGGTTGTGGTTGTTTTAGTAGCAAATGAATGAATCATGACGACTGGGATCAGGAGGGATAGTTGTCGATGGGCACTCCTGACAACAAACTATCTGATCTGATTGATATAGTTAAGTCGTGGATCCCTAGAAGGAGTGAGCCGCCGAATGTGTCAAGGGACTTTTGGATGCCCGACCAGAGTTGTAGGGTATGCTACGAGTGTGACTCCCAATTTACAGTTTTTAACCGTAGACATCATTGTCGACTTTGTGGCCGAGTTTTTTGTGCCAAGTGTACTGCAAACTCAGTTCCTGCCCCATCTGATGAGCCAAGGGCTGGTCGGGAAGATTTGGAAAGGATTAGGGTATGCAATTATTGTTTCAAGCAATGGGAGCAGGGGATAAGAACTGCTGAGGACTAAAGCACCTAGTCCTGGTCTCAGTCCATCACCATCTGCAACAAGCTTGGCCAGTTCCAAGTCCAGCTGCACTGGTGTTAGTAGTAGCAGCACTGTTGGTTCTACTCCGTATTCAACTGGACCTTACCACTCTGTGAATTTTAATTCCGTTGTTAGCCCTTGTGGATCTGCTCAGATGAATGGATCTGCTGAACAAAACAATGAGACATTTGCAACGAGCACAAATCCAAGTTCAGCCATTGTAGATTCTTCTTTAAACCATTTTGGCTTTTGTGGTAACAGGTACCTTTGTCCTTGCTGATGTATTTTTGAGTGAGCAGAAATGTTTTGTACCTTTTGTTACCTTGTCAAATTTTCTTCAACTTCAGATCACTAGCATGCATTGACTGAATACATAATCTTAAGTTCTTGTGCTTTTTATTTATGATTTTGAGCTACTGATCAAAACCTAATGCTTTCTTAACTGTTGGGTCCAGGAGTGATGATGATTATGATGATTATGCTGCAGATCGCTTGGATTCAGAATCAAGGCTAGATGCTCATTCCAAAGAGTATTTTGGTGTTATCAATATTGATGAAATTGACTGTGCTTATGGATCAGTTAAAGTCCATCCTAATGGGGAGAACCTTTATGCAAAATCTTTGAGTGGCTCACCTTTAGCTGAGAATTCCAATGAACAAATTGTGGATGGGATTAAGAAATTTGAAGAAGTAAATGGGCAAGAGAATGCCGAGGAGGGTGAAGCTCTTGATTATGAAGTGGATGGTACAAATGCCAAGCCTGTGGATTTTGAGAATGAGATGCTACTGTGGCTCCCTCCAGATCCTGAGGATGAAGAGGATGAGAGAGAAGCTGCTCTATTCGATGATGATGATGAGGGTGCTACAGGGGAGTGGGGATATTTGCGCTCTTCAAATAGCTTTGGCAGTGGGGACTACCGAAGCAGGGATAAGTCCACTGAGGAGCACAGGCAGGCCATGAAAAATGTGGTGGAAGGGCATTTTAGAGCTTTGGTAGCTCAGCTTTTGCAGGTTGAAAACCTCTTTGTGGATAATGAGGACGGTGCACAAAGTTGGTTGGATATAATAATTTCTTTGTCTTGGGAAGCTGCAACACTTTTGAAGCCAGATACTAGCAAGGGAGGTGGAATGGATCCTGGAGGATATGTGAAAGTTAAATGCATAGCTTCTGGGCATCGCAGTGAAAGGTAATATCACTAAACACATTCTAAAATTTGTTAATGTTCTGCATAAAGGATGCAACTTCACTTGTTTTTGTTTAGGAATTCTCAGTATGTGACAGATAACAAATCAATCATACAAATAACTTGTATTGTTAGTAATCAATTCTATTTTTTATTTCAAGACAGTTAACCAAAGGCAATATCACTGACTTCATTTTAAAATTTGTTAATGTTCTGCAAAAAGGCAACTGCACTTGTTTTTATTGAGAATTCTTAGCGTGTGACAGCTTTCAGATCAATCATATAAATAACTTGTCGTTAGTAATCAATTCTATCGTTGATTACAAGACACTTAACTGTGTCTCATGGCATGAGCATCTGGTCATTACGTCTTGAAAGATATTTAATTGTTATTTTGTCGAATATACTTTAAGTATCTATATAATTACCAAATTTCAATGTCAGGTTGGTAATTTCCGATATATCAAATGGTTCATTCTTTTCCTCATTCTGTTGATAGGTGCTATCTAACTCATTGCAGTTCTTTGACTTATTGGGCATGAGTTAATGGCTAAAGTTCTTTCTCCTAATATATCCCTTCCTGATTGGCTATTATTTGTGAATTTCCTTCATATTTGTATCTGAGCATTCATGAAGAATGATTTTGCTGTGATTTTTAATGTTCATTTGGGGGAACAGAGAGAATAATCTGGAGAGATTGTTGGCTTATGTTAGTTGGATTATATATTGGTCTTAATGGAAAAGAAAGTATAATTAATAATCAATGTAAAGGCGTTGCCAAAAGAAAGCTTTGAACATTCTGTAGTTCTTTCTATGTGCCATTTTACTATGTTAATAGGATTCTGATTCTTTTTTAATAAATTTTTTTTCTAGTGCTGTGGTAAAAGGAGTTGTTTGTAAGAAAAATGTGGCTCATCGACGAATGACATCAAAAATAGATAAACCTCGTTTTCTAATCCTTGGAGGAGCTTTGGAATATCAGCGCATTTCTAACCACTTGTCAAGTTTTGATACGTTGTTGCAGCAGGTTTGTGTCTTTAACTGTTTCCTTCTATATTGACTGTCTATTAAGTCTAGGTTCCTAAAAGGGGCAAACCTGGAAACCATTCTTTTGATTCTCACCTTACAGAACATGAAGCAGTTAAGGCTAAGTTTTATTTTTTCAAGCTTATTCTCCTCTTTCAGGAAATGGACCATCTTAAGATGGCAGTTGCTAAAATTGATGCACATCATCCTAAGGTTCTTTTGGTGGAGAAATCTGTGTCCAGATATGCTCAAGAGTATCTTCTTGACAAAGGCATATCACTTGTTCTCAATATTAAGAGGCCACTCTTAGAGCGTATAGCCCGCTGCACTGGTGCTCAAATAGTTCCCTCCATTGATCATCTTACATCACCGAAGCTAGGGTATTGTGATGTGTTCCATGTGGAGAAATTTCTTGAGGAGCATGGAAGTGCTGGGCAAGGAGGGAAGAAATTGACGAAGACTCTAATGTTTTTTGAGGGTTGCCCTAAGCCTCTGGGGTATACTGTAAGTCCTTTCAGTATACACACGCACATCCATTTCCTATTTGTCAAAACTTTTGCATGAAAATAAGGGTTATTGTTTATTTGTTTTACTCTGATTATATTTTATATATTCTCTTCACGGTAAGTTAAGGTGCATTTGTTTCACAAATTTGAGAACATGATACAGACTAAACACACCACATGCTCAGCAACGTAAATACCTGATCCTGCTAAACCTAAAATAGTGGGTAAATTGACCAGGCTCTGTGGAATTAATGAACAATCATGGAAGTGTACTAAAGATTCATTTGTCATGTCTGACATGAGTCAAGTATTTACTCTTATATCTAAAGTGCCTGTGAAGTGTGAACACATCTGCATTTCTTTTCGTTAAAATCTGGAGCAATCGGTTTGAACTTTGTTGAAAACTGTTGTTCCTTTCCACTCATATTGTAATACGCAGCTGTAGCTTTAGATTCAACCATCTGTTAGCTTTAGATTTGGTATCTGGTGTGGCCTTTTACAGTACTTGGCCAAATTTACTTGGAGTAATTCTAATCAGAGGATGGACCAATGTTGTGAGCTTCATCTGACCATAACTTACACTTGTTCTCCGCCATAATCTCATTAGTTTGCACTCAACAATTCAAAGCTACCAGCATTTTTTGGGGGGTGAGAAGGTGGGGATGGGTAACAGGCTTTTCCACTAAGAATATTTTGTTTTAACCATTCTCAGATTTTGCTGATGGAGCACTTACTTTGACTACTAGGTGAAAAATCAATTCAGGCCATCTGGATTCTTTTGGATGATCCTATAACTAGCTAGTGGAAAGAACCCACCTTAACATACTTTTCAATATTCAACTCCTCTAATCTATGCTAATTAGAGCATCACGTGAGAGCAAAAGCTCGATGAGGTGCTCTTTGTCATGCATAATTTCTAGATTACATTTCAAATATAGTGTAGCAGAAACTATACTTTAATCAGTTTTGTTACCAACTGTTAGGATGGTAAGATGGATAGTGCACCTGCATAAAGCTCTGGCATGTCATGTCATGCCATGTAAATTCCCACAAATACACTAGTTAACCACTGTAACGTGTATTTCCTTGATAAAAATGATGGCACTAAGTTGGGTTCAATGCTTCCTTTGTTTCAGATTTTACTCAAAGGAGCCAGTGGAGATGAGTTGAAAAGGGTGAAACATGTGGTCCAATATGGTGTTTTTGCAGCTTATCACTTGGCTCTTGAGACATCATTTCTAGCTGATGAAGGGGCTACGCTTCCAGAGCTCCCATTAAAATCTCCTTTAACTGTTGCCTTACCCGATAAACCATCAAGTATTGACAGGTCTATTTCTGTCATACCTGGTTTTACCATCTCATCCTCTGGGAAGCCCATTGTTTCTCAACCTATAGATGAAGTGCAGAAATCCAACAAAGCAATATCTGTTAGACCATCATCTGACAACATTGACCCCCCTGGCAAATGCACTGGGGTCAGTTCATCTTGCTTGTCAAAAGGTACTCATGCTCAAATTACATTCAAGGGATCTCCCTCAGACTTGATCAAAATTATTGGTTCACTGTCTGATTCAGGGGCGTATATATCTTATAATGATGTTCCCTCCCTAAATCATGCATTTAGCAAGGTCGATGGAGTGGATCCTAAAGAATCTGTTGAGACACCAGCTAGCATTGGAGAAGCTTTAATGGGTGACCAATTCCTATCAAAGGCCCCAGAGCAGGGTGGTGCCAATAATCATGCTGACAGCAATATGTTGCCTGCAAACCATGTAGGTGGCACAGAGTTGGCCTCCTCAAAACGAGAGACTATTAACAGCAATGAGGAGGTGATGTCCTCGAAGGAAGAGTTTCCTCCATCACCTTCAGACCACCAGAGCATTTTGGTATCATTATCAACACGTTGTGTGTGGAAGGGAACTGTGTGTGAGCGGTCCCATCTCTTGCGAATCAAATACTATGGTAGTTTTGATAAGCCTTTGGGGCGGTTTTTACGAGATAATCTGTTTGATCAGGTAATTGTTATTTCATGTAGCAAAGATACCTTCTTCTTTGCTTCTTATTTCTACAACTTAAGATTCTTCTCATCAGAACACCCATTGTCGCTCGTGTGAGATGCCATCCGAGGCACATGTTCATTGTTATACTCATAGGCAAGGTAGCCTGACGATATCTGTCGAGAAACTACAAGATCTTCCCTTACCAGGAGAGCGGGAAGGCAAGATTTGGATGTGGCATAGATGCTTGCAATGCCCTCGAATCAAGGGATTCCCCCCAGCCACTCAAAGAGTTGTAATGTCTGATGCTGCTTGGGGTTTATCCTTTGGGAAATTTTTGGAGCTTAGCTTTTCGAACCATGCAGCTGCTAGCAGAGTTGCAAGCTGTGGTCATTCCCTTCACAGGGATTGCCTTCGATTCTATGGGTAAGTTTTTACTTAATAAATATCAAGTATTATGTATACTAAAGAATTAAGATTACTGGTTTGAATGGAGTGATCATTTGTGAAGATGGCACTTCTGGAAGGTTGGTCTTTTTCATTCTGTTTATGTGATTTGTCTAGTCTATAAGCAATCAATTTGCTTTCTCTGTGAACCATTGATCAAATGTTAGTCATATGTGTCATTTTGGTGATTTTGGGTAACTTATTTATCTTATGAGACTGACTTAACTTGCTTTGTTATTATCTGGATTAGCCCTGTATTTATAAAGCCTGTTGCAAAAAGCAAGGGCTACATTCTTAACCAAAGAGGAAGACTGCTGCTGTGTGCTGATGCATTTGATCTTCGTGTTCTTGATTTTTACTAACTGTAGAAATACCTAGTCCTTGAGCAAAACAAGTCACACAACTCCACACGTGCTCATCTATGCACGTGCATGTGCACTGGCACATTAGTGATGTACGTTATTTTTGCAAAAATGAAAATTTGTTGGACTTATTTTAAACAAAAAAAAAATCCATTTGGCTTTTGAATTGAGCGAGTCTGCTCTGTTTGGGAATTTGGGACATATATAGTTGGTTTAAGTTGGCTTCTGAAATTCATCAGTGGATTCGTCCTGGTAGCCTGGCTACATCATGTCTCCTTATTAGTTCTTCAGTCTTCTTGTTTCTATTCTTACCCAGTATAGTTTACTGGCCTAGAAGAATTATCAGGAAAATGAGATCATTATGTAGTTGAGAATATGGGCATATATCTGTGTGTACATATGTATGAGGTCTCCTTATTGAGGGACCGCCTGAACTTGCCAATTGGTTGTTGCCCCAAGGAAAGTGCCTAATTTTCTTGAAGCCCTAGGATTGACTTCAATCCAGTTATTCCCTTCTGGCTAATTAGGTTTATTTGCCTGGAGGGATGGGAAGGGTAGGGTTAATGAATGGTATGGATTGTAAGAAACAGAACACTAGAAATTATCAAAAAAATATTACTTGCCCATGGCATCCTCTCTTATTATACTGTTTTACCATTTGTAGTTTCGGGAGAATGGTTGCTTGTTTCCGATATGCTTCCATTGATGTTCATTCTATTTATCTTCCACCTTCCAAACTGGAATTTAATTATGAAAATCAAGAGTGGATGCAAGCCGAAGCAAATGAGGTTTGAATATGTTAATACTTGTTCCTCTTCATAAAGCTATTCTTGAATCAAATAACACATAAGAGATGATTAATATGGTTTTGCAGGTGAGTAACAGGGCAGAATTCCTATTTAATGAAGTGTACAATGCACTTCAAAGGATTTCAGAGAAATTATTAGGTTCAGAGTCCCAAAATAGTGGCATAAAGGCACCTGAAAGAAGAATCTGTATTGAAGAACTGGAAGCAATGCTGCAAAAAGATAGGAAAGAGTTTCAGGTAGTTGATTTGAGATTCATCTTCACCCTGCCCGTCACTTATGAGCGAAACTTGCTGTCTGATTGTTAATTTGTTTTTCTCTTTTGCATAAAAGCTTCTCAACATGCTGTCTGGTTTCTTATCTGTTTCCTTGGGAATCTTTGCAGGAAGTGATTTGTAAGGAGGTGAAAGTTGGCCAACCTGTTACTGACATTCTTGAAATCAATAAGTTGCGGAGGCAGATACTCTTTCTTTCTTATGTTTGGGACCAACGGCTGATACATGTACATAGTTCGACTAACAATAATGTCCAGGAAATTATGAGCAGTTCCATCCCAAAGCTTGGACTGAAGCCTGTAAGTTCTGTGGAGAAGTTTGTTGAGATGAATGTCACTCCCAAACCAAGTAAAGCCTTTAGCAGTTTTAGCTCTGCTGTAGTTGAGACCAAGCCTGATATAGACATAAATCATGGAGGCAATGCTGACGAAATCAGCAAGCCAGGTGGAGATCACAAAGAAAGGGGTATGGACCAGGACTGCCAAGAAAAGGAGGCTGAACCTTCTCTTTCTTCTAGTGCAACCAATTCTCTAGAATCTGCAAAAGTTGTCCTGCCGGAAGGGGAATTTCCTGTTATGGCTAATTTATCTGACACCCTTGAGGCAGCATGGACTGGCAAAAGTCATCCAGCTAGTGTTGTTCCTAAGGAGAATGGTTACTCTGTTCCTGATTCAGTCATTACAGATGTGTCAGCTGCAGTAAATTCAGATCTGGGAATTTGTGCTAGTGATTCTAATGAAGTGGAAGTGGCTCATTCTCCTCAGTCTGCTTTGCCTGCTAAGGGACTTGAAAATAAGAAGTCTATGAGCCAGGCAAGCATGCCGTTTCCAAATGTCCACAACTCATTTAACAAGAAATCTTTAATCAATGCTCAAAAACTCAGTATTGGTGAGTACAATCCAGTCTATGTCTCATCATTGAGGGAGTTGGAAAGGCAAAGTGGTGCCAGGCTGCTGCTTCCTATTGGTGTTAATGACACTGTAGTGCCTGTTTATGATGATGAGCCAACTAGTATTATATCATATGCACTTGTCTCATCAGATTATCACTCACAGATGTCTGAGTTGGAGAAACCAAAAGATGCTTCAGATTCTGCAGTTTCATCGTCATTTTTTGATTCAGTGAATTCACTCACTTAATTCTTTTAACGACTTATCATCTGATACATACAGAAGTTTTGGATCTGGTGATGATAGTATCTTGTCTTTGTCTGGGTCATTTAGCTCCCTGGTTTCCGACCCTATCTCATACACTCAGGATTTGCATGCCAGAGTTTCTTTTACAGATGATGGCCCCCTTGGGAAGGTGAAGTATTCTGTAACTTGTTATTATGCAAAGCGTTTTGAGAGCTTGAGGAGGACTTGCTGCCCTTCAGAGCTGGATTTTGTACGCTCTCTCAGTCGTTGTAAGAAGTGGGGTGCTCAAGGTGGGAAGAGCAATGTCTTCTTTGCAAAAACTTCAGATGATCGATTTATAATCAAACAAGTTACAAAGACAGAACTAGAATCGTTCATCAAGTTTGGACCAGCTTATTTCGAGTATTTATCCGATTCAATCAGTACAAGAAGCCCAACTTGCCTGGCAAAGATTTTGGGTATATATCAGGTATTATTTATTAATATTACCTATGTAGTTATTTAGCTTAGATTGCTAACCTGTATGAAGAGTATTTGGAGTTCATGACTGAAGTTTTGGCTAATAATTCCAGGAAAAAAAATTGTTTTAGTAGCCCAATGCATTTGTTATCTATTGCTTTTCCTGTCTTCTCAACTATGCTTTCCAATTCTTTTTTCGAAAGACTCTTAGGGATATTTGTTTGTGTGCATCTCCTTACTGATTTAAACATGAACTTCAACTTTGGTTTAGATTTGTGTCCAAACATGGTGTGTTAACACTTGATATTCTGATGTTATAAAGCCTGAGAATTGAACTGCTTAAGTGCATTTCGCTGGGAAGATTTTTGATGTTCCTGTACTTTTACTGAATACAAGTTCTAAATATAAATATTAGGTTTTTCTTATTTTAAGATAAATTTACCATGATTTTTGGTTTAACTTTTTTTCTGGTGTCATCGTCTTGAAGGTTTCATCGAAGCACCTTAAAGGTGGGAAGGAGTCAAAAATGGACGTTTTGGTGATGGAAAATCTTCTCTTCAGGCGTAATATTACAAGGCTTTATGACCTTAAAGGATCCTCTCGATCTAGGTATAACCCTGATACAAGTGGTAGCAACAAAGTCCTTCTGGACCAGAATTTGATCGAAGCAATGCCAACGTCTCCAATTTTTGTTGGAAGCAAGGCAAAACGTTTGTTGGAAAGAGCTGTCTGGAATGACACTTCCTTTCTTGCTGTAAGTTTCAATTTAACGTACTCATTTTGAGCTTACTGTGCTACACATACTATTTTGAAGATTTAAAGATTTTCCTTTTTATTTTCATAATCCGCTGTGAATGAAATAAGTTGTAGTGGTGCGGCATAAATTTTGGTAGTTATCATGCTGACCTGAGAGAAACAATAGCAGGTAATATAGGACTCGGTTCTTCTTACTAGCATTATATTTTACTATACAATTGAGTGGTGATGTTTGCTCTGATATTTCTGCTATGGCATGCATATGAGCTAATTGAACTGATCCAATGGTCAGAGTAATGTTTTCTGATAAATTAGTCAGAGCTGAATGCTTATATTTTGCTAATAATTACATATGCACTTTTGGCACAGCTAATCGATGTAATGGATTACTCATTACTGGTTGGTGTGGATGAGGAAAAACATGAGCTGGTTCTTGGAATAATCGATTTCATGAGACAATACACATGGGACAAGCACCTTGAAACTTGGGTGAAAACCACAGGCATACTTGGCGGGCCTAAAAACGAATCTCCTACTGTGATCTCGCCCCAACAGTACAAGAAACGATTCAGAAAAGCTATGACTGCTTATTTTCTCATGGTGCCCGACCAGTGGCCGTCTCCAACAGTTGTTCCTAGTGGACCACAGACAGATGTTTGTGAAGAAATTACACAAGGCGGTACTTGTTCGTGTTGAATGAAAATGTAAATCCTTCCGGACATGGGTATATTCATTTTTTAGTTCTTTTCATATAGTTGTATTCAAATATATATTAGACAACAAAGCTCTTGCAATATGTAGGTTCAATGCCCATTCTTCTTTTCGTTTTTAAATTTTGTATTCCTTCCAATTGTAATTTGTAATGGCTGCCACAGTTGTATTATTATCTGTTAATTATTTCGTTGTAAGCAGAAACCTGTAGTGTGTTTTTTTTCTGCATACTTTTTTATGAATGCATTCTTTCTATTTACCTTTTCAACTCCATTTTGTTTAAAATTATAATATACGATCCAGCTTATTCTGAAGTATTACATAATTTTTTTATATTAAGATTAAATGAATATGTTATAAAAGTTAATGATGACTAAAATTCTAAAAACAGAAGAAGAAAATAAATGGTAACTAAAATACTAATAAAATTGAGATGTTACAAAACCTTTTAAAAGTTTTTAAAATAATTATTGATGGTCATCTGAATTTAAAAATCTACACGTACTAGATTAGCCTTTATCATTAGGCTTCCTTTCTCATTCCTTGCTTTTGAACTTAATATTTAGGTATATAATATTTATAATGGTTATATTTTAATAATATTTAGAATATAGGTTATATATTCAAATTAAAATTTACAAATAATTATCATTAATTGCTTACAAAGATTTACAATTTATTTTTACGTCATTCTCATAATATTAACTAATTTAAACATCATTTAAATGTATATTTTACTTCGAAAAGCACTTTTTTATAACACTTTTTTATAACAATTTTCAAAAGCAACGAGAAATTTGTCCCGAATTGGTGTCACTTATTATATCAATTCAGTTGAGAAATAACAAAAAGAAAAATCATTTTTTTATTGTTTTACAAAGTAACAATTATTTTATATAAACTTTTTAAGAGTCATTTTAAATCCAGAACAAATTATAGAAACACACATTTAGAACATGTTTGGTTGGGTGTATTGGCTATAATCGGTGGGGCCCACTTAAGACGCCTCTATGCCGTTGTTTGGTTCATGATTTTTCTATTACGCCTGTAATACAATACTAACCTAATCGGTGAAATTCACCGATTTCTAATACACCCCATTTGCTCAGATTAGGCACCGCATAGGTTTACCATCCCTGTTATACCCTCCCATCTGCTTCCCCGTTTCTCTTCTGTTCCTTCTTAGCCTCTGCCGATTTCCTTGTTGGTAAGTTAATCCCCTCCAGATTTGTTTCACTCTGCTGATTCTGCATGTAATCGGTTTCCCCTTTTCTGATTACAGCTTCTTCTTCATCACACTGTGCCCGGATTTGGTCATTTACAGGTTAGTGTTTTGGGTTTTTAAGCTTTCCATTCCTCCTAATTTATTCCTCTTCTTGGTTGCCTTGCCTGCACCTAGTTATCGCCATTTCTGCTTCTTTCCAGGCTCCACTCAAGGCTTCAATTTATTTCAAAGGAAATCCATATTCATTACAGGTCAACTAAACCTTCAATTTACAAGCCATATGTAATCATGTTTCCTTTTTTTTTTTAATTTTGGGTCTCTGCAAGATTTGTTCTTTTTGGGGTTTTGAATTCTTTTTATTGTTATGTTTAGTTAATCCTTGAATTTATGTTGTTTAGAGATGGTGAATTTAATGAAGTAATATAGTTGATGTCGGATTCATGTCTGTGGAAAAATGATTAGAAGAGTTAATTATAACAAGAGAAATGGAAATAAGGTACAATTCATCGCGTTAAAACAATACCTTTTCGTTGAACAAAACTCCACCAATAGGGTTATCTTTGTCGATAGATTTATGGATGAATACCTTCAAGTCTGGACTGTTTTCTATCTCAAGAATCTTTAAGGCTGGGAAGTCAACAGTATAATCTTCATGGAAAAATCCAACGAGTTTCAAGATCTTTCAATTTGAGGAGTTCAATCGAGGAAGCAAATTAATCTTCTGCTTTAGAATGCTTCTTCGATCCGCTTCTCCATTGATATTATCTCCTGCATGCATTTGCATTCACTTACTTCCAAGCATTTGAGTCACGCAAATATTTAATCATGGAGTCGGATACCACATGCTTTATGTTGACGCAACCCTTAATGATCAAGCTTGTCAAATTTTGAGTTGAGCAAAATGCTTGGGAAGCCATATTCTTTCAATGCCAATTGAGGATAGTTTCAACTTCTCTAGCTTAGGAAACAATATCTGCACAGCATACCATTAAAGGATTACTTGATCATTGCGGTTTCAGTTTCACATTTATAAATGGAACTTTTGAATTTATAATTTATTACTGTACTTTCTCGCATTTTTAGCAATATAATTTGTGACTGAAAGCATGTAAAATAATTTCATGCCTTTCTTCTGTGTTTATATCCCCTTTTTCTCTTTTGCTCCCTTTCACTTATGGGCCTCTTCATTGCTATATGACTCGTCTTTAAGACGTTGCTTTTCTCTTAATTTTATTGCCTTCTTGTTTACCTTCCGTCCTGAGTGTGAGAAAGTTATCTTATTTCCTTTCAGGAGGAGCTAGAAGGAAAATTCTTTAAAGACAGAAGACCTTTTGATTTGTAAGGTTGGTTTTGCATTTGTTTTCATGATGTTATTCTTTCAATCTATTGTCTCGAGGCTGATTAGCATTTTCATTAGATATAAGCAAAATGGTTGAGTGGTTGAGTGGTTATGAAGTGTTGGCATAGATGCCACTGCATGTTGATTCAAATATGTGCTTTATTGGTTTTCAATTCTGGATCATGCCCCAATTGATTGAGACAGAATTGATAATTTGCATTTATTCAGCTGTATTTTTTGCCTATGTTTGTTTTTCATAGGCATGTCTGTCCTAAAACATTGTCAAAATTTCCTCCGATGAAATTAGGACATACATTTATTAGTTGCCCTTTTTTGTGTTTCAACTCTAAGCAAAAGGAAATAACTTTTCTTTGAAACAAATAGTTTAACCAGCCACAGACACATGTAGAAACCTATGATATCATGTAAAGTTACTAAAATAAATTTGGTTTGCATAATCTGTTGATATCATAAAATGTATTTTTTGGCGAAAATGTGTAGGAGAGTCGATATACATATGTTGTTCGTGCTCTTTTCAATTTTAGTTGGTAGTGAGGTTTATATATATATATATGTTGCATAATGATAATGGGATCGCATGCAGCGAGAAATATGCATTCCTTAGTGAGTTTGAGAGAGGTGGAGGGAAAGAGAAATTTGCACACTGGTTCCAGTGATTGAGTTTCTAGTCTCTAATTCCTTGTATGTTAATAACTTAATATCATTCATTTACTGAGGTTTTTAGCTCTTATGGTTTTATATTGCACCATTTTAAAAAAAGACCTTTATGTTTTTATTAGTGGGTGATTTCTTTTTTTTTTTACTTCATGATTAAGTATATAGGCTTTGTTGGTTCGTTCTAACAGGGAATTGGAAGTTGTTTCATTTTGGGTTTAAATTGTTAAAAGCATTAATTAATCAAAGGAAAAGATGCGTTTTTAAGGGGGATTTGGGGTTGCATGTGTTCTTCTGTTGTTTTTATTGATTTGTTGTGTAAAAGAAAGCACTTGGTGTTAATTGAAGTTATTTGCAATGCATTTGATTGGTTTTATTTTGCGAGCGACTGATTTTGTTGTCATTTAAAGTATGCTAAAGTGAATGGTGAATTGTTGTCATTTAATATCCCCTTTAAATTCGAAGTGCTAGTCATCTACTATGACACATCATGAAATATTCCTATTTAGCCTTTTCTTCTTTGTTGGGTTATGTTATTTATGTGTTTCTTATTCGTTATGTTATGGGCATGTTGTTTTACTTCTTCAAACGTATTGCTTTACTTTTTCTTCTTCTTTTTTTATTATTGAAATTGTATTTTTATTGAAATTGTATTTTTATTTTCACCTGTTAGTCCCAACCTCCCTTGCTTGCTTCGCCTCCGGCCACTAGCACTACTCCCTTAGCCCTTGGCTTGCTTGCTCCACCCATAACTAAGCCTCTTGTACTCACTGAGTCACTGTAAGTTTTTTTGCAATTAAATTATTTGATTTTTTTATCATTCGAGATTAGTATTGAAGAACTATGAGCCTTTTAACTTAATTCTCTCTAATATGATACTGGCAAGATTGTTAACTCTACCATAAAAAATTACATTACCAGAACATAAAACCAGCAGCACTCCAAGTTGCCAAAATAATTACCTATTGTCATTTCAATCATTCTTCCATGGTTCTAAGATTATAAGCTCCCTTAGAAGAAATAAGAAAGCCTACTTCGATAGCCCCATCTAATAAAACATCCTTCAATACACTCCGCTTCAATTATTGGATAGAATATAATTACGTAATGTCTTATTAAAGACTCAAATAATTATTGAATTAATTTACAAGGCTTTTTATATAATAATCTCTATTTTTAAATTATGTATAAACAATCAATCAAGTTCCAATTTCGATGCTTATATAATATCCAAATTTAAGATTAAATCGCATATTTTAATTAAAATATAATTTGATACTTATATAAACAATCAATCAAGTTCCAATTTCGATGCTTATATAATATCCAAATTTAAGATTAAATCTTCATATTTTAATTAAAATATAATTAGGTACTTATATAAACAATCAATCAAGTTCCAATTTCGATGCTTATATGATTGTTATTAAATTAATAATATTCAAATTCCTTATTTAATTCAAATTGTTTATAATATTATTTTCAAATAAATTATCAAATTATAAAATGACAATATCTCAACAATATCTCAACAATTGATAAAATCTTACTGAAGATTAACAATATCTCAACAAAAATTGAATGAATTATCTATTTTATTAATTGAAAAAGATATCTTATATGATATTTATTTTAATAAATTTGCATCTCTAAAGTGTGAGGGGATTGATACTGAGTTCTAATTTTAATATGGTGCAGTAATGGCTCGTTTGCCCTTAATTACACAAAGTGTGAGGTGTAAAAGAATCGGTGCTGCATTGACAATTTGGTTGGAAATCTGTAGAATCGCGATTTGGTTCTTATTTAGAATGGGTGCCAGCCTTAGCCTACATACTTATAGACCAAGGATTAGGTCCTATACCGTAGATTTTTATGCACAACGGGATTATGTGAAGAGGCTTGTATATGCTAGTGACGTTGAACAAGTTAGGATGAATAGAACTGCCTTTTTTAAACTATGTGAGATGTTAGAATCGATAGAGGGATTGAAGTCGTCAAGGTTCATGCTTGTTGATGAGCAAGTAGCAATGTTTTTACATATCATCTCCCATCACCTTAAAAAGCGAGTTATCAAGCATCACTTTAGAAGGTCCGGGGAAACTGTAAGCAGAGCATTTCATAGTGTTTTAAATGCTGTCATACGCTTACAAGATGTCTTATTTAAAAGCCGAGCCAATTACATCCGAAGTCTTCTGACACAAGGTGGAAATGGTTTAAGGTATTAGACTGAGTTTTATATATAGCTTGTACAACATTTTGTTGACTTAGATTTAAATTAGTATTCTAACTCAAGGTTTTATATCATGTGAAATAGAATTGCTTAGGTGCTCTTGATGGAACCCACATCAAGATTAGGGTGCCAACAGTTGATAAACCTAGATATCGAACCCGAAAAGGTGACATAGCAACAAATATGCTAGGTGTTTGTACACCTGAGATGCAATTTGTTTATGTTCTTCTTGGTTGGGAAGGTTCAGTTGCCGATGGATGGGTGCTTCGAGATGCCATTAGTAGAAGGCATGGACTAAAAGTTCCTCATGGTACAGTGTATAGCTAGAGGAATTTGAATTATTTTAATTATAATATAAAACTTTGTTTGCTGAATTAATCATTTTTATAAAAATTTATTTTATAGGTTGTTATTATTTAGTTGATGCTGAATACACAAATTATGAGGGATTTCTTGCACTATTTAGAGGACAGCGATATCATCTGAACGAGTGGCGTCAGGGTTACCAGCCAAGTTCTCCGCAAGAGTTTTTTAATATGAAACATGCCTCAGCACGTAATGTCATTGAAAGATGCTTTGGCTTATTAAAACTTAGATGGGGAATACTTAGGAGTCCATCGTTTTATCCTGTAAGGGTGCACAATAAAATTATTATTGCATGTTTGCTCCATAATTTTATTCGAACCCATATGAGTATTGATCCCATCGAAGCGGAAGTGGGAGAAGAATTACCTACTAATGTGGTGGATGACGATGAACCGAATATCACAAATATTCATCCATCGGATGCTTGGGCTACTTGGAGGATGGAACTAGCCAACCAAATGTTCGATGAATGGCAAGCATCTAGAAATTAGTTAGGTTTAGGGACAAATTGAGTTTGAATTGATTTGTTGATGTTATTTTATGTATCTAGTTTATGAAACTTTGGTGGTCTTTGATTAAAATTCAGATTGTACTAAACTTTGTTGAATTATAATTTAATTATCTTTTCATTCAAAGATGTGTTATAAATTTAAATTTAGTATTGAACTACCGATATAATATTATAAACTGTTCACCTTTTGATTCATGATATTCAAAATAGTAAATAATGTTAATTTATTTTTTTTTCTTAAGAACAATATGTCAGGTGTTCCATCAACGGGTGCTTCTTCTCAAGCTTCTCGAGGAAGCAAAAGAAAATGGGTTCCAGAAGAGGATGCAGCCTTGGTTTCTTGCATGGTGGATTTGCACAATGTAGGAACATTTAATGCTGATACCGGGTTCAAAGCCGGTTATTTGAACGAGCTAGAGAAAATGCTAGAAAAGGCTTTACCAAGAGCAATATTGAAGGCGAAACCAAATATTGAATCTCGGATTAGGTGCCTAAAAAGGGAATGGTCAGTCGTCTACGACATGCTTAATGGCCAAAACAACAGTGATTTTGGTTGGGACGAGCATAGGCAGCTCGTTGTTGCTGAAGATGCAGTTTGGGAATCCTATGTAAAGGTAAAATGTATTTCAAGTATTTATTTGTTTTTTTACAAAACTTATAACTAATATGATTTCCTCATTTTTTTTAGAGTCACAAAGAAGCCTCTCAGTTCAGACATCGTTCTTTCCCTTACTACAACCAGCTTACTGCGATATACGCAAGAGATCGGGCGACTGGGAAAGACGCTTAACAAATTCTTGATGTTCTTGAAGAAATACATGCCGAGGATGAACGTACTACGATATGAATGAAGAGAGAAACACATTCTATGATCGCAAGTCGACGTCTCTTTAAACGACATGGATGTTTCGCATGCAGATCCGCGAGGAGATAGAGACCAAGGGGTTCCTCATCTTCAAACAAGAGAAAGAAGAAATCTGATGCTCGTGATAATGTGTATTCTTCATTTGAGGAGGCTGCCACTTTGTTGGGGGAAAAAATCCAGGCCGTTGGCGATCAAATCAGTAGGACTATGGCCTCCGAGGTGGTAGTTCAAAGAAGTCGGAGGAAAAGATGGAAGAAAGCTTCAAATTTATATTCACCTTATGGTCAATTGAAGGTTTAACCGACGATCGCAGTATGATGCTTTGAGTAAAATTCGATCATCCAACTCAAATGATCGCTTTCTTTAGTTTACCCTCTGTTGTCCGATTGGAATGGGTCAAGATTTTTCTCACTATTAAATATCAATGTTCAAACTTTTGATGTTGTAAAACTATATAACATATGGATTATGATGTACAATTCATTTTCATCTAACCTTTTCTTAATATAAATTAATTATGTTTATGCGAATATAATTCTCAAGTTATATATTGATTTTAGTAAATTCATATAAGAACATTTTATTATTAAGAATTTTATGAAATTATATATCACTGTTAAATTATATTTAATATTAATTATTTTAAATTGTATAAATTCATATAAGAAAATTTATTATCAAGAATTTTATGAAATTTAATATTAATTATTAAATTATATGTAATTATTATTATTTTAAATTATACAAATTCATAAAATATAATTTATTAGTTATAATTATTTTAAATTTTATTAAATCATATATTTTAAATAAAATATATTTAATATTAATTATTTCAAATTTTCATTTATAGTATCATATATTATGATTTGAGTAAATTCATATAAGAATATTAATTATTAAGAATTTTATTAAATTATATATTTTAATTATAATATATTTAATAATAATTATGTTAATTTATATTTTACAAGATCATATATTATGATTTGAGTAAATTCATATAAGAATATTAATTATTAAGAATTTTATGAAATTATATATTTTAATTATAATATATTTAATAATAATTATGTTAATTTATATTTTACAAGATCATATATTATGATTTGAGTAAATTCATATAAGAATATTATTATTAAGAATTTTATTAAATTATATATTTTAATTATAATATATTTAATAATAATTATGTTTAAATATGATTAAATTATTTATTATTGATATTAATAATCTTATTAAAATTTAAATAACAATAACAATAATTACCAAAACAAATTTCGCTAATTATTAAGAATTTTATGAAATTATATATTTTAATTAAAATGGGTTTAATAATAATTATGTTTAAATATGATTAAAATATTTAGTATTGATAATAATAATCTTATTAAAATTTAAATAACAATAACAATAATCATTTACCAAAACAAATTTATGCTAAGGGTATTCTAGTCATTTTAGTTTTTTCCATTATGCTATTACACCTCTATTTCATTCAACCAAACACAAGATTACTATTACGCCTCTATTCCATTACATTCAACCAAACAGTTGATTTGCTATTACACCTCTAATCCAATACACCTCTAATCCAATACACCTCTAATCCAATACAGCGAACCAAACGCAAGAGTTGTCCCACCACAGTAGCTAGTTTCAAAACGATTTCAAGCACAAATCCGTTTTGGTGCTACTTGGCAGCCCATTTTATTATTTAAAGTATTTAAAAATAATTAACTTTAAATATATTTTTTCTTATTTAAATCAAATCAAATTGATTTGAAGCATGAAAATTTTTGATTAAGCTCAACTTAGATAGACGTGCTACTCAATTTATGGACAAGTTTATTCACGTTTGGTGGGACTCAGACATATTAATCTCTAAAAACTTCTTTATTAACAATTACATTCTTTGTTGATTGAGTTTTAGCTCGATTAATATTGACATTATTGCTAGTGTAGGAGGACGTAGGTTCGAGTGTAACACATTTTTTTGCCTCTTTTAGCCATTAAACTTACATTTTTTGTCAAATCACCCCAAAATGCATAGAAAAGTTAACATTTCTTAACTTTTGTTGATGTGACATATATATGGATTGTCACGTGGATGATATGTCAATATTTAATTAATTTTTAAAATTTTAAAAATATTAAAAAATATTTTTGAAATTTTTAATTTTTAATTTTTTAAAAATTAATTCAATGTTTATATGTCATCCATGTGGCAGTCATGGTATATTTCACATCAATAAAGTTAAAATGCATTAACTTTTTCATCTATTTTTAGGTAATTTGACAAAAAGTACAAGTTTAAAGGCTAAAAAAGATGAAAGATTAAATAGAGGGCTAAAAGCATTCCACTTAAGAAGTCAATAGTGCTCTCTTAGGTCTCCCAAAGAGACAGTGGATACTGTGGTTTTGAAGAAGACGAATGGTGACTTCAGGGATATGGAAGATAGGAATGAGTTAGCCTCCTCGAAGAAGAGTTGATCTAACTAACGGTGAAAAGTTCATTAGTAGTTCCATCTGAAAATCCAACGCTGATCTGCTCTGTTTGGACGAGGAAAACCTACAATCCGGACGGTCTGAGAGCACAATTGAGAAGCATTTACAAAACAAAAAAGAAGTTTGAGATCCTTGTTGCAGGGCAGAACTTGTTCATAATATCTTTCGAAGATGAGAATGATTTTGAGCATATTATGGAAGGGCATCCATGGTTTTTTCGAAAACAATTAACTATTTTCGATCGGCTATTGAAGTCGATTGAGCGAAACAAGATTCAACTAATTTATTCTCCGTTTTGGCTTAATTTTGGCCCGTGTCCACCCGAATGTGATAAGAAGGACTTGATGCATGCTGTTGGATCCACTTTTGGGGGTATAATTCGACCAGAGATTAAAGGTGAGTTTGTAATGACCCAAAATTCATGGGCATCGAAAAAGTGCAATATCAGGCCTCCGTCTTAGTAAACCGAGTCCATAAATAATTATTAGGAGTATTTATGAGTCTAGTAACGTGTCTAATTAAGTTTCAATTAGATGAATTTAGTTTAATTAAGAGAAATTAGGAAAAATGACTAAATTGAATTAGGGGTAAAAGTTAAATTATAGATTAATAGAAAATAAAAAGGATTAAAATGGCAATTAAGCCATTAACAAGAAATGAGGTGGCATATATGTAATAAAAATCTTATATTTTAATTATAAAATTTATTATTTAGATATAAATTATGTTAAATTAATTTAAAATAATTATTATTATATTAAGAAAATAAATTAAATAAAGACAAATGTATGGTGATGATAATAGATAAGTGGGTGGTGTTGGTAAATACATGTGTAATAATAAACATGTATTTAATAATAAAATATGTATTGCTTATTAATTAAGTAAATATATTATTATATTATTATAATTAAAAAATAAAGTAAATAAAAGAAAGTAAAGAAATAAAAACAAAAAAAAAAGAAAAACAAAGGAGAAAGAAGTAGAGAACATTTCGAAACAGAGCAGGAGAAAGGAGAAAAAGAAAAATAAAAAGAAAAACTAGGGTTTGAGGCTTTAAGCTTTACTTTGGTAACTCAATCAAGTCCTTTCTTTTAATTTTGATGTTTTAGAAGTCTTAGAACAAAGTTTTGTTGAATTTAAGTTAAAATTTTGAAAGTTCTTAGAAGAACAAAGTTTTGTTGAATTTAAGTTAAAATTTTGAAAGTTCTTAGATTTTGAACATGATTCATGTTGAACAAATTGTTGAATTAGGGTTTGATTGATAGAATTTCTAGTTAGAATTGATAAAAGGATTAAATTGTAAAGTAAGCTATAAGTTTTATGTTGTAGGGACTAAATTGAGGAAAATTCGAATTAGTGAAATGTGCTGAAAATTTAGTAGATAAATTTGAGTTTGGAAGAAATTTGAATAGAAATAGAGTGTGAATTAAATTAGAAAAGTAAATAAATTTAGTTAGGATTAAATTGGAATTAAAGTATAAATTAGATAGAAATTCTATTATTATTATAAATTAATATTGTAATTAATAGTGTAAATTATTATTATTTTCGTAGCTAACAAGGAACTCGAGGCATCGACACACAAAGGAAAGGAGAAGATTATTGAGGAATAATCGAGCAAATTCGGATTTGTATTACTATAATTCAAATTATTTATTATTTAATGTTAAATTTAAATTATGTGTATGGTAAGCAAATAATAAGGTAAGTGACTTTAATGAATTGAATTTGGAAAATTAAATTGAATGAGAAAAGTATGTGTTGGTATTGAATTGTGTTTTGATTAGTGAATGGAAAATTAAAATTGATATTGAAAATGAACTCTTGAAATAAAAGTGAAAATTGAATAGCGATTATATGTGAATAACTGAAATGCACATTGAATTGAGAAAGTGTATTGAATTAGGAATATGTGAATTGAAAATTGATTGAAAAGTGGAAAATGATTCAATTGAAAATGTGAGAAATTGTGACTGAATTGAGTTTTAATTGAGATTTGGAATGCCCTATTAACTAGTCGGGTTAAGTCAGATATAGTTGGTGTTAAAATTAAGTGACCCAAATCCTTATTTAAATTAAATACTGTGGTAAAATAAAATAAAAGTAAAATCCCCATAGAATTATACTTCTTTTATTTTATTTTAGAATAAGATTTTTTAAACCTTATTAAACTCCATCTATTTGATATTATTAGAATAAGGAGTTTCACTCCTATTAGAATAAGGTTTACAAGCCTATAAATAGGCATAGTCTACTCCTCTTGTAATTAATTCGAATTCAACATAGTGAATTTTCTTCTCCTTTGCCAATGGTTTTTTCCCGAAAGGGTTTCCACGTAAAATCTGTGTGTACTTTATTTTTCTATTTCTTTTTCTTTGCGATATATTGTCATTACCGATATTATATTTTTCTCAGTTGGCATGCCATAGGATTTGGAAGAGTACGAGATTTATCGGCTTTGCTGATCAGGCACTTTATGTGTCGTATTTCAAGCACCTCGTGTGTCGTTTCAGGCACTTATGAGTCATATATTGATCAGGTACTATGTACCATTTTAGGCACAATGTGCCGTACTGGTGTATTTGGGTTGGAATCTATGTATCTGTCAAAGTCCAGATTGTTAATAGGGTGAATAACTGAAATGAGGAAATTATATGAACATGATTGATCGTATTATTGAAAATATTGAAAGAAATGAGAGAAAAAAATGAATTGTGGATTGAAATTGAAATTGGAAATGGAAAACATGAACTAAATGTTCATGTAGTAAAGGTAATTAAAGTTATGACATATGATTAAAAGTTGATGCATAGTTAAAAGTGTATTGTTAATAATAATATAGTTTAAGAATGAATTAATGTAAGAGAAAATCAATTGTTATATACTTGATATTTATATTTTATTATGGTTATTACAGTTTGAATTATGGTAATACCATTGAGTATAAAATACTCAGCGTACGGTTGTTTCTGTGCGCAGGTTGAAAGAAGTCCAGAGTCTCGGTTCAATATCCAGAACAATCCCGACTCCACCATAAATTTTGGTGATGTTTTCTCCTTTATTTGAAAGTGGCATGTACTAGGAGTTGTATAGGTTATATAGATGTGATTGTAATGTTGGTTGTAAAAAAATGTTATACCATATTTTGATATTAGTTTAATAAAATGGTAAAGATTATATTATATAATTTGTCATTAAGTTAGAATGGAAAATGAATGAAGTTATTAGTTAATTTTGAATGATATTATGAATGTTTAGTTATTAAATTACTATGTTAATGAATTGGTCATGATTTAAGTATATTTGAGTTTATATTGTTTTTGGTTGTGCCATTGGTTTTGGATTGGTTGTTGTTTGAAAATTGCAGGGAAGGTTAGATGTTTATAAATGGGTTATATTGAATTTTAAAAAAAAAATTGGAGTAATCGAACAAGTCCCGTTCCATTATTAATATGTGATTTAACTTCGAAGGTCCATTAAAAGGGATTTTATGATTTTAATTTTTATATGTTTGTTATTTACTTGTGAATTGCTCATAAATTGACCGATATGTTCTGTAATGCCTCGTAACCCTATTTCGACGACGGTTTGGAGTTAGGGGGTGTTACAGAGTTTTGCTGAATTAGAGTTAATTTGGATGTTTAAAAACTGTTACGAAGAGGTATTTTTGTTTCTATGAATAGACAATGAAAAATCTGGCTCTCTTTCAAATATGAGAATCTCCCGACTTTTTGTTTTGGGTGTGGCCGATTAGGTTGTGGGGTTAAGGATTGTACATAGATGCCGTCTGGAGATCGAGTTAAGGCAGAAGATGATCTACCTTATTCATTAGCGCTCAAGGTTGAATCATCCATAATAGGAAAAGAAAGTTTATTGTTTGGTTCCTTGATGAAAAGAACAATGAAACAATATTATTACACAGGTATGGAAGCAACGAGTAGAGATAAAGGTTTTTCACTAGATTCTACGAAACAATACATCAGACGACGAAGGAAGGTTACTCTGAGAAGAATTTTACTTTTTTTGAAACTGTGAAAATTTGGCAAAATTATAGGGATATCAAAGCTAATTTATCTCCTCAAATTACGCCTATAGACGTCAAAGATAAGTCTAACAAGAATTAATATGTTGATATAGAAAATTTAAAAGGAAACTCTGAGCTGGAGGGGTCTACCAATTTAATAGGGGCCTAAAAATTGGGTCACAAAAAATAAGTTGGCGCCGCTTAGTCAATAGAGATATATTCGAAACAAACATGTCTAAGATGATAATGGGAAAGTGAAAATTTAATCAAGAGGAGTCAGATGATATTGAACCATATTCCTCTGTTGAAGACATAGCGAAAAGAGTAAAATCTGACAGTGAATATTCTGAAGTTCTCACAATAATTGAGCCTTCGTGGCCTATTTCGAAGGATGACTTAGATTCTTCACAAATTATATCGGCGACTGCCAAATTGCAAGCCGACCGGAAACAATGAAGCTTTTATGTTGGAATGTCTGGGGATTGGGGAATCCTCGGGCTACTAGGAGGCTTCAACACACGTTGAAGCTTTACAAACCTCAACGGGTCTTCTTAATGGAGACAAATTGGATCACACTCGAATGGAATGTGTTCGAAAACGCTGTGGTTTTCATAATGGGTTGGATGTTTTAGCTTCTAGTTCGCGAGAAGGATTAAACGTTGCCTGGAATGGGTATTATTTGATCCAAGTTTGCAGATATTCAAATAACCACATTGCTGTAGAAATTAGTGAAGAAGACGACTCAAACAAATAGAGGTTTATTGGTTTTTATGGAAACCCAAGACAATCCAATCGATAAGAATCTTGGAATCTTCTTCAAAGGTTACGAAGCACATGTTCATTGCCATGGTGTGTTTGTGGGGATATTAACGAGATTATGTATGCACATGAGAAAATAGGAGGGGCAACAAAAGACGAAAGGCAAACGGGGGAGTTTTGGAAAGCTTTGGCAGATTGTGATTTGATTGATATGGGTTTCATGGGACAGAAGTTCACTTGGAAAAAGGGGAAATTTTGCGGATACAAATATTATAGAAAGACTCGATAGAGGAGTGGCAAATATTAAGTGGTTAAATTTGTTTACTAATTTTTCGGTACAACATCCCCCTCACTGTTTCTCCGATCACTGCCCAATTTTCATTCAAACAGAGACAAATGTAAAACACTTTGGGAGAAACCAGTTTAAATTCGAGTCTTGGTGGATACTTGCGGATTCATGTGAAGAAGTTTTTAAGAAACTATGGGATAAAAAGTCAAGAGATGTTTTGGATAAATTAGAATATATTCGGGTTGGTCTACAGAGATGGGGGAAAATATCAAGGGAGATCGCGATAAGAGAACGAAGAATCTTCGGAAAAGATTGGTTGAACTTGATGGCATGATTAAGGATGATGATACTTTAGCTGAAATAATTTATATGAAATTGGAATTAAATTGGGAGATGGAGGAGGAAATGTATTGAGAACAGAGAGCCAGAGCTAATTGGTTGTGCCAAGGGGATAAAATACGACTTTCTTTCATAGCAAAGCATCTCAAAGACATATGACGAATAAAATACGAGGATTAAAAAATATTGATGGTATTCTTAAAACAGAAGACAAAGATATGGAGAATATCGTAAGAGATTATTTTATGGGGCTTTTCCAATCAAGTGGGTCGACGACATAAATCATCTCCTCTCGGGTGTTAAACGGTGTATCGATGAAAATATGAATTAGTTATTAATAACAAAATATAAAGAGGAAGAAATGGTTGAAGCGCTCAACAGTATAGGGCCGACCAAAGCTTTCGGACCTAATAGATTTCCAACCATTTTCTTCCAGAAATTTCGGCACATTGTGGGGAGGGAGGTAAGCAATTTCTACTTGGAGGTCCTTAATAAAGGTAAGTCTGTAAAACCTTTGAATCACACAGATATTATGTTGCTTCCAAAGAATGCCCATCTGAAAAACCCTACAAACTTTAGACCAATTAGTTTCTGCACGGTGTTCTATAAAATCATCTCAAAAACTATATCAAATAAATTTTAGAAAGTACTTGATCTTTGTATCGATTCAGCTTAAAGTGCGTTCGTAACGAAAAATTAATAACTGATAACGTACTTCTTGCCTATGAAATTCTTCATACCTTACGAAATAAAAGGGTGGGGAAAAAAGTCTTATGGCACTTAAGACCGACATGAGCAAGGCATACGATCAGGTGGAATGAGAGTTTTTGAAACAAATGATGACCAAAATGGGTTTTGATGATTTGTGGATTGATCTTATCATACACTGTATTAACACTGTTTCGTATTCGATTATTTTAAATGGTGTGCCAGGGATGGTCTTTACCCCAGAAAGAGGTTTTGCGTCAATGTGATCCTTTAAGCCCTTTCTTATTTCTCATTTGTAGTGAAGGGCTTTCAACTCTATTAAGGCTCGCAAATGAGGAAGGGAGTTTGAGAGGGGTTAAGGCAAGCAGAAGGGGGCCTGAGATTTCCCACCTTTTTACTGATGACTGTATTTTATTTAGGGAAACGACTGATAAAGGTACTACGACGTTCGAAAAGGTTCTAAAAGAGTACGAAGTTTGCTCAGGCCAATGTGTCAATTATGGGAAGTCGACTGTGTTTTTCAGTTCAAATACCATTGATACAATCCGTGTTACCATTTCAAATAGGTTGGGGGTCAAAAGGTCCAACAATTCCGAGAAATACTTGGGTCTGCCAAATATGGTGGGCGAGAAGAAACGTCTGGCATTCCAACACTTAAAGGATCGCATAAAGATGAAGATCGATAGTTGGAGTACACGTTTATTATCGCGAGGAGTAAAAGAGGTTTTCATAAAAGCTGTTTTACAAGCAATCCCAACATACACAATGACATGCTTTCTATTACCGAAATCAATATGCAAAGAGATGGAACAAATTATAGCAAATTTTTGGTGGCAAAAGGGTTATGAGAGATGTGGGATCCATTGGTGTTCATGGAGCAAATTATTCAAATTAAAGTAGTGTGGTGGTCTTGGTTATCGTAATTTAGCAAAATTTAATTTGACCCTTCTCGCAAAGCAAGGCTAGAGATTAATTGACAATCCCAAGTCCCTTTTAGCACGAACGTTGAAAGCCAAATATCATCTAAATTCTAATTTCTTAAATTCAGGGTTAGGGAACTTACCTTCATATACTTGGAAAAGTATATGGGCTGCGAAAGGACTCCTGCTATCTGGACTGTACTGGAGGGTGGGCACTGGTCGTGACATTAGAGTCGAGGACGATGTTTAGGTTTTGAATGTTGAAGGCCTGTTGACCAGACAAATGGTTAGTAGGCAGAATATTATAAGGGTTACGGATCTTATTGACAGTACTACTAGATCATGGAGAACTGAGTGGATTTTGAACACATTTTCTAAAGATGATGCTCAAAAGATTCTGCAAATTCCACTGGCTCATCTTCCTCATGATGATTTTCTAGTACGGAGAGGTGAATCATTCGGCGAGTATACCGTGCGTAGTGGATAAAAGTTACTATTACAAGGTAATGCTCAAAATATTAATAGTTACAACCTGATTGAAAATAATAAATGCTACAAGAAGCTGTGGAATAGTGACCTCGCTTCCAAATTAATTATTACAGCTTGGAGAGTCACTCTCAACTATCTTCCTACACTAGTGAATCTAAGAATAAAAAGATTAACTAATGAAGTTGTCTGTCCAAGATGCATGCAAGGGCTGGAAACTAGGGAACACATTTTTCGCGATTGTGTTGTTACAAAGGAAACATGGGAAAAATTAGAGTATGCCTGGTCTCATGATATATCCCAAATGGAGTTTATGGAACGGTTTACCTGGGTCTTGTTAAACAGTAAGACAGATGGATGTCGAATCTTTGTCTACGCCATTTGGGCTATCTGATCCGCTAGAAATCAATGGATTCATGAAGGACATAAGAGATCTGGAGCAGAAACAACGAAGTTCATATTACAGTATATACAGGACCTAAAAGATACTGATAGAAAACATCTTACCTTAAGTCCGGACTCTGATTTATGGAGACCTCTGAAACAAGGCTTCTTTAAAATAAACTTTGATGCTGCTTTTGATAACAGTAAAAACAGATCATGCTCGGGAATCGTAGTTAGGAATTTTAAAAGAGATGTTTTGGCCTAAAAAAAATGGCCCACGACAACATTCCTTCCGGATTCGCAGCTGAAGCCATTACATGTCTGCAGGCGGTTACTGTGGGTAGAGATTTGGGGATGAAATATGTTGAAATTGAGGGCGACTCCCTGACGGTAATCAAGAAAGTTAAAAATCCATATAGAGACAAATTGACAATTGGACCATATATTCATGATATTAAAGAACATAATGCGGCTTTTTATGAATGCAAGTTCCAACATGCAAGGCAAGCAGCAAACAAATCAGCACACAATTTGGCATCTGAAGGGCTAAAAAGGGTAAAAATGCGTACCTTGTTCATGAAAATGTTGGTCAAGATCTAACTGAATCGGAAGTCGATCAGGGATGAAGATGAAGCTTACACCGAAACAGAATCATCAAGTGGTTATGTGGAGTATGAGAAGATGTTGGATCCATTTCTCTGTCTGTTTGTCTTCTCTAAGAGCTGGTCGTTTGGGATGCAGATATTTTCTATAGAATAATCTAGAAAAAGACAACTCATATGGCTGGGTTGTTGTTTTATTGTCGTTTAGTTTACTGTTTCTTTTTCTTTGAATTTTGGTAGGCCTTTAGTCTTTGTTTTTGAGGACTGGCTCGTGCTCTGTTATTAGGCTTTACTACTTTGGTCTTTTTCCTTTTTAAATACAACCCAGTATTTTAATAAAAAAAATAGAAGGCTAAAATAATTTTTTTTTATAAAATTGGACAGTTAAATAAATCATCATGCCATGTTTTTAAAATACAAAATTTTAAATTTTATGAGTATAATATTTAAGGGTATTTAAGTTGTTAATTAAGTAAATAACTAAATTAAATTATTAATAATTAAAATTTAAAACTCTTAACATATTAACTTAGATTTTTATTAAAACCCATACAATATTTAAATTAAGCGTTAATTGAACAATTAACTTTCATTAATTTGGTTGATTTTTGAATTAATCGAAATTTGTAACATATTTTAAGTTTAAAACATGACAATAATTATAACGATTTTTTTAGTTTAAAACATGAAAAAGAATAAACCAAATAACACAATGAGAAGACTAAATTAAAACCACTAAGAAAATAATATATATTTTGAAATAACAGAGTATAGATATATATTTAATTTTAATTAAATTCATAATAGTTTTTTCCATTAGACAATTACATCACATGCATTGGATTAATATATATTTGACTTACATGTATGTGCCATATAATATTTATTTTATTAGCTTCGTGAATCGATTAATTAATCACTTTTGAACTGAATTAATTAATAATTAAAATTTTAACGATCTCGATTGAATTAATTTCAATGATCGATCGATTCACTAAATTAATTTGATTTTAACCACTTATAAATTATATTTTAGTGTTTAGAAAGTCATCTTATAATTAGATTTGAGTGTAATTGCTTGTAACTAGATAAAGATGACATATTTGGGTAATTATTGTAATTAATAGATGTCACTAAATTGGGTGTAATTGGAGTATCCTAATTACACTTTCCAATTATTAGGGAAGGTGAGAATTAGAGTATTTATACTCAAATCTAATTTTAAAAATTATTTTTATATAAGTTATAAAATTATATTATAAGCATGAACACATACGAATATTTGGAATGATTATGACAAAAATTTATTATATTATAACCTATAAAATTATATTATAATTTTTATTTTATAAAGCTATAACAAAAATTTATATTATTTAAATCCTATATTTTTTCTAAAATCATGGTAAAAATTATTATAAAAATAAATTACATGTTATAAAAGTGTTATAGTATCATATATTTATTTATAAAAATTATGGTCAAGAAGTATCTACATAACTTATTTATGCGTACATGTTATAATTTTTAAATCATAACTTATTGTAAAAATAACTTTTAAAATTATGAAAAATACTATATTATTTATAAGAAGTGTTGGAGCTATTTATAAAGGTTATATATTATAATTTTATATTATATTTTACTTAATTTACGTATTATAAAAATGAATATAACCTAGCATAAGTCTTTTTCAAAATTAAATTTATGTAAGTTTTTTTTATGATTAAAGTTATAGATTATTTGGACTATGAACCCAAATATTATAAGGTAAATATTTTCTTGCACCATGTCGTGGTGTATGATATCATTTGAGAGAATGGTGTTAGACACAAACACCATAAATATCTTGTGAACTCTTTAATTTGAGACATTTAAGGCTTCAAAATATGATTGAGAAAACATTTTCTGTTCTAAAAAAGTATTTCTCATATTAACAACATACAAAAACAAGTTTGGATCATAGAAGCATGTTGCATATTTCTCAGTTTCAATCATAAGTGGAATTGAGATAATCTATACTTTAAAGACTACATGGAACAAAGAAATCTAAATAATCATAATGATGTAAATTCAAATTTAGATGATGATGAACTCGACTAAGGATCGTCAAATGATGATGAGGAGCATATGTTAAATATTAAATAGGAAATAATCCAATAAATATGCACTCGAATAATTAGATAAAATTGTATATAATATTTATTTATTTTTGTTATTTATATTAGTAATCGAATTACCACTATTTTTAGACTAACATAATACATATGATCATTTAATTTTAATTTTAATTTTTGTTACTTGTTTAGAAATTATTTTATCAAACTAAAACTTTTTATAATAATTAATATTCCTAAAATATAAAATACATAACTGTTAGGGCATTTTACCAAAAAAAACCCTTTTTTTAAAAGAAATTACCGAAATGGGCCCATTATTTAATTATTTACCGGAATGTTCTATTTTTCTGCAAATCGCGTCCACGTCAACAGCGATGTCGAAACAGCCAGAATCGCGTCCCACGCGCCGCAATTGTCGACGTGGACGCGATTTGACCCGCGCGTGAACAATGCTCCAACGATAAAAAATTTGACCGTTGCCCCCCCAACGGTAAAAAAAAACTATAAATACCCCCACCCTTTTTTTTTCACAAACTAATCCTCTCTCAAATTTCCTCTTAATTTCCTCTCAATTTCCTTCAAAAATTCTCTTAAGTTACTCTTAAGTTCCTCTTAAGTTTCTCTTAACTCCCTTTTTTTAAATCATTTTAAAAATATTTTTTAATTTTTTTTAAACCGTAAAAATTTGTACGATTTTAGCAATGGCCGGAGAATTGACTCGTCTTGATAAGCATCACATATCGGTGGAACAAATGAAAATGGTAAGTATTAAATTAAATTTTTAAATATTATTTAAGAATTTTTTATTTATGCATTTTTAGATAATTATTAATTTTTTATTTGTTATAAAAGTCTGTAGATCGGGTATTAGAATGCAATATCCGGAATATGCATGCTCCTCCATCACTGTTGGTAGAGAACTACCTGAGGGAAGCGGGTTTTTGGCACGTGGCGACGGTAGGCCGGGGATGCAAGGTGGATTCGAAACTAATCAGTGCGTTGATCGAGAAGTGGAGATCTGAGACGCACACATTCCATCTTCCATGTGGAGAGTGCACTATCACTCTAGAAGATGTCAGTCTGCAATTGGGATTGCCGGTGGACAGGAGCCCAGTCACCGGGTCTGCCCAATCTAGCGATTGGGAGGCGGTGTGCTATGAACATTTGGGCGCTATTCTGGAGAAAATGGAGGGAGGTAAGATCGAGATAGGCTGGTTACGTGACACATTCCCTAATTCGGATGAAGATTCAACCGAAATTGAAAGAATCCGATATGCTCGGGCATATATTCTTCAATTAATTTGAGGTTATCTGATGCCCGACACGTCACGGAGCCGCATACATCTAAGATGGCTGCTGAAACTCGTTGATTTTAGAGTAGCCGGTGAATTGAGTTGGGGGTCTGCCGTCTTGGCAACGTTATATCGGGAGATGTGCGGGGAGACGCGACCGAGGAGAGCAAAAACCGAAGGTTGCCTGTCACTACTGCAGTCGTGGGCACGATTTCGCTTTCCATTTCTATGTCCTCGAGTGGACCACCCATATACATTCCCACTCATAACGAGTTAAATTTTATATTAGATTTTAAAATTATTATGTAGATTTTTAAAAATAAAAGTATGCTAAAAAATTATTTAATTAAGTGGAATCATCCGGCAAGTCATGCTCGATTATCGTCCTCTCTTGAAGATATACGGCTTCTATTGGACCAACGGTCGGAAGCACAAGTAAGTTTTGAATAAAATAGATATTTTCATACATTCGCTAGTCGATTGATATTTAGTATTTAGTATTTAGTATTATGTATATAACTAATATTTCTATCATGTTCATATAGTTTTAATGGACACCATACGAGGATCCGTCAATTCGGGCAGTAATCCCGGAAGAGTTCTTACAAAATCCACAAGCTTGGCACGTGAAAGTCATGTTGATCAACTACGCAACCGTGGAGTCGCACCAGACAGATAGAGTGCTACAACAGTTTGGATGTAGACAACCGATTCTCGTGGATCCTGAGGTGTTTGACGATCAACACAAAGTTGACCTTCGGCAATTGAATACGGATTGGACGAGATACTGGTCCGAGTACATGGAAATGTGGGAAGATCGATATGAATATATACCTACTCGGGAACCAATCAGCGTTCCGGAGTTAGCGTGCATTCCAGAATACATGCCATGGTTTAGGATCCATGGCAAGCCGTATTTACTGATGCCAGATGAGAGGCAGCGGCAAATACGTGTCGAAAGGGAAATGCGCGGGCCTCTAAATCCAACACGACAAGACGACAAAGGTAGCATCTCAACGAGGCCCAGACATTCATCCGGCTCATCATCAGCGGCCATGCAATCACCAGGCCCAACGAGAGCACCGACACTGTCACCCGACGCAACAGTTCAACCTATAATACCCACGCAACCGCCTGTTCAGATGATGTCAGGTGCGTTTCCTAGCCCTTATATGTATCCTAACCCTTATATGTACCATTTTTCGAGTCCTATGGCAGGTTGGAGCCAAATGCCCCGTTCAGCTCCATTTCCTGATATGCCGAGTGGACTGCCGATGTATAGGCCAGCGACGCACGAGGGATCGCAAGAGGGGCTGTCGGGGAGCTCTCCTTTTTACCAATCCCCACCAACGTATGGGTTTCAAACACCATCGCCGTTCGTGATGCAAACACCTCCATATACACTATTCTTTGAAAGTGGATCATTGTCCCAAGTCCGACAACTAGATGCCGTACCGGAAGAACTGTAATCCTCGCGAGAACAACAACCGCCGCCGGAAGCTAGAGAAAGGAGGAATCCAAATACAGAACCATCGACTACCGCCATATGGCAATCGAATCCCCGAGCATAGACATTGATTGCAGATTTAAATTTATTTGTACAAATATTTTGAATATTTTGATATTATTTGATGTAATAAAATAGAAGTTTATTTGATCTAATAAAATAGAAATTTTGATATTATTTGAGAATTCTACTAACTTTTAATACCCTTAAATTAAAAACCCTAACCTAATTTAATTAAAACCTTAAACCCTAAACTTAAAAACCCTAACCCCTTAACTTAAAAACCCTAATCTAATTAACTTAAAAACCCTAACCTAATTAAATTAAAAACCCTAACCTAACTTAATTAAAACCCTAAACCCTAAACTTAAAAACCCTAACTTAATTTAATTAAAACCCTAAACCCTAAACTTAAAAACCCTAACCTAATTAGATTAAAAACCCTAACCTAATTTAATTAAAACCCTAAACCCTAAACTTAAAAACCCTAACCTAATTAACTTAAAACCCCTAACCTAATTAAATTAAAAACCCTAACCTAATTTAATTAAAAACCTTAAACCCTAAACTTAAAAACCCTAACCCTCTTAACTTAAAAACCCTAACCTAATTAACTTAAAACCCTAACCTAATTAAATTAAAAATCCTAACCTAATTTAATTAAAAATCCTAAACCCTAAACTTAAAAATCCTAACCTAATTTAATTAAAACCCTAAACTAAATTAATAATTTTACTTTCACATAATGTTAGATTTGGAAAAATGTTTTTCCTGGTACTAACAATTAATAATTTATATAATTTGATAAATTTACTAATCATTAATACAATTTATCAATTAATAATTTTACATTCACATAATGTTAGATTTGGAAAAATGTTTTGACCGGTAGTAACAATTAATAATTTTATATAATTTGATAATTTTACTAACCATTAATACAATTTATCAATTAATAATTTTACATTCACATAATGTTAGATTTGGAAAAATGTTTTGACTGGTACTAACAATTAATAATTTTATATAATTTGATAATTTTTACTAACCATTAATACAATTTATCAATTAATAATATCACAAACTTAATTTTTTTTACAATTACATTTAACTATTGCGGTTAGGGCATGATCGACTTGTATGGCTTGGATTCCTACACCATCCGTACAACTTCGTTTGACTGGCTGTTTCTCAGATATCCATATTGTTACGTATTCTAGTCGACCAAGGTCGACCCATTGGTTTGAGACGTAATTCTCTATCCGATAACAGCTTAAAAGGAGCAAGAGATACGGGCGGCCACTTACGTTCATCTGGGACCGGTGGGAAAACGTGTCTCCAGACGTTGTACATGTTTTCTAATTTGTACATTTCGTCCACATAACTCATCGGATCCAGACGGAGATTCTAACAAGTTGCAATAACATGCGCGCATGGATAACGAAGTGCATCAAACATCCCACAGTCACAAGTCCTATTTCGCAAGGGTACACGATATTGCCCGCCAACAACACCTTGGTGCAGTCTGTTAAACTCTGTCACGCGAAACCATAAATTGTCTCGATCGTGACACACAATGTGCATTGTGTTTTCCCTCGCCTTGGCCTTGTTAATTTATTGAACTATTTTACTGCACCATACATGTCCTCCCTGCATCTGGCCTGCATAACTTGCTGCTCATTTTGGAAATAGCGCCGCCAAACGAAAATATGTCTCTCGCATAACCGATGTTATCGGTAGATGGCGCGTTCCTTTAAGAACAGAATTGATGCATTCAACCAAGTTCAACGTCATATGGCCATATCGTAGGCCGCCGTCGTATGATTGTGCCCACTGTTCGAAACGTATGTTACAAAGGTAGTCCGCCCCTTCTCCGTTAATTGAACGTAAAATTGCCAACATCTCGTGAAAACAATCTTTATTTATTTCATACCCTGCCAATATAAGATCATAGTGAATAATTTATACCACTTCTACCAATAAAACTAATTCAAATTGACAAATGAAATAACACAGATATAGATTAAATACCCATGTTGGTCACTTGTCGTCGTTCGCTCTTAGATGGATATTGCCTGTAGTAGTTCGAAGCAACGTGTCTTAGGTAATATCTATGGTGTGTGCGTTTCCATAAACTTCCCTATCGATCAAATGCAGCTAGTATACCGGCGCTCTGATCTGAAATAACATAGATATCAGGTTGGGGGCACACATGCTTCCTTAACCTAGAGAGAAAGAAATTCCAATCATCAGACGACTCCCCCGGTGTTATTGCAAATGTAATTGGAAGAATTCTCCCATCGCCATCCTGTGCCACTGCAAGCAATAGCCGATGAGTATACCTACCGAACATAAATGTACCGTCAATTTGTACCAACGGCTTGCAGTATAGAAATGCATCTCAGCATTACTTAAAAGTCCAAAACAGGCGTTTGAACACTTGGCATCCACGTAGCAATCGGCCGTTGTAGTACGCATGTTCCGTTCCAAGGTCTGTGATGGCACCTGGGACGTATCTTTCTAGCACCTAACACCACTGCCATATTTCATTATATGAGGCGTCCCACCCACTATGCATCTTCTCCAACGCCTTTGGCTTAGCTATCCAAGCCTTGCGGTAAGAGGGCATGTACCCCATTTGGCTACGGATATTGGCAATTAACACCCAAGATCAAGTCCCGGATCTGCTTTCTGTGGGCGATTCAAGCTAGCTAACATAGCTGAATCCATCTTGGGATGATCTTGTGAAACACCTATAAACCGAGTACATTAAATAATGCAATATTGTATAATAAAAGTATTATTCAGAAACTGTCAATACTATACCTGCAGCACATGTATGTGGACCTTTATACTTTTTAATCTTCCACAACCCTGTCATTTTCTTTAAAGAGGCGTAGATTTTCCATGAACATGTGCCGTCTTGGACCGCACACTTCGCCTCAAACTTATCAGATTTGGATTTAACGACGTGGTAATTAACGCCGTTTTTGATGCTATGTTGTTTCAAAGCACCAATAAAACTATCCTTATTGGTAAACTGATTACCAACTTCAAATTCACCGAAATCTACCCCCGAACTTGTACTATCATGCAACCGGTGTGGTAGATCTGGAAACTCTAACGCATCATTTGCGGACAGATCGACATTATGCATGTGGGCTGGAGGTGAGTATGCTCTGAATCGTAGATTTTCTTCTTCATCTGAACTCCTTTCAGCATCTTCAGGTTCTGTTGGAATAGGCTCCAGTTCAGAAAATAAGCCAACTTCTGCACCATCCGGCCCGGGCTCTCTAGGTGGATCCACATCAGAGTCATTTTCTAACCCACAATCATTTGCAGCGTACGAGGTCCCCTCACCGGTTCACGTCGTAGGGAGTACGTCATCCCTTCTTCTGGGCATTTGATAACGTCCCCAATTGGATGTAGATTGCCACCTACTAGAACTTGATGCCGTTCCCCAGTACGTATTTCCAGCATCAAATGTCGAGCCATTGACGTACATGTCCCATCCACCGACAGAGTGTCTTGTAGGGGATGTGCATTCGACACCACTACCGAACATGGGTTGTTCCGTATTTTGTAACCCGTTAACCGAGTGTCGGCCAGGGGTCATGTATACATCTCGAACACCGGTCGCAAGTACATCAGTTGGCGATGTAAATTGTACATATAACTCAATATAATGTGCTCCACTAGCAAGATGAGTCTGCACCATTGCCTCCAAGCTACGAGCACCTTTTATGTCGAACGAGTCATATGTCACCGGATCCACAGAAGAACAAAATCGATGCGTGATAGACAAAACTTTCATTGGCGTCGTTCCGAAAATTTTACGCCTAATTCTTTTACGAAGTTCATCAAATCTATGTTCGTTAAAACCAACGACCGTATTCTCCGACAAAAAACAACACCATTCTCGGTGTGGCAAACCTCACCATCGTAGTAAATAACAACACTAATACGTTCACTCATATTTGAAACTCTAACCTTCTTAGCCTCTCTAAATTGTTTCTACTGTAACTTATGCATTCTGAGAACATTTTCTGCTTAATTTATAGCCTCAGCCCAAACATGCTACTGTAGCAAAAGCGCGTCCACGAGGGTGCGATTTTACAAATTTTTCTCAAATAGCATCCTGCTAGAAGCGATTTTATACTATTTGCTCAGAAACGTCAAAAAAAATTATTTCTTCCATGACCTACTGTAGCAAAAGCGCGTCCACGAGGCGCGATTTCACAAATTCTTCTCAAATAGCATCCTGTTAGAAGCGATTTTATACTATTTGATCAGAAACGTCAACTCGAAATTATTTATTCCAAGACCTAAAAACCCTAAAAAGCCTGAACCCTAAGCCCTAAAAGCCGAAAAAACCTAACGTGGAAAAAGCGAAAAAATCGCATCCCACGAAGCGCGTTATGTGGCTCAGGAAATCGCGTCCACGTCAGCGCGAGTTGTTGACGTGGACGCGATTTCCTGGTGCGTCCCCTGACATCGCGCTGATGTGGACGCGATTTGCCGGAAAATGGACCATTCCGATAAATAATTAAATAATGAGACCATTTTGATAATTTTTTAAAAAAAAGGCTTTTTTTGGTAACTGTTATACTACTAAATATAAAATTAGGCTCTATCAGCAAAACCAATGGAATCTGGCAAACGCACCATTCATAAACAAGAAATGGGCTGCTTTAAACACTTGTGCTATTGCTGCGTGGTGGGCTCCTTCATTTCCTTCAGGGAAGCATATCCAAATCAAATTGAAGACTTCTTTTTGGGCCATTAGCCACATTCAATTGCACCCCACAAGCTACAAACTTGCCAGACAAGCCTCCAATGTGATCTTTTGGCGCTCCTTCCATCTCCTTTCAAAATATTTCCTTTCCCTCCCTCACTTCTCTCTCCCTTCTATTTCCTTTCTCCTGTTCAGTGTTGAACCCTCTCCTTTTATCTGGGCTTTGGTACTTGGTATACTCGGCGACAAAATGGAGCAGCAGAGAAACCCAAAGATGGCTCAACAACAGCAGCAACAAGAGGAGCTTGACGAAATGCAGCACGGTCCCTTCCCTGTTGAGCAGCTTCAGGTCAAATAAGAATAATCTACTATATTTCGCTTTTTGTTCCATTGTATTCGAAAGTAAGACGCTTTTCTATGTGGGTTTTTTTCTAAGTTCCCGAAATGATGTTCCTTTTCCTGATTGGTCCTTTTTGAGAAGAAATCATAGTGAATTCTTTTTCTAGGATTCCAAAAACGAAAATGGGTTATATTTCCACCATGGGTTCTTTCCAATTTCGTTTTTTTTTTCTTTCCCTTTTACCTAATTAGATGAGATCGTAGTAGATGGGTTATATTTTCTCGATTGCTGATTAGGTGGGGAAGTTTTCTGTTAGGGTTTCTTGTCAACTTTGAACCATAGTAGATGGAGATTGTATTAACTGCTTTTTTGTTATACTGTAAGCCATTGAAAATATAAATTCTCTAGTATATCGGGCTTAAGTTATACTTTTGGATTTTGTTCTTATATATATTTTTATATTCAATTGAAGGCATCGGGCATTGCAGCCCTGGACGTAAAGAAGCTCAAGGATGCTGGTCTTTGTACGGTTGAATCTGTTGCTTATACCCCAAGGAAAGATCTTCTTCAGATCAAAGGAATCAGTGAAGCTAAAGTTGACAAGATTATGGAAGCCGGTATGCTGCTGTTTCCATAATTATGTTGTTCACTATAATCTTGTAAATTGATTTGAAATTAAAAGAAGTTTTTAAGTCTTCTCTGGTGCTTGACAGCTTCCAAATTGGTTCCCTTGGGCTTCACCAGTGCTAGCCAGCTCCATGCTCAAAGGTTGGAGATAATTCAGATAACATCTGGGTCAAGTGAACTTGATAAAATTTTGGAAGGTACATACGCTCTTATGTATCTTGACTTCGACTCTTTAACACTCAGTTAAAATTCACTATATGAACTGTAAATTAATTGTATGTATCATTACACGCTCACTTGGTTTTCTATATAACAGGTGGAATCGAGACTGGGTCCATTACCGAGATATATGGTGAGTTCCGTTCGGGAAAGACACAGCTTTGTCACACATTATGTGTGACATGCCAAGTAAGACCTCTTCTCTTCATTCACAGAGTTTTCTTGCAACTCATGTATATGTTGCACATACTTTTTCTGCCTAACATAATGGTAAGTGCATTTGGCCTGCTTCTAAATTTCTATGATATTTCAGCTTCCATTAGATCAAGGAGGTGGTGAGGGAAAAGCAATGTACATTGATGCTGAAGGGACATTCAGACCACAAAGACTATTACAGATAGCGGAGAGGTGATTCGTGGCTACTATGATAAGGACTGTACTGCCATGCTATGTGATAGCATTGATAGTTAACTCTGTTGTTGAATGTTGCAGGTTTGGACTGAATGGTGCTGATGTATTGGAGAACGTGGCCTATGCTAGAGCATATAACACTGACCATCAGTCTAGGCTTTTACTTGAAGCAGCTTCAATGATGGTGGAAACAAGGTATTGATAAAAAAAAGTTCCTTTGCTTGACCCTATCAAGAGGAATTATCTCTAATATAGTTGGGTAACATGGTTGATCATTTGATGGACTTCTTTTATAGGTTTGCGCTTATGATAGTTGATAGTGCTACTGCCCTCTATAGAACAGATTTTACTGGGAGGGGTGAACTCTCTGCCCGACAAATGCATCTTGCGAAGTTCCTCAGGAGCCTTCAGAAATTGGCAGATGAGGTTGGAGGCTTTTTTACATCTTTAGTTGCATTAAGCAATGAATTGCTTTCTTGCTTATGAGACTCTTACAGTTGTATTTTCACTTGTATTTATCATGTTTTTATGTGCATTTTGTGTGACTGTAGTTTGGCGTGGCTGTTGTAATTACGAACCAAGTAGTTGCTCAAGTGGATGGTTCAGCAATCTTCGCCGGTCCTCAAATTAAGCCTATTGGTGGTAACATCATGGCTCATGCTTCCACAACAAGGTTTGTTATTGAAACTGGAAGGCCTAGTTTTTCCCTTTTCTCCCAACTACTCTTCTTCGAAAGCTTCTACTAACTATAAGCTTGTCATTGACAATAGACTGGCTGTTCGGAAGGGAAGAGGGGAGGAACGTATTTGTAAAATAATAAGCTCACCTTGCTTGGCCGAGGCTGAAGCTCGATTTCAGATTTCTCCAGGAGGTGTAGCTGATGTTAAAGACTGAGCTGTTTCAGCTCAATGTTTTCCAAACAAGTAGCCGCAAAGCTTCCTTTAATTGATCAATCAATATGTTATTTTGTAGCCACCTGCTTCCGCTAATGAGCAAATCCCAAAACTCTGCTATTTTCTTTCTTTGCAATGAAGCTTGCCAAAAATTGGAAGCATCCGTTACAAAGTCTTGCCGCTCATTTCGTCTGTATATGGAACATGTTATTACTCCTATAAAAAATAAAACAGGAAACTGAACTGAAGTGTATATCAACCTTAAAAAACAAAATTTTCAAGTTTTAAGATTGAATTGGACATTTAGCCAACAACACAAAACTTGTAAAAAATTAGTTAAAAATCAATAAAACCATATTTTTGTAAATATACTTTTCTTAATTTTTATTTGACTTTTTAACAATAAATTGGGGGTATTTTCATCTTTGATTTTTGTAAATATAAACTTCTTGAAAATTTATTTTATTTATGAAATTTTCTTAGTTATTATTAATTAATGTTTTTAAAATGGTTAAATCAATTGAATTAACTAATTTGATTTTTAATTGCATACTATTTAGTTCCTTTTTTCCCTTATTGGTGTAAGAGATTAATTAAGACGTGAAAAAAAAAAAATAGAAAATGGAATACGACGTCGTTGAAGTGAAAACAGTACGTCTTGAAAGGTCATCAGCTTCACCACGTCAGACCACAACCGGGTTTAAAATGGCGTTAGATTCAATTAGTAGCGTCGTTTAATGAGCAAATAGCTAAAGGTCCGTCTGGTCCATCAGAACCAGACTCCCCAAAACAAAACAGAACACAAAAAAGAAAAAAAGAATGGCTACAAATCCAGCAGCAACACCTCCGAACCTCCCCAAATCTGGAGCCATTTCCAAAGGCTACAACTTCGCTTCTACTTGGGAACAGGTTCTCTTTCTTCTGTACTTACTCTTCCAACTCGTAATCGTTTGCCTTCAACTTTCCGATTTGAACCTCTCCTAATTTAGATCTGCTTTAATTGGATCTCAATGAACTTAAAAAACTTTCAACTCATTTCTCCTGAGTTTGATTTCTTTATCTTTAAATGTAGCAATCATAAGATCCGATCTCCTAACAGGAGCCGTAATTGTAACCGAAATGTTATCACATTATTTTTTTGGAGTAAAATGTCATTATATTATTAATAATTCGGAAGAGTTAAAAAATTTTTAGTTTGAAGATCGGATCTGTGTTGTGGAACTGAATGCGCTATTTTAGATTTTTTTTTTTTGCTTAATTTGATTTCTTTATTTTGGATTTGTGTGTAGAATGCGCCTCTGACGGAGCAGCAGCAAGGAGCAATACTGATGCTATCTCATGCAGTTGCGGAAAGGCCGTTTCCGGCAAATTTGGTGAGTAATTTTGTTGCTTGTTGCTTACTTTTTTTAATTGCATTTTGGATATTTTGGTGAAAGACGTTTGGAACGTGCTCTTGTAGGCTCAAGAGCGAACCTCTGGGCAAGATGCTGGCTTGTCTGTTTCTACAAAGGATAACAATTTTGGAGATTCTGGAGCTATTGAGGCAATTTTGGTTAATACAAATCAGGTAAATCAGATTTATTATGTGTCTTGTTTGAGTTGGAATCTAATCTTACGTGGATTGTTACATTAGTTTGTTGTTCTAATGTTCTAATTCTACTAGGGTTATGAAATTGATTAATTTTGATCCAAAGCATTTGCTTCTTTTTCCTATTCTGTACAGTTCTATAAATGGTTCACAGATCTTGAATCGGCCATGAGGTCCGAGGTTAGTAGTCATATCTTGTTGCAACATATACGTTCCTTGGACAATGTTGTTGAATATTTGTTTATTTTATCTAAATTGGTTCTCTTAGACTGAGGAGAAATATCAGCACTATGTTAATACTCTGACAGATCGCATACAGACTTGTGATGATATACTTCGACAAGTACGTTCATGATCTGTTTTATATCTCTGTGTATTCTATCATTTGCTTTGCTGGCTATTTATTAAGTTAGATCTATCTTTTCCTCATGATTTCTAAGCTAGAAGTATACTTCTGTGCAGGTGGATGAGACCTTAGATCTTTTTAATGAACTACAGATGCAACACCAAGCAGTAGCAACAAAAACTAAAACTCTTCATGATGCCTGTGATCGATTGGTATGATTTTTTTTGTATGGTTTGGAATTTGGTTCCATCTTTTTGTTTCTAGCTTTTCACTTTGGGCTTTATGTTTGTTGGCTGTAATCCACTTCTCTGTGGGATGGAAAATTTTGGTTTAAGTTAGTCGATTGATTGCATCACTAGCTTGTTCTTTATTGCAGGTAATGGAGAAGCAAAAGCTGATTGAGTTTGCTGAAGCACTTCGCAGTAAGCTCAAGTATTTTGATGAGTTGGAGAATGTAAGGTTTGAATGCTATCTTAACTAGAGATCGATTTACTTTGAATTTATATATTGCTTTTGTCTTGGTTTATGGCCTATTATCCTTTAGGATTTATGTTAATATATATAGGGTCATGTTGAATTGCTGTCAGTCCAATAAGTCCGAAATTCATGGTTTTTGTAATTTAACCTCTTGTGTACAGGTTACTTCTAACTTTTATTCTCCAAACATGAATGTTGGGAATGCAAACTTTCTCCCACTTCTTAAACGGCTTGATGAGTGCATATCGTAAGTTACATTTGAACTTAGTCCAACTTTGCAAACTAGTCAACAATTGTTTAATAATTGTCCCCTGATGAGCAAATTTAATAAAAGTTTCTTATCATATTGAATTTTTCGTCATTGTAGGTATGTTGAAAATAATCCACAATATGCAGAATCAAGTGTATATTTGCTAAAATTCCGTCAACTCCAGGTAAGGAGTTATGTTGACAATCTATGGATTGTTTTGCTAAGTGGATGAAATGCATGCGTATAAATAGACTTTTTTCTTTTACTAAAATATATAGAAACCTACTTTTACAGTCTCGAGCCCTGGGTCTGATCCGCTCCCATGTACTTTCTGTTCTCAAAAGGGCTTCTTCTCAGGTAAATTATCCACCTCTAGGTCAAATTTACGTGCATAAGTATGCTTTTATGGATGGATTAATGCCTCCCAAAATGGTTGTTCTTCTTTCATCAGGTTCAGACAGCAATTCAGAGCAGTGGTGGCAACAAAGCATCTCTTTCTGAGGGTGTTGAGGCATCTGTAATTTATATCCGATTCAAGGCAGCTGCTAGTGAGGTAATGATTTCCTTTTCTGGTCTGAAAGCTCTCACATGTGAAGAAATATGACTCTCTTTCAGCCGATATCATTAACAGTTTTAAGCATTTGCAGCTTAAGCCAGTATTAGAAGAAATTGAAAGCAGAGCATCAAGGAAAGAATATGTTCATATTCTTGCAGAATGCCATAAATTGTACTGTGAACAGCGCCTTTCTTTGGTGAGTGAATTTTATATTACTGCCACTTTTGTACACCACTTAATGTAGCATTCAAATAAATTCTTAATGTATCTGTGAATATATTCTTTTTCAGATAAAAGGCATAGCGCATCAGCGAATATCTGAATTTGCCAAGAAAGAGGGTTTGCCTTCGTTGACTAGATCAGGATGTGCTTACCTAATGCAGGTATCGTAAACTAACTGTCCTTAAGTTAGTACCTGAATACGATTATGGTTCTTGGAACTTCTGATCGACTGAAGCAAAACTTGCTACTTGAGTCATGCACTCTTTTCATGTTTTATATGTTTGGTGGCATTAGACACAGTAAAATCTAGCCTGAATCTTTAAGTTTTTACTTACGCTGGTGTTTGTAAATTGAAGAGACAAATACTTTCTTTATTAACTGGGGCCTACATGTTGCCATGACTGCAGGTCTGTCAACTTGAGCATCAACTCTTTGATCATTTTTTCCCTTCTTCTTCAGAGGACGTTTCAAGTTTGGCACCATTAATAGATCCTCTGTAAGTTCCTTGTTGCTAAATTGTAGAGCTTTCTTTCCTTGGTTCTATTTTCATTTTGTTTCCTTACTACACGGCTTTGTGATGCTTTATGGAAATCAATCCAAATAATATTACAGAGTTTGACTTAAGAATAAATCTTTTGCATGTGTTACTAAGTCGTATTTGATTGCAGGTCTACATACTTATATGATACATTGCGTCCAAGACTCATTCATGAAACAAATGTTGATTTTCTTTGTGAGCTGGTTGATATCCTCAAAGTTGAAGTCTTGGGAGAACAGCTTAGCCGAAGGAGTGAGTCATTGGCCGGATTACGCCCTACATTAGAAAGAATTTTGGCAGACATTCATGAACGCTTGACCTTTCGTGCTCGAACTCATATCCGTGATGAGGTCCGTTTATTGCTTACGTATCTATATGTCTCTTTGTGTGCATCTCATAAATCGATGGAAGCTACCAACTCTTTACCTTATTGAGCATAGTAGTCTTTCTGCTCCTTGATGTTTGTGGTAGTTGATTGGAAATGAAATCTTGGTTTGCCCATCTGGTAGATTCGTACTGAAAATCAAGTGATTGCCAGTGACTTCCCTCTGAGTTGTTGAAAGCACAAATTGCTTTAGTTGCCCATCATTTTAGATTGAAGGAGAAATTTGTTAAGAGTTGCATTCCATGCTTACAATGTTGGGAGTGATTATCTTGTGCTTTTCACTTGGAGTGTGCATGACTGGGAAAATGCCACACATCACAACACTGAACTTTCTCCCATATATGTTGATTTTAGTTGCATCATTGTCTTCTTTCTTACACAGATTGCAAATTATATACCATTTGATGAAGACCTGGATTACCCTGCAAAGCTGCAGCATACTGCAGATGTGAAGACAGAAACTGCTTCTGTAAGTTCACTATCACTCTTACCTTATCCCGGCTTAAAGATAATTGATTATGTGTCTTAAATATTCATATTTGTTTGAAAATTTTCAAATTGGCAAGCTAATTTCTCCTGCAAGTCAATGTTACTGATTCTAATTTAGACCCTTGTGTCTATGATCTTCGTAACTATAATCATAAAACCTAACTTGATTCCTTAAATTTGTGTTACTTCATTTGCTTCCTTTTCTGCTCAGACTTAAGTGTTTCGCTATATGTTTGTGTCTGTTTAATTTATGTTGTCACATTACCCAACACCCTAGCAATAATACATGGATTTGCAGCCCCATTGTTTCAATTCCTTGAATGAAAGAAGCATGTGTGATATGTACATGTGACATGTCTGGAGTGAGTGCTTTTCCTATAATATTGTAAGTTGTAACTTGAAATGGGAAAACTAGCATATTGGGTGTCTCATGCTGAATGGGAACAAATTCGTCATCCTGTTGCTGTTGTATTGGATCTGCATGTGTTGAGCAGGGATTTAAATTGCGGTCGCGGCCGCGTGTTTGGTCGCATTGCGTTTATCGCGGTTGTGGACATAACGGATGCTATTGCGGTCATTGCGGGTATCGTGGTCGTGAATTTTAAAAAAAATTCACACAACGTATTGTAAAATATAATAGCGGTTTCGGCAGTTGCGGTTTCGGACGGTGCCACTACCGCTATATAACGGCCTCTATTTCGGTAACAGACCGCTATTTAAATCCCTGGTGTTGAGTGTGGGTTGTTCTAGTTGGTTAGCAAACATGCATATCCAAAACCTACTTGCAGACTTGTAAGTGTAAGCATTTAGTGAAGTATGTAGTGTCTGCAGCTTTGACATATCTGGAGATTGATATTGGCCAGATTAGTATCACATTGATCATGTTTGCTTGAATTTAATTTTATGTTTTCCCCTTTGGGAAATGTAATTACATGAAATTAACACTTCTATCTGTGTTAATATTTTTTTCCTGCAGGCTGATGCAAATCCAGATGTGTTCAAAACTTGGTATCCACCATTAGAGAAAACTGTATCTATTCTTTCAAAATTGTATCGTTGTTTGGAATCAGAAGTCTTTACTGGCTTGGCGCAGGTGCCTTGAGTCTTTCAATAATCACCCTTGTTCAGTTTCTTATATCAATTAATACAGTTTTCCCTTTTGCATATTCTGTTAAAAACTTAATTTGTGCTGTTTTTCTCAGGAAGCTTTAGAAGTTTGTTCTGACTCTATCCAAGTAAGTGAGCTGGGTAACAGTTACTTTTCTAGGCCTTAAGTTCTTTGCTTTTATAAACATGTTCATGCTATAGAATGATGCATTCTATACGTGGATAAGCTTGGATTAAAAATTTTAACTCAATCACGTTATCCATTCTATGAAGAAGTTGACAGGCTTATTCATTCTTTACCATGTTGATGTGTTCTCAAATATGCGATGAGCTTGGTTGGATTTCTAACCGTTTTCATTTTTCCCTCTTTTAATCTTTCAATTTTACCTAGAAAGCAAGCAAACTAATTACAAAGAGATCAACACCAATGGAAGGACAGCTCTTCCTTATAAAGCATCTTCTGATATTAAGGGAACAGGTTATCTTTTTTGTTCCTCTCTTATTGTCTCTTCTTCTGGTCTTTCAATTGTTAGTTAATAGGATGAGTTTTTGGCCTTACAGATAGCACCATTTGACATAGAATTTTCCGTTACACACAAAGAACTTGATTTCTCTCATGTGCTGGTAAGTTTCTCCAAGTCTAAATTACTATTTAACTTAAATGCACTACTTGATGTTTACAATCTTCTCCAGCTCTTTAGCATTTTTAAGCTGAAGCTCCTTTTGAGTTTTAGAAGGTACTGGGAAGACAAATAAGAGCTATTATTCTACTTAAGATTTCTTTGATGTTTGGATGGTTAAATCTTCAGCTTTTATCCATCTTGAACAGGTCATTCATCTTTACCTTTCTTTGACATGCTTGTTTCAAAATTCCTTTGATAGGAGCATCTGCGACGGATACTTAGAGGTCAGGCTTCATTATTTGACTGGACTAGATCAACATCATTAGCAAGGACCTTATCTCCCCGTGTTTTGGAAAGTCAAGTAGATGCCAAGAAGGTTAGCATTTTACCTGTTGATAAATTTACTTACAGTCCTCAATGAGTTGAAGTGGAATGCACCAAAGTGCATGTTGTTGAAAATAATCTACAATCAAACACATCAATGTTCAGGGATTAGGAGGCAAGAAATTAAATACTTTGTGAAAGGTTTACTAAAATGAACAAATGAAATTATCTTTTGTCCCTGAACTATTAAGTATTGGCAAACTATTTATGTTTTGTCCTGCAAACTCCACTGCCCCTTCCCTCTTTTCTTTCCCTTTTAGTGATTGATACTGGGAAATCTACTTTGCCATCAATAGTATAACACATGTTATATGTTCATTAATGTTCAGGAGCTGGAGAAAAGTTTAAAAGCAACTTGCGAGGAGTTTATTATGGCAGTCACTAAGCAAATTGTGGATCCTATGCTGTCATTTGTTACCAAGGTCCATCTTTTCTCTTCTTGATTGATCTTTTAACAACTTAAAATATAAGATTCTTGTAAGTGTAGATATCACTAGCTGGTAAAATAAGACATCCCTTTGACTGGAGCAGTTTAAAAAGTACCTAATAACGGTTGAAATGATAGAAATTCGGGTTTGTATATGACTGTTTTCTTCAGCTCGCCATGTGATATTTAGCTGAACACCTTGTTTTATATTCTTCTTTGAATCAGATCATAGCTCTGATGGTAATGGAATTTATTCTGCTTTGATGTATGACTAATTGTCTAAGGCTTTATTTTGTTCCTATAGGTGACAGCCGTAAAAGTTGCATTATCTTCTAGTACTCAGAATAAAAAAGTAGACTCAGTTATGGCCAAGCCACTCAAAGAACAAGCCTTTGCTGCGCCAGAAAAGGTGGCTGAACTTGTGCAAAAGGTGCGTTGCATTTTTAATTCATGCTTTGCCAGCCTATTTTTAGGTTACAGTTTGCTTTGGTTTTTGAAAACTTGTCATTGTTTTTAGTTAGAAAAATGTATGCATGCACACGCACAAAGAAACATTATATAAATGTAATGCATGCGTTTTTCATAAAAAAAAGTAATGCATGAATCTGTATGAATTTATACATATTGGAAAGCCTTGATGTAAAAAACTCTAGCCACGGGAATCTGGATTATAACAATCATGAAGCAGCTCCTGGTGTGGAAGAATGGAGGCAGATTCATATAACTGTTGCATCTATGTAAAAATCTCTATAGTTAGAGTGTGTCAAGATATACCAAGCTCTTAGGTTTTGCTTGGTAGAGTGGAAAGAAAATTGGAAAGATGGAAAATTGAAGGGGTAGAAAACTAGAAGATGGAAAGCATAATTTTTCTTTCCATAGGTGTGCATGGTAGGAGAGATGGAAAAATGGAAAGAAAATGCAACCTTTTTTTTTTCATCTATTGCTTGGTAGAGTTGGATAATTTTGAACTAACATACACCTCTCTCATTTTCTCTCGACTTATCATTCCAGTTTGGAAGGATTGATTTTTATGCATTAGGATGGAAAATGATATCCCTCCTATTTTCTTTCCTCTCACTTTTCTTCCCAACGAAGTACACTCAAAATTGATTTTCTTTCCACTTTTCCACTCCCTCCTTTCATCCTTCCACTTTTCCACCCAAACGAAGCACACCCTTAGTGACAAATCTAGTTATGCTTTCAAAGTTTAGATTTACTAACTGATGATTTTTATATATATAATATAACAGGTAAATTCAGCTATTCAGCAAGAACTTCCACTGGTGATAGCAAAGATGAAGCTTTATTTACAGAACCCATCGACAAGAACAATTCTTTTCAAACCAATTAAGTAAGATACCGTCCCAAATTTAAAACCATAACTCTATATAATCTTTAAGCACATGGTAGACAATATTGAAGCAAGTTTCAAATAATTTGGATTATTTATTTATGCAGGACGAATATTGTGGAAGCCCATATTCAAGTTCAATCCCTTTTAAAAACCGAGTATTCTCCAGATGAAAAAAGCACCATCAACATGGTGAACATACAAGAACTGGAAGCACAACTCGACAATCTCCTCTAGGGAGCTAGTGAAGCTTATTCAAGTATTTTTCCTCAACCCAAACTCTTTTCAGTAATTTTTGGCGATATCGTGGTTCAGTCTGTTCATAAGGTTATATTGATAGATAAAAAAAAAGGTTACGTAAGATGGTTTAATTTTCCGAACATTCATTTTGGTAAGTCCATATCTTTTTTGCCTGCCCCAAGACCAAGAGCATAAAGTTCAGTTCTTATTATCTTGGCAGTGATTGTCGATCATATTTTTCATTCAAGTTAATATTTTCGGTTCATACATTTCTTTCTGGTTATTCACCCCTGGAAGTAATAAGAAAACAGGTAGCGTTATCTTTACAAATTTGAATGGTACAAAATTCTCTCCCCTCGGGTTCTCATGCCCCTTCCTTACATATAAGCTTTAACGTTGCTTATATTATAACCTTATGTAACTATTTGGTCCATTCCAATTATGGGATGCTTAAAAATATTACCTTATACAATGTCTAACTGAAAAGGAAATAAGATTGTATTTTACGTTATGTTTGTTGGGTACACATCTAAGAGGAAATGAGAATCTTCCAAGTAATTGGACTTCACTTGTATGTAAGTTTTATTAAGAATCATATACATAATTACTTATTTTGATAAATATGCACTTATAATTTTAAAAAGTACTCTCCAAAAGATTTTTCATTATATAATGATTGGAAATCAAGTGGGCATTGGGGAAGATTTAGCTAAACCACTTGTTTATTTGATAAGTTGCGGAAGGTTTTCCTTGGCCGAAATTTAAGACTATTGCCAATTTAAGAAATTGGCAGCAAATTTTCATTTTATTTCTGTTCATCAAATCAACTCTACTGTTTGCTTCCCCCCGCTTTCATAATTAATTTTATTGGTACTGCCCTTCTCTCTCTCTCTCTCAGAAAAAAAAGCAACCGGCCGCAAATTTTCATTTTATTTCTGTTCATGTAATCAGCCCTACTGGCAACTTCCATTTACAACTAAAAGGAAAATTTTGGACTTTTTCATTAGTACGGCCCTAATCTCGCTGTGTGTTATATGGTACGTAAAAAAACTTATGCTCATAAGTCTGATCAAGTAAAATTCATGATACCCTAAGCAAAACAATAAATTGTTGGGGATCCTTTTAAAAAAATATAAAATGCAATCTAATAAAATAAAAACATATATTAGTAATTTCATTAAAATAATACATTTTATTACATTAAGCAAATAATATATTTTCTAACAAAATTTTTAAAAAAATATTTTTCATTCAATCTGCTCCTATGTCATCAACTACAAAAACATAAAAAATCATAAAAATGGGTTTTACGAGCATTCCGAGATGCAAAATCATTAATGATAACATTAACATCAATGTTTTCCAAAAAGAATCTTTCTCAATTGATAAAATTGTCAGGACATTCAACCGTTCTTGTGACATTGACGACTTCAAGTAAGTTCTGATTAATTTTAGCTTTGAAAATTTTCTTTCATCATCATAGGGACCATTAAAAAAATTTATAAGCTATTGAAACATTCGGATAGCAATTTGTAGATTTGAAAACTCAAGAATTTCAATGGTTGACATTAATTCTTTCGGTAAAGTAAATTACAAGACTTTCAATTCAAAGAAAAGATCATTTAAATCAACATATGATGAATCACCATGAGAAAAGGTAAAGTGAAATGTAGCACAATATTCTCTCAATTCCTTTTTATCCAATGACTTTAACTTGTTTGAATCAAACAAAAACCCAAAAATACTTTCAAATATTTTTAGTTGCTCAAATATGCTCTTCAAAGAAGTAATTTCCATGTCTACAATAACTAAAAAATAATCAACTCTAAATAATTCATTAGCCGACTGAATTTCTTCATCCTCTTGGTTATTCTCATCAAATTATTTTTTTAATAACACAACGCTTTGTTGGAAGGGTAGACTCTACATTAGAGGTGCTCATGGGCTGGGTCGGACCGGGCTGGGCCCAGAAAAAATTTCGGCCCGAGTCCTAAGCCTGGGCCCGGCCCTAAATATGGGCCTGAAATTTTGTCCAGGCCCGGCCTGGGAAAAAATTCATAAGCTTGAGCCCGGCCCGACCCGGCCCATTTTTTTAATAAACACCAAAAATTTATTTTAAAAATAAAAAATAAAAAAAGTATTTTAAAAATAAAAAATAAAAAAAGTATTTTAAAATATTTTAAAATTAAAAAAATTAAAAAAATAAGTATATTTATTATATTGGTCAATGTGGTGGGCCGCTGTGGTGGTGCTCGAGGCCCGACTTGTTTTCTAAACGGGCCTCATTTTTTTACCCAAGCCCATATTTCGGGCCTATATTTTTACCTGAACCCTCCCATATTTTGGGCGGGCCATCGGGCCGGGCCGGGCTGCTCGGCCCATGAGCACCTCTACTCTACATCCATATCCATATCCAGTGCAATACTTTTAGTAATATTCATACTAAAAATAAAGCCTTCATCTCTATACTTTTCAAAATATGACAATACACTTTCTAATTGCTTTATGGTGATATCAATGCACATAGACTTAGGCTTGGATGGGCGGTACGTTTACCTGTGGTTAATGTAAAAACAGCGGTGGCGGTGAGATTAGACACTTTAGCGATACTGTAGCGTGAGACAAAAAGTAAACTAAACGCACCGCACCGCACCGCATCGTTAATCCAAACCCACCCAAAGTGTGTGTTTGGATTCAAACGTAGTTGTAGCGATGAGGTGAAAATAAAAAAGACATCAGATTAAAATTGATATATAATAGAAGTTTTTTAAATTATTTTACTTTTTAAAATTATTAAAATATGTGAATTTATAAATTCATTTAATAAATATTAAAATGTATCTTCCAATATTTTATTATAAATATTTTAGTAAATTATATAATCAATTTAAATTATTTATTAGATAAAATGATAATTATTTTTAATTTTTTATAGTTAAATATTCTTTTATAACAATGATAAATATTATTTTCACAAATAGTAACATTATACTTGGATCAAATTTTGAAGTATCTAAACGGATGATTTTTAATAAAAAAATATAGTAACATAAGACATAACAAGTTTCATTATTACTAGAAATTAGGTTATGATACAAAATGTTTTTACAAATATGGATTCATTAAACTAGTTGCAATGGTTTCCCTTAACATTGCGATTTCAAGGTCACTTTCACTGTTAGAAGAACTCGATTCACCTCTATAAAAATGGCCTGAAGAGACTGGCATGTCGGGTATATTCTCAAATTGTCGAAAATCCTCATCATTTGACCAAGCATGTCTTCGAATGTAATTATGCAAAACCCTTGTTGCAATAACTATTAAAACTTGCTTGTTGAATGAATAACTTGGAATATCTCTTAATATTGGCCATTTTTTTTTCCACACTCCAAATGTTCGTTCAATCACAGAGTGTAACGAAGAATGGGCATGATTAAAGATTTTTTTTTCCAGATACTTGATGATTACCTCGACGAAAATCAGGTAAATGATATCGTTCCCCCCTATATGGACCTAGAAAACTTGTCATTTGTGGATATCCTGAATCCACAAGATAATATTTTCCTACAAAAACGTAAAACATAATATCAAGTTTAAAAATAAATTAAAAATTTTAATATTTTTTATGTAAAGATTAATTTAAAAAATTAAAGTTCAACCTGGTGGAGGGTGTGGAAATTTTAACTCTTGTTTTCTAAGTGCTTGCAAAAAATTATACTATCATGTATTGTTCCTTCCCAACCAGGAAATGCAAAAATAAAGCACATATTGAAGTCACAAACTGCCATAATATTTTGAGTTGGTTCACCTTTCCGTCCAATATAAGGTATTTGACAAGAAGGCGAAATGCATGCTTTTATGTGTGTTCCATCTATGGCCTCAATACAATCCTTTAAAATAAATACAAGTAATGAGATAAAAGTTAGAAATAATTTATATTTTAAAAATATAAAGATTATGTAAATTTTACCTTAAAGTGAGGCCAATATCTTGTATCATGTCGAATATGGTTCGGTACTTCCTCGAATTGACCTTCAGTGGTTTTAATTGTGTCTATTCCCATTCAAGCAAATATATGCAACATATCAGTAAAAATTCGACTAACAATTTCCCCAGATCGTTGAAATCGCTCTGTTGCATTTGAATTTGGTTCTCTATTTCCAAGAATGTACAATGATAATGCTAACTTCTCCATCGCCGATAGTTTCCCATGCTTTAAGCCATAATTTGTTTGCAAATCATGCAACAAGCTGTGAAATATATTTTTTGGCATCCTAAAATTATTCATGCAATGATCATCATGCCCATTTAATACTTCGTTCACCCACATTTGACCTGTATAATTTGAATCCATACGCGGTTGCATAGTGAAATAAGTTTCATGGTGTACCAATACACTGCTTAACACATATTCTTCCTCTTCATGATAATTGTTGTGCTCAACTTGGGTAACAATTGTGGCTATTCTTTGTTGAGCTTCTTCACTTAATTCAGGGGTATCATAATTCATATCAAAACTATTATACATATTGTTAAATTCATCCATAACCTGAAAATGTAATCAAATGAAAATAAATTAATATTTTGTGACATTCTATACAACACAGAAACTTGAATAAAAGCATAGCATAAAAATACCAAACATAAAAAATATCATACATTAGTTTTACATATAAAAAAGTAGTATAGTTATATTACAATAATAATTCTAAGGAGCTTAGGGTGGAGGTGATTGATGGTATGGTTGGAAGGGAAATGAGGATGTTGCTACCAAGGATGAAAATGATGCAATTGGATTTTGTTCAGCATACTCACGTCGAAGCCACCAAACCCTAACATCTAGATCTAAGTTCAAAAACACTTCTCGTTTCACCAGTATTTGGAACATTTTGATGGCAAAATAGTACAATTCATCTTTTTTTGGAATTTCATCTCCCAAAGCACGCAAAGCATCCATTGCATTTGAAATAGTATACTGAGAGTGAGGAAAAATAATTTCATTCATTGACTTCCTTGGACTAGCCATACTCACACGCAATTTCTCAATCTAAGTAGTTAATATATTTCTTGATGATTTTCTACTTGAACTTGATTTTTTTCCTTTGCCGTGTACAACCCCAAGTATTTGCTTTCTTAGATTAGGAGTTTCATGAGAAGGGTTTGATGGTACCTCATTAGGAGGAATACCTTCATTCTCATTACTATGTTCATTTGAATCACCAAATCCCTCATTAGGTGTATCATCTCCCATAGGAACCTAACTTGGAAGAACACCAGATGAAGGTGCCCATGCATTCTCTCTAGTGGCTACAATGCCACCAAACATTTGCCACATTAACTCATTCAATCGTGGTTCAATTCCTTTCTTCTTAAATCCTTTAAAATCAGGATTTTCCTACATAACATGTTAAATGTTAAATGTTATACTAAGATTTTTATAATTGTAAATTATTAATTTCAATAAACTTTATGCATTAAATTGTATTTTTTCAGCCCACCATTCTTCTGAAGCATCGACCGTCTTTTTAGATGGACACCATCCAATACCTGTAGATTCCTTAAGAAACTCACTCCATAAGCTCCATCCTTTTTTTAATGTATCCCACTTATTTTTCAATTGAGGTTTTCCATAAATTTTTTTTTGTGTTTTTGCTTGAAAAAGAGCTATGACATTTTCCCATCTTTTTGGGTTTAGATGAATTGTCGGTCTATTACCAGCATTGACTTCATTCATGCAAAGTTCACAAAATATCAACGTCAGCTCATCATCCCAAACAACTTTTGTTGCTAAGGTACTATCTCCCTCCATAAAATTTCGTGTCTTTATCATCTATTATTATTATTTTGATTTTAAATGTCAACCGACATAAAACCATAAATATATAATTAGATATAATAATATAGTTTCATAAAAAATAAGAATAATACATCACGAATGGATGGAAGCCATAAGATGAACACTAAAGAAAAAAGCATGCACTAGTCATCAAATTTTTACTTTAGTCTCATAAAAAGCATGCATTTAATCACTCAAGGTTATGGCAAAGGCAGACACCTTATTCCATATAATTTCTTTTATTAAGTAGTTTGTTTCAACATTTTTTTAATGATAAGGACCATGTTTACAAATTTTAAAATTTTATGTTTCAATTTTTATATAAGTTTTTCAAGATTTGTTCTGATTTAAGTTTAGTACATTTTGATTCTAACTATTCTAATTCTAACTTCCTTTATTTTTAAATTTTAAAATTTTTTGGTATATAAGTTTTATTTTGATTTTGATTTTGGTAGAAATGGTAAAATCGTAACTCCCTTAAAATTAAAAGACAAGTAAAAGACTATCGAAATAATTAGTACATAATTAAAGCACCATTAATTTAATTAAATCATTTTTATAGTTTAAAGCATGATAGACATTTTTAAATTTATATGTAAGTTTGTATTCAATTATTTAAATTCAAATGTTAGTTTAGATACGTCAAATTTTCATAATCTTTTAAAAGTAATTCTATATAAAATAAATAAATTAAATGTGAAGATTCTCAAGTTAAAAAGATAATCAATTAAACTATTAAATATAATTTATAAGAAAATGATCATTAAATGTATAGTGGAACTGTAGAATTTGAATACTCAATCTTTCCGACTTTTAACAAAATGAAGCTCATCTTCACATTGCGCAACAATTTATACTAATCATGTTTGCCTTTTGAACATGTAGGATGATTAAACAATGTTGTTATGCTCTTAAATTAATTTTAAAGAAAAATCATGATGCATAGAGCCAATATCTAGGGAAAAGTGAAAATTTATCAAAATGTGAGAATATAAAAGACTAGAATATATATTCTTATCTAATTAACTCTTTTGGACACCCCATAATTGCAATTCTTATTTAGTTAAAAATATTATTGAATACTTTAACCATAGGTGGTGCTTTTTTTTTTCTAACTGCCACTGTGTTCATAACTACCATCAAGGAATACCACTTAGACTATAGAATCACCTCCAGACTTCAAATTTTTTATTTCTAATCATGCCAAAACATCCCTTATTAAAGTTTGGTTGAATAAAAAACGATTCATTGCCAATGTTCAAATGAAATTGCATTATTGTAACTATAGAAAATTTATTAAAAGATAAAGTGAAGTATTTATTGAGTAATTAAAATGTAACAATAAATTGTATATATTGTTATTAACATATTAGCCCATACTTTTGACACATTTCATAAATCTAGGTTTTAACAGTAAATTGAAATGTAGACAAAGCAAAAAAAATGCTATCAGATCAACAAAATCAGAACAAAGGATGAAAGCCATAAGATGAACACTAAAGAAAAAATTCTCAAAGATCCATGGTAAACAATAACGAGGATATAACAAGAAATTAATGAAAAATACCTTCAAAAAGCAGACTCTAACAAAAGCAAAGGATAAAATGTAGCAGCAACAACCAAGAACAAAGCAAAAAAGAGGGGAGAAACCAACAATAATCACTGTTTTAGTTCTCAAATATGAAAAACAAAATGGCTGTTTTGTTCCCAAATCTGAAAACAAATAAGGTTGGGAAAGAAATTAGTTTAACTTTCAAGGATAAAATGGTAAAATAATAAATAAAAGTATGGGTATTTTTGTCTGCTAAAAATACCTACTGCCCCAGTGAGTAGACTGGAGCTTTTAGCACCAGTCAAGATAAGACTATCCAGTGTAGCACGTTTGTGCCACTGTGTTGGAAACCAAGACATCCAAACAGCCATCCAAATCACTATGGTGCAGTGATATTGAAAACCAAGACAAAAAATTCCAACGCATTGTGTTGGAAAAGAATCCAAAGGAAGCCTTAGATTGCAATTTCTTGCACACCATATTTATAGCAAATAAAATTTCATACCAAATTACAATACTAAGTAAAAACTCAAAACTCACAAGTGCATTGACCAAACTCTCCGTTTCACTTTTTGACTTTGCATCATCACAAGATTCATATAATTTCGACGAAGCCAATCTTTTTTGGGGAGTTTGAAATCTAATAGCTTTAGCACTTTTAATTTGACTCTCCCAATGAGTATTAGATAAAAATTTCACAGTTAATTCAAGGACATTGTCAAGCAAAATTTTCCATCTTTTTGTAGAACCAAAAAATAATGAATATATGTGTTGAACAATTCCAAAAAATGAAATAGCTCTAATGCAAGAATGCGTCATATCACTAAGAGTAAGATTCAGACTATAACAAGCACAAGACATATATAATGCTCTCGGGTTTATTTCAAGAAATCGCTTTTGAACACCTTGGCGCTTCTCTTTCATATAGGAACCATTATCATAACCTTGACCCTTACATTATCAACATTAAGATCAAGAGACTTCAAAACATCTTGTAATTTATTAAAAAGTCCCAACCCAGATGTATCATCCACCTTCAAAAACTCTAAAAAGTACTCATCAAATTTTATTTTATTAGTTGAAATACACACATCGTACTATTAGAGTAATTTGTTCTTAATTGACCAATATCACGGGTACAATAAAGAATTATAGAAAAATATTTTACCTCTTTGATGGTCTTAATTATAGAAATTTTAACACTATAAACCAAAAGGAAAATCAACTCATTTTGAATTTTATGCCCAAGATAATGATAATGAATTTCATGATTTTGAATGCGTTTAACATGATCTTGCATTATCACATTGAATTCCACAATCATTTCAATCAGTCCTAGGAAATTACCATTGCTATTTTGGTAAAGTTTTTCATTGGATCCTCAAAAAGCCAAATTATGAGTAGCAAGACATTTCATAGCTGAAAATATTCCAAGTAAAACGTGCCTCCATCGCCTTTTCTCTTTCATAACCTGTTCTTGCAAGCTTTTATCAATTGTTTCATTTTTATCCAACCTTACTCTCATTTCATTCCAATTATTCATATTAGTCATATGTTCAGCACTGTTTTCATGTTGTTTGAGCCTCTCACTAATGTCTCCAATCACCTAAACCCTCATTTGTTAACAAACTTTTGTTAACAATAGATTTGAAAAAATTACAACAAAAACAAAACACTTTGTCAACATGTTTGGAATAAACTTTGGAATAAACTAACCATTTTATATTGCTAATCTCACAATTACTCAATTTCCTAGAAAAATAAGCATATGAAAATACCTAGTATTATTATATCGAAAGGAAAATCAAGAATTATTTCTCCTAATATAAACCCCTTTTAAACTAAAATGTACCTTATTTTATTATCAAGATTAACCCAATTTCTCGGAAAATAAATATCCAAAGAAGGAATTGTTTGTTTTTCATCAATGTCAATATCATGAGGAATTGTTTGTTCTTCATTAAGACTAATATTTTCAATCTGGATACATTTGGCACATCATTAGTCTCATTTGGATCATTAATTTCATCATTCTCATTGAGAACATTATGCAAACTTTCATTTGATTGATCCAAATTTTCATTAGAAACTACTTTAAAACAAATTTACCAATAGCACATTCTTGTGATTTTTAAACTCTTCAACACGTTTTCTCTTTTCCTTTTTCACTTCCAAATAAATGCTTTTAGGTAACATTGTATATAAAAGATAAATCGATACTCAAGTAACACAAGAAAATAAAACAATAGCACCTAATAGAAGAATTTCAAGTTGAATATTTGCTTTCACATTTGCTTATTCCAAAAGTCAAATCGAGTCACCGAAATTTTGTAAATATAATTATAATAATCAATGTCAAATAGACATGAGAATTAACAATATCCAATTATTCGTAAGGAAATGCAACTAAAAAAATTAAATGAGTCACAAAAACAATTAAAATTTTAATCGCATAAAGTAATAAAGAAAGAGTATGCAGTAGTATACTATACTATGGTTCATCAAAAAAGGAATTAGAGTGAGAAGCTAAATATAAGGCTGACTTAATTATTTTATTAGTTAAAACCCAAAGATGTCATCAAATTAAGAATGAAAAGATTATAAGAAAGAAGAGGAAGGAAGGAGAATTATAACTACAAAAATGGTAGATCTGGTAGACCGCAGATAGGAGGCACCATGGGCAGCAAGCAGGCGCAGCGGCCAGTTGAATATTGGCAATTCAACACAGCCACGTAGGACAACAAGAGAGAAAGAGAAGGATTATCGCGCCGAAGCCGACATCGACCGTCGAAAAAATTATTTTAGAATCTCAAACTCTCAAACTCTTAGATATAAAGTAAAAATTGATAACTTCAATTGATTGATGAATGATGTATTACTCAAATGAAATTTGACCCTATTTAACTTATAGAAAAATTTCTCTCGTTGCCATGGTTATGGGAAAATAGAGAAGGTTGGATGCTAGTAACCGTTGATTTTTTTGGGGAAAATTGAAATTATCCATTAGCTTTAATGGTAGGAGTTGGAATTTGGGAACTAGAGGAGGTTTGGAGAAGCTAAGGAGTTGGAGTGGAACGTTTATGATGAAGAATTGAAGGCCCATTTTATTTTATTTTTTTATTTTTTTCTACCTGCAATGAAGCGTTGATTAGAAGACTTAAAAGGCTGAAGATTCTTTTTCCCACTTTAAAAGTTGAAGAAAATATTTTTTGGGCTGGGCAACCGCACTTCTGGACTACCTCTAGGGCCAAGCCTAGTAATTGTTAAGCTGAACTTGATCTCAAGTAGCTAAAGTTATTTGTTGAAACAAATAATTGCTAATTGCTAAGAAAACATAGTGCCTTAATAGAAGAGATGACTGCAATGGCCATTGAACACTATGATAAGAAGAAACTGGGCATGTAAAATTGTTTACGCAGTTCAGTTTCTCCTCGTTTGTGGAGCCTAACTCAGTGAGTAAATCCACTATCTTTAATTCTAATACAATAAGTGATTCAAGTCCTATCACACCCTAATATAACAACTTCACTTTTGTACCTAAAGATCTAGATCATGGGGGATAACTTAGACCATAAACATAACTTGTTTACTCTTTCAAATACACTATCAAAAGACGTTCCACTATGAACAGATAAGTGCTCTCAATACTCAGTACACAGCTTATACAAGTCTATCAAATATATAAGATTTTGAAACTTGCTAATATATTAGAAATCAACTGCAATCAAGTCTCCTATTAAACAATAGCTAAAATAGCAAGATACAATATAATAATAAAGACCCATGTAAAATGGATTTTTGGAGATATGTCTTCAATGCTATCCCGATCCAATCTACACAATCTAAGGGATTCATTTTTTTAATCCGATCCAATTCAATCTTTAAGATAAGTTGCTACAAATGGATTGATCTTCAAAGATGGGCTTTGATACTTCCATAATATCAACATCATTTAAAGCTCAAAGATTTTGTTTCAAAAATTTCCAACTTTAAATATGACGAGTAACAAAGACTGTAACAGTGTTAGCCATAATGGTCGATGCCGTTGGCGCTTCGACAACCACTTCAAAACACTTGCTTGAACAATATTTCCCATTGCAATTTTTTGAACAATACCAATAAAATGAGGAAGCTTATCAAAAGAACATCAATAGCTCCCCTTAGCATAATCTCCTTGATCTATCAAACTTATTTTAAAACATAATCAAGCAAATTAACCATTAATGCCTTACGAGTAATTGCATCAAAAATCAAAATACAATAATTATAACTAAGTAAGATGATAAGTGAATGTGAAATAAAATAATACAAGCCAATCACCAATAAACTTCTCAAAGTTCAATAGTTGTAGAACATCTAAATAAAACAACTGAAAAAGGTCTATAATAACAAAGTAAAGACAAAATAACTTCCATCAGTAGGATTATCAAAAAGGCATCATCATCAACTTCAACACCCAAATTTCTTCTATTCTCCCCTTTTTGTACTAAAGAATTACCAAATGATTAGTTCTAGGGGTAAGCAAGCAAGTCATTGCGCAAGGTAATCTCTTGATCTTTAATTAGTTGGATAACTTGAATTTTAGCTCAAAGTTTGGTTATGACTCGATTGTGAATGTCAATTGAAGTAGTTAGATGATGAACCATTCTTTGATTGAAACATGTAATGTTACTCGGAAGGCCTATTGTAGTGGGCACTTTAGGAGCCATTAGGCAAACTTAACTAGATGTACTTCTTCTTCATTGTCACTTGGTTGGTTTGTAGGGTTTGTGGATGTGTTAAGCCATTTAAGCTTAGCAACGGTTCTTCGAGGTGCTTAAGTGCTCGGATAAGTCTAAATTTTGTTTTAAAAGGACTTGAAATATTAAGGAAGGAAATTGTAAAAGGTTCTTGGCATGTTCCTTTTTATAACGTTTGACAAACTCTTCATAGACAATCTGGCCAAGTTCAAATTTGACCATTTCAACAACTTTCCTGATTAGCAAAATTGCCTTTTTGCTAACAACATTTCTTTGACTGTTTGGCAATTAATTCCTTGTATAAATGACAAATAAGGCTGCATAAGTAGTAGTCAAAGGTGAGGCATGAATGTTACCCTTGAAAGGCCATGATAGATGGTTATTATTGATAATGATTAAAGTTTTGGTGTCTAAAGACTTATCAAGTTCCACCATATTCAAGCAGTAGTAGTTCATCACCTTCCTAATTAAATCAAGATTGAAATCATACTACCTCCCTCGTATGTGAACTTTATGAAAAAGTTTGCTTTGGTCATTGTTGATGTTGCGAAACAAGTTAGCATAAAACTCCAAAACTACATGTATTATATATGGTTTATCAAAGCCCATTGATCATTAGTCTATTATTTTTTAGTAAAGAATCGATCCCACGCTTAACGAAACTGTATTCATCAATAAAATTTTTCTTCATCAAAGAAAGACGTTTTTAGAGTATGTAAGAGTGAGAAAGGTCCAACCTTGTATCTTTAATAAACCTGCTTCATCTTCCCTTGCCTTATCAGCAACTTCGGTAAGAGATGTCACCCTCACTTGTTTCAATCTTTTATTTTTTTGATGAGCGGCCAGGGGAACATTCAATTACTTGGTTTGGGTTTACTTCAAAGGTGCATCTTTGTCAATATTAGGCTCAGTCAATGTTTCTAATTCAGTAGATGAATCAAATGAACTTTCTTCCTTTACTTTCAATCTTTTGGAAGCTCTTGGTTGGATGTAAGCCTTTTTTTTATTAATCTCTTTGTAGAAGAAAGACTCTTAAACTCCTTTGTGTTACAAGTTGGCCAACCATGTAGCAACTCGAACACATGATGAACTACGAGCTGGCTCTGTGAAGTGGTAAGGCGCGAGATGACTCCGCAAAGTGGCAAGGTATGAGTTGCAATTGAAGCTTTGGTGCATGCACATTCTATCTAGTTTGCATGCTAGTATTTTGTTTAGTTCTTTGTAGTTTTATTTAGTTAAAAATGAACTTGGTTTGCTTATGTTTGATGTGTTTAGGTGACGAATGACATGTTAAGTTGATTTATTTTGGTGTACAAGTAATGTTTTTCAAGTTCCAAGATAGCTTAGCAGGGTTAGTTGAGTATTTGGTGATGTATTTGACTTGAAATGTATTATTTTCTTGTTGAATGATAGAGCTAACATATACAAGCTCCTTTATTGCATGTTTTTTGCTCCTTTGTTCTTTGTTCTTCTTTGACAATATCGCCAATAATTGGTATCAATAGTTTGTCATCTTTGAGGGCCATTGTTCTCGTTTGTGTTTCTTTTCGAGAAAGAAAAAACCAACTTTGTTTCCTTGTTGTAGTTACTAACATGTCTTCAAGGAGTTTTTCACCACTACCACCTTCTGTTTTTGCTGGAGAGAACTACTATATTTGGGTAGTCAAGATGAAGACTTACCTCTAGGCTTTTGGCTTGTGGGGGGTAGTAGATGCTGTTAGGGAGCCGCTACCTTGAGAGAAAATCCAACTATTGCTCAAATGAAGCAACACAGTGAGAAATGTGCCAAGAAGCATAAAGCAATGTCATGCCTTCAGAATGGTGTATCAGATGTGATCTTTACTAGAATTGTATCCTGTCAGACTCTTAAACAAGGTTGGGATAAGCTGAAGGAAGAGTTCCAAGGCTTAAAAAAGACAAGGCAGTTGCAACTTATCAACTTGAGAAGAGATTTTGAGAACTTGAAGATGAAGGAGATTGAAACTGTCAAGCAGTATTCAAATGGAATTATGGCTGTTGTGAACAACATAAGGTTGCTTAGAGATTAGTTTAGTGATAGTAGGATTGTGGAGAATGTAATAACCACTCTCCTTGATAGATATGAGTCTAATATTTCCTCTTTGGAAAAATTTAGAGATCTGCCAACAATTTCTTTGTTTGAGTTGATAAATGCTCTCCATGCTCAAGAGTAAAGGAGAGCAAATAGACAGGAGGAACATTCTAAAGGGGCATTTCGGACAAAAATAAAGAAGGCTCGAGCTCCTCAAGTTATAAGGGAAAGAAGAGTTGGACTGATAAGAAAGAGAAGCCAAGAAGAGATGGTGGAAAGAAGAAATATCCACTATGCTCTCACTGTAAGAAAGCTACTCATTTGGAATTATATTGCTGGTTTAGGCCTGACATATAATGCAGAGCTTGTAATCAGTTGGGTCACATAGAAAGGGTGTGCAAAATAAGGGGTTGCAACAGAATGCATTAGCTTTGGTTGCTGAAGGAAATCAAACTCAGAAGGAGTTAATGTTCACTTCTTCTTGTTTTGCAACCAATAGCAACATCAGAAATCATTGGCTCATTGATAATGGTTGCAAAAACCACATGACCTTAGATGAAAGAATCTTCAAAGGAATTGATAGAAGCTGCACATCAAGGGTCAAGATTGGAAATGGCCAGTTTATTCAGGCTAAGGGCAAAGATGATGTGCTAACCAACACTCCATCAGGTACTAAAGCAATCTCAGATGTTCTTTTAGTGCTTGAGATAGATCAAAATCTCTTTAACATTGGTTAGTTACTTGAAAAAAATTATGCTGTTGTTTTTAAAGATAAGGGTTGCATAATATTTGACCTTATAGGAAAAGAAGTAGTATTTGCTAGAGGTGCTCATGGGCCGGGCCAGGCCCAGAAATTTTTTTGGCTCGTGTCCTAGGACCGGGCCCAGCCCGGGGAAAAAATCATAAGCCCGAGCCCGGCCTATCCCGGCCCATTTTTAAATAAACACCAAAAAAATTTTTAAAAAAATAAAAAAAGTATTTTAAAAATATTTTAAAAATAAAAAAATAAAAAAATAAAAAATATTTTAAAAATAAAAAAATAAAAATATTTATTATATTCAGTGGCAATGCCAAGCCAAAAAAATCTTGCCGAGGCCGACCCATTTTCTAAACGGGCTTCGTTTTTTTTTTCCAAACCCATATTTTGGGCCTATATTTTTACCCAAACCCTCCCATATTTCAGGCGCGCCATCGGGCTGGTGCTGATATGAATGACAGGAGCTTTGTCTTGGATTGGAACTTTGAGGCCTCAAGTGCCTACACCAGTTCATTGGATGAGTCTAATCTTTAATACAAAAGGTTGATACATGTGAACTATAGGTATTTCAGTCAACTGTGCAAGTCAGATTTGGTTGAAAATATGACCAAAATTGAAGACCAATGTGCATTTGTGAAGTGTGTCAGCCAGGGAAGCAGGCCAAGCTTTCAATTCCAACCAACAAAGCTTGGAGAGCCAATGACAAGTTGCACTTGGTCCATACAAATGTATGTGGACATATGAAGACACTTTTATTAAGCAGTAGCAGGTACTTTATTCTGTTTATTAATGATTGCACAAGACACTGTTGGGTCTATTTCTTGAAGCAAAAGTCTGAGGCAGCTAAAGTTTTTTGGAAGTTCAAAACATTGGTTGAAAATCAGGCTAGTTGTAAGCTAAAGATGCTCAGGTCTAATAATAGAACCGAGTACACTTCAGATAAGTTTGAAAAGTATTGTGAAGAAGTAGAAATACACTACCACCTCATTAACCTTTACACTCCACAGCAAAATAGAGTGTGTGAAGGAAAAAATAGGACTGTAATGGACATGACTAGGTGCTTGTTGTTTGAAGGCAAGCTTCCAAACAAATTTTGGGTAGAAACAGTAAATACCTCAGTGTATTTGTTGAATAGATTGCCAACAAAGGCTGTGAAAGGGGAAAACTCCATTTGAAGCTTGGTTTATACACAAACCTCTTGGAACTACCAGGTTAGAGATTTTGAGAAACAATATTGGTCTTTGCTGCATAAAGGCCAAGGATGAGTGTTATGCAAGCTGACTCTACGAAGTGGCAAGGTGCGAGCTACAACTGAGGCTTTGGTGCATGCACATTTTGTCTAATTTCTATGCTAGTTTTTTTTTTAGTTCTTTGTAGTTTCATTTAGTTAAGAATGAACTTGGTTTGCTTATGTTTTGATGTGTTTAGGTGATGAATGACATATTTAGTTGATTTATTTTGGTGTACAAGTAATGGTTTTCAAGTTTCAGGATAGCCTAGTGGGGTTAGTTGAGTATTTGGTGATGTATTTGAATTGAAATGTATTGTTTTCTTGTTGAATGATAGAGCTAACAGATACAAGTACCTTTACTGCATTTTTTTGCTCATTTGTTCTCTGTTCTTCTTTGACAATATCACCAACACTTTGCTACAACAAAGTGAGTCCTCCTTCGCTCTACTTTGGTGGTGCCTTGTAACACTCCTAACTGGTTTTCGTCGTCGAAATAGGGTTATAGAGCATTACTATACAAACAGAACATTAAAACATTTATTTCATACATCATTGCAAACATAATCTAATTACATCCAATTACATTCATAATGTCCCTTAATCGAGCCCTCGAGGCCCTAGAAATACCTTAGGAACAATTCGGGACCAAATAAAAAACAATCAGACAGTATAAGAAAAAGTTAGAAAAATTGGATTGCAGGGGTAACATGGCCGTGTGACCAAGCCGTGTGCCTCACACGGCTGAGACACATGCCCGTGTCTCAGGCCATGTAACAATCAAAATAGGGACACACGGCCGTGTCCCAGCCTGTGTCCTCACTCGTGTAACTCTCTGAGTTGGGTCACATGGCCAAGTCACACGCCCGTGTGCCAGGCCGTGTAACTCTCGAAATAGCCCCACACGCTCGTGTGTCAGGCCATGTGTTAGGTCGTGTAACAGCTTGACTTGTATGCATTAAAACCTATAGGGGACACACGGCCGTATCGCCAGGCCGTGTGTCACACACGGTTGAGTCACACGCCTATGTCTCAGGCCGTTTGGACATGAATTTGCCCAAAAATAAGCCATTTCAAACCTCAAATTATGCAACCTCCTAAAGGCCTTTGGTACACAATATCAAAGCATCAAAACATGGCCAAAACCTACATGAAATGACCAATTAAATAGTCTAAGATCATTCAACCAATATGCCATACAAAACATACCATAATCTTACCATATTCAAACTATCTCAAAACATACCATATAAGCCATTCCAAACATGCAACATGAAATAGCACAATGACACAAATCATCAAGGCATCAAAGTACCAAAACAAGATAACATTTACAACTTTCACAAGCCAATTCACCAACTAAACATTCATCACAACGACATTATAATTCATCCTATATATGCCATTATAACCTTGATTAAAATATCAAAAATTACCGATATTTACGCTAAATAGTATGATAGATCTCCGATGAGCTTCCAAATTGATCGAGCTTCCGATTATCTATAAAACATAGGAAAGAAAACTACGTAAGCACATAATGCTTAGTAAGTTCGTAAAACATGAAACATAACTTACCATTTCCTCTAAATAACATAAGTATAAGCATAATGTAATCCAACCACAAGCTTGGCACAAGCCTAAGCACCATCACCAACACAAGTTAGTGCATTCAAACATAATTCACTTGAATGTAAGCCATTTGTACATAAACATACTTCATTTGACTTCATAATTTCCTTTTCATGAATACATAATATAGTTCATCAGAACACTTACCATTCCTTTCCTTTTCATGCCCGTTGAACCACTTAGAATATCATCGGATACTCGGGAAAGCTCACACGAAGTGTGTTTAAACATATAATCGTAGCCTGTCCTTTACATCGTTGCTCACACGAGCTGTGTAATGGGCCTGCTCACACGAGCTGTGAAATAGGCCTACTCACATGAGCTATGGGTTGGAATGTAAGATACACGGTGCTGCTCACACGAGCTGTGGAGTATCCGTAAAAAATACAGGCCTCAACTATCGGTAGGACATTCAAGACCAGCACCTGGAACATGAAATCCTTACTGACATCTCATTTGCATCCTACGAATTCCTAAGGTTCAATCGAGACTCGATAACCGTCAGGGCATTGTTGGATATTCATCATTCAATTACATGACAATTTAACATATTAACATATAATTGAAAATAGTATTAAAATGATATTTATTCATACGAACTTACCTCGACGAGAAAGGCGTAAAAATGAGATCGACTAATTTGAGGCTTTAGCTTTTCCTCGATCTAGATCCGTACATGGTCCATCTTTATCTAAATAGACAAATTTACTCCATTTAATACTTATATTATTCAATTCAGTCCATATTTCATATTTTTCAAAATTACTATTTTGCCTTTAATATTTTAACTTTTCACAATTTAGTCCTTAAGCTCATAAATTGAAACCTAAACATTTTCATCCTTCTCTAAAGCTAGCCAATTTCTTTAGGGACATATATAAATCTATAAAATTCATCATTTCACAAATTTACCATGGAATTTTACTACTTTTTGCAAATAAGTCCCTAAATGATAATTTCATCCAAAATCACTTTACAAAACTAGTTTTTTATTAATAATGACTCATAATCTATCATTAAAAATCAAGAATTGTGCAAAAAAATTCATAGAAAAACCCTAAATCTTTAATAGTTTTACAAATTGATCCCCAAGCTAGCTAGGTTAAACTACAACGATCCCGAAAACATAAAAATAATTAAAAACGAGACAGAATTACACTTACGTGCAATAAGAGAGCTTGGAAGAATATCAACCCCTCTCTAATGGTGATTTTCGATTAGATTTTGAAAATGAAGAAGATGATACCATATTTTCCTTTACTTTTGTTTTATGTTTTAATTTTTATTTTACCATTTTACCCTTTAAAAACATTAATAAATTCAATAAAACCTTGCCGTAAACATCCACTAGCTACATAAATGGTATAATTACCATCTAAGTCATCTCACTTTAAAGTTTCATAGGTATTTGACACCTTTAACTAATAGAACTCTACTTTTGTACGTTTTATGATTTAGTCCTTTTCAATTAATTAAGCATGCAAAACGTCAAAATTTCTTAATGAAATTTTAATACGACCTTACTAACATCCCATAGACATTAAAATAATAAAATAATAATTTACTCGTCGAATTTGTGGTCTCTAAACCACTGTTCCGATTTCATTGAAAGTGGACTGTTACATGCCTGATGTGGTAGGTATTGCAAGCGTAACTACAATAACTTGAACATCCTTCTCTGAGGCAAGTTTAACTTCATTCTTTGAGGGATTGTTATTAGGGTTTCCAAGGGCATCAAATTCCTCGACTTTATCTTCTGCAACTTTCTTAGGAACAATTTTAGGCTCAACAACATTGTAGTAAAAACATATGTGGGAGAGTCGATATTGACAGCAACATTAACCAGGGTTTCATCAATGGTTGAAATAATATTACCTTGACAGGTGAAGGCATTAATCAGGACATCAATCTTTTCGTTTGGTATGGGAAAGTGCTTAGGCATAGCTGGATTGATCAACAATGTATTAATTTCAGCAATGTTGAATCTCTATAGAAGCGACATACATGGTGCTGAGATTGATGCATTGTTGAGAAATCACTTCTTTGTCATCTTAGTGGTTATCACCTTTGTAATGTCATCTACAATATCCACTGTTTGATGGATGATGTTGAGGACTTTTCTTCTTCTAAATCAAAGTCCATTGAGTTAAACATTTTTGGCTTAAGCTTTTGGTATTTTTTTTGTGTTGGCCTGAGCTAACAATGCAGTAGCATAATAGCATTAGACTTTGTTTAGAGAAATTTTGTGGTGCTTTGGTCTAGAGTAGTAGACTTGCATAATCTTGAATTCTTTTTGAAAATTTCATCTAGGTATTAAGAGTTATATTTCTCATCATTGAATTTGTCCTATCATTTTATTTTGAAATTTTAGACTCATATGGCTCCCAAGTATTGGTTGTGCTCATAACCTTAACTCTAGAATACAATTCATGAAATACATAATTTGGAGAAGAAATGAATTGTTTTGTACATGTACTTCTTAATTTGGTTCTAGTTGAAATTTGTCAAAAACTTAGGTCATAGTTTTCGAATCTGTAGGATGCCAAATATGAAGTTGTTCTAGTATTTACTTGCTTCGCCTGCATATTTTAAAATTACTATATTTTGGTAAACCAAGGCAAGATCAAGAAAGAGTGACAAGAAAGGAGATGCCGGTGGTGAAATCGGTTGGAGAAGGTACAGAGGTTGATGAGGCAATAAGTGGCAGCTGTAATGGGTCTTGAAATATGAAAAGAGAAAATAAAATAAAATCACTATATTACATATTTAACTTCTTCTTTTTTTCTTATTTTGATACCATAATGAAAAACAAATATATTATACAATAAACGTTAAAAAATTTAAGTGAGATATCTACATATTATTATTTCATATCTATATGTAAAATATCCATTGAAATTATTAAAATAAAAACTAAATATCAAATAAGATGGAGTAAGGCCGCAATGAAAGTATTAGTAATTTTCAAATGAAATAGGACTAATATACCAACAATACAATAGAACGATAATAAATCACCATATTTAATTACTACCCAAGTTGCTATCACGTGAATCGCGATAATTTGTCCCTGATTCCGTTCTCTTAATGCCAAAACCTTCGAAAACCATTATTTCAACATTTATTGGGCAGGGGGCAGAGAGCCTAATGAAGAAAGCCAGTAAGAACAGATTGCTGGCCCTGTAATATCAGCCTTGGCGGGCTTTGTAGTCAATAAAAGGTTGTGGGGACTTACGAAGCATGGAAAGTGAGGGTTATGTTGCCCGTTGGTTTAGAAATACGATGGGTGGCGACAGATCATGTTGCGTTGCGTACATTTGGGTGTAGAAGGACAGCCCCCTAGACTTCAAAACTCTGATATTGTTACACCAAAACAAAAACTATGAACAGAGGAAAAGATCTCCACTTCAGACCTTGCCTCCAAAAATCAGCTACTTTACCCGCCTTTTATATTTCCTTGTCTGCAATTCTCATTTCACCTTAGTCAAACAAATCATCCCACCGACACCCATACTTCTGTTGATATTTTAAAAGACTGAAAAGAGTGTTACCCTCTTCTCAAATTTTAAATTAATCCTAAATTTTCAAATTAAAATAATATTTCATCAACTCTTTTCATTAATCTATCTAATTTGGTTCTTAGGTTTGAGACCTATTATGCGTAATTATATGTGTAGTTCTTTTAAGTCCCATCATGGATGAGAATTTTAGTCTAAATAATCCTAGTTTGTTAGCTCTAGTCTGGATTGTATTAGTTCTTAGTCCGTTCATGCTGTAATAGTTTGATTCTACTTGGTGATTATTTAAATTTGTATTTGTAATTGTACGGCACTTGTTACACTTAAAAAAATGGTCTATTTTGATTCTTTTTTAAATACACGTGTTATTAAATATTTTGAAACATGTCAACTTCAAAAATAATGGTTGGACCAATGAAAGAATCTAATTGGAATGATATTTTAATTTGAGTTGTTAGTGTGAATTACATAGGCCAAATGCAACTCTAGTTGCAAACTGGTTTGCATCTGATTGGACAATTTTTTAAGACAAGATTGAGAAAGCAGTTATTTTAGTGTAAAATTGTTGTAAGCTGTTATTATTATTCGATTTGTAATTAAGCTTGTCAAATGGGGGTGGGATAGGTTTAAATTGTATATAGAAATGATAAGATAATATGAGTTTTTAAAAGATTATGAAATTGATGTATAATATAACCAAATCGCCATTAACAGTTATGCTTCAAAGTTTGCACTTTGTTTTTGTTACAGTTAGGAAGTAAAATAGAAATTGAAGTTTGGAAAGAGTGGAGATCCATGTGGGGTCTGACCTGTAAAGTAAAAGTTATAATTATTTTTGTCAAATCCCATCATCATATGGGAAAGCAGTAGAATCCAGCCAAGCTTCACCGGTAATTAACTCCGAAACACTGAAGTTATAAGCAACATCATATTCCATTACGTGATATCCAGGCCAAGTGACTCGACTATCCGTCCCTGAACCTGGCCCATAATTATCGTACTCTCCATAATAAAGTGTGTCTAAGCCTTCATCGTTGGACCACTTAGTCCATCCACTAGGATTTATAAAATCATCAATATATGATTCAATATAAACTGTTGTGGAATACATCCTCCATGGCCTCCCTAGGTAGCTTTTGAAGCGGCTTGAATTCCCATACAGTTCAACCGTGGCGAGAATCGAACAGTTTTGGATCGAAATCCCGGTGGTCTCGTCCGGGGAGTCTCGAGATTGTGCTGTAATTACTGTGAACTGACCGGGCATTGGCATTCGAGTGATTATGTTACATGCTTGGAAAACAACAGCTGCGTTCCCGAAGATGTAATCTATGGTGCCTGATATGTCGCATTCACGGTAAAATTGTCGAAAAGAGTGGACGTATAATGTGTCCTGGAAACCATTGATGGAAGACCTATATAATGCGGTGAAATCTGCGTTTACTCTTAATGCAACTGCTTGGTGCTTCTCAGGGCCTGCACTGTTGTCGATTGTTATATCCCGAGCCAAAAAGCCTTCGCCAGATACCGCTGCAATGATAACACAGTAAGTTTAATCTTAATGTTGAACATAATTTCAGACAGATATACCTCTCAATTCTATTTCAATTTTAATTCAATCCAACTTGATTATATAAAATTATCGATCCAAATCAAACGCGAAATTTAAGGGGAGAACAATTGATTAAACCCAAAAAATTGACTTAACCAGCTAATCTCATATTCTAACTAATCAACCGACTTAGATTTTAATTGATCAAATCGAACCGATTTAACATTAGTCGGGTTAGGTTGAGGTTTTGGTTAAAAGTTTATTTATTTGTTTATTACATTTTATAAATGTATTTAAAAATAAAAATTGTATATTAGAAATTGGTCTAGTTACCAAAATTTATAATCTACAACTGATGGAGTGCTTATAAAACAAGCTTAACCATTATAGCTGATTTTACTGAACAGAACCGACTTGATCAAAAACTATGTATTAAGTGGGTTTCCTCGTAAAAATGTCTTGAACTAGAACTAGAAAATTTTAAGAACCAAGTTATTGAGATTACCAACAGTTGCAGATCTGAAAGTGGTCCAGCCATCACGTACGCTTCGGCTTCCAGTAATGAAGGTGACATCATTTCCATCTCCGAGAAGAACAATGTTGGTTTTATAGCTTGGGATTTCAACATTTTCTTCATAAACCCCTTCCCTAACATAGATTATGATTCTGTCATAACTATTGTTGGGAGCAAAGTTTATAGCATCATTTATGGTACTGAAATTCCCTGTTCCATCGGCAGCTACAGTGAGCACGTCACTCGGATCGTATTCATCGTCGCTGCTCTGCAAAATCCGGCGAGCTCTCCGTCCCAACCAGCTCGGAAACCCCAACAGGCGACGATTTCTATGGCCTTTTTTGCCACCACCCGATTTGGGAATCATTGAAAGGGAGTTACTCACGTGCTTGTAAGTACTCGTCAATGATTTCACCAAAACAGGTTTCAAAGTCCCAGAAGCCGAATCCAATCCTTCTAGACAAGTGTTCTTGTTTGTGAGAGCTGCACTTAGATAAGATCTTGCGTCGCCTAGCTTCTTCGAATCACCTGATTGGATTCTTGATACTGATTTTTTCAAGGAAGATAGTGTGATTTCATGTAGTTCCTTGCAATCTTGCATTGTCCCTCTCTGTGTTTCAACAATTTTTGCATTTCCGCCATTGGAGAATAGGTTTGTGAGCTTTCCAGCTTCAGATAATGCAGAGTTGAGTGATTGAATGAGGTAGTTTATTATGCTGGGACTGATATTGATTGAAACGGAAAGTTTCAGTGAATCGAAACAAGCATCTGGATATGGAGTTGATTGGCAAAAATTTCGTATGGAAGAGAGATTAGAGCTTAGGGGAGTAGTTGAAATAGAGTTGAGAGCTAAAGCAGAAGATAAAAAGAGGGTGAAATGGAGGATGATAGAGAGTTTGGAAATGGTGGAAGCCATTGAAAGGTGATGCCGCAGAAGGTGAAAAGATATTTGTTTATTTTATAGGCGCCCCGAGAGATCAGACAGGTCTAATGGCTTTCCCCATAACTATTAAGTGAAATTGTTGAGACTTGAGACCGAGAGACAATTATATTAAATTCTAATGTTTGTTCGGTGAAGCGCAAATAGAGTAAACAGAGGCTTCTTCATCTTACTAGATTTTGAGTTTTGTATAGGAGAGCTTGAATATTGGTAAGTTAGAGTTGATTTGAGCGAGATTGACTACTCAGTGTTTAAGTTCAAACTCAAGTGATGGATAAATTTATGGTTAATAATATATATTAATTAAGGACAACAATTTAATTTAATAAGAATATTTAAAATATATTTTAAAAATAAAAAAGATTATAAAACTTACGAGGCATTAAAGTCGAATATTAGTAAATTTAAATTCAACTCAATCGATAGTTTGAGCTCAAATTTAGATTGATAAACAAAAGTAAATTTAAACCTTTTCGAATAGGCAAGGATGATCATTAAATTCTGTATAACTATCAAATGCCAAAAAGTAGAATTAATATTAAAAAGTGTGACTGGGAACGTGAGTTGCATTTTTAGTTTAGTCTAAACATTTTCATGGGACTCTGTATCTGTAATAAGATTACAAACTTAAATACGGCGGCATAAATAATGTACCAAAGAATACGCGGAACTCAGATTGATTGCTACTTGTCTTGCAACCCTAACTCTTTTTTTCCAAATAATAAATAAATCATATTTTTTTTACTGTAAATTAATATAACTTCTAGTTACACACTTCTTAATATTTAATAATTAAAATTAACAAGTGAAGGACACTATCATGATGATCGTTCACACGGAAAGGAATATAGAGAACCGCTAGAATTGGGTGGTTTATACTGTAGATAATACAAAAAGTCAAGAAAAATGATTATTTTAAGGAAGTTGGGGTTGACTTTGAGTAGAGTGTAGACAATGAGAGCCCTTGCCTGGTGCTGAGAGGGGTATTTATAGAGGGAAGTTGGCTTGGCGTGGGTCTCAACCATTGAGTACCCTAATCCATAGGTGCTGATGTCAGTCAATGATATTGTTGGAGTCTACTTGAAGGGACTAGATGATTGTAATGAGGTGTTTAGGCAAGATGTAGTTTTAAGAAGGCCATATTGTTGGGCTTCGTTGTGTTCCTATAGTCATTGGGTAGTTGTTAAACTAAGCCTTATTGGGTAATATGTTTTGATATAAGAAATTAAAGTGTTTTTGAATAAAATTAAAGTTGAGCAATTTCATAAAAATCAAGTTTAAATTGTTTCAATTAAGTTAAATATTTTCAACCTCCCTATCGACGATTTTGAGTTGATCCTTCCGAACTAACAATTGGTATCAAAGCTAGCCTCTAAAGACGATTTAACAGCCAAGAGAAGATCCTCGGAGAAGCTTAAAACGAACATCAACTCATTCTACAACGATGAGATCTACTTCTGGGTCAATATTCCTTGGTGAGTTTCAATCCATCAATAGACCTCCTTATTTCAATGGTGCAAATTATTCTCATTAGAAGAATAGAATGACCTTATTTATAAAAGCCAATGGTTATGCTGTGTGGGACATCATCATGGATGGTCCAACCATACCTCAAAAGAAAGAAGGAGAGATATTTGTTCCAAAGAGCAAGGATGAATGGAATGAGTAAGATAGGAAGAACATGCAACAAAATGCAAAGGCAATGCATACTCTATTTTGTGCACTTGGTCCAGATGAGTATAGTAGAGTTTCGTCTTGTTCAAACACCAAAGAGATACGAGACAAGCTTGAAGTCACCCATGAAGGCACTAGCCAAGTGAAGAAGTCTAAACTTGGAATCCTTACTCTCGACTACGAATCTTTCAAGATGAAGCCCAAAGAAGATATCAAGGAAATGTTCGATCGGTTTACAATTATCATAAATGGATTGAAGTCTTATGGGAAGACTTATCCAAATGAAGAGGTGGTAAGGAATGTGCTTCATAGCTTACCTACATCATGGGAAGCCAAAGTGACTGCAATTGAAAAAGCAAATAATTTAGAAACTTTGTCATTGGATAAGCTTATCGATTCTTAGCTTACACATGAGATGAGGCTTAACCAAGGGAGTGAATAAGAAAGAGTTATGAAGAAGAATGTTGGTAAAGCTCTAAAATCCACCACTAATAACGATAGTGAATCAAGAGAAGAGGTGGATGAAGATAAAGAGATGGAGATGTTTGCTAGAAGATTTAAGAGATTCATGAGGTCCAACAAAGGAAGAGAATTTCAAAAGAAGGAAGGACTCAAGCTTGAAACTACCAAGGAGAAAGATCTCATTATTTGCTATGAATGCAAGAAATTGAGACACGTCAAGTATGATTGTCCTCAACTTAAAAGGAAGGGGTCTAGCAAACTAAAGGCCTATGTTGCTGCTTGGAGTGATGAAGATTCATCCGATGATGAAGTAGCCAACTTATGCCTTATGGCCATCAATGATCCTAAGGTAACTTCTAATTCATCTACTTTAAATGATTATTCTTTTAATGAGTTGCAAGATGCCTATGATGAATTGGGTTTGAAATTTGAAATAATGATGTCAACAAGAAAAATGTTTTAAAATTGAGAAATGAAAATGACTTACTTTCCAAAACCAATCATGAACTTGAAGAGAAAGTAAACAAAATGTAAGAAATTATTAATGACCTTGAAATGAAAAGTTTAGACTTGCATAATTTACTTTCAAAAGTTCATGAGGATCATCAAAAATAACTTGAGTTGCTTAAGAGTGAAAAAGCTCACTCTAACAAAGTTTATGAAAAAGGAGAAAATTCAAAATAAAACTTTGTTAAAAATAGCTTTACTTTCTATAAACATACAAGTTCCTTAAGATTTTACAAGGAAAAACTTATTAAGAGTGTATGGGTCCTTAAAGGACTTAGTGCTACTCAAGGCAATGAAGCTCTTTCAAAATGGATACCTAAAGGGACTAGGATTTTGAAGACTAATGATTATGGACCAAAAAGAAATTGGGTACCAAAAACTTAATTCTATGTTTGCAGGTAAGATGCATTGCTTCAAGGTGACCAAGTGCAAATTCTATGTGATTGCACCTTAATGTTATTTGGTATGGTAGTTCATTTGTTCTTTATTTTTAATATATCTATCTTTGGACTAACCACATTCTTTTCCTCTTAAGTTTTACTTGATTTTTTTTATATAACAAAAAGGGGGAGAAGAGAAAGGTAAATTTTATGGTTGATTGATTGCTTATATGTCAATTTTAGTGAATATGTTTTCAAAGCAAAATGAATGTCAAATTTGAGCTTATTTCAAATTTTTATGCTCCAAATCTTTATGCCTTAAATTCAAAATGATTTTTATATAGGGGGAGCTTAAATTGGAAATGACTTTTATTAAGGGGGAGCAATCTATTCAAAAATAAAGTTACAAAATGTTTTGTTTTATCAAAAAAAGGGAGATTGTTAAACTAAGCCTTATTGGATAATATGTTTTGATATAAGAAATTAAAGTGTTTTTATACATGCCATAAGTGTTTTATCAAAAAAAGGCAATTAATATGATGGCACAACAAACCTAGAGCTCAAGTGTTCTTCTTTGTATTTGTGCTTAATTGGAAAACATCCTAATCTTATAAGGATTGTGTCTTTGTTTGCTTATTTGTTTCTCTTTGAGAGAGGGTTAATTCTTAAGGTTTGAGTATAAACCTTAAGGGAGTGGTATCTTAAGATTTTAGAGCATAAATCTTAAGAGAGATTGTAAGGTTAAACTTGTCTTTAAAGGTTGTCAAATTAGTGAGTTTGGGAAAATCCTTAGTTGTTGTAAGCTAAGGTAGTGGAATAGGCAATTGAGGCTGAACCACTATAAATCTTTGTGTTCTGTGTTGCATATTTTTCATTGCTTCCACCGCAATTTCTCAAAGGCCAATTTAACCTCCCTATCGGCAATTTTGAATTGATTCTTCTGAGATAACAGTAGTTTAGCAAGGGGTGCAAGGGTGTTATAGGGTATAACAATTGCCCCTAGATGAAAGGTTGGTTATAAAGTGACTTATTTTGGGCCAATTTGCTGGTGAAGCTCACTAGGAATCCTTAGCAAGGCTTGTGAAGGGTTTTAAAGTGTCATTATTGTCACTCCGATGATTGTGCCATCATATTAATTGCCTTTATACATGCCATTGACCTTCGATTGGAGGTTTGTTGGAGTGTGTTGTTTCTTCGTTGTTGTCATTTTTTTTGAAGTGTCACTTCATTTTCCCACCTAGACACCTATAAGTAGGCATATTTAGGACTTTAGGATCAATGTTCTTTTGTGCTAGTTCGTCTTCTTTTGCTTTCAACTCAATTTTATTGTTCTTTGTTGAAAAGTTAAAATTTTTTCTTATCTCTCGCTTTTGTTGTTTTTCATTTCAAAATGACTGCCAATCCTATAAGGTCCCTAATGGATGATTCTCTAGTGGAAGGTGATGAATTGTTATGTACCACAATCATGGAGGAGATGATTGGCATGTTGTTGTTATGGTATTTAAAATCATATCACTATAGATATGGCCTTTTTGTTCCATCAAAGTTTCATTAAATAAGCAAAGTTACGACCAATAGGAGAGGCTTTTTATCTCTTTTTGCAACTATTTGAAGCAAGGTTCCATTTGCCCCTCAATCCTTGATTTGTAGAAATAATTTAATTATACTACTTTGTCATTAGACAATTATCAATGACTTCTTGGCTCCTATTAATGTTGTATTTTTTAGATTACAAGAAATGTTGAGAGGAACCTTCTTCAAATAGCTTTGGGAATTTGCTTGCCTTCACTTTTGAGGATTTTTTTTTGGCATAGGTCAATTTTAGGCACATGATAGCGATAATGATGAAACCAAAGTGTATCAATTCTACAAAAAAATGTTGTATTTTATTCCCACAAATACATCCTAATAAAAAATAAGGTGGGGGATTTCTCTTTTCCTCTAATATATTCTTATGCGTGCGAGGCTTTCTACTCTTCCCTTCACATATGATCAATACCATTGCTTAAGAACCATTAATGTTAAGTTTAGGGATGTATGGTCTTTTAAGTAAATTTTAGAGGTTTTGTTTCAAAAAGCGTAACCATAATGGCACAACTCTAGAGGAGAATGTGGAATTCCTTAACATTCCAAATATTGTTGTTCCACCCTTATCTCATATGGCGTGGCCCTGGCATGGTCAGGGCCTTTTGGTGAAGCTAATGCTTGGTGAGCAGGAAGAATCTATTGATTCCATTCACCAGTATGTGCATAAACACTCGAATGTCGATCCTCCCTTCATCGAATATCCCGTGAGAAATCTTGTAAATAGTCCCGTGGCAAATTCTATAAAGGCTTCTGACGTAGGTTTATGGAATCTTTTTTTTGTAGAATCTTATGCTTTTTATTGTGTTTATCACATTGTTTGCTTTTGACAGAAAGCATGACTTCTATTCACTAAGCCCTTGTTTTAATCTTGGTGGAGCTTCTTCTTAGAGTTGTTTATATGGGTAACGCTCAAGGCAATGCCCTTCCTCTACTTCCTAGTAGTAGAAGAAGATATTTGGTTGCCTTTTGATCAGAGGGTTACTTCTTTAGAGTTGTCTTTGAGGCTTGATCATCTATCGGTGGAGAATGATTGGCTAAAACGATCCAACTGACAATTCTCTTTGGACTTAGAGAAGGGCAATGCAATGGTGGCGATTGACATCGTAAGGGCTGCTAATTCTTATATAATTAAGTTATACAAGGTGTAGAACAATACAATGGCAGCGGTTTGCACCATAGGTGGTGTAAATAGTCACTAGAATTGAGGTGGTTCACACTGTAGATGGTCCAAAGAGCCACAAGGAATAGTGACTTAAAAAGTTGGGGTTGAGTTTGAGTAGAGTGTAGACAATGTGAATTGCATATCTCTCTCCCCTTGCCTTAGTGTCGAGGAGGGGTATTTATAAGATTCTAGCATGGTCGGGGTCCCAACCATTTAGTACCTTACTCCTTAAGTACGGGTGGTAGAGTGGTGGATACTAATCAAGGGTACTGTTGAGTCGAATTGAAGGGACTAAAAGAGGTTTTTGTCAAGTTGAAGATGTGATAAATTGACAGGTGCTATTAAAAAATCTTCCCCATAGTTAAAAAAAGGTTTTGCAAAACGATTTAGAAAACAACTGACGCGGTCTTTTGAAGATTGTGCGGGTTTGTCTGTTGTGACAGAATGTTTAGACGAAACACTCTCCTATAATCATTGGATATTTTATTGAAAGGTGCATGAGTGAAAGTATAATTATGTATGAATTTAAAGGCATGTTTATTCTTAAAAAATTAATTCAATATTCAATAAAATTGAAATAATTTAATGATTGAGTTTAAACTGGGGTTTCTTTTCCTTACTTTAAATGTATGCTATAGGAATCAAACTTTAATTTTTTAGGAATGCTAGGGTATTTCATATCTGCCAAATTGGATTCAAGACGCAAAGGAAATTGTTAGTTAATTTCTTCCCTTATTTGTAATTTGATTGGTTAATGAATGAGAAAAGTTTATTGGGGGTATGAATAAATACAAACAAATAATTTAGGTGAGGGCTTTTGAATGGGTAGCCATTTTTCTTCGCCTGGATCTCAATAATTCAGTACTGGCACTGCTCCTTCTGTTTCCCCTTTTTTGCCACCCTAATGTAACAAGCCATGTTCAAGAATTCATAGTTTTTGTTTTCTTCTTTCTTGGGGCTAAAACTCTACAATGAAACTATAAACCCCATTTTCCAAAATTCAGGTTAACTAGAATGGCTCAATTTGGGCACTCTAATCGATGGCAAGAATTCGGAGTTGTTGGCAAACAAATGGGTTAATTGCAAAATGTACCCCCAAATTATGATTCAAGTTCTAAATTGGTTCTCAAATTTTAAAATGTTCTAATTGAGTCTTAAAAATTTTCAGTATCTTATCAATCAAATCCTTCTACCACCCTACAAGTGAGTTTGGAAGTTAAATGTTAGCTTGGATTTAACACGCGGCATATTAAAATAGGTGGATCAAATTTTAAATATGTATACCGATTGAATGAATTACTTAAATATGACATCTTAAAAATTAAAAGGGCAATTTCTTTTAACACTTCATTTATAAGTTGTCTATACAAAGGTGCATAAGTGTTTAAAATTTAATCTATGTTTTGTAATAGACTATATGTCATATTCGATTAGCATTTAATGGCTAAGTTGAGAGAAGAAAGTTATTGTTATTGTATTGATACTTTGAGGATTTAATTAAAATGTTTAAAGCAAGGTTCTCAAAATTGTACCGTTGATCAAATAGATAAGCCATGGATTCGTTGATCTAATCGATCCAACCAATTCAACCCGTTTGATTAAATAAATTGTTAAAAATTCATAAAAAATAAAAAAATTAAAAATATGGTTCAATCGGCTTGTATCAGTTTTTGAGTCAACCAGTTCAATACCTTTCTCCGAACTGGTACCTCAACTAGTTCTCAATCCAACCTGTTTGACCGGCCGGTCTAGTCCGATTGAACAACCTTATTTTATAGTTTTAAGTCATACTTTAAAGATGTTTGATACAATTAGAGGTGTTCATGGGTCAAGTTGGGTTCAAGTAGACCGATATATGGTAACAATATCATACATGGTTGTCTAAGCCTACTTGACCTAAGATATGGATCACAAACTTTACTTAAGTTCGCGTATATTTGCAAATTGCTAACCCAAACAAGTTTAGGTCACCCATATTATTATTTTTAAAATATAATTATTTTTATTTAATATTTAGTAATATTATATATATCATCTGAGAAGGAATCTACTTACATCGATGCACGACTAAAGTGATTTTACACTCTTTCATAACTTTTTATACGATTGATATTTTAACAATCCAACCATTGAATTTATTAAGATATTTGTACTTGTCATGCATGTAAAATTCTAAATTGATTCGATATCTCTATCATGTCGGTCTAAAATGTTGTATATATTAATATATATTTAATGATTAAGAGTTTTTAACCCAAAACAAATAGTAATAAAATTTTAATTTATACCAAAATTTATGCATGATCTATGTGAATGGAACATTAAATATGACAGTTGGATTGTTAAAATATCAATTGTATGAAAAAGTTACGAAGAGTGTAAAACCACTTTAATTTTACATCGATGTAAGTGGGTTTCTTCCGTATCATATATACCATTATATATGTTTCTTTTGTTAAATGTTTAAATATAAACCAACTTAACATTTTTAAATATTTATAGTGTAGTATATTTAATTTTTTATGATATAGATTACATAATATATATATATATATATATATAAAAGAAAATAAAATTATTATAAACTTGAAAACAGGTTAGGTTGAGTGAGGCTTGAGCTTTGAATATTAAAGCTCAAGTTTAATTTATATTTTAAATAGATCTAGTTTTTTTATTCGAGTTCATTTTGAAGCTTAATATTTTAACCAAACCATTTTAAATTTCATACAAAATCTTCAAATTTAATGTAGCTTAATCTTTGATAAGTCTAGATGTAATCAACCTGCTGGCAAATTACATACACAACTTTGAGTTTGCTATTTTTTTTTTATCCAAGTCTAGATGTAATCAACCCGCTGGCAAATTACATACACAACTTTGAGTTTGCTATTTTTTTGGCATGAGGATAGATTTAACTTTTAAGGTTTACCCCTTTTTCCATTTGGCCCTAATTTTTTTAATCACTTTTGCATTTAACCTTTTAAATTTAGTTAAATTATTACTTTTTTGGACAAATAAGCTTATTCAAATATTAAAATCTTAAGGACGTAATTTATAAAATTTTAAAATATATATAAAATTATTTTTAAAAATTATAATTTTGAAAAAAATCTATATCATCAATAAAATACATGTATGCTACCACCGAGCTACTAAGTTAGCACTACGAAATTTTTAATAGTTCAAATAGTTTTGTCATCCAAAAAACAAAATTGATTGAATTTTAAAGATTATGTGAAAGTGAAAAAAAGTTTAAAGTAATAAAACGAATAAACATCAAGGATTAAATTTAACATTAATTTTTAAAGGTTAAAATATGCTTCTAGTTCTTTTGAAAAATAAGGAATTTAGTCTCTTTACTTGTATTTCTAAGAATTTCGCCCTTTTCTTTTCAAATTTCAAAATTTAGATCCTAATATTAATATTGTTAATTTTTTTGTTAAATTCAAGTTAATTACAATATCTTTTTTTAATCACATGGCTTTCAAATGAGTAAATTTTTTATTTCAAAATATCATATCAACAAATTTAAAAAACTAATATTAACAATTAAACTAAAATTTTAAAATATAAAAGATAAAGCAATTAAAAATTTAAAAATATTAATATATAAATTAAATTCCTAATTTTGTTTAATAATGAAGACACAATAAAGGTTGCAAGTTGAGGCTTGGCATATGGGTAGTCACGGGACAAGGTGAATTGCATTTCATATTTAAAAATAATATTAATCACATGCGTTGATTCTTTTTTGACATTTTGTGCTTAGATATGTTTAAACATCAGGTTATCCACTTAATTGGATTGCTGGTTTGCACCTTGCATACAACTATTATACTCTCTTATTACACCAATCTATGTTTATTTTTTAAAACATAATATATCTTTTATTAGCGATATGAACTCATAAACCGGCCGGAATAAAATGTCGGTAAAAGAAAAACTAGTGCGAACAATGGCACCAAAAATAATATTGTTTCTGTAAAGTGGAGATCTAGAAACAGGTTCACGAATATCATCAATATCTACTGGAGGAGTAGCAATGAAGGCGATAATAAATACAAAAGTTGCGGTCAATAAGGTAGGTATCATCAAAACACCAAACCATCCGATGTAAAGACGGTTTTCGATCTTTGGTTATCCGATTCTGAAGCGACCCCATAGGCTTTCGCTTTCGTGTCTTTCTAAAATTGCAGTCATGGTAAAATCTAGGTTTATTTAATCATCAGGGACTCCCAAGCACGCAAATTATCTAGAACTAGATAATTGAAAGCTTGTTATTCAACAGTATAACATGACTTACATACCCGTGTCAACCAATATCAAATAGAAAATATACAATGTCAACTTTTTAAGTTAAATTAATTATTTGATTTTTTTTATAAAAATTCATTTTTAAAAGGATTAAATAAAAAATTGGTACCCGAACTTATCCACTTCTCCCAAATCGATTATGATTTTTTTGTCCTAGATTGGTACCTAAATTTTTTCCAGTCAACTAAATCAGTACCTGAGTCTAACGCCGTTAAGCTTAAGACATGTGGCATAATAAGATTGTGACACGTGACATAAATGATGTCATGCTGATATCAAAATCTAGAAAAAAATAAAAAAATATTTTTTTTCTTTTGACTTTTCTCCCTCAACTTTTTGCCCAGTAATTAATTTCTTTTCTCTTCTTCTTTCTTCTTCCTCCGATTGGCCTCCTTTTTGGCTTGGAAATGACACCGGAGTGTAGCTCTCAAAAGTAAATCCCGATTTTGACAACAATATCATCCTCACTAACCCCAGTTTTCAATGGAGAAACTTCATGACTAACATTCTCTTATTCCTATTCATCGATTTTGGGTATGCTCGATGACCCAAAACTCAAAAGGGTGCCAAGCAATAACCTCGCCATATGATTAATAACTGTTCAATTTCAATCTCTTCGGATTACCATCATAACCATAAAATATCTCTTCTTCCCACAATCATCGTAGCCCTCTCTTTCCATCTTACATCGTTTCATACTCCGCATTTCAAGATTCCCAGTTTGTTTGATTATCATCTTCCTTCCCCCTTCTCTGTATCCAAACCCTGATTTTCACACCAAAACAAAGCCCCCAGCTAGATTTAAAACCCAATCACTTACCCTAATTTCAAAAAAATTACCGCAACCAATTGCACTTGAATTCAACATTGAAAATGTTAAAAATACGATTCATATAATGAAGATATAAAATTCTCACGTTCTTCCCACGAATCTTCAATGAAACACTAAAAGGAAAATTCAAATTTTAGGATTAAAAAAATTAAACAAAAAAGGCAAAGGGTTAATTAATGTGAAATGTTGTTGTTGCTTTTATATATGAATGGAATAGGGAAATGTACTGTAATTTGTGATTTATTGTGTGGGTCTAGTGACTTGAAAACTATAGGGGAGAGAGAAGAAGAAGAAGAAGAAGAAGAAGAAGAAGAAGAAGAAGAAGAAGAAGAAGAAGGAGAAGGAGAAGGAGAAGGAGACGAAGGAGAAGAAGGAGAAGGAGAAGAAGAAGAAGGAGAAGGAGAAGAAGCAGAAGGAGAAGGAGGAGAAGGAAAAGGAGGAGAAGGAGAAGAAGGAGAAGCAGGAGAAGGAGAAGGAGAAGAAGAAGAAGGAGAAGAAGAAGAAGAAGAGTCAAAAGATTTTTTTTAATTTTCTAATATATTTTTAAAATTTTTAAATGATAAATCATCATTGCCATGTGTATTCATTTTAGAGTGCCACGTGTCCTGAATTTAATGCCGTTAGACTTGGGTATCGATTTTGGTTGACGGAAAAAAAAGTTTGGGTACCAATTTGAGACAAAAAACCCATAAGTACCAATATGAGAGAAGCGGATAAATTCAGGTACTAATTTTATATTTAATCTTTTTTGAAAATTTAGGTAATCTTTATGAGCAAGGTTAAGAGGAGTACCATGAGAAATGTAAAAGAATAAACGCAACTCAATTTTCCTTACATTTGTGGAGTTTCCTGAGAGATAATTTACTATCTTTAACCTTATACAAGTGATAATTTATTATTTTAACCTCATGTAAGTAGTGGTTTAAGTCTTATCGATACCGATATAATAACCACACTTTTGCGCTTAATAATTAAATCTCTCCACTAAGTTTGTAAACCCAAGTGACTTAATTGTTTTACTTACAAAAATGCACACTAACAAATTACTTACCAAATAAAATGCATGCTCACTCTCTTCCTCATTTTCTAATTTACACACGCCTCTATTATATAATAGTTTAAAGCTTGTTCAGATATTTTTCAAATACAATCAAGACCCCACTAAAATAGTTTTATAAAAAGACTTTACAAATATCCTCATAAAGTTCAAAATAAATCAAAGATCTATACGATATATCTTCAATTTAATCTTCACAAATCAAGGGATTCGATTTGCTTGATTTGGATCAACCAATCTTTAAGGATTTATTGCTCCACATGATTGGTTTTCAAACATGGGTTAGCAAATGTCCATGATATTATTTAAGTCATGGTCCATCTATTTTGGTTCAAAAGTATGCAACTCCAAATAAAGTAAATTATAATTCTTAATCAGTGCTAAGTGCAGTTGTAATTGCTTGTGTCATTACTCTCATAATAGCTCTAACACAATAACCTCTTCTGAGGTTGAATAAAGTTTTCATATTTAGAGCATGAATCTAGCTTCACAAACTGAACTTTAATTCATCTTGATCTGTCCAAATCTCATCAAATCAATTACTTTTAATATAAGAATATAGAATAAATATTCATAAAGTCAATCCTTATTTTCTTGGATTGCATATTTTAGTATATAAGGTAAGTAGATTACATTAGGATCCTTATAAAGTAATCTTACTTGATCCAATCTCTTCTTCAATTACAATCATGAGATTAATTGCACAAAATCTTCAAAAGATACAAGCAAATAACCAATATACTTTGATCAAACATACCACCAAATAAAGCAAGTTATAAAATATAAATAGTTATAATTGCAATTACAACTGCTTGAAAGCCAAAAATACAATTGAAGAATAAAAAACAATTTTTTAGATTAAAAAAGAAAAACCTTGAAAGCATTTTACCATCATTAGTTCATACATGGTAAATATAACTCACTTTAAAAAAGTGTTAAATATCACGTAGAATTTGTTTAGGGTTGGGTTATTCATTCAAGCTCGAAAGTCTGCCTAAAATTTGGAAAGATTTGGACTTAAATATTAAGCCTGAAAAATGAACTTGTACAAAAATTAGACCCACTTAAAATATAGTTTCGGCTTGAGCTCAAACATTCAAGGCTTGAGCCTAACTTGTTTTTAATGTTTGTAATATATTACATTATTATTATTTATATATTATGCAACTCATAATACATAAAAATTATATTTAGGGATAAATACCAAAATTATACATAAACTTTAATAGAATTTGAAGTGTTATACATCAACTTATTTGATGCATTTGTATACATCAAAATTTAATTTTGGTTCAATTTTCACATTTCATTGATCTCGTTATCTATGTAGCACAATTTTTATTAAGTCATGTGTAAATTGCTAACATGACATTTTATTAGGTTAACAAACAAACAAATTTAAATTATTTTCACTTGTATTAAAAAATAAACACACTTGAGAAAAGGGTTTCATATTTTCCCAAAAAATCTATTTTTTATCTAGGTGGAAATAATTTAAATAAATTTTTTATTTTTAACTTAATAAAATGCCACATCAACAATTTTCATATGACTTAACAATAAATTATGCCACTTGGACAATGGAGTTAGTGAAATGTGAAAATTGAATCCAAATTAAAGTTTAATGTATACAAATGCACCAAATTAAAGTTAATCTATAACGTTGCTAATTCTATCAAAGCTCCTGTATAATTTTAATATTTATTCCTTATATTTATAGTAATATATAATATTATAAGTCAGACTGAATATAACGCTTAAACTCAACACCAAGCTGTCTCACCCCAATACAAGAAACAACTCTCAAAATTAATATTAGTTCAAATACTATTATATTAAATGTAATCTTTATTAATTTCATTCATCATTTCTGATAGATTAAAAAAAAAGAATCTACACAAGAAAAAAAAAAAATCTCCCTAGAATTATATGAAAGGGATTTTATATTAGAAAAACATAAATGAAGTATTGAAGCTGCGTTGATTGCTTATTTATGCTCCCAATCCGGCAGTGTATTTAACGCCGGTTGACGGTAACCATAGGTCCCCTTCGATCAATCGAGCCACTGTAAAATTACCAGCTTGAGCCGAGTTATTCAATGCATGGTAGCCAGGCCATTGAACCCTGCCACCAAGGCCAGCCCCAGGCCCAAAATTCATGAATTCAGCATAATACAATGTGTCCAAAGCAAAATCTTGGTTCCATTCAAGCCACCCTTGTGGCCTTACAGCATTACCAATGTAGGATTGCATGATTATGGTCCTTGAATACAGCTTCCAGGGTCTCCCAAGGTATGTAGGAGTAGAGTTAACGAAAGGTAACAAATCCGCATCCGCTGAGATGTTGCAGAATTGGATCGAGAACCCTGTCGGCTGGTTCGGGTCTTTCCGGCCTTGTGCGGTGATAGTGTTCTTCTGGTTCGGTAGGCCTTGCTTGGCTAGGATTTGACAGTTTTGGAATACTACGGAGGCGTCACCAAATATGAAATCCACGGTGCCAGTGATCCTACATTCTCGGAAAAATTGACGCATTGTGTGAGTGTAGAGTGAATCTTGGTAGCCCTTAATGGCACATCGGAAGAAAACTGATAGGTCGGAGTCCGATCGCAATGCTACCGCTTGGTGTTTTTGGGGTCCTGCTGTGTTCTCAAATGTTATGTCCCTTGCTATGAATCCTCTTCCGCTTACAGCTGCAAATTTTAGGACAAAAGCATTCCATGCATATCAGAATATTAATGATCCTATCATTTATTCTTTCCCTAAATCTATATATTTCACATAGCATATTTAGTTCTAGATATTTCTTTTTTTCTTATCTCATTTGTTTTCTTATTTTTATTAATAAAGTTTTGGTGAAATTATGATTTTCTTCTCTACTTGAGATTCAGTACCTATATATATTTTGATACAATGCTTAAAATTATTAATAATCCTTCCTGAACTCTTAAATAGGAGGATAAACATGTTTCAATGCGCTCGAACCCGCATCATTTTGCATTGATAATAAACAATGTTGATACCAACTAAATTAAGAATCAATCAACCAATACCTATATTTTAGTTTAACATAATTTCATCAATTTGGTCCTCTTACCAAGTAAATCACTAACCCGGGTAAAAAAAATTTCATAACCGACTTTAGTTATTGAGCTTGAAATTTTAAAAACCGATAACCGATAAAAATAATTGCCAAACACATAAGCTATCTGAATCGAAATCAATTAAACTGATTGAATTGATTTAGTTGATTTTAACTTAAAATTACTTTCCCCAAGTTTAATCATGTGGATTGAATTATTAAATTTTGAAGTGATCAAAATGTAATTTCGCTGCCCAGGCCGCCTATCTCTATGTGGAATTATTAATTTTTGTAGGGGTAAAAAATGGAAAAAGAAAATCTGTCTGGCCCTGAGCTGTACAAAAGAAATAACTGATATGAAATGAGCCTAACTTGTAGTTAATAATGGCCCCAACCCATGAGCTGAAGAAGGTAGGCTAGTTGGTCCAGTAGGGCAGTGAGCAACCCTTGCATTGAATTTTGCTTATACTATAATGTGTGGTCAGGTAGGCTCAGGTTTCCTCCCTCATTTCAAGAAAACCATGATGCCTTTGGGTCATAAACACTACACAAATATTAAAGAAAAAAGGCTTAAATTTAGAATACTGACCAAATGTTGCTGATCGAAATGTGGTCCAACCATCAACGAAGCTTCGGTTCCCTGATATGATTGTCCCATTTATTCCATCACCAACCATCATCAGGTTCCATTTCTTCTTTTTGATCTCCACATTCTCTTTATACAAACCCTTCTTGATGTAAATCACATGCCGGTTCATACTGTAATCAGGCGCTGCTGCCACAGCATCCATTATGTTAGTAAAGGTCCCTGTCCCGTCTAATGCAACCACAGCATCGGCTGTTACCCCGTTTGCTTGCAACAGTTTCTGGTCTTCCCTTTCGAACCATGATGGGAACCGGTTCTTCTCTGCAACTTTCCTGTCACCGTTGGATCTGGAATCGGAACCTGGTGGTTGCACCATGGTGAGAAGGTCACTGACCAGTGAAGTGACTTGGTTCAGACCCCCTGCTACTACTGTTTTGGCGATGCCATTTGTACCCTCGAACCCTTCAATGCATGTCTCCTGATTTGCCATTGCAGCACTCAACCATGTCCTTAAATCAGAAGCTACATCACCGGTGCTGTTGTGTTTACCTACAAATTATAGTTGAAATTACTGTTAACTAGAGAGACCACAAAAGTTGCATGTAATCACAACTCACAAGTACCTTCTGATTAAAAGTTAAAGCAACAAAGGGAGAGTAAGTACCATTTGGATTCTGGGAAGCAGACAGAGACCAGCTTAGTTGATCAGCAGAAAAATCCAAGAGATCAAGGCAATCAGAAATGGCGTTAGAAAGTCGAAAATCACCAAAAAAGCTGCCAAACTGAGAAACGATAGGGATCACTTTTCTTATAGCATCAATGGTGGTCCTTAGAGAGCCTGCAAACTCAGCAGGTGGCACATTTACCGGAAATTCATGGCTGCTACCGGCATTGGAACTGGAGCAGAAACAAAGGGCAAGCGAGAAGAGCAAGAAATAGGAAGAGGGTGAGGAAAATTTTGGCATGTTTATAGGCAATAAAAAAAGAATGAAGAAATGTACTTGGAAATTATAGAAAAAAGGATAGCATGTCGTGAAGAAGACGCAGGGAGAGAGAGGTGTAAATAAATATTTATGGAGGAGAGAGTGGGGAGTTATGCTGGGAGGAAGGTGAAGGAATTAAAGAGGGAAGTTGAATCTTGAAGATGACCGATGACTGACGACTTGGGTGACATGAATCATGGTTTCAGTGACACAGTGACAGCGTTGCTTGTGGCCAGTTTATCTTTGTGTCGGCGGTGAAAAAGTGACGATATATATATTTTAATTGCAACCAACAGACTCGGAAATTCTAGCGAACGTTAGCTTCCGTAAGTTCCAGTTTAGTACCAACGTAGACTACTGAGTAATCCGGTAAAAATACTACAAAAGTTATATGAAAATATAAAAAGTATTAAGGAATATAAAAAATTATAAATGGGTATTAAAATTATGGAAAGTATCAAATATTATTTATCTTAAAACAATATTTTTATTTAATTTTAAAATTTTAATATTTATAACATCACAAAGTTATTATTATGCAAAATTGTTATTTTAAAATATCAAATTTTGGTTCACCCCAACAAATTTTTTAGCATCAAAACTAATATTTTTTTATTTCAAAGATGAATTTCTCATTTTAAAACAAAAAAAACTTATGAAAGAGTATCAAAATATATGAGAGAATATAAAAAACTACAAGGGAATACAAGGGCCGGCTTTGGGAGTGTGGCCGCCCAAGACCCAAGGCTAGAAAGGGTCTAAATTTTTTTTCTTCAGCTTTTAAAATGAAAAAAAAATCTTCAACCATTTAAGTCTTTTGATAAATGATTTATAGCATGAAGGAAAAAAAATAGAAAGGAAAAAAAAGGGGCCTTCAATTCTTCGTCATAAACGTTTCATCTCCAACTCCTTGGCTTCTCCAAACCACCTCTAGTTCCCAAATTCCAACTCCTACCATTAAAGCTAATGGAAAATTTTAATTTCCTCCCAAAAAATCAATGGTTACTAGTATTCAACCTTCTTTATTTTCCCATAACCATGACAATAGGAGAAATTTTCTGCAAGTTAAATAAGGCCAAATTTCATTTGAGTAATACATCATTCGTTAGTCATCAAGATCAATCAATTGAAGTTATTAATTTTACTTTACATTTGAGAGATTGAGAGCTTGAGATTCTAAAATAAATTTTTTGACGATCGACAGCGGCTTTAAAGTGGTTGTGCCAGATTGCTGGTATTCAACAGGCCGCTATGCTTGCTTATTGCCCATGGTGCCTCCCATCTGTGGTTTGTCGGATCTACCATTGTTGCAGGTATAATTCTTCCTCTTTCTTTTTCTTTCTTGTTATCTTTTCATTCTTAATTTGATGACAGTTTTGGGTTATAACTAATAAAGTCATTAAGTTAGCCTTATATTTAGCTTTTCCCCCTAATTCCTTTTTTGATGAACCATAGTACAGTATACTACTACATACCCTTTCTATAACACTGCTAACTAGTATCCGTCGTTGGACTAGGGTTACGGAGTATTACGACAGATATCGAAACAATTTTCAGCATTAAACCAATCATTTATTCAACTAAACATCAACACTCAAAACTACATTTCATTCATATCAAAAATACATTTATAGGCCTTAAAACGAACTTACGTGGCCCTAAAATTAATTTAGAAACAATTAGGGACTAAATTGAATCAAAACAGATAAGTATGGAAATCATTCGTTTAAGTGTGTTACCTTGGGGTGCGCCAGTTTTGTTTATGAAGAATAAGGATGGTAATTTGAGGTGGTGTATTTACCAACAACTGAATAAGTTGACCATCAAGAACAAGTATCCGTTTCCTCAGATTGATGATTTGTTTGATCAATTTAGAGGGGCGACGGTGTTCTCGAAGATCGACTTGAGGTCAAGATATTATCACTCAAGGTAAAGGAGTCGAATATTTTGAAGACGACTTTCGGACCCATATAGTCACTATGAGTTCTTGGTCATGCCGTTTGGTTTGACTAATGCTTGAAGCATTCATGGATCTGACGAGTCGAGTCTTCCACTCTTATCTGGATCTGTTCGTGGTTGTCTTCCTCGAACCCTTCAATGCATGTCTCCTGATTTGCCATTGCAGCACTCAACCATGTCCTTAAATCAGAAGCTACATCACCGGTGCTGTTGTGTTTACCTACAAATTATAGTTGAAATTACTGTTAACTAGAGAGACCACAAAAGTTGCATGTAATCACAACTCACAAGTACCTTCTGATTAAAAGTTAAAGCAACAAAGGGAGAGTAAGTACCATTTGGATTCTGGGAAGCAGACAGAGACCAGCTTAGTTGATCAGCAGAAAATCCAAGAGATCAAGGCAATCAGAAATGGCGTTAGAAAGTCGAAAATCACCAAAAAGCTGCCAAACTGAGAAACGATAGGGATCACTTTTCTTATAGCATCAATGGTGGTCCTTAGAGAGCCTGCAAACTCAGCAGGTGGCACATTTACCGGAAATTCATGGCTGCTACCGGCATTGGAACTGGAGCAGAAACAAAGGGCAAGCGAGAAGAGCAAGAAATAGGAAGAGGGTGAGGAAAATTTTGGCATGTTTATAGGCAATAAAAAAAGAATGAAGAAATGTACTTGGAAATTATAGAAAAAAGGATAGCATGTCGTGAAGAAGACGCAGGGAGAGAGAGGTGTAAATAAATATTTATGGAGGAGAGAGTGGGGAGTTATGCTGGGAGGAAGGTGAAGGAATTAAAGAGGGAAGTTGAATCTTGAAGATGACCGATGACTGACGACTTGGGTGACATGAATCATGGTTTCAGTGACACAGTGACAGCGTTGCTTGTGGCCAGTTTATCTTTGTGTCGGCGGTGAAAAAAGTGACGATATATATATTTTTAATTGCAACCAACAGACTCGGAAATTCTAGCGAACGTTAGCTTCCGTAAGTTCCAGTTTAGTACCAACGTAGACTACTGAGTAATCCGGTAAAAATACTACAAAAGTTATATGAAAATATAAAAAAGTATTAAGGAATATAAAAAAATTATAAATGGGTATTAAAAATTATGGAAAGTATCAAATATTATTTATCTTAAAACAATATTTTTTATTTAATTTTTAAAATTTTAATATTTATAACATCACAAAGTTATTATTATGCAAAATTGTTATTTTAAAATATCAAATTTTGGTTCACCCCAACAAATTTTTTAGCATCAAAACTAATATTTTTTTATTTCAAAGATGAATTTCTCATTTTAAAACAAAAAAAACTTATGAAAGAGTATCAAAATATATGAGAGAATATAAAAACTACAAGGAATACAAGGGCGGCTTTGGGAGTGTGGCCGCCCAAGACCCAAGGCTAGAAAGGGTCTAAATTTTTTTTCTTCAGCTTTTAAAATGAAAAAAAAATCTTCAACCATTTAAGTCTTTTGATAAATGATTTATAGCATGAAGGAAAAAAAATAGAAAGGAAAAAAAAGGGGCCTTCAATTCTTCGTCATAAACGTTTCATCTCCAACTCCTTGGCTTCTCCAAACCACCTCTAGTTCCCAAATTCCAACTCCTACCATTAAAGCTAATGGAAAATTTTAATTTCCTCCCAAAAAATCAATGGTTACTAGTATTCAACCTTCTTTATTTTCCCATAACCATGACAATAGGAGAAATTTTCTGCAAGTTAAATAAGGCCAAATTTCATTTGAGTAATACATCATTCGTTAGTCATCAGCATCAATCAATTGAAGTTATTAATTTTTACTTTACATTTGAGAGATTGAGAGCTTGAGATTCTAAAATAAATTTTTTGACGATCGACAGCGGCTTTAAAGTGGTTGTGCCAGATTGCTGGTATTCAACAGGCCGCTATGCTTGCTTATTGCCCATGGTGCCTCCCATCTGTGGTTTGTCGGATCTACCATTGTTGCAGGTATAATTCTTCCTCTTTCTTTTTCTTTCTTGTTATCTTTTCATTCTTAATTTGATGACAGTTTTGGGTTATAACTAATAAAGTCATTAAGTTAGCCTTATATTTAGCTTTTCCCCCTAATTCCTTTTTTGATGAACCATAGTACAGTATACTACTACATACCCTTTCTATAACACGCTAACTAGTATCCGTCGTTGGACTAGGGTTACGAGTATTACGACGAATATCGAAACAATTTTCAAATTAAACCAATCATTTATTCAACTAAACATCAACACTCAAAACTACATTTCATTCATATCAAAAATACATTTATAGGCCTTAAAACGAACTTACGTGGCCCTAAAATTAATTTAGAAACAATTAGGGACTAAATTGAATCAAAACAGATAAGTATGGAAATCATTCGTTTAAGTGTGTTACCTTGGGGTGCGCCAGTTTTGTTTATGAAGAATAAGGATGGTAATTTGAGGTGGTGTATTTACCAACAACTGAATAAGTTGACCATCAAGAACAAGTATCCGTTTCCTCAGATTGATGATTTGTTTGATCAATTTAGAGGGGCGACGGTGTTCTCGAAGATCGACTTGAGGTCAAGATATTATCAGCTCAAGGTAAAGGAGTCGAATATTTTGAAGACGACTTTCAGGACCCAGTATAGTCACTATGAGTTCTTGGTCATGCCGTTTGGTTTGACTAATGCTTCGGAAGCATTCATGGATCTGACGAGTCGAGTCTTCCACTCTTATCTGGATCTGTTCGTGGTTGTCTTTATAGATGACATTATCATGTATTCTTATACTGAAGATGATTATGATGCACATCTGTAGATTGTTCTTCAGATATTGTAAGAGAAGCAGTTGTATGCAAAGTTGAGCAAGTGCAAGTTCTAGTTGAAGGAAGTGATGTTTTTGGAGCATGTTGTTCCTGCTGAAGGAATCTGAGTTGATTCGAGGACGATTGAGATGATTTTGGATTAGAAATAACCAAAAAATGTTACCAAGGTACAGAGTTTCTTAGGGTTGGCTAGATATTGTTGTAGATTCGTTGAGGGGTTCTCCATTATAGCTGCACCCTTGACGAAGCTACTGTAGAAGAATATCGTGTTTAAGTGGACTGATGAGAGACATAAGAGTTTTGAGAACTGAAGACAGTTTTGACTGAGGCACCAGTGTTAATTCAGGTAGAATTCGGGAAAGAGTATGTGGTCTATGGTTTGAGACAGTTGAGGGCACACGAGCGTAATTATTCGACCCATGATTTGGAGTTAGTAGTTGTGGTATTTGCGCTCAAGATTTGGCGTCACTATCTATATGGTGAGAGGTGTGTCAAGGAGTTGAACTTAAGGCAAAAGCGTTAGATTGAGCTATTGAAGAATTATGATTGTGAGAGTATTATCCTGACAAAGCAAATGTTGTTGCTGATGTTTTGAGCCGAAAATCGATGGTTGAGTTGTGAGCTATGTTTGCACGCTTAAGTGTAACTGGTGACGGTGGTTTGTTGGCTGAATTTCAGATAAAGCCGACGATATTGCAACAAATTAAGGAGAGGCAGTTGGTTGATGAGACCTTGGTGAAGAAAATTTGACAGGTTAAGTAAGGTAGTGGTGGAGATTTTGAGCTAAATACTGGTGGTACTCTGAGTTTCTGAGGGAGGCTTTGTGTGCCTGTTGATATGGAACTAAAGCATGTGATTCTTACTGAGGTGCATAGTAGTACATATGCTATGCATCCCGATAGTAATAAGATGTATTGGGATCTTTGAGAGTTATATTGGTGGCTTGGGTTGAAGCATGATGTGATAGACTTTGTATCTAGATGTTTAGTTTGTCAGAAGGCAAAGGCGGAGCATCAACATCCTTCAGGTTTGCTTCAGCGGATTAGGATTCTGAAATAGAAATGAAAGAGAATCGCTATGGACTTTGTTTCGGGTTCGCCTCTAAACTCGACAAAGAAAGATTTAGTTTGGGTGATTGTTGACTGATTTTTGAAGAGTGCGCATTTGCTGGCTATGCGTACAAATTATTCATTGCAAAAGTTAGCAGAGCTGTATATAGCTAAGATTGTATGACTTCATAGAGTGCCGATTTCTATAATTTCTAACAGAGATCCGTGTTTCACTTCAAGGTTTTAGAGGAGTTTGCGAGAAACTTTAGGTTGGAAGCTTAATTTTAGTACAACTTATCATTCTCAGACATATTGTCATTCTGAAAGGGTGATTCGGATTCTTGAGGACATGTTGCGCAGTTGTGTTATTAGTTCAGTGGTAGTTGGGAGCGATATCTGTTGTTAGTGGAGTTCGCCCACAACAACAGTTTTCAGGTAAGGAGGTCATGTAAGTGGCTAATGATTCTAGGGTTGGTATGTTTAATTTAATGTGTTGATTGATTGTTGTTCATGAATATTGTGTGGTATGAATGTTGATTTTCTGGTGTGATTAGTGGTCAGTAAGGTCACATAAGTGACTAATGTGATGTTCTGGATTCAGGTTGATCTGTCTCGGCCGGGTTTAGGGCGCCACAAATCAATTGAATATGAAAATTAAATATATTTCTTTATAGATTCTTTTACGGTAAAGTCGTCATGACTATAACAAAATTTGAATTGTGTTGAGAAAATTATTTAATTAAGCAATTAATTTAGTTAATTAAATTAATAAAATAAGTCGTATTTAAGTTGAGAATAGAAAACAAATATTTGATTAGATTAAATTATAAAGTACTAAGTCAAAAGTTCAGGAACCACATACAATTGAACTCAATACATGAGAGGCCTAATTTCTCTGATTTTACATTTGAGGGGTAGCAAACCTAGTGTTTTTATCTAAGGTTTGTCACCCCCTCTTCTAGTTAGACTAAAAGAGTGCTTGTCTATTAAATAAATATTATTTGTGTTATTTTAGTTCAACCGAGATTTTTCTATCTCCCCATGTAAATAGGTGACACTTTTAGGGCTATTGACTTAAGTTTCATTTATTGTTATTTTACCAGAAAGTAGTGAAAATTTATTTTCTTAGAATAAATTCTATTTTCTGGGAATAATAATTTCTACAAGTTTCTATTGGGAGAATTGTTTTCCTACTAAAAGTAATAAATCAATTTTTTTTTGTTTTGTATTTGATTCTTGTTGTTCAAGGTCACACTTGACACAATTCAGGGTACAATGATAAAGGAGAAGGTCGTTCAGTTGAAATATTTGAGAAAAATGAATGAAATGAACCTTAATGGAACGGAGAAATGAAAATTTTTGGTTTCCGTTTCCTTATTCAAGTTCTATTTTTTGAATTACTAGTAAATCAACTAATTACCATAAGCGTAAAAAAATTATCATATTTTATACCATTTTTTTATTACTCTCATTATCATAACAGAAATGAGATTTTAAAATTCTTTTATAAAAGTTAAAGGAGGGTATAAAAGCTTAACATAATGATTTAAGTGGTTTGACCCCAATTTTCCATCTCCACTCTCTTACCCTCACATGTCAAAGATTTTTTCTATTCTCTAATTTGAATTGATACTTTTCAAGGACAATGTATAACTTTTGCAACCCTTTTTAGTTTTTGTATCTCAACTAGAAACCCTCTTAACTTACAATTGATGAAATTTAATAAACAAATAAAACCTCTCAAAGGTAGGTGCTTACTAGATTGAGGCTCACTAAAAGATAGAACAAAACTTATACAATATTTTTCAATGTAGCACTAAAGACTATGTTCAAAGAGAAAAATGAAGAAAATAAAGCTCTAATGAATATTCTCTTGATTTGTTGCATGCATATTGATCTATTGTCCCTTGCAGTGTTCTTGAGGTGCTTATATATCCAAAAATTGATTTGTAGCAATTGGGGACAAAATATAGTTATTGCAAAGTAAAAATTTGTGTAGAAAAAATAACCTAAACTAGTGGTACCGGTACCTTTAAAGAGGGTATTGATATCTCTAAGAAATAAAAATGTTAGTAGCCATTAAAAAAGTTGTGGTATCGATACCATCAAGTAAGGATTTATACATTTGGGTTATGTATCAATTCCTCAAGAACATGTATAATACATAGTAGAACACCTAGGCCCGAGACATCATTAAACTAAAATTTAGCCACACCTCTTAACACTCTAAAATAAGAAAATAATAGTGGAATTTAAAAAACCAAATAGGAGATTTAATATTTGGTTTGGTGCACCTTAACATTTACTACATAAGTCTTTATATAGACCTAATGTCTCACTACCTTCATTTTTCTAAGAAATGTGGGATTGAGTTTTTTATATACACTCATAACCCTTTGCCTTTTATTTCTAAGTAATGTGGGATTTATTCCACTACAAAAAAAATGCTTAAACTAAACTAAGTACCACAAACTAAAGACAAAAATTAAATTTTGCACAACAATAAACATTAAAAGAACATATTTTCCAACAAGTTGGTGTTAATATTCAACACTCCCCCTCAACACCAACTGCTAAACTAACGACAGAAGCTTTTGAGCTTGTTGCCATACAAGCCTTTTGTAAACAAGTCTACAACTTGGTCTTCTATCTTAACATGTCCTAACACCTCATATTGATTCTCTCGACGACCTCCATCTTTTTTCTCAATGGAACATTGCCCCTCAATCCTATCTTTGTCGATGCCTTTGTGGCTTGACTCGTGGTACTTCGTTCCCACTTGCACTGTCTCGATCAACTCCTCTTGACACAATCGGATAACACCCAACCTCAGTGGCTTTCAACGGTGCTCACCCTTAGCTTTTGATTCCTCATAGGCTTTTACAATTACTGATAGCCTTACTCACCTTGGGCATTCCTAACATGCTACGGTCCATCACACAAGAAACAACTTAAGGGTCTTTATTCCCCTTTCTCATAGTTGTTATGGTCTTGCCCCTCCTTTGACATGGCTTTCTCTTATCATCCTCATCCTCACTCGAAGAGTCATTACCCTTGAATTCTTCTGATGCTCCACCGCTCAATCTTGAGCTTTGACGCTTGGGGTACTCGAACCGGTCCTTCTTGAGTTCTATTGAGAACTCGACCACTACCATTGTTTGTTTCAAGTCTTTGACACCTCGACGTTGTAACTTAAGCCTTTCTTGCATCTTGATTGGCTTGTTGTCGATACCCACAACTCGATAGTACTACCTCGTGCCCCTTAGAAAGTTTCCACATCCTTGACGTCTCTTGAACCCTTGATTTCTTTGGGCTTCAAAATGTCCCAATGATGAACCGTGGTACCAAGCATGCCTCCCATGGTTTTAAGCCTCATGAGCTCCCCTTAAGCTCCACAATCTCATTACTCATTGCCTCCACCAAGGTTACAAGGGATTTATTCTTATGGTCCAAATCACATATCGTTAGGGGTGAGCAAAACTCGATTCGATTAAAAAAAATTTGATTTTCGAGTTGATCGAATAAAGTTATTTGAATTATTCAAGTCAACTCAATTATGTAATTCGAGTTTCGAGTTCGAATCGAGTTGCATTTTACAATTTGAATAACTCAAATAATTTGAATAACAGATTGCTATAATACCTTTCTGGTCCTTGTCAAGTTTAAAAATGAACAAATTGATCTCTCTCAACAAAAATTACAAAAAATCAAAATAGTTTTCGAAATTAAAATAATTTTAAAATTAAAATACTTATAAAATTCCAAAATTTATATATTTTTAAAAATTATAAAAATTTCAAAAAATCTAAAATATATAAAGAAAGTTAAAAAATAAAAATTTCTAGAATAATAATTTTGGAGATCTAAATAAGTTAATTAATAATTCAAGTTTATCATACTAAATTATTATTATTATTATTTTGCTTTGAAAAAGTTTTCAAATATATATGGATTCAAATTATGTGATCTAACATGAAATTTTTATATTGTAACAAGATTTTAATTTGACATGTTAGTTTTTTAATTTAACTCGAACAATTTCACTAGATTCGACTCAGCTCGATTCAAAAATATTTCAAATCAAGTTAGGATAATAAAATAAGACTCGTCAACTCGATTAACTCAAAAATTTTTCACTCAATTTGACTCGATTTGATTGAACACTCACCCTTAGCTATCGTTGCATTGAGGACCCCTTGGAGCTCTCCCATTAACTCATCATTAGGGTTTGTATGGAACCCTCCACTACCCATCTCTAGCCCATCCACACGACCCTCGATGTCCTCTACCGGATCAAAGACATTCACTATAGCTTGTTGCACCTTCACAAACCTAGTATCTATAGACGACACCACATCTTTCGAGTTCCTTCTCGAGGTACTCTTCTTATCCCTTGTCGTAGCACCTTGGTTTTCCACCACACGGCTTCCTTTGTAATCTGACACATTCTGCAACTTCTCTTTATCACTTGTCATGTGATTTGAACAGCCCAAAGCCACAATCCAGTTATTCTCATAATCAATTTGTTTGGACATTACACTTGTAAGATCCATCTCCTCTTTTGTAAAAAATAGTGCCTTGACATCCTCGGCTTTCGGTTGTGTCACTTCATTACCGTTGAAAACCTCTCAAAGGTCTTGTCCTTTCATATAATGTAACACCCCAAAATTTATGTTTTTGAATTGTTAAAACTTAACAAGTGAATTGATCTGGTTTAATGGTTAAGGTGTTTTGTTTGTGTGTGTGAGGTTCTGGGTTCGAATCCTTTCACTTAAATTTTTGTTATTTTTGTCCCAACCCCTGACTTTGGATATTAAGCTTATCTATTAATTTTGTTCAAATGTTGACAAGAATGAGCCTGCTGGTTCAGGGGTAAGGCTTTAGCTTAACCAGAGGTCTTGTGTTTGAAATTGCATGTGTGTAAAGCAAAAATATTTTTACAATTTCCTACATGTGTCGCCCATGTGCTGGAAGTTGGGTTGAATTTGAACTCTTGGGAAATTTTAATTGGGATAACTAATCAGATTTAGTGGGGGTGTGGGTGGTTATTCTTTTTGGAAATTATCCCAATTTTTTCCTAAAAATCTCCTTTCTATTGCCATCCACTTTTCACTCTTTCCCTCACCTTGTCGTTCCAAAATTTTCCTCTCTCTCTCTCTCACGTTTCTTTCTTATTTTCTTTTTGTTATTCTAGTTTTCTCTTTTTACCGTCGTTATTTTTTTTTGTATGTGCTTTAGTCTTTTGTGCGATCGTTTGTGTGGTGTTTGATAGAGTTGATTGTAAATAAATCTTAGTGTAAGTATCTTTTTTTTCGATGATAAGGTTTTTAATTTTCCTTGCTCTCAATGGATTTTTTGTGTGCTATGAACTTCGTTTGTTAATCGTGTTGGTTTTCTAGATGAGGATAGCGAGACTTCTAAACCCCCGGCGATCTAGATTTTGTTGCAAGATTGTTTTGTTCAAGGGTAGGTAATCAAATCACAAATTGGAGGTTGTTTTGGTTGTTAGGGCCGAATGCCTTATCATTTTGGCTAAAAGTTTAGGAAGCGAAGCTCGTTTCCTTTTAATTGGTTCTCGTGCTGTTTACTAATTAGTTCTTATTGAATGCCCTTTTCAAGTGTTGTAATTGTGACAGTTGTGACGGCATCGAAAAACTACCAGGTGTGTGACACGAACTTGTAAAAATAGTGGACAGCGTGAAGCCGAAAAACCCACTATTGATGCCACATGGCCATGTGGGCCACACAGGCGTGTGTGAGGCCGATGCCATACCGTGTGGGTTACACGAGCATGTGGGCTCATTTTTAATAAAAACTAGTTATAGTCGTGTTTTTATGTACGCTTTGAGGTTAGGTACTTCGTAGGGTCTATATTGTGATAAGTATGACCTCTGTATGAGGAATATGTGATATGCATGACAAATATATTTATGAAATATGATATTCTGCTTCTGTATGTGCATCCTCTAAAAGCATGTTAGCATGTTCTAATTTGTAGAGCGTATGTGATCTATGTGTATCTGGTTATCTAGTTAGTATTGCATGTGCATTGGGGTGGGATAATGATGTGATGGAGGAATTGTTGGCAGTTTAATGACCTGCCTTATCTAATGGTTTTAACCATATATATGTTTTGGTGGCTTGACCACACTATTATGAAAATTGACATACTCTCACTTATAGGTGTATAGGGTTAGATGAGTATTTATTACCCTAATTGGTGTGTAGAGAAGGCAGAGATCGTGTGTAGCAGATGGGGGTAGGATTTGTAGGATCTGTATTTGTTCTGAAATGAAGTGTTGCATCGTATTATTTGCCATGTCATCTATATCTTATATGATTACCATGTTACATTACATAATATGTCATGCTGTATTCTGTTCAATATCTAACTTTTGTGTTAATTGTGCTATCTATTATATTTTTAAGGGCTATGTTACACATTGAGCTTGTTAGCTCACCCCTTTATTTTCTGACTTTTCAGGCGATCAGCAAACTTAGGATCGGCGGTGCACGAGAGCTTGGATTGATTTTTTGGTTAGAATAAGACGATTTTTTAGACTATAAACTATTTTGCGACTTTTTTTCCATTTTTGGTTTGATTTTTTTTTTGAATTTAGGATTTATTATTTAAAAATGAAAAATTATATGTTTTTATACACTAAGTCACATTTTTTCAAATTTAATAACTTAGAAATTTCCGCTACAAAATAAAGTAATATTTTAAGTATTTTTTTGTAATGGAATAAATAGCTTTAACGAGTATTTTCCTAAAAGAAATGGAAAGCGATTTACCAAAATTAACATTGACAAAACATATGTTTTTGAAAACAAAATCTGGGTGTACAACGAGTTTATATAATTCTTCAAGATTCGACCAGAACGTCCAGGCTGGGTGTTGGGTGTTACATATAAAACATTATGCAAATTAACCATGTACTATAGTTTTTATTAAGGTTTTTCATTCTACTGATAACTTGCAGGTCTGTCATCATATCGACATATGATTCTTACAATTAAATACCTAAAGAGTTAAAGTATTTCATGAACAATGCATTAGGTAGTTTTCAGAAAAGAGAGGTGGGTCCCAATGGGCACTCTTAAATACCAAGTTTTTCCTTAGCCATAACATATCCTAGACATGTAATTTCACATTACCCCACTTCCTTCAAACAAGTAACCAACCAAGAATAATCTTCAAGGAGCTATGAGACTTTCTTTTCTGATGTGGAAGATCAGACAATGCTGCAACCACAAAGTATATTAAGAAAAGTTTCACTCCTTCAACCTAACTCTGATACAAATTATCGAACACTTAAGCCCACGACACAACTAAACAAAAATTTAGCTACACCTCCTAAAACCCCAAAATAAGAAAATAAAGGAAGAATTTAAAGAACCAAATAGAATATTCAATATTTAGTTTGGTGCACCATAACATTTACTACATAAGTCTTTATATAGACCCAAGGTCTCATTACCTTCGTTTTTCTAAGCAATGTGGGATATGAGTTTTTATATACACTCATAACCATTTGCCTTCTGTTTCTAAGTGATGTGGGATTTATTCCACTACTAACAAAATACTTAAACTAGACTTTGCACAACATTAACACTAACAAAACATATTTTCCAACAAGTTAGTGTTGATATTCAACATACATTGCTCCACTAGAATGACTTGTGGCTAATGACTTCCCAATGTATCGATACATTAGTGTTGCGTATCAATAACTAAAAACTTGGTTTGATACTTAGTTACTAAATTATTTTAAAACCATTTTAATCACTTTAAAACAACTTGGGATCAATTCAAAAACATTTGGTATAAAATAAAACACATTTAAAACGCATTTTGAGTATTTTAAAGTCTTAGAAATGTATAATGAAAATCTCACAAAATGATTTAAGAATAAAATGTAAAATTTATCTTTAATGTTGTTATATCATAAGCTTGGTAAGTGAAAACTAATAATTTTATAGTTATAAACGCGTAATATATTATCAACTTTGTAACCATTGTATTATTTTCTCTAACCCGATATTTTGTTTTATTTTTATTAGTATTATATTTTTTTGTTTTCTTTGGATTATTCAAGTTAGATTTATCATATTAATTTTAATTTTTATTATATTTTTCCTCATATTCCAATTTTAGTTTTATTTTTAAAATTATTTTATCTCAAAATTAATGAATATTTTCACTTAAATTTTCATTGCAATGCTTTAGATATGAAAATAAAAAGATATAATATATTAAGAAAAGAAATCTTTAACTAGGGTAAAGTTTTTTTAATCTTTTTTTTTATATTCAAGTACAACTCTCATACCCACACACACTCTACTAAACTACCATACAAGCTATGCTACAAAGCAATCTCAAATCGTGGGAATGGGATGAACTCCTTTGATTAATAGGCCCAACGCTAGGATTAGACCAATTTTTTTTATCATGAGTTTAAATATTCTTTTTATATAGTTTACTAGATTTATAATGACTGGGTTGACTTTTTTTAAATTTTAATGTTCATACTTTCTCTTTCAATTATCAATTCACACTAGATGTAATTTGCCTATTGCCGTTGATACACAACAAAAACACCGCAAATGGAATCTGTCTGTGGCTGTGGGTACACAACAAAATAATGCAAATAAAATTTGTCATTGGTTGTGGATGCACAACATGTTTGTAGGTAGTAGTTGCCGGTGGGTTTTGGATGCACATCATATTTCTAGTTAATAGGAAAACACTGTCGATGGTTGTTGGTGCACAACAAAGTTTTTAGATAAACTGTCAATGCTTCCTTCGTACATATCGTCTCACCCCATACAATGAAATAAGGCATGTTCAAAACAGATCAATACGGTGGCATTTAATATGCTTTTAACAGAACTATATGGTAGCAACCAATATGCTTATAACAGTTCGATATGGTGGTAAATAATATGCTTATCATGTGTTTGATTTAATGGGAACATAATGCATGTTGAACATATATCTGTACTACAAACACAAAAGGAATATATTATTCTCATATCATGTATATACAATAATAATTCGATCATTTAAATCATGCATTCCAAAACTCATATTATCAGGGACTAAACTGATCAAATTATAAAATTCTAGGCAAAACTGTAAAATAAAAGGCAAATGGTCATAGGGCTAGGCCGTGTGGGATGCTATAGACCATGTGGAAATAGAAAAATTAGGCTACAAGGGAGACACGACCATGTGAAAGGATCTTGGCCATGTGAGATTCGAACTAGCCTAGGGTTTCAAAGGCACATGGGCATGTAAGGGACTGTGTGGTCCACACAACTATGTGGCAGATTATTTGGCCGTAATTCTTCGCACGATTTGCCCCGATTCGCTTTCAAGAGAACACACACCTTTCACCGAAAGCCTGAACGACGTCCCTTATGCTCAAATGTAACCCGGCGCACCTAAAACAGGTTTTTCAAATGACATATTCGCACGACTTAACATTTGATTTCAAGATTCATCCAGATTATTGAAAGGTTTGATAAAAACCAAAAAAGATCATTTAATCTTTCGAAATATTATCATTAGATAGAAAATTTATAGAGATTCGAGATCAAACATCGAGATTGAGACGTACTTACTGATTCTTAGCAATGGTTAAGAATGTTACTAATGGCAATTACAACTTCGATTGAAAAATGACATAAACCGGGAATAGATTTTGATTCGGGAAGCAAAAATAATTTTAGCAATGGAGAAAAATATTTTGCAAAGAAGAAGATGAAAAAGAAAATGGAGAATAAATAGAGATAAGAGAGCAAAAATTCTAATTGGAATGGAAAAAGAAACATAATCCTAGTGTAATTAGGGAAAGAGGGACTAAATACCTAGGGTTTTCAAACTTTAAAGGGACTTCTTGGTAATATTCCCTTGTTGCTGAAAATAAAAAAGAATAGAGAGTTGGGTGTTGTGAACCTAGTTTAGGTAGGGGAAAGGATAAATACTTAATGGTTGGGATGCTGCCCATTTCTTGTTACATTTTTATTCCCAATAATATTTGTTTTAGTATGGTTTTCATCCTAGTTTGCTGAAAATAAAAAGGAAAGAAATGGGAGAAGAGTGACTTGAACCTAGGATATCTAAGGAGTGCACTAACTACTTAAGTATCAAGCATATTCATTTTCTTGGATATTTATTTCAATTAACCCCCTCTATTTTGAGACATGGCAACTCTCCCCTCAAAGAAATTTTATCCTAAAAATTTACCTGATTTAAACAAATGAGGATACTGTTGGCAAAACGTCTCTTCCAGTTCCCATGTGGCCTCCTCTGTTGTAATACACGGTTTTCAATAAACTCGACCATAGCATAAATTACATTCGTTAAATAGTTCTGTCACTCCCCATCCATAAAAATCTCACTACCCTCCATCGTTTTCAAGGTTACTTTCTAAGACGCACAGTCTAGGCTAACTTGGTGTTTCACTAACCAACCTATCTTAGAATTAAATTAAACTCCCCAAAAGGTAACTCCATAAAATTCGCTGGAGACACTACCCATTGAACCTCTAACGGAAATCTCCTATAGATTTTATTTACAAGAATCGATTGTCCTACTGGGCTTATTATAGTAACATAAGTTGTAACAGTCTGTTTTTAGTGGAATTGGAATAGTGGTTTTGGGACAACAAATCCTATGTGTGAATATCTATTTATTTATTATTTTAATGTTTACAACATGTTAGTAGTATCGTACCAAAATTTCATTAAGAAATTTAACCATTTGCATGCTTAATTCAATAAAAGGATTAAATTGCAAAAGGTGAAAAACTTAAGTTCTATAAATTAAAGGGAGTTATTAGCTATGAATTTAAATGTTTGGAGGTTTTATGTTGTAATTATACCATTGATATGGTTAAAGGACAAAAATGGGCATGGTTTAGTTAATTTTTAAAGGTTAAAAAACTATGGTTAAAATGGTAATTAGTAAAATAATCAAAAAACAAATAATAGAAAATTTAGTGTGATCTTCATGAGCTTTCTTCTCCACCAAAATTAGGGTTTGGAAACTCCATTTTTGAAGCTTGAAAGTTCGGTTGAGCTTTTGGGATTGCATGGTATGAATTTTAACTCTGTTTTAATGATTTTTACGTTTTTGAAGTCGTTCTAGCTTAATTTAGCTAGCCCAGGGACTAATTTGAAAAATTGTGAAAATTATAGGGTGTTACCATGAATGAAATAATTTGAATTTGATGTTTGGTGGAAGAAAATGAATATATGTTGTTAGATAAACAACTTTTGTAAAGTGAATTTTGTTGAAAATGTCAATTAGGGGTTAAATTAAAAATCGTAAAAGGTTCATGGTGTAAATTGTGAAATAATGAATTTTATGAGTTGATAGGGACCTATAAGAAATTTGGATAGCTTGGGTTAGGGATGGATTTTCATGAATTTAATTTTTTAAGCTTAGGGACTAAATTGAAAAGAAATAAAATGTGTAGGGAAAAAGTGTAATTTTGCTAACATGTGAATTTGGATTGAATTGAGTAGACTAGTTATCAAATTGGTTGAATTTATTTATTTATTTAGATCAAGATAGATCTCAACCGGATTGAAATCGAGGGAAGGCGAAAGTTTTGGATTAGTCGATCATACTCCTTCGCTATAGTGTCGATGTAAGTTCATAGTAATTAAATTATATCACTTGATTTCCTTATGTATTTGGATTTTATAATCAAGTAGATAATTATTATATAATTATACCCCTGATCGCACTTACGTGCCCTTGTTGTATTTTGGCACCCCTGATCGCACTTACGTGCCCCTATTGTACTTCGGTACCCTTGATCGCACTTACGTGCCGCTGTTGTACTTCGGTACCCCTGATCGAACTTACGTGCCCCTGTTGTACTTCGGTACTCCTGATAGCACTTTCATGTTGAGGTTACGTTTCGATAACATTTATTAAGTAAAATAGAGGTTCACTCATTTAATGTTAATTAAATAAATTGTTATGTACTTACTAAGTTTTATAAGCTTACACGAGTTATTGTGTCCTTTTGTAGATTATTTTTGCTGACTTGGGACAGATCGAAACTTTGGCTCACACTATCCATCATCGTTAGTAGCTTTTGAACTCTTTTGGGATTGTGGCATGTATATGTGGCTATTAGTATATATGTATATGTGTCTAGCTCATTTTTTATAAAAGTGAATCACTAAATTGTGTGTTTGGACACTTTGTTTTCTAGGTTGTACATATGTATCCTTTGACTTGATAAATTGGTATGAATGAAATCGCTTATGGATGGTTTAATGTTGATGAATTTAAGTTGTTATGCTAGCAATTGTATTTGGTTAGGTGTTTGAATGATGGAAGATGAAATGTTAGTAATGAATTGGAATATTATTTATGTCATGTGTCTTGTTTGGAAATATAGTGAATTGGTACTTTGTTGTGAATGACATATATGAATGCTAATGCTAGAAGTTGAATGGATTGGTTAGCACCATTTGGTATGTTTTGGTAAGTAAATTAAATGGTATATATAGATGTAAATATGCCTAGAAGTTAGTTGATTATTTTGGCCAAATTGAGTACATGGTTCTTCATGTTTTGATGTAGTCATTGAGGTGCCTTTGGGCATATTGGTTGTATGTTATTATATCACATGTATATAGCTAGAATATGCATGATTTTGGTGCCTTGTTATAGCTGGTAATTGTGTGCAAATGTGCTTTTAGGTACATGTCTTGTTGGGTTAGAAAAATGACTTGGAAATGGCCTCCTTTTCGTCTACACGGGCAGAGACACGGACGTGTGTCTCAGCCGTGTGTGACATACGGCTAGGCAACACAGCCATGTGTCACCTGTAGCTTTCAAAGGGTTGCAAGTCAGGCTGTTACACGGCCTGGTACATGTAAACGGAAAAATATATAGGATTTTTCTTATATAATTCATCGCCTTTTTACTTAAAGTTGTTGTTAAAACCAAGTAATTGTTTAATAAATTAATGAAATATGTGAAAATATGAAATTAGGACATAGAAATTATTAAAATGTGATTTTATGTTTTATTATATAGTTTTCATGCATAAAATGGCTTATTTTATATTAATTTAAGAAAATTATATTTTAAGCTATGAAGTGGGCCATGCATGATTAAATTAAATAATAAAATATAATGTTATATTTTAATAAATCATTTTAAATATTTCATTAATAAAAATTAGGTTTAATTAATTAAGTAAATTGATTAATTAAAGTTGTTAAATTAATTTATTGGTCCTCTAAATTATTTGCTATATTTGGCGGGTCTAAAGATTTTCTTCTAATTGCAAAACCGTCCAAGTGAGGACCAAGTCAACCCAATTTTCGGCTGCACATGGCTGATTATAAACCAACTTTTGGTTTAATTATACAAGGTCCTCGACGAGTTGAAGAAATTAGTGATTTACCTGAAGATTTGCACTTGACCGAGTCTCAGTCTTGAATTGTTGTGGCATCCAAATTGACCAAAAATCAAGGAAAAATCAGCTTGATTTCATTGATGTATGGCCGGCCAACCATGGCAGATTTTTCAAAGGATGAACACCCCTATTTTTAGTAAACTATCCCCCTTTCCTCACCTATAAATAAGATCATCTCATTCATTCATCCATCATTCCTCACTTCTTATCATTCTCTCCTCTCTCAATTCTCTTAACTCTTTTAGCTCTCACGGCTATCATCATCCTTGCATAAAGGATTTCAGCAAATTAGCCTCTTAAAGATCCCTTAGTCGGCCACTTTGGAGAGCCATCAGCATAGGAGCATAGCAAAGGAGTGAAGGAGCCTCATCAGTCAGAGTCTTGGGTGACAGCCACTCTGAATTGGGTTTAATCTTTCTCTTCTTTAATTTAAATGAAATATGTTTACTATGAGTTCTTTGTTCTTGTTTACAACAATGAGCCATCAGCATAGGAGCATAGCTAGGATGATTATTTTGATTAAATAATATTTATTTGATTCATGCTTATAATGTTTGTGTCTCAATCGATTATGTTTTCAATTAAAATCAAGTCTGTATTTCATTCATACGTGATTGAAATGCACCTGAATTAGCTGAGCAATCCTAACCAGACGACGGCTAAGGGACGCATAATTGAAATGTGCATGCTCAATTTAGATCGTAACCCAATTAAATTGTAGGTTGCACAATAACCCTAACTAGGCTCTGTTATCTACATAGTTTTTAGATTTGTGTGATTAAATTGTTTCAAACCTAACACGTCCCTGTTACCTCACACGAATGCTAAGAAGCCCTTAGTAAATAAGGATCAGTAAAATGTGCATTTACTAAGTAAAGGATTCCGAAAGGACCTAATTTGGTTTCCAAACCCATGAAAGATTGAGTTGCCATGGAATATTTTTCCGAATATTATTAAGCATGATGATAATAAATTATGTTTAATTAAAGTAATTGTTCTAGTTTATTTATGTTATAATTGTTGCAAATTGTGTTTAATTTTTCTAAACTCTACTTCATTCATATAGTCTGCATACTTAGGAAAACTTGCATTAGGGATCATTGCATTTAATGTAATTTAGACACCACTTCTCAACTATATTGTGTTTTTATTTTAATTAAATTGTTAATATAATTTTACAATTTAGGTGACTTAGCACAAGTACAACCCCTATGGAGACGATAACTCGATACTTACTTATTACTTGATAACGACTGTGCACACTTGCACAAACCCCAGCGTTACAGTACACGGGCGTGTGAGGTTATTTCAAAGGGTACACGGCTTGGCACACGGACGTTTGGCTTGACCATGTGACCTAAGTCAATGAGTTACATGGGCATGGACACAGGCTGGGAAATGACCATGTGTCCCTACTTCGAATGCCCACATGGCTGAAGACATGATCGTGTCTCTTGGTTGTGTGAGTCATACAGCTTGGCCACACGGCCGTGTGACCCTTGCAGTGTTGTAAACTTTTGCTATTTTCGAAAAAATTCTCTGATTTTTTTATTTAGTCCTGATTTGTTTCTAACGTGTTTTTAGAGCCTTGAGGGCTTGTATAAAGGCCAACATATATGATTTGGATTGGTTTTAATATGATTATCGATATAATTTGAAATATTTGTTCGTATGATTTGAAAACTCTGGTAATGCTCCGTAACCCAGTTCCGGCGATGGTTATGGGTTAGGTATGTTACATTTATTGGTATTAGAGTTACTGTTTAGTCGATTCTAGGACTAACGTAGTGAAATAGGAATTTGTATATACTTGCCACATATACCCTGGGTAGTGTGTTGCATTTGTTCCGTTCTAACGATTTATTTCTTATAGATTCAAGATGTCAGCAGAATCTAATCGAGCTATAGTTAACGAAGCTAAAAGCAAAGTTCAAGCTTCGAATCCCAAAGCAAGTAACAATGCTCCTATTCCTCAATCGATTGGTGATGAAATGAAACATATGTTTATGGGAATGATGGACCAATGGTTCAACGAGTTTAAACAAGAAAATATGGCTACTTCGTCTCCTCCATCCCCTGTTGTGCCTCATTCAGCACCCCTGTACTAATTTTGGTTACTCGGGTATCTGTAGATAAAGTTCAGAAATGTGGAGCGGAAGAGTTTAGAGGTACGATAGATGATGATCCGTCAAAAGTCAAGTACTGGCTATTAAATACAAGGAGAGTTTTTGTAGATTGCTTGAGGTGCACAGTGTTTTTGCTGAAAGATGAGGCATATTTGTGGTGGGATACCTTGAGCACGATGGTATCGGATGATTGAATTAATTGGGACTTCTTCCAGAGTGTATTCAAGAAAGAATTTCTCGAACTAAAGTAAAGAAATCGGACTGTAGCTGAGTCTGAACGAGAATTTGCGAAATTAAGCAAGTATGCTCGTAACATTGTATCGACTGAGAAGGAAATGTGTACCAGGCTTGAAGATGGATTGAACGATGAGATCCTGTTGGCTGTAACAACACTAAAGTTGCGGGTATTTGTACAACTGTTCGAGTGAGCACACAAGGTTGAAGAGATTTGTAAATGTAAACGACAATCAGATTCAAGATTTAGAGACTATAACAAGAGATGATCATTCAAGCTTGCTCAGTAATCGCCTTCAAAGAAAGTTAGAAATGACACAAGTTGGCCAGCTGCTCCTTTAGAGTTTGTTAACCGAGAGTAATTTCCAATCAGTCAACGTTCCAGCGGCAAGTGTTAGAAGTGTAAGAAATGTGGAAAGAACCGTTCTAACGTATGACGAATTTAATAAAAGACATTTTGGTACGTGTCAGTCGAAATTAGGAGCTTGTTTCTATTGTGGAGCTACCGACCACTATCTTCGTAACTATCCCAGGAAGCAAAGCAATTTCGGGAATCCATCAAATAAGCTGGACGAACCTCTCATAGGGGTAGAGGATATTGAAATGCTAGAAAAACTACTCCCGATTGAGGAAAGATTAACGAGATGAATGAATGGTCAGAAGCAAGAACACCGATTAGAGCTTATACAATTCGGGCACGAGAATAAGATGCTGCTCTAGATGTTATTGCGGGTACTTTTTCTCTCTTTGATATTAATGTATATGCATTGATTGATCCTGGATCAACTCATTCGTATATATACACTACATTAGTAGACAAAAAGAAAATACCTATTGAATTTACTGAATATACTGTTAAGGTCACAAATCTTTTAGGTCAGTGTGTTCTAGTTAATCAGTTATGTAGGTCTTGCCTACTGAAAATTAGGAGTTATGACTTTCCTGCTAGTTTGATGTTGTTACCTTTAGATGAATTCGATGTGATTCTGGGAATAGACTGGTTAACGCAGCATGATGCTATTGTGAATTGTAGAAGAAAATATATTGTATTAAAATGTCAGAATGATAAGCGGGTCCAAATTGAATTAGATAGATTGGATGGTACATCCAGTATAATTTATGTTACGATGACACAAAAATATGTTAAAAAGGGTTGTGAAGCATATCTCTCTTATATAGTTGACTCTAGAGCTTTAGAAACGAAACTAGCATCGGTTTCAATGGCATGTGAATTCTCGGATGTATTTCCAGAAGAGTTGCCTAAGCTACCCCCAACCCGGGAGGTTGAGTTTGGTATTGAATTAATGCCGGGAACATCCACGACATCTATAACACCATACAGAATGGCACCTACAGAATTGAAAGAGTTAAAAGCACAGTTGCAAAAGTTGACAAATAGAGGCTTTGCTCGACCTAGCTTTTCTCCTTGGGGTGCTCCTGTTTTATTCGTCAGGAAGAAAGATGGATCTATACAATTATGTATCGATTATCGACAACTCAACAAAGTGACGATAAAGAACAAATATCCATTGACGCGTATTGACAATCTGTTTGACCAGTTGAAAGGTGCAACAGTATTTTCAAAGATTGATCTTCGTTTTGGCTAATATTAGATACGAGTTAAAGAATCGGATGTACCGAAAACTGCATTCAAAACCAGGTACAGACATTATAATTTTTTAGTAATGTCGTTTGGTTTAACCAATGCGCCTGTAGTATTTATGAATCTGATGAACAGAATTTTCAGACCGTATCTAGATCGATTTGTTGTGGTTTTCATCGATGATATTTTTGTTTATTCACGGGACAAATCCTAGCATGCTGAACATCTGCGAATTTTTTTGCAAACTTTATGCGAAAAACAATTATTCGCTAAGTTTAGCTAATGTGATTTTTGGCTTCGAGAAGTTTGTTTTCCAAGACATGTTGTGTCGGCAGATAGCATCAGAGTTGATCCGAGTAATATTTTAGCTATTGTTGATTGGAAGCCCCCGAGAAATATATATGAGATTAGAAGTTTTCTAGGACTAACTGGATATTACAGAAGATTCGTCAAAGGATTCTCGATAATAGTTGCACCGATGATGCGACTATTACTGAAAGATGTGAAATACGAGTGGCCCGAGAACTGTCAGCAAAGTTTCGACCAAATGAAAGCACTGTTGAACGAAGCACCCGTTCTAGTTTAGCTTGAATCGAGTAAAGAATTTGTTATTTTCGGTATTGCATATTTAAATGGTTTAAGCTGTGTTTTGATGCAGGAAGGCAAAGTAATAGCATATGCTTCCCAACAATTGAAGCCGCGCGAAAAGAATTATCCGACACATGACTTAGAATTGGCAGCTATTGTGTTTACGTTGAAAATTTAGCGACACCATTTGTTTGGCAAAAAATGTCACATTTTTTCTGATAATAAAAGTTTGAAGTATTTAATGTCGTAGAAAGATTTGAACCTAAGACAGTACAGATGGCTCAAGCTATTGAAAGATTATGATTTGATTATTGATTATTATACGAGAAAAGCAAATGTAGTGCCTGATGCTCTGAGTAGAAAATCTATGTTTTCTTTGCGAGTGTTGAATACGCAGTTGTCATTGTTTGTTGATGGTTCAATTTTAACTGAGTTAAAAGTTAAACTGTTGTTCTTACAAGAGATTTGTGAGGCTTAGAAATGCGATGATGTTTTGGTAGCTAAATGGAAATCATGTGAGTTGAATCCTAATTCAGATTTTTAGATAAGGTCCGATGATTGCTTACTTTTTAGAGGCAGATTTTGTGTACCAAAGAATTCAAAACTCATTCGGAGAATCTTGTACGAAGCTCATAGTGGTAGCTTATCTATTTATCTAGTAAGTAATATGATGTACAGTGATTTGAAACAGATGTACTGATGGCCTGGAAAAAAACGGGAGATTTCAGAATTTGTAACGAGATGTTTAGTATGTCAACAAGTTAAGGCTGAACATTAGGTACCTTCTGGATTATTATAGCCAATGATAATACCGAAAGGGAAATGGGATCAAGTTACAATGAACTTCGTATCAGGTTTACCCCTATCTTCGAGGACGAAAGATGCAATTTGGGTTGTTATTGATCATCTGACGAAGTCTGCACACTTTATTCCAGTGCATATAGATTACTCCCTTGAGAGGTTAGCTGAGTTATACGTTTCTAAGATCGTTAGATTACACGGGGTACCAATCTCTATGATTTCTGATAGAGATCCACACATCACGATTTTGGAGAAAGTTACAATAAGCTCTTGGTATGCGGTTACGATTTAGCACTACATTTCATCCTCAAACCGATGGTCAGTATGAGTGAGTAATTCAGATACTCGAAGATATGCTTCGTTGTTGGGTATTAGAGTTCGAAGGCAACTGGGAGAAATATTTTTTGTTGGTTGAATTTGCGTATAATAACAGTTATCAGTCGAGCATAAAAATGACACCGTGTGAAGCTTTGTATGGTAGAAAATGCCAAACTCCTCTATATTGGACTGAGCTCAGTAAGAAAAAGATACACAGGGTTGATTTGGTTCATGAGACTGAAGAAAAAGTAAAAGTGATCCGAGATAGTTTGAAAACAGCTTCAGATCGTCAAAAATCTATGCTGATGTTAAACGTAAAGACATAGAATTTCAAGTTAGAGAAAAAAGTATTTTTGAAAGTATCGCCCTAGAAGAAAGTGCTTCGGTTTGGTCGCAAAGGAAAGCTAAGTCTGCGATTTATCAGGTCGTATGAGATTATTGAAAGAATCAGACCTGTCGCATATCGATTGACTTTACCGTCAGAACTAGAAAAGATTCATAATGTCTTTCATGTGTGTATGTTACAACAGTACCGATCTAACCCTTCACATGTTATCTCCTCGACAGATAGTGAGATTCAGCCTGATATGTCGTACAGTGAAGAACCGATCAGAATTCTGGCTCGAGAGGTGAAAGAATTGGGAAATAAGAACATAGCTTTAGTAAAATTTATATGGCAGCGACACGGAATAGAAGAAGCTTTCTGGGACCTTGAGAAAGCTATGAGAAAGCAATATCTGAACTTCTTTTCTGGTAAGATTTTCGGGGACAAAAATTTTTTTAGAGGGGAGAGTTGAAACAGCCCGTTTTCAATGGAATCAGAACAGTGGTTTTGAGACCACAAATTTGATGTGTGAATATCTATTTATTTATTATTTTAATGTCTACTACATGTTAGTAGTATCGTGTAAAAATTTTGTTAAGAAATTTTACCGTTTGCATGCTTAATTTGATAAAAAGGAATAAATTACAAAAGGTGCAAAACTTGAGTTCTATAAATTAAAGGGAGTTATTAGCAATGAATTTAAATGGTTGGAGGTTTTATGTTGTAATTATACCATTGATATGGTTAATGGACAAAAATAGGCATGGTTTAGTTAATTTTTACAGGTTAAAAAACTATGTTTAAAATGGTAATTAGGAAAATAATCTTAAAACAAATAATAGAAAATTTAGTGTGATCTTCATGAGCTTTCTTCTCCGCCAAAATTAGGCTTGGAAAACCCCATTTTTGGAGCCTGAAAGTATGGTTAAGTTTTTGGGATTGCATGGTATGAATTTTAACTCTATTTTTAATGATTTTTTACGTTTTTGAAGTCGTTGTAGCTTAATCTAGCTAGCCCAGGGGATAATTTGCAAAATTGTTAAAATTATAGGGTGTTACCATGAATGAAATCATGTGAATTTGATGTTTGGTGGAAGAAAATGAATATATGTTGTTAGATAAACAACTTTTGTAAAGTGAATTTTGTTGAAAATGTCAATTAGGGGTTAAATTGAAAAGTGTGAAAATTTCATGGTGTAAATTGTGAAATAATGAATTTTATGAGTTGATAGGGACCTATATGAAATTCGGCTAGCTTGGGTTAGGGATGGATTTGCATGAATTTAATTTATTGAGCTTAAGGACTAAATTGAAAAGAAATCAAATGTGTAGGGGCACAAGTATAATTTTGCTAACTTGTGAATTTGGATTGAATTGAATAGACTAGTTATTGAATTTGTTGAATTTATTTATTTAGATAAAGATAGATCTCAACCGGTTTTAAATCGAGGGAAGGCGAAAGTTGTGGATTAGTCGATAGTACTCCTTCGCGATAGTGTCGATGTAAGTTCATAGTAATTAAATTATATCACTTGATTTCCTTATGTATTTATATTTTATAATCAAGTAGTTAATTATTATATAATTATACCTTTGATCGCACTTACGTGCCCCTGTTGTACTTCGGTACCCTTGATAGCACTTTCGTGCCATGGTTACATTTCGGTAACATTTATTAAGTAAAATAGAGGTTCACTCGTTTAACGTTAATTAAATAAATTTCTATGTACTTACTAAGTTTTATAAGCTTACACGAGTTAATGTGTCATTTTGTAGATTACTTTTGTTGACTTAGGACGGACCGAAACTTTGGCTCACACTATCCATCATCGTTAGAAGCTTTTGAACTCTTTTGGGATTGTGGCATGTATACATGGCTATAAGTATATATGTATATGTGTCTAGTTCATTTTGGTATAAAGTGAATCACTAAATTGTGTGTTTGGAAACTTTGTTTTCTAGGTTGTACATATGTATCCTTTGACTTGATAAATTGGTATGAATGAAATCGCTTATGGATGGTTTAATGTTGATGAATTTAAGTTGTTATGCTAGCAATTGTATTTGGTTAGGTGTTTGAATGATGGAAGATGAAATGTTAGTAATGAATTTGCATATTATTTATGTCATGTGTCTTGTTTGGAAATGTAGTGAATTGGTATTTTGTTGTGAATGGCATATATGAATGTTAATGCTAGTAGTTGAATGGATTGGTTAGCACCATTTGGTATGTTTTGGTAAGTAAATTAAATGGTATGTATAGATGTAAATATGCCTAGAAGTTAGTTGATTATTTTGGCCAAATTGAGTACATGGTTCTACATGTTTTGATGTAGTCATTGAGGTGCCTTTGGGCATATTGGTTGTATGTTATTATATCACATGTATATAGCTAGAATATGCATGATTTTGGTGCCTTGTTATGGCTGGTAATTGTGTGCAAATGTGCTTTTAGGTACATGTCTTGTTGGGTAAGAAAAATGACTTGGAAATGGCCTCTTTTTCGTCTACACTGGCAGAGACACGGACGTGTGTCTCAGCCGCGTGTGACACACGGCCAGGCAACATAGCTATGTGTCCCCTGTAGCTTTCAAAAGGTTGCAAGTCAGGCTGTTACATGGCCTGGCCCACAAAAGTGTGAGGTTATTTTGAAGGTACACGGCCTGGCAAATGGGCGTGTGGCTTGGCCGTGTGACCCAAGTCAGTGAGTTACCCAAGCCGTGTGACACCTGTAGTGTTGTAAATTTTTGCTATTTTTGAAAGAATTCTGTGAGTTTCAGATTTAGCCCTGATTTGTTTCTAACGTGTTTGTAGATCCTCGAGGGCTCGTATAAGGGATAACATGTATGATTTGGATTGGTTTTAATTCAGCCTCGTATTTTGACATAGTCTTGTCTCCTAGTTTTAACTCAATAAACTCGAGTCTGTGGGCCTCCACATACCTAGTGCTCACATATTTCTTTTGAAAAGCTTCCTGGAAATATTCTCAGGTTATACATTCAGCTTGCGTGCCCCTTAGCACAGATTGCCACCAATGATAAGCTTTTTTCCGTAACAAGGACATAGTGCCATTTATCTTTTGCTCCGGATTACAGTCTAAGTCCTTCAAAATCCTATCCGTCGACTCCATCCAATATTTTTCCATAGTAGGAGTCGTTCCAGCAACAATTTTGAATGTATCAACCCCATCTGATCGAAATCTCTTTGCAACAGACCCACGACTCCTCAATCCAGTTTGAATCCCACATGCCCATGTGGGCCCACACGCCCAGATTAGCCTTTCCCGTATGGCCCACACTGCCTGACCCAAAAGCCACACGCCTGTGTGGCATGTCCGTGTGGGCCCACACGACCTACTTTGCCTAGCCCGTGTGGCCCACACGACCACACCCACACCACCACACGGTCGTGTCTTGCGCACGGCCGCACCTTTGTCAGACGCACGATCGTGTCTCGCACACGACCAATCACATGTCCATGTGGCGTCGACAGAATACTTTTTCGGCTTTCGGCGAAACTCAATTTTTTGCTTTTTGAGAACACACCTGGTACGATTTTGATGCGAAATCACTCCCGAGCCGACTAGTACCCAATATCCCGAATGACTCCAACTACGATTCCGCAAGAGGAGAGTCCCGTTTTTCACGATTCGCTGTTGCCAAAAACAAAATCTCACTACCAACTGAAAAACCACATCATTTTAAATGAATTTAAAGGAAAAACTCTCTAACCCGAGTAAAGTATTCTATCACCACTTACCAAACGCACAAGAACACCGAAAAACTGAAACACTGAGATTGAATAATTAAATTGAAAGAAATCAGAGAGCAAGGAAAAAGAATTGTCAATTGCCAGAAAAACGCAGAGAAAGGAAAACCAACATAAAAAATTTTTAAGGAGAGAGAGAACCAAATTTTTGAAAACAAAATAAAAATCAAATAAAAATAAAATAAAATCCCATTATATTTATCCTAACCTTCCACTAACCACCAAATCCCACTAACTCACAACTCCTTCAGACTTTCACTTCTACTAAACCTCTATCACACCACCGAAACAAAAATTAATACCTTTGCTCCTAAGGAGATTCAAACACAAGACCTCTAACACACTAACTCCTTACCACTCAAACTAGCAAGCTCATTCTAATATGAGTTTACTAAAGATAAAATATAACCCAACCCACTAAAGATAAGGCGAGGATTAGAAAAATAACAAAGTTTGCAAATGTGAGACTTGAACCCAAGACTTCAAACACACACCTAGAACACTTAGCCACTAAAGTAGATACATATTTGTGTTAGGTATTTACAGAAACAGAAATAAATTATTCAGGGCGTTACACGAATGGCACCACAAAGTAAAGTAATAATGAAGAGTCAATGAAACACATATGAATAAGAAACATCTTGAGGAAGAGCAAGGAATAAACGACAAAAAGTTATTTCCTTCTCTTTACTGTAGCAAAACAAAAGAAAGAAAGTAAATGGAAAAAAACCAATGTGAAACAAAATTGGGAATAATGGAACGACAAAGTGAGGGAGTGGAAGGAAGAGATTTTTCTGGAAACTAATTTTAAAAACTATCCACACCCTCAACTAAATCTGATAACTAACCACATATTACATTTTTCAGAAATCAAATTCAATCCAATTCACGCACACGGGCGGCACAACAAAGAGTAAAAAAAATTATTTCTCGTTTGCCCGCGTCAGGATTCGAACATAGGACCAAAAAGTAAGTTGAAACCTTATCACTGAACCAACAGGCTTATTTTGTCACCTGAAAAAAATATATAAGTTATAAGATAGGGGTTAGGATAAAATTAAAAAAAACTCAAGGGAAAAAATTCGAATCCAAAATATCACATACACAAGCACAAAATCTATCTACTGAATTAGACTAACTCACTTGATAAAATTTTCACAATCATAACTCAAAATCAAGACGTGACCACTTTTGATTTCACTAGCCCAATTCCCTCTAATTCGAAATTTAGGATGTGACATAATATTTTAGAATTTTATTTTTATATTTCATAATTATCATACATTTCAAATTTGAAGTAATAAAAAATGTCTTACTTTTTACTTTAGGGTAAAAATATATATTAATCAAGTTAGAGATTTATATATATTATAAATATTAGTAAATTAATAAAATTATAAAAATATGTTACAAGTGGGTCCCTAGTAAGTCAGTGTCTATGGGTTAATGTGAGGGAAAGGCGAAAACGCGTCTTACGGCTTGCATCATTGACTGGCTATTTTTATAAGAAAAATCATAGTTTCTTCGAACTATTACCGTATTTAGTGATGTGCCATCTTTTCAATTTTTGTTTACTCACCGACTTGGTTTAAAAAGTGTCAAATTCCAAACTGGGTCATCAAAATCAAGCATTTGCAAGTCGGTGCACAAAATGCCACACACTTGGAAAACGTTTATGGGTTCAATTATTTTTCATTTTCGTCTTTTTTTCATTTTTAGTTAAATTGTTGTTGTTGTTTTTTTTACAAGAAAGTTGACTATTAAAAATTATTAACAGTTTTTTATAAAGTTCATAAAAATTATCCAAATCAGTACATGCAAGTTACCACATTAACATAGTTAAAATTTTGACAACTTAGCTAACTTTTGTATGGAAAAACAACTATTTGACTAAAGATCAAGGTGATAAAAAAATAGGACCAAAATAATAAAAATAAATTTTAAAAGTTAAATTTATTGTTATAATTTTCTTAAAGTTAAGTAATTGATTATAATTTAAGGAAATTTTAATTTTAACTAATAAATAATTATTTAATATACAGGACAATTGAAACAATTTTATTATTATAATCATGACTCATGCCAAATACTAAATTATTTAAATAGTGAAATTTTATTGATGGAAAAGAATTTGGCATGAATCATGATTATAATAAAAAAGTTATAATAAATAATTACTCTTATTAACAAATAATTACTATTATAAAAAGATAAAATAACTTTTTTAACCTTCAATGTTTATATTTTCATCAATTTGGTCCTTATTCTTTAAAAGTACTTAAAAAATTATAGAATTGTTTAATTATTAAATTTTTTCATATTTTCACTACAAATATAAAAAATTGTGAAAAACTAAAACTCTCTAAACATATTCATTTAAATAGTTTTAAAATTATAAAAATTTCCAAAATTTTAAAATAGGTCTCTCTAATTGGATTTAATATGGGATCGAATAAATAGCTCAAAATTTAGAGAGAACTTTTTGAATATTTGGAAATTTTATATTTTTAAAATTATTTAAAATGAAACTTTAAAATTTATTTTTATTTTCACAAGTTTTTATATGTTTATTGGAAACATGAAAAACTTTTAATTTTAAAACATCTTTTGTAATTGTTTATGGACTCATAAAGAGTAAGGTCTATTTTTAAAAAAATGGTTATAAATATTGAGAAATAAAGGAGTTATTTCACTAATTCGGAAAAAATTGAGTCAGGAACTAAAATTCTCAAATAAAAAGATATAAGAAGTTAATGTTTTAAAATTAAAGTATAGTTAAAATTGGGTGGAAGGTTAGGCAGGCAGTTGTGACTCTGCATGATTATTTGAAAACGAAACAAATCCATTCAAAAATCATATTATCATACATGAAAGAAGGTAAATTTTATAAAATCATATTATGCTTTTATCATTTTTTGATAAAATATTTAAAAATTATGGAGTAACTAAAAATATGCTCTGATTGCTCACTTTTAATCTAAGGTATAATAAAATTGAAAGGAATGAGTGAATTTAAAGTATAGCATCTAATATTGGATTGCTGATTACGTCCAAACTAAGACCCAATTTTACAACCATATGATAATAGTTTTCAATTAATTCTTGCTCCACCATGCATGTGAAGCACCACTCTTCTTTTTCTTTTTCCTTTTTTGGTTTTCCATTACTTGATATCTAATTAGGTATTTTCCCAAAATATTAAAGTTACCTCTCAATGTTTATATTTTTTTATCAATTTGATCCTTATTCTTTTTTTTAGTTAAATTTGGCTCTCAACCATTCAAAAAGAGTTGGATTGCTTTCTTTTAACCAAAATACTGACTAAAACATTAAATTCTTAAAAATGGTAGCCCATATGACTATCCACATGTATTTCATGCTTTTTTTTTATAATTTTCTTTTGGATTTTTGAATATTTTTATAATTTTTAACTAATTTATTGTCGTGACATATAAGATGAATAGTGTCATGTTAGCATGAAGTACACGTGCACTGCCACCGTAGGTTGCCATACAAGCATTATTAAAAAAATAATCTTTTAGTCAAGATTTTTGTTAAAAATAATTTTACTTTTTTTTGAAAAATTAATAATCAAATTTAGCTCAAATTGCAAAAAAGATGTAAACTTTCATTTCTCTTAAAAAACTATTTGACTTTTTTTTTTGAAAGAGTAATAGTCAAATTTAACTCCAAATTGATAAAAAAAACATGTAGACATTGAAGACTAAATTTGGTGTTACGTAATTTCTTTCTAATTAAAATAGAAAAGCTATTGTCTAAGTTTTGAATTCAAGATCTGGTATCAATAAAGATTTAAATAACGTAAATCATTTGTCACTTTGTATCAATAACTAATTAAGAAAGAAGATTAGAAACTTGTTGTCTTGGGTATGCTATAATTAATTTAAATGCTTATGTGTTAAAGATAAATAAAATTCAGAAGTCCGTGTTAAATGCGATGTTTAATGTTGTTTCTCTTTTTGAATCCCATGTGTTGGTTTGATGATCATCATTTCAAGTGCGATATAGGTTCGAGTTGTACTAGTCACATTACTCTTGAGGTTTTACTCTTTTATAATTCACAAAAAAAAAAAAATCCTTTTCAGGAGAGTCTACATATTTGTTATGCTATAAAAAATTCCATCTAAATGAAACAAAAATAAAGGAAAATGGTGAAGTGCATAAATATGAAGTGTCTTAAAGGAAATCAAATTTTTTAAATTTGAAAATGTAAATCTTTTGGTAATGGTATGTAATTGGTAAAAGGAGTTGATAGGTAAGTTTTATTAATAATTTGTAATTAAAATAATTATTTATTCAAAAAATAAAACCATGTTATTACAATGATGTCGGTAATTTCTACAAGATATCACATACTATCATTTAAGAGACCTTCAAATATTTGGCCAATCAATTATTATTATTTTTGAATAATTTAATTATAAGTTTTGATTATGTTTGCTCTTTTTGATATTAGAATTACCCCTAGTCTTTCCCTAATCTAAAAATAAGAGGATAATGCGTTTCAGTGCACTTAAACCTATTTTCTCCTGCACTAGTAACAATATTCATGCCAATTGAACTAAGACTCAATCGACATGCCAACCAATTATTATTCTTTAAGAATAATTATAAGTTTAATTCTGAATTTCATTTATTTACTTTACAAAAATCAGGAAATTATTTTTTAAAATTGTAATAATTTAGTTTTGTACTCTATGAAAACTAAGAGAATAATTCAATTATTGGTAAGCACATAAAAATTTGACTTTTGCTAATTTAATGCTAAAACTATTAATTTTTATTAATTCTTTGCATATAAATTATTGAATTGTGAATTTAATAAAATGCTTCACAATTTTCATAAAATAGAAATAATTAAGATATTGATTCAAGAGAAGTATTTATATTTTCTCCTTTCCAGGTCCCTTCTGGTTTAGTTGGGTGAGAAGAGGCTTTCGAAAGTCAAAATAATAAATGAAGAGACAACTAATATTCCTTCAAGTTCAAGATTATATGCATAAAGACAAAAAAAATAAAAAATGAAAACAAGAAAAGATTATCCATAGACCCCATCCATTTAAAACTTATCGCACAAAGAATCAGTACAAATATACTTCAATGCCGTAGTGAATCAAATTAATGAAGTTTTACAAGTTTCCTTTCTTCTCTCAAAATTAATGCAACAAATTAGAGGCAATGAACAAGGTTCAACTACGGCTTTCACCAACTAGCTCAAACGTTGGGCCTCTATTCATCCTTGTGCCCCACTTGGTTGTTCACTAAATTTTTTTAGATTAAAGTTGTCTATTTACTTAAAATAGTAAATACGTTGGAACTGCTAGATTGTAGTCGTCATTATGGTTTTACATTGTGAAAAACTGTGCAAACAAAATAATAATAATAATACTAAGGTTTGTTTACGCAGTTCGGCTGCCCTACGTCTATGAAGCCTAGCTCAATCAGTAATTCCACTATCTTTTATCACAAATACAACAAGTAATTCACACTCTATTACTCCTCAAGTATAAAGATCTCACCTTTGTATCTAAAGACTAGAACACTCACCACCAAATCCTCTCCCTGAGAACTTGGCTAGTAAACACTCGACAACATTTACAATTTAGTTTGCACTCTTTCACAAAAACAGTTCCTCAAATGAAAAAATTAGAATGCACTCAATTAGCTCTCTTACAAAACCTAGACAAGCCTCAAAGCATATATTCAATTTCCACTTGCTAACATGGAATCTAAGTGAATAGAAAGTAACACCTTAAAAACAACTATTACAATACCCATGTTTGCATGTTGTTGCTACCTACAATAAACTTTGTGTCCATTCATGAAATATGTTAATAATGTGAAATTCATTGATTTTGTCTGTCAGGTATTCATTTTGTTGCAATTGAACGAAGTTACTACAAGTTATAAAAATAGAGATGGACACAAAAAATTGTTCACAAAATTCAAAATCTTCATGCGTTTGCATGCCTTTGCTCAAAGAGTAATCCATTGTAAAATCAATAAGTATAAGTTATGTTTTAAGTTCAACTCACTCACCATTTTGTAACCTCACTCCTATAGTTTGAACTAGATCACTTTCCTTCTAAGTCTTTTCCCCTAAAAGCTTAGATGTAAACTAATACACAATCCAATTTACTTACCCAATTTTGTACTATAAATCAATTCCTCAATTAACAAATAAAGTGCTCTCCTTCTCTTATATATAATAACTTAACCAAGTCATTAATTAATAAGCATAAAGTAAATTGTTAAATTATAATCAATGAGAACAACTAATCCTACAAAAATAACTTCCAAATACATCTTTAATAAGGAGCATAACTGTAGCGACTCGACTATCAGTGGTGCCAAAAAACACGATTTCTGAACCTCATTTCCATAAACAAAGTCCATAAGGATGAAAAATAAAGATTGAGAAAGTTAATATGAAAATATATTGAAATTCTGTTCAGTAATTTATTAAGAAATTGGTTAAGTAAAGCTCGGGGATTAAATTGTAAAAGTCCAGTTGCTATTGAATTTTAATTAAGAAAAGGCTTGATGACTTAGATAACAATTAAAAAAAGGGATAAAATGGTAATTTAACCATTATTTAACATGGTTTAGTGGCTGAGGATGTTGATTTCCTCTTTGTTTCATTAATGGTCGATTAATTATAATAAAGTTTAATTTAAACTAATTAATTAATGTTAATTAAGATTTAATTAAGGTATATATACCTTAGATAGTGGAGAGAAGATGAGATTTTTATCATCTTCTTCACCATCCAATTGAAGAAAAACAAAGAACCTCTGTTGTTGAGCTTAAAACATTTGTCCAAGCATTAAACTAAGGTAATCGAGCATTTTTCTTGTAATTTTTATAGATTTATGATCATGAGAGCTTGATTTAGCTAGCCTATGTATCAACTTTTTCAATTGTTAAGTTTTTAACAAGTTTTCATTGTAGAGAAATTGATGAATTGGTGTAATACCCCCTACCCGTATTCATCGCCGGAATAGGGTATGAGGCATTACCAGATTTTACCGAATTAATTTTCCATTATTACGAGTTAAATACTATTCATTTATCGAAACATGTCATGACGTCCCTTGGTTGGGCCTCCGAAGCCCAAAACATACATCGGGACCAAATCGAGATTAAATTGAAACCAAAAGAAATTTTTCGCAAAATCCCAAAGTTTTTTTTTTTGAACTCAATATAACCCCTTTATAAATTTCTAACCTTCCCTGCAATTTTAAACCGAGACTAATCCAACACAACCAATCCATTTCAACATATTTTCAAGATAGATTTAACATATTCATAACATAACCTCATCACATACCAAAACCAAAATTTGTTAGCCATACCAATGGCTAACCATACATTCATTTCACATTAACATTTACTTTACTAGCTTATACATGCCATTGATCTCCAAAATAAAGTTTCTTTATATACCGAGATCTTGAGGTTGATAGTGTGATGCGTCTCCGACCAAATCCGACCTCCGAGCTCTTAACACTACAAAACAGGGGAAAAGGAAACAGGGTAAGCACTTTGTGCTTAGTAAGCTCATGTAATAAGAATTATACTTACCTAATATTTTCAATACAATGCAATAAACATTCATACATCCATTCAATACATTATTCCCCTAACATGCACAAACTCAAAATTTAAGTTAGTTCAATAATTCCATGTATCAATAATATATATATCACGATTGATGAGCTCATCAATACCATGATTTTCATTCCCTTGTTATTTTTCCATATTTATCCTGTTGAACTTCTCGGAATTTCGATGGATTTTCAGGGGTACACTTTAGTGTACAAATACGGGTCCGTCAATTCATATTCATGTGCGCACATTTCCATTTCAGAGAGCACACTCCAGCAGACCTCATCCTTACAGCAGGATTACCTGTCTAGGCTAAATCCCCTGTAATATAAACTCATAGAGTATTGTCAGGATTACCAGTCCAGGCTAAATCCCCTGCAACGATAATTACTCTAATGAGCTTGGATCTGAATTACCAGTCCAGGCTAAATTCAGACCCTAATTCGGATTACCCGTCCGGGCTAAATCCATTTTCCACATATTCTTGGGAGGCTATATCGAATAGGATCACCCGTCCGGCTAGATCCTTTTTACCGTCAATTCCTTTTCAGAGATCCATCGAATTTTCCTTTCATTCAACCGGGATTTCTTCCTCTTTTTATCAAATATATTAATGTTTCATCAATTTTCATATAATGAACATTCAAATCATATTCACATCAATAACAAACATTTCAAGCATTTAAGAATATAATTCAAGTTACATGAACTTACCTCGATACTTGTTCGTAAACAAAAAAATCTACTAATCCCGAACTTTTTCTTTTCCTCGATCTAGCTTCGTATTTAAATTTTCTAGATCTAAATAAATAAATTTAATCATTAATCTAATACATTTCATGTTCATACGTAACATTCTCTATAATTTCATTATTATTTATAGTGCATTCAAAGTTGTCTCACTGAGTCATAGTCACTAAATTATTTATATCTTGAGCTACGGAACTCCAAATTAAGATACGCTAATTTTCCCCGAAACTAGACTCACATATCTTCTTATCATAAAATTTTCAGAATTTTTGGTTTAGCCAATAAGTACATTTTATTCTTTAAATTTTCTCCTGTTTCACTGTTTGACAGTTCCGACCCCTCTTCACTAAAAATTAATTATCTCATTGTACAGAATTCAGATGATGTTTATGTTTGTTTTTTTTTCTGAAAATAGACTCATTAAATATTCTAAGAATATAAATTATAACTCATAATAATTTTTTTATAATTTTTAATGATTTTCCAAAGTCAGAACAGGAGAACCCGAATGCATTCTGATCTTGTCTCACAAAATCTATTATATCTCATGATTTACAATTCCATTGCTTACACCGTTTCTTTTATAAGAAACTAGACTCAATAAGATTTAATTTCATATCTTATTCATTCTATAATTAAATTTCTACAATTTTTGGTGATTTTTCAAAGTTAACCTACTGCTGCTGTCCAAAACTGTTTTAGTGCATGATGTTAATTAGCATTTTTCCCCTAAGCTTTCAATAAATGATAATTTCATCCCTGCTCAATTAACCTCTCAATTGAGCTGATTTTTCTCAATTAACACTTTATTATATCACTTTAAACTATTTTATAACCTTTGGAAATCAGAATTTTAGCACTAGACTTTAATTCCAAACTTTTTCACAATTAAGTCCTACAAATCAATTTCTATTGAAATTACCTAATAAAATCATCTCATAAACAAATTAAAGCTTCAATTTCAAGCTATTTCATCATAAAATTCCAACACATATTCATAGAAACTTTCAATTTCATTCATAAAATCAAAAACTAATGAATTTAGTAATAGGACCTAGTTGTAAAAGTCTTAAAAACACAAAAATTACAAGAAAAAGGCAAGGATTAACTCACTTGGTGCAAAAATTATGAAAAACCAGCTTGAATAAACCCTTAGGACTTTTTTCCTGATGAGAATGAAGAAAAATAAAGAGAATTCTAGATATTCCAATTTGGTCCCATTTTATGTTAGTAAAATTTGTTATTTTCCCATTTTACCCTTATTTCACTAATTCTCCTGATTTTTCTAGCTTATGCAAACCAAAATATCTCCTTTTGGGCTTATTTTCAATTTATGTCCCTCTCCATTTAACAATTGAGCTATTTAACCATTCTAGTAATTTTTACACCTTTTTCAATTTAGTCCTTTTCACTTAATTGACTACCCAAACATTAAAATTTTCTAACGAAATTTTAATACCATATTACTAACATTTCATAAATATTTATAAAAATATTTTGACTCGATTTTATGAGATCGAGGTCTCGATACCTTGTTTTTACCCAATTTCTTCAATAATTTCTTTTCTAACTAACCACTAAATCGGTAAAATTTTTCTATCGATATTTTCATACGATTTTCCTATCATATCAATATTCATGCAAAAATATTAAAATAAATTTCTCTTTAAATCAAATTTGTGGTTCTGAAACCATTATTCCGATAACCTTGAATTTAGGCCATTACAATTGGGCTTAAAATTGATAGTTATTAAGCTTAAAACATGATAAGGACTAAATTGTAAAGCTAATTAAACTTGTTAGATAAATTTGAAATTTGAGGAACTGAATTAAATAAATAAAAATATATCATGAAATAATGCTATGAATAGAAATATTAGGATCCCTAACGAAAGAATATGAAATTGAAGTTTGATCTAATGCTAGATATTGAAATATACAAATATCCCAGTAGAGGATTAAATTAACTAAAATGAAAAATATGTTTTGATTTGTATTTAAATGTTAGTTGGATGTGAACTAATATTGTTTATATTATTGAATTATCGAATGTAGCTAAAGACGATGTTGGACCGTTGCAAGAGAAAAGAAAACTAAGAGTCATTGACAAGTGATAAGAGAAATTTGGTTTGTATTTCTATAATTCAAGATCATTGAATATATATAACTATATATTTTGATTGCATGATTACTATTGAGGTAAGATGATTAATTGTCTCGTGATTTGATTCGTGATTGGTGATATTGAATATCAAGAATTGGATTGAATTGAATATAATAAAATAAGGATGATATAATTGATAATGATTCATGTGATGAATTGGCTAGATATGAAATGGTGTTAACTAAATGGTATGATATGTGTTATCATTTGTTATTGATGATAGTTAAATTAATTGGTTCATATATTATGAATTGGTAGAAATGAAATGTTTGATACTTAGCAAACATTATTGTTAATAAAATGTTAATATCTTGTGTATATGACTTGAATCATGGAAGTTCCATTGATTTATCGCTCAATGTATGGTTTTTTTATTCTGTGCATAGGTGTAGGTGAGTCTCGAAGTCCTGAGAAGTAGCTCAACATTCGACCCACTACTCTCAACTCAACAATGTTTGTATGGTTCTTTTTGTTTTCGTTAAATGGCATGTGCTTAATGTTTAGTCGACTTATAGTGTGAATGGTCATCCTAAGACTTAAGTTGGTAAATGTTTATTTGAACTTAACTATAGGATTGTAAAGGCATTTCTATAGATAATATGACATTTCAAAGGTATGTTATGCAAATGATCACATAAGCACTGAAAGGTAGTGTTTTGGCACTTTGGTATTGTAAATGAAATGTTGTATTACTTGTGGCATATATGTGTATATATATCAAATGGTTAATTTGTAAGCTGGTTGAAGTTAGGTGATGGTTTGGTTAAAAGTTCAATTGAGGTTTTAAATGGATTTTGACAAACAGGCGGTCACTTCGCGACGTTGGGCTCTTAACGTCAGGATGAGGGAAAGTTAGTGAGTTACGTTATGACCTGGAGCCCCCGAATTCGCGATGTCAACCCGATATTTTAAAATCTTTCATAAGCTCGTATACGACTCTGATATGATTATATATTATGTTGTGATAATATTTTGAACTTAGTAATATGTATAAATTGTTAAATAGAAATGTGGTCAATCATTGTTGCGCCGGTCAAGAATGTGACATATCATAGCTCGGAATCAACGATCGGGCCAGGTATGGGGTGTTACAATAACTTCAAAGATATGATTGTCATTAAACTCCTTGAAAGCAAAACTCCTATTTATGGAAACTTCGATCACATTGAAAGTCTCAATCATATCCTTGCTTGACTTGATTCTTGCTCAAATTATTGCAGTAACGGGCTGCTAAAATCCTCATAAATCATCAATAAAATGTCCAAACTATTTTGGTCAAAACAGGACAACCAAATTTTAAAGTAAGTTATAATAGTTTGCCAGATGTTCCTTAAGCTGCAATTGGCATTGCATCTGGCGGTGGTAATTAGCAACAAATAACATCTATGGACATGATACTACATTCAATGTTTTTTGATATGATTTTCAACCACTCCACAATAGGAAGTATTGGTCACAACACATGGATTACGAATTTTGTTTGAATAAAAAATGACATGGACATTTGAAAAATTAAATAGACCTCAATGCCTACGAATGTCAATATTAATTTTAATCCAAATTAATTTAAGTGATTGATATATTTAGTGATTAAAATGGAAACTATGAGGTTCAATCCTCTATCTTTCAACTAGAGTAACAATGAATGTTGCGATGTAGGTCAACTTTCCTATTTTACTAATAATCTCGTAAGTGATTATGGATTTGTATGTTTAATGCAGCTAAATTCTATTTTCTTTAACTTGAACACTTGCAATTCATTTATTTTTATTGCAATGAAAATTTTGTTTTTCTTGAAATTTCAATAAGAAGTTTAAGTTTTTTTAAGAAGCAAGTAGTTTAGGTTCTCTAAGTTTAGGAGATAAGTAGACAAGATAGATTTGTGTGAAAAATAAAGAAACATGATGGGTTATTTATAATGTTGTGAGTTATGGTTTAAATTTTATATTTTAAATGGAGATCAACACTCAAAGGAGTTAAGTTCAAAAAAAAAAGTGATTGAAGGTTTCAAAATTCATTTAAAATATAAAAAAATCGATAAGAGTAAAGATTTTGTTAGGGATATTTAAGCTTGACCTAGACACCTACTCTAGATCATTTAAAATACAAATAATAAATAGTTTAAAATTAGAATATTAAACTAATTAAGAATAGTTAAATATACCTCTACACCCACAAATCAACCTTCCTCTAATATTCCCTTCCTCATATTAATGGGTTCAATTTTTTTAAAAATTTAAACTAACTTTGACATCGTTGAAAATTAAAGTCATAATTAAAAAGAAAATACCTTGCAATAAATAATTTTAAAACTAAAATACAAGAATAAAATTCCTAACTTAGTTAATTCATTGACTACTGTTTTGAAAATTCACCAAATTATTCGCTTCTAATATAGTTATATAATTAATTTTAAGGTATAATATCTAACAACATAAAATATTTACAAATTTTATATTCTTTCTATAAATTATTGGTCCAATTATAATTTTATCCCTTTAGTTTATAAAATTTAAAAGTTAATCTCTATTTCAAATTGTCAAAATGTGATCCTTATATTTTACAACAATTGAGAAGTTAGTCTACTTAGGTAACATTATTACACCTTGTTAAATGCATTGACCTAAAATCAATAGTTCAATAACTTATATGCAAAGAATTAACAAAAAAAAATCAATAGTTTGACAATTTACATGCAACAAATTAACCAAATAAAAAATAAAAATAAAAATTCTTGTTTTTTCTAACAAGTGGACTGTAACGCCCCAAAATTTTGAATGTTTAATTGTGGGGTTCTATAGTATGTATCTATGGTTATATGCTCTCTTGAAGTGTTTGAGTTTAGGAGTTTGAGTCACAATTTTGGGAAGTTTTGCTAGTTTAATTTTAATCAATCTTTGTTATTGGGCTGCTGACTTCAATTTAATTCTTTGCAAATCTATGTCAAGAATGAGTCTGTTGGTTCACTGGTTAAGTATTTGTCTATTCTCTGGTCTTGAGTTCGAGTTTCAAAGTATGCGTTAAGTAATGTTTTTGCTTAATGTCGAAATTTTGATCGGTGGTTAATTAATTAATGTTTCCTCCTCTTTCCTTATTTTTTTTTGTTTTTCCTGTTCTTCCTTCTTTTCTTTTTCATTTAAACGGTTGTTTGGTTTCTTTTTAGGCGAGAATATTGTAAGCAACAATCCATAGCGTAATAACTCAAGTAGTCGTCGTTGAATTTGTTGGTAAGTCTAGAATTGTTGAAGGTTTTGCATCGAAACTTTCGACATAGTTTCTTCATGTAATTCGGTATCGTTGTCAATTAAATGGCTTAATTATGTAATTGGATGGTTGTGTTAGGCACCGGGAGTCTTCTATGTTGCCTCTACATCGAAACTACTTCAGGTGCGTACCGAAAACCCAAGTTTTTACGAATTTCAGACGCTGAAAAACATGGCTGTCGATGCCACATGGTCGTGTGCCAGGCCATGTGTAACTCACTCTCTTCTAAAAAGGAGCCACACGGGCGTGTGTGGTCAGGTTAGTGCAGGGTTTACACGGGCGTGTGTCTAGGCCGTGTAACTCACTGAGTACAAGATAGGGATCACACAGGTTAGGGACACTGGTGTGTGTCCAGGCCGTGTGACTCACTGTTTGCAATTTAGGACCACACGGGCGTGTGTCAGGCCATGTGAGACACACGAGTAGGCACATGAGCATGTGCCAACCCGTGTGGGATTATCCGAGCATGTGGGTCAAATCTGAAATTTATCTCTGAGGCCGTGAGGATTGTCCAACACGAACGTCGACTTTTGTAGTGCACTGATGACCTGTGTTTGACTGTATGTGTTGCTATTTGATAAGTCCGAAACTAAACTGTAAGTATATAAATGGATACTGTATATGATAACCGCTGATGATGTTGATCTATATCTTCTGAATATGAATTAAGTATGAATAACTGTAGGGGTGTGCAAAATTCGGGTAAAACAGAAAAAATTCGGTTAACCGACCGAATTCGGTAATCGGTCGGTTAATTATTTTTTGATTTTTCGGTTAACGGTTAATTCGGTTCGAAACCGGTCGGTTAACCAAAATTTTTTGATTTAACCGAAAAAATTAATAAATAAAATTATAATATATAAATAGGCCCATTATTTACCTAAATCCAATCCAAACCCAAGTATTCAACCCAACCCAATTACCCAACCCAACCCAATCATAAAAATTACAAATAATTTAATAAATAAAAATAAAATTCTAACACTAAAACTAAAACTAAAACTAAAGTCTAAAAGTCTAAAAATAATTTAATTATGTAGTGATTCAATTCGGGTAATTCGGTTAATTTTGGTAATTCGGTTAATTCGGGTAGTTTGGTTAATTCGATTAATTCGATTAATTCGGTTAATTTTTAACCAAAAATTTAAAAAACATATAATTTTCGGTTAATTTGGTTAACCGACCGAATTAACCGAAAAAATTTCGGTTCGGTTAATTTTTTTGAAAAAATTTCGGTTCGGTTAACGGTTAAAATTTTTGAAAGGTCGATTAATTCGATTAATGTTATTTGGGTCGGTTAACCGAATGAACACCCCTAAATGACTGTAATTTTGACATCTGCAATTTACATTTGCATTGGGCGGAAATTGTGAAAAGGAGGAAGTGATCTATTCTGATTCAGTGGCTAGACCGCGATCTAAATGTAAACTGGCACTTTAGTGCAACTTTGATCTGGCAATTGATCTGCAACTACTCGAAAGTGTCAAACCGACACTATATGGTGTGTAGGGCTAGAGGGGTTTTAAAATCCTTTATCGGTGTGTTGGGGTGGTTGGAGATGGTGTGTAGCGGATGGGGGTAGGAATCACTATATATTTCTGATCTATTCTATATCTGAACTAAACTCATATTGCCTTTCAATTGATGTGTAACACTGTACTAGAAAGTCTCTAATTCTGAATAGAACTTAAACTTAGGAATTTATCGTTATATTGTGCTTCTAGTTAAATCTATATGGGTTATACACTGAGTTCTCTCCTCATTTTGTTGTTGGCTAAATTTCAGGTAACTCACAGTCCTGATCGGGTCGGCATAGTGGGAGCTCGGTCAACCTACTTAATCAGCCCTCTTATCTATATCATTAATAGTTTTAGTAGTCTTTTCTATTATAGCTTTTCAAGATTGTTGGTTTTTTACTAAAGTTTATGAACATTCAAGTCGGTTTTCCTAGCAACATTGGTATAACTCTTTGGACTTGGACTTGGCCTTGACGCCCAGGCCTGGTTTAGGGTGTTACATGGACTTAGTTCTTAATTATTGTAAGGTTAAAATATGTTGTTAGTTCCTGTACATTGACAAAATTTGGGATTTAGTTCTTGTATTTTAAAAGGTTAACATTCAATCCTCCTACTTTTTCAATTTAAAAATCCTAGTCCAATCATTATTGTCGTTAGTAGTTTTTGTCAAAATTTGTCAACTTAATATGTTTATTTTCTATCAATCATATGCCACGTCATATGAGGATAGTCTAGTCATAATTCTAAATTGATAATTTTTAATAGAAAATACTTACGATTTTAATGATTGGATTGAGATTTTTTATTTAAAAAGTATGAAGATTGAATTTTTTAACTTTTAAAGTTGATGAGGGAGGTTGACTCCTTTGGAAGAAGCCTTCAAAGTGTCGTTCAACGGGCAGTCCATTTGTCCCCCAACAACCGAAGGTATTGTGACCTGGTGGGGGTTTTCTCTTCCATACTCTGTCGAAAGCCAACACGCTATGAGTGGCTACTCGGAGGGCATAATTCACAGAGCCAAGATCCCCTTGGTTGGTGGACTTGCAAGACTCAATGTAGAGGTGTTAATATAAAGCATGTAATAATTATGGAGCTCGCTTATGCGTACAAGGAGTCAAACCACCAACATGAGGCACTTAAGGCATTTTTTTGCAACCATGATATCACTTAAGCTATTGTAGGTAAGTGGTTTAATTGCCTCAGGTTGGTGGTTCAATTCCTCGCATGCTCAGGTGAGCTCCGTAAGTATATTACGCCCTATATTGACACCTTTTCCTTGAACCTTGTAAGTCTACCAACCACGGAGTTCCTAGCCCAGTGAACTAGGCCCTCTAGGCCATCGCTCATGGCATGCTCACTAAAGGACAATACCTATGTTTATTGGGGGACTAATCATTACCTGGCGAACGACACGTCAAAGACTTTTATCGAAAGAGTCGATCCCTAAACAAAAGTACAATGACTAAATCTGAAATTTTGTTAAAGTATAGAGACTAACAACATTTTTTAAGCTTATTCTAAATTACAAGGACTAAATTCTGATAAATTAAATTAGAAAGATTAACTTATCAATTTTTGTAAAATAAAATGATAAAATTATCAAAATTAAACCTAAATTATTTGGTCTAATATTGTAATTAAACCAGATGAAACTTTGCATGTGGAAGGTTGCATACAAGAGTAGAAAAGATCTGATGTAGTTCTTCTCTTTTATCAAAAATAAAAAAATAAAGATGCTAAAAGATTAAATTTAAGCTATTGGATTAATAATTAATATATTTACTCACAATTAATGACTACAAACTTACTCCTTCATGGTAAAAAGAAATATAAATTTTCTTTTGCATTATTTCAAAGGAAACAGTGTTGGTTAGGGACTATTGTTTATCGACAACTTTCCATCTTTTTCATGTGCATATAAATGCTTGGATCCATCAACTTTTTTAAAGAAATTTAGTTGATTATTTTGATATATGCAACTTTTTGTCATTTCAACTATTTTCATCGTTACTTTTTCAACTTTCTGAGAAGTATACAAATATAGAAAAAAGTTTCTTTGACATAAAATTGCGGGACCCCTTTGTCTAGTCACCGACTTGGCTTGGACTATATTACCTCAACTCAAATATTTACCTTCTTTTTTTGACTCAATTGTATCAGCTTAACTAAATTCCTTTACAATATTATTAAGTTTGAGAGCGCTTGTCACCGATTTTCTTTTTTTTCTTTTTTGTAATCTTACTTACTTCATTGTTAAAATGTATTTATTTATCAAATAAAAAGTTGATGTTCCTTTTCTTTAATTGATATAATAACAAATTTTATTTTTAATATTTTATACCTTCCGTAAATTTGGTCCTCATTTTAAAAATTTAACCTTTAATATTTTCATATTTTATCAATTTAGTTCAGATTTTAAAAATTCAATAAGTGTAATTACAAAAAATTATAAAAATTATTTAAAATATAGAAATCCATAAAATTTAAAATTTTCTAAAAATATCAAAAGAAATATTAAAAACAAAATGATCCTTTGTTGAAGGAGAAACAATAAAGAGAAAAACAAATACAAATACAAAGTGCAAAAGCTTTCAGTTTGCATTTAAATTACAATTTCATTCTAACTTCTACTAAAATAGAAGTTGGATAGAAATAGAGAGTTTGCATCATCAGTCCAAAAACGTAAGTGAGTCAAAGAGATAAGTAAAGCGAGAATCGCAGCACAATATACCATTTCCATACGATAATCACGGCTCCAAAGTCGAACTCAAATTGTTACAAATCACTCCCCCTAATACCTCACATTACATACAATATCTTTTTAAGAAAAATTCCTAAACAAAGAGTGTCTAAAAAACCCTAAATGGTTGAAGTAGAAGTCGATCAATCAGCCTATTTGTAGGCTCTCCTCCAATATGATCAACACTAAAAAACAAAGTCATTATCACATTTTTAAATGCAGGTAATTATCTTCATAATTTATCTTGAAAAATATTCAAATAAATCTCTTTAAATAACAACTTTCCATCAACATCAAAACTCTTAAGAGATAAGGATAAGATAAGGATAAACGTAAGCATGTATAACACTTCAAACTTCTCCCTTGTCCTTTAAGTTAGTTGAATAGATACACATGATATTCTGGCACAAAATGCTTTTCTTTTTCTATATTAATGAGATTAAATCAAAATTCAAACATGCCACCCGAACGTCTTTGACTACACCAAAGTTGTCGTTCCATATGTTGTTCGAACATGCAACAATCAAAGTCCCAACAATCTCCCCATTTGGCATTTTGAAAAAACCTATAATAAATTATAGCCCTCAAAACAAAAGGTGAAAATAAAGAGAACTAAATTGAAACTCCCTGTAACACCCCAAACCCGACCTAGACGTTATGGCCGAATTCGGAGATATTACATTGCTTTGTTTGAAAACCCAGAAGTTAAATCCTAGCTTTAGAAATTGAGAATTATGAAAATAATGTTTTTGACAAAACACTTATATATTATTTCGAAAATTACATCTCATTTACAGAAAAACACTTGAGAAATTACTTAATTTGTAGTGGAAAAATTTTCAGAGTTTTAGTTTTGAAAACCGAAATTCATTTTGTAACTCGTGTGATTTTGCAGTTTCACGTTCGAAAATAACAATTACCGACGATTTAAACAAAAACCAAAACAAAGCCTAAAAAAACATATTATAGTCCTAAAAGTCCAAAATAGATAATTACGAAAATCACCATATTTTAATTAGCTGAGAAAAACAATCCGAGCACCCGCACATCGCCCGGTCCTAAGTCAGAAACACATACATGAACCATATCACATACAATAGCAAAATATCATATTTCATGTTTCAGAGTCATATTTAAGCCAGATAGACCCCAGTGAAAGTGTAATTACGGATTTTAGAGTCAAACAAGCCTAAGTGAAAATTTTCGAAAAAAATGGGCTAACACGCCCGTGTGGCCCACACAGACCAACTGGCCCAGCCCGTGTGGTCTACACGGTCTAACACATGCCCATGTGAGCCATACGTTTCAAATAACCCCGCTCGTGTGACACACACGGTCTGTCACATGGCCGTGTAATGCCGACTGTGAAATTTTTGGCTTGCACCGTTCGCTATTTTTCGAGTTTTCCATTACACACCTAATCAGTTTTTTATGGTAACACCATTGTGAGGATTCAAGTACCCGGAAGTAACAACAGTCCCCAAAACCTCCTAACTCATCGGAAGTACGTTGAGCGACCCATAACCCTCACACTGGGACAACACCACCCTTGAACCCATAAATACTCACGAAAAATAGAATTTATTTGAGTTCAAAGAAATAAGCCAAATAAAAGTTTCACTAAAATTCAACAAAGTATAATCGTATATTTTCCTTATGATTTTTGGCAACCTCTAGTCCCTTTATATAAGAAAAAATCACAAGAGTTCTACTAAAATAGAAATAGAGAAAAAAAAGAATGTTTTTTTTTAAAAAAAAATTGGAGTTCTACTAGAACTCTATCAGGGGTGGGTAGCAAGCACAGGGAGACACACACCCTGTGTGTTGCCCACCTACCCAGCAAATGGGTTCCTTGGGTCTTTCATGTATTGGATATAATTATATATAAAATTCAATTTTAATATTCAATCCAATAACAAGTTTTCTATTCCCAAAATACTACTTATCCAATTAAAAAAAATTAAATAATCCAATTAAATTATTTTTCTCAACACAATTCTAATTCCATCAAAGCCATTATGACATTATCGTATTAAAGTATATGAGTAAATAAATTTAATTATTCTATTTAGTATAATTGTGATGACTTATTAATTTAATTTTTCCATTTGAACTCAATTATTTAATTACATTCAATTAGATAATAATCCAAAATAAATAAATAAATTCTAAGTCATCTCTTATTCCTTCAAGAAAATGCATTTATTGCAAGAGTAATTCATGCAATCTATTTCTCATACATCGTTTTTCATCTATTCATCACACGGTTCTTATTAGCAACTCATACAAAATTGTGTCAAGCTAGTGGAGGGACTATTCAAACATATATAATTAAGACTCAAATAATTTGTAATTAAGTTTCGACTCTTCATCTATTAATAAAAAATCATTTAGTGGTGGAGAAAATCTACTAAAAGTAGCATGACTAATCTCTCAATTATATACCATTACGAAAGCAACTTAGATTTATGCTTTTGTCTAGTAACTTTGTCATTTGTATGCTACCCTCATAGGATATTGTCGAAACCATTTTTATTTTTGGAAAAAAAAAACAAAGATTAGTTGTCGATGAAAATTTGGAGTCGCCACCAATCTTTTATTAAGGTGTGGTTGTGTCACCTAAAAACGACTTTGGTCTACGAACATTACAAAAACGGGTCCGGGAGTCGGTTACGTATGAGGAAGGATTAGCACCCTCATAACGCCCAAAAAATTGGTACCTAGTTAATTAATTAATGTCTTAATGTCGAAAATTTGAAAAATATAATCCTTAGCAAAAACTTAAAAACGTTACATATTAAGACCCTTATCATTTCAGAGAAAGAAAATGTCACACCCAATGCGTTAGGGCACGACATTCTAATTTCCTAAAAAATGAATTAGGCCAGAATACTCGTGTAATAAAAAATTTAAAAGAATATTCATTTATTCAAGATTTAAGAAATCGTGGCCCAATACGTTAGGGCACAATTCCTCCAAAATCCCAAACTCGGAATATTTCCTTTATTATTTTTTTAGAAAAAATCTTCATTTCGAGAAATCAATGCGTCACATCCAATATGTTAGGACACAACGTGTTGAATTCCCAATAATGAGTTCTCATTTTTTGATTAAAGAGAAATGCTCGATTGTTAGATTTAACGAAGAAAATTGGAACCCAATACGTTAGGGCTCAATTTCCTTGAAAATCCTAAATACAAGCATTATCTCAATTTTGAAAAGTTTGAAATCGAGTAAAAAAATGATGTGATGCTACATTAAATATACAATGCAATAATAAATATTACAATGGCATAGAAATAATGTAAACATATAAATAAATGAAACTAACATACATAAAAGAAATAACCATTGACATGCAAGAATATGAAATAAATGAACAAATATAAATGAAAAACACAAGTCAATAAACAAATGAAAGAAACAATAAAGAATAAACAGCACATAATATATACATTGAAATTAAAAGATATTCACATAACCTACATATGAAATTTTGGGTTAAAATCTATAGAAACAAAATATAATGCATTTGTGAAAATAAAGGAGGAAAAAAATTATACATTATAAAGTATGTAAAAAATCATGCATTCACGTTTTTCAAAAATAAAAATAAATATATCCATATATATATAAATATATAAAAAATGGTTAAAATATTAATATGTATACATACATACATACATACATACATACATATATATACAAGAATAAATATATATATACATATATAGATTATAAAAATAATTACATAAAATAAAAATAATAATTACATTACATTAAAAATAAATATGCGTATGTATATATAAATGTGTACAAAAAATACATATACATAGATTTAAATAAAATAATCAAATATGAAAAGGAAAAAAAATACAAAATACAAAATGAAAATTAATTAATAAAAATAAAAATAAACTAATTTGAACTGTAAATAAAACATTTGGGGCAAATTCGCGAATCATTGAAGATAAAAGGATTGTATTAAACGCTCGTATAATCATGGAGGGGCTGGAAGGAAAATTTCCCTTTCCCTCTAAACGGCGTCGTTAGATAGGGATCAAATTGAATTTTAAAATAAACTAAAAGCGAATTTAAAAAAAACAAAATAAACTTAATTGCAAAAATATTAAAAGACGGAGGGGCTAAAAACGCAATTTACCCCTCCGCTCAAAAACATGCGAATCTTAGGCCAAGTCGGGTCGGCCTCCCCAAAACAACGCCGTTTTAGGCGTCTGGGGGCTCTGCAAAACGGTACCGTTTTGGTACTCTATAAAACCACCATTCCTCCAAAAAAAAATCATTTTAAACCATCCCTTTAAAAAAAACCAAAAATCCTTTAAAAAAAATCTCAGCCCCTCTGTCCTCCGGCCATCGATCGGTCATCACCACATCGAAGACCGCATCCAACCACCGATCTCTGGCTGGCAATATATCATCTGCGATGGTTTAAAAGGAGAAAATCTCCTATTCAAACCTTTCGAAGCCCCTGATCCCAAATCTGGGCCCAAAACCCACAAAGCACTGCTGTAAGAGCCTCCAATCACCGAGAAACCTTTCGGTTTCTGACCGTTCATGGCGGTTCTGGGTACCACTCAGGTCGATTCTGTCCTTTTCTTTCTATTTATTTCCGTTGCATATAGATAACAACATATAATGAAATAACTGTAGATTAACAAAGATAAAGAAATAACTATCAACCTTGGAACGATTTTTGCTCTTTCGGATATTGAACTAACTGTGTTTTGCTGCACAAATAATTGTGTTATTCTTATTGATTTCGAATCCCCATCCTATTACAGTACATTAATGGCCTTTTTATAGCCATAATAAAATAAAAAATAAAGAAACAAATCGCTTTTGATTTGAAATCTTTGATTTTTTCCTTTTTTGCTGTTTCTTGATGTGCAGGCGAAGATCGGGGACACGGCTCGTGTGGATCTTGGTTGCGGCGCGAAGGTTTCCTCAGAAACCCTAGGGTTCTGTAACTGATTTGGGCCACAGAGTTTTGGGACTCTGCTCCTGTATTTTGGGCCTTGCATTATTGGGCTGATTTATTTTATTTTAGACTTTGTAAAATATAAGACTTTATTATTAAAGGCCGGGCAAATTTTAGGCATTACAGCTGCCCCTCTTTGCTCGTTATCGTGTAACAGGAACGGAGCAAAGACCTTAAAAATGCCCTAATTTTACCCGGTCGTGCTGGACCTTTGAACTCTTCCTTTTCAAATAGCCTCATTCCCTCCTACTTCATCTTTAAAGGTATAGGAACTAGTGCTGCAGTCCATTCCACTGCAATGTCAGGGAGATAAGACTAGATACGATCTTCTCTCTGTAACTTCAGAGAGATAAGATCTGTGATTTTAATCCGCTCCACTGCAACTTCAGGGAGATAGGATTATTGGCCTTAATCTGTTCCACTGCAACTTCAGGGAGATAAGATTTGCCATCTTCAGTCTGCCTTACTGCAACTTCAGGAGGATAAGACTTGCTTACTTAGTCTGCTCCACTGCAACTTCAGGGAGATAAGACTAGATGCAATCTGCTCTCTGCAACTTCAGAGAGAAAAGAGCCAAGATTTTAATCCACTCCACTGCAACTTCAGGGAGATAGGATTATCGGCTTTAACCTACTCCACCGCCACTTTAGGGAGATAAGGTTTGCCATCTTCAGTCTGCCCCACTGCAACTTCAGGAGGATAAGATTTGCTTACTTAGTCTGCTCTACTGCAACTTCAGGGAGATAAGACTAGATGCGATCTGCTCTCTGCAACTTCAGAGAGATAAGATCCAAGATTTTAATCCGCTCCACTGCAACTTCAGGGAGATAGGATTATTGGCCACCGATCCATTCTCGGGGGAACATGACCTTTGATTTTATGAAATTATGCCTAGTGATTAGGATGTTATGATCAAAATGAATTCAATGCTCCTAGCCTGACATGTATGAATGACATTTGAATGGATGCAAAATGTCATTTTCGAGAATTATCATTCAAGTTATCATTTCTTAAAGTTTATTAAGGTTTTATTGCTGACGCCTTTTGCTTGGCCGACATCACCAAAGAAACACTCAATCAAATTGCCCTTCATTATGAACTTCAAAGCTCAATCCATTAGGACGCATAACTTGTACCATATTCCTTCCACTGTAACCCAATGGTAGGAAAGTTTGACTCTTCTCAATCCTCTCCTATCGTAATTCAAGGATGCAGATCATGAAACTCTTTTACACCATTCCCCGGGTGTCCTACCAAATGCTCCTGCATAAATGAAGGATTTTCTTTCCAGAGGGAACTTCCAAGACTTCTTGCCATCTCATTCGATATTTAAACAACCAACTCCAAAAAAAACAATCTTAACTTAGACTTTCTCTTTTAAACTTGGTGTGTTCTAGACAATAGTTTTGTTTCAGGTTTAGAAATTCTCATAGTAATATGCAAAACTTCTTTTGTGAAAGTTTATTAGTTCATCCATCATTATTCTAACGCGACATGCTTGCACAAAGATCTAGATACTGACTAAGAAATTAATTCAAGGGATAAGTCAATTAATCGAAAAGGAATTTATTGATAGCAAGTGTCTTGAAAAGAAAAAGTATTCAAAAACATCGAAGAATGAAGTATTTACAAGAAAAAACAAACTCGGTACAAGTTATATGAAGACTAGGTGCCTTGGATATCGTCGCTTGAACTTCTCCGTACAAACCGAGAACCATTCTGAATTTAACATGTGTTTAGGGGATTTACAGCACTTTGTCGATGCCCCCTAAGACGTCGTATATCCTTTCCTTGTTGACTTAAGTGTAGCAGGATCACCATATGCCCTAATCTGACAGTGTTTGAGCCTCCATTTTTTGGTTTTCAACACAAACCCCCTTTGGTCTCAAGGCGCCCTTTTCGGGTTTTCACCTTGGCCTCTCCTTTTTCTTTTTTTTTTAGGAAATTAGAGTGCCCTTCGCAGGTTTTCACTTTGATTCCTCCCTTCCTTCAAGTGAAATATTTCTTGACTGAATCTGAATTTACAGGATTCGGAAGATTTTTGCCATCCATTTCACTCAAAATCAAAGCGCCTCCAGAAAAAGCCTTTTTTACAACATAAGGTCCTTCCCAGTTTGGCATCCATTTCCCTCTGAAATCTTTCTGTAAAGGGAGGATTTTCTTCAGCACCAGATCCCCTTCTTAAAATTCTCTAGGACAGACATTTTTGTTATATGCTCTCATCATTCGTTTCTGGTACATTTGACCTTGACGAATAACTTTTAGTCTTTTTCCTTCTATCAGATTTAACTAATCATACCGAGATTGGATCCATTCGGCCTCATCCAACTTTAGCTCAGCCAATACCCGGAGAGAAGGAATTTCAACCTTAATAGGTAAAACTGCCTCCATTCCATAAACCAAAGAAAAAGGTGTTGCCCAAAGAGAAGTCCCGATGATGTTGGTAAGCGGAAGAGCGAATGGTAACTTCTCATGCCAATCTTTGTAAGTTTCACCATTTTCGCCACAATCTTCTTAATATTTTGTTGGCATCTGCATACCATTCATTTTTGGACGATACGGTGACGAATTATTGTGTCTAATGTTGAACTGACTGCAGACTTTCGCTATTGTGCTATTATTCAAATTCAGCGCATTGTCAGATATGATTCTTTCAGGCATTCCATATCGACATGATCTCTTTCTTCAAAACTTATCGATCACGATCACGACTTCGTGACATTAGCATATAAGGCTGCTTCTACCCACTTAGTGAAATAGTCAATAACCACAAAAATGAAACGATGTCCATTAGAAGCCTTCGGTGATATTGGTCCAAGGACGTCCATACCCAACATGGAGAAAGGCCATGGAGAAGTCATAACATGAAGAGGTGAAGGAGGGGCGTGCATTTTATCCCCGTAAATTTGGTATTTATGGCATTTCTTGGCATGATTGATCCAATCTCTTTCCATGGTGGACCAGTATTATCCAAATCTCATGATTTGTCTAGCCATTATGAATCCATTGGCGTGCGTTCCACAAACACCATCATGGACTTCTTCTAAAATTTTCTTAGCCTCTACAGCGTCCACGTATCTCAACAATACTCGATCCTTTCCCCTTTTGTATAGGATCTCTCCATCTAGGACATAGTCAATAGCTAATCTCCTCAATGTCCTCTTATCATTCTCCGTTGCCTGATCAGGATAATCACGATTTTTCACAAATAGTAATATATATTGGTACCAGGGACGATTATCATTCTCTATTTCTTCAATGTTGTAACAGTGGGTCGAGATCTCATAAATACTAATTTGAATGGGCTTCATGTCCTCCAACTGATTCATTTTAATCATGGAAGCTAAAGTAGCAAGAGCGTCAGCCATCTGATTTTCTTCCCGTGGGAGATAACAGAAGGTAATGTTGTCAAACTCTTCAATCAATTCCAGAACCAATCTCCGATAACGGATCAACTTAGGGTCTCTTGTCTCCCATTCCCCTCTTAGTTGGTATATTACCAATGCTGAGTCTTCGTACACTTCTAATGTCTTAATTTTCTGCTATATGGCTGCCCGTATACCCATGATGCAAGCTTCATACTCAGCCATGTTATTAGTGCAATCAAAGTCCAATTTACTGGTGAAAGGATGATAATATCCATTCGGAGACACCAGGACTGCCCTAATCCCATTGCCTAACGCATTCGATGCTCTGTCAAAGTTTAATCTCCAAGAATAATTTTCTTGGGGATTTTCTTCAGCATTTGCCACATACATCAAATCTTTATTTGGGAAATCGAAGTCTAGAGGCTCATAATCTTCTAAAGCTCTGCTAGCCAAGAAATCTGCTATCGCACTCCCCTTGATGGCCTTCTGACTTACATATACGATATCAAACTCAGAGAGCAAGATTTTTCATCTAGCCATTCTTCCATTCAATGCCGTTGATTCCATCATATACTTTAAAGGGTTTAATTTTGAAATTAGCCAAGTCGTGTGATAGAGTAAGTATTGCCTCAACCTCTTGGTTGTCCAAATCAAGGCGCAACATAGTTTTTCGATAGGCGAATATCTCATTTCACAATCAGTGAATTTCTTACTGAGATGGTATATCACCTTTTCCTTCTTTCTAGTTGCGTCATGTTGACCCAGCACGCATCCTATTGAGTTATCGAACACTGTCAAATACAAAATCAAGGGTCTATTTGGGCTCGGTGGTGACAGTACTGGAGTATTGGATAAGTATTACTTTATCTTTTCAAAGGCTTTCTGGCATTCTTCATTCCAGATATCAGGATTATGTTTTTTCAAAAGGCGAAATATGGGATCACATTTCTAGGTCAACTGTGAAATGAATCGAGCAATGTAATTTAGTCTTCCTAAGAAACCTCGAACTTCTTTCTGAGTACGTGGTGATGGCAAATCTCATATTGCCTTGACTTTGTCTGGGTCAATCTCGATTCCTCTTTCACTAACTATGAAGCCCAACAACTTTCCTGACCTGGTTCCAAAAGTGCATTTCGTCGGATTGAGCTTGAGCCGAAACTTCCTTAGTCTTAAGAACAATTTTCTTAGGACCTGTACATGCTTCTCCTCTGTTCTGGATTTGGCGATCATATCATCAACATACACCTCAATTTCTGTGTGCATCATGTCATGAAACAAGACTACCATGGCTCTCTGATATATTGCTCCTGCATTCTTTAATCCGAATGACATTACTTTATAGAAAAATGTTCCCCACAAAGTAATGAATGTAGTTTTTCCCATATCCTCCGGATGCATCTTTATCTGATTATATCCTAAGAACCCATCCATGAAGGAAAACAGCAAATATCCTACCGTATTATCGACCAGAGTATCAATATGTGGTAATGAGAAATTGTCCTTTGGGCTTGCTTTGTTCAAATCTCTGTAATCCACGTACATTCATACTTTTCCATCTTTTTTAGGAACTGGAATGATGTTGGCTACCCATTCAGAATATTTGACCTCCTGTAAAAATCCAGCATCAAACTGCTTCTTGACCTCTTCTTTTATTTTAAGTACAATATCAGGCCTCATTCTTCTGAGCTTCTGTTGAACTGGCCTGCAATCCTCTCTTATAGGTAAGCGATGCACTACAATGTTAGTACTCAATCCGGGCATATCCTGGTACGACCACGCGAAGACATCTTTGAATTGTTGGAGTAATTCAATGAGGTCTTGTTTTGTCTTTGCGGAAATCTCAGTTTCGATTTTCACCTTTTTTCTTTCTTCCAAGCTTACAATTTCTACTGATTCTTTGTGAAGTAGGATTTGTTTTTCTTCTTGTTCTACCATCCTCAACAAGTCCAGAGATAAACCACAATCTTCATCACCTTCAAAGTTGTGCAATCCCTCTAAACACATGTTTCGTTCAAAAGGACACTCTGAGTTCGTAGCGGCGTCATTCACGTTGTTGATATACAGGGACCTAATATGGTTACAAAAGAATGTATGAATTTATGTACAATTACTTGTGCAATGATTATAAATGAAAGAATATATTTACTTGTATGGAAAGAATAAAAGAATATTTGCTCGAAACAATTGCAAAGATGTTTTATTAAAATAATGATATTCAAACAAAAGCCTATTTCACAAAAGAGTTCTTGTTATTTCTAGGCTAAAACAACAAGTTTGTTCTGAATATTACTCTGAGACAGTTCTAAAGACTTTAGGTATTTCTTCTGCAGTCCAATTGTCTAGATCACTGCCAGGCTCATAAGGATGAATATCTAACCAGCTCCCCTCTTCATTCACATGCTTATGAATGGCATCGATGTGCATATTTCCCAACGTCTCTTTAATGCTTTCCTCAACCGGTATCTTTCTCTCAACATGAATAACTCCTCCAGATACAAAGGTTTTGGATATGTGTGGAATTATCATTGGCTCCCATTTGGTTTCCTCCTCACTTAGACGCGCCTTTCTTCTTTCTTGTCTTTTTTCTAGCTCATTCTTTCTCTCTCCTCTGTCTGGCTTGTATCCTAAGCCAAAGTGATCTTGCTTTCCTTTCAGTACTGGCACCTCAATCCTCCCTTGAAGATATCTCTCCAGCCCTTTTCCAGGTAAAACTTCTTTCCCTACCAACAACTGCAAACCCATCTTTGTAGTTTTGGATAATTTAGGCACCAAAATTTTGCTTCCTTTAGGAACAAATGCCGCGTTTACAAACTCCAAAGATCAAAATGAGCATTCTACTAACTCATCATTAGTCTCCACGTACGACATCTCATTGGATACAGCTGCATTATATCCTCTTTGGTGTTTATTGTCACTAGCCGACCTTCTGACCCTAACTTCAGCTTCTGATATAAAGATGACGGTACTGCCCCCGCAGAATGTATCCATGGTTTTCCTAATAAACAATTGTAGGAAGGTTTGATATCCATCACAATAAAATCTACCTCATAAAATGTTGGGCCAATCAGTAAGGGTATCTCAATTCTTCCCATAACCTTTCTTTCTGTACCGTCAAACGCCCTTACCATATTTTGGCATGTTTTCATGTGCGAACTGTCTATGGGAAGCCTGTTGAGTGTGAATAATGGCAACACGTTCAAAGCTGATCCATTGGCAATCAATATTCCTGGCAAAATATGCCCCTTGCATCGTGCAGTGATATGCAAAGCTTTAGTAGATCCCACGCCCCCAGGAGGTATTTCATCATCATTGAAGAATATGAAATTATCAGCACAAATATTATTGACCAACCGATCTAACTTGCCGACAAAAATATCATTGGACACATATGTCTCATTCAGCATCCTCATCAACGCACTTCGGTGTACTTCTGAATTCAAGAGCAAGGTTAGTACAGAAATGCGAGCCGATTGTTTATACAATTGTTCGACAACATTATACTCGCTGTACTTCAATAATTTAAGGAATTCCACGGCTTCTTCCTCCTTCACTGGTTCGTTGATAGACAACACAAGCTTAGCTATTTTCCCCTATTATTCCACTATTATGGCCCTTCCTTTCACATGTTCTAGATCGACATTCACATCCTGGTCCTTTGTAGTTTCCATTCTAGGGACAGTTGTATTGCAGTCATAGTTCCACGGAACCTTCCTACTATCTTCGTAAGAAAAGGTTGCATGTTTTTTTATAATGATCCTTGGCATTACTGGCGCTCTCACTTCATCATTCTTTGGTCTCGAGATGATGACCACAGGCTAAGTTACTCTTGGAACCTTTGTGGATTTGGATGTGCAAATACTCCCCTCCTCCTTCGCTTCTTCATAAAACTTCATTTCTTTGTTATCCATCAGGCCTTGAACCAAGGCTCTGAATTCTGTGCATTTTTAAATCTCGTGTCCCTCCTCATGATGGAACTCACAGTAATTTTCCACCACTTCAAAGCTTCTTTCTAAATTCAATACAAGCAACCCGCTTTCTACCATCTTCTTCCAGATCTATCTCAAAAGAATCTTTACTTCTGCAATATTTTCCTTGATTTTCCTACCTGTGCTACCTCCTATCATGTTCACTCTATTTTCATTGTGATTAGGTAACAGATTCTCTGTACTGGGTGAATCATCCACTTTAATGAAACCCATGCTTATGAGTCTTTCTACCAGCTTCTTGAACGCCGTACAATGTTCTATGGAATGCCCCACGATTCCTGCATGATAATCGCATTATGCTTTTGCATCATACCACTTGGGGTACGGAGGCTGTAGAGGTTTCAAGTGGTAAGGGGAAACCACGTGTGCATTGAATAGATTCTGATATAGTTCCCTATACGACATCGGAATCGGCGTAAATTGAAGCTTCTCCGTATTTTACCTTGTGTCGGATCCTCGTTTTGATGATCATTGTTGGTTAACAGCCACTTTTCCCTGTTGATTCACCGTAATCGTCTTTGAATATGAACATGTATTGTTGACCTCATTTTCCTTCTGCTACTTTCTCCCGCATCTATCTTCCCACTTCTGATAGCATTTTCTATCATTTCGCCATTTATAACTATGTTAGAAAAGCTTTTAGTAGCACTTCCTAACATATGTGTAATAATGGGGCCTTCAATGTGTTAACGAAAAACATCGTCATCTCTCTTTCTAGAAGAGATGGCTGAACCTGTACAGCAACCTCCCTCCATCTCTGTGCATATTGCCTAAAACTTTTGTCGGGTTTCTTTTCCATATTCTGCAGAGTGATCCTATCAGGTACCATGTCTGTCACATGGTTGTAATGCTTTATGAACGCCTGTGCTAGATCTCTCCATGAATTAATCTGGGTACGGTTCAATCGATTGTACCACTTGGATGCTGCCCCTGTGAGGCTATCCTGGAAGCAATGTATCAGGAGTTGGTCATTATTGACATAACCAGTCATTCGTCTGCAGAACATGGTAATTTGAGCTTTGGGGCCACTAGTTCCGTTGTACTTCTCAAACTTTGGCATTTTGAACTTGTAAGGGAGTACTAAGTCCGGAACCAGGCTCAATTCTTTAGCATCCATCCCATAGTAGCTCTCCGCACATTCCATCGCTCTAAATTTCTCTTCCAGCCATTTGTATTTTTCCTCTAACTGTTTTGGCAACTCATCATTCATTTTCTCCTTTCTAGCCGTCTCATCGAAATCAGGGATAGTAGGATTAACAAGGTTGACCCCGGGGTTAGAGCCTAATCCAGCCTGAAGATTCATTAGTGTTGCAACGTCGTCTTGGAATTGCTAAAGCTTAATGGTAACAGAGGACCTACGCGGGTATATCTCAACTTGCTGGGGGGTAAAGTCTAGAGGATATACAAGTCCCTCATTGTCCCCCTTTTCAACATTGAGTACAGAGCCTTTTCCTTTATCAGTTCCCTTGTTCAACCATTGAGTCAACTGAGCTATCATACTCCATTGAGATTCCATCATTTTGTCTATCATTTTTTGCTGCTCATTCATTTGCTTTTGAAGCTGCTCCTGCATTTCCTTTTGGAACTGTTCTAGCCTTTCCATCATTTGATCCATGTCCTTAGTTTTTGATCGAGTACCGTAGCGGTGTTTAGTAGGCTGGTTGGTTTCCAGATTACCTGAGGAGTGGTTTAAATTAATTAGAATCTTTTAATATTTTAAAATGCATATGAAGAAATGCAATGCATGAAATGAATGCAAAAAAAAGTCAATTTTGATTCAATTCCATTTAAGAAAACTTTACTAGAAAGCAAATTTCTTTACATAAAGTGAATTAAAAATAAAGCTTTGCCCTATTACTCAGTATTCTAATCTTCCTAAGTAACACAGCTAACTCCTGCCCCCGATCTGATTCTAATTCAAACTTCACACTCAGCATGTCTGCTTGTACTGCCAAAGTTTGTACGTGATCAGCTACTTCTCGGATCTGGACCACAGCTTCCTCCATAATATGATCTTTGCTCCTAACTTGGTTCTAAAAGTAGTGTACCTGCTCCTTATTACGATTTTCATTTGCTTCCAAGTGCTTGATCCGGATTTCACAATTTTGTAACGCCGTTTCTAGCTCTTCGATTCTTTGCTTCATTTCTTCAATCTTGCTCAATCTTGCTTTCAACTCTATTGCGGAATTTCGATTTCGATATTGACGAAGAGATCCTTCCAACACGATCACCTTATCCTTTAACTCGTCTTTTTCCTTTTGGCTTTCTGACAAACTCTTTTCTAAAGCCTCGTTTCACCTCTACATCTCTTGGAATTTCTGTTCCTATTTATCGGCTTTGTCCTTTTATTCTCAAATTCTTGCTCGCCACTGTTCTGGCGTTTTTCCCAGCCCGGCAGTTCTCATTGACAGATGTAACTTTTTATAATCCGTCTTCAGACGACCCAGCTCCTCCCCAGCCTTGTTTTTTTCTTTCCTTAATTTTTCAGTTTCGAGCTTTTGAACGTCTATGTCCAATCTCGAGTTCGTCTTTTCTTCCTCCATTTGCTCTATCTTCTTTTCTAAATCCACATTTCTTCTCTCAAAATCTTATCTTATGATTTCCAACTCAGAAGGGATAACTCGCAAATGCTCCTCTATTGGCTGGTGACCTTCCTGACCTACCTTAGGTATATTGTCGTTGATTCTCCTACCCCAGCATTCATTGTACTCAGGAGTTGTCATCGGACCCACGGCTAACCCTTTCATTCGGCGGATCTGTTTCCACGCGCTAGACATCTCTTGAATCTTCTTTCTATAACCATCATCTTTGTACGAAAATTCACAATCAGCTATCCTTGGGTCGCAGGTATAAATTGTATTGACCTATACTGTCTCAGCACCAATAACATGGCATATCCAATAGCTCCCCAAATCCCAAGTAGTGGAACCCAATCGAAATCACCACACCTATACAGGATCTCATCTGGAAGCAACCAAGGAGTTCTCCACTCAACGTCTTCCTCCTAAAGATTTTGAAGAATTGCCATCCACTTCTCCTCCGAAATGTCGTCTCTCCTTGGCGTATCTACTATCTCCTTTAGTGGTGAATAATTTTCAGAGAAAACCTGATCCGAAACCTTATCCACCTTCCAAAAGTGACTGTGAAACCATACAAGTAGAACCTGTGCACATCCAATAAATCTGCCCTCACCTGTTTCTTGGCATGCACTCAATGACCTAAAGGTTTCTGCCAAAATTACCAGAATCGGTGTAACCTTCTTATCAAGCCGGTCAAATAAATCGGTGACTGCTTCATCCACATGCCCTAAGGCCTTGGGGAAAACAACCAAGCCATATATACTTAAAGCAAAGACATCTAACCTCTTTTTCACGTCTGGGTGCGTTAGAATTACATTTTTCAAACTTCTCCAAGGAACGCATTTACTATCCCCCTTTTACTTAATCAGTGCAGCAACCCACTGCTCACTCATCCCTGTTATACCCATCAACTTTTTTGAAAAGGTTGGCACATTTACCGCTCTTGAGTAAACCCTGTCCACTTGAAACTTTGAACATCGGAGTAAAGCCACATATTCTTCTATCGTAGGCACCAAATTAACCTTCCCAAACGTGAAGCAACTGTAAGCAGGATTCCAAAACTGGGCGAGGGCTCGAAACAAATGCTTGTCTACCTTCACATCAAGCAAATAAAGCAAATCCCCATAATTGTCATAAAATAACTGTCTAACCTTATTATTCCACTGATCCCAGATTTCCTTTAACTTCTGCAAATTGTTTTGAGTTACACTGATGCGAGTAAAATCCCATAATTCCGATACATACCCATCGGCCAAGCTATCGCCTTTTTCTTGCTGCGTTGTTTCAGACCAAGTTCGGATAGCCGCATTGTCCTCCACTTTATCAAGAAACCCTTTTCCATTACAAGCTTTCTATCTAGCAACTGAACCTGAACTGACGCCTTTTATGATGAAATGAAATGCCATGTCATGCAATCAAAATAAAACACAAAAGTCAGTATCAAATATAAGCATATAATCAAGGAAGAGTAAAACGTCTATTAGGACATCTACTAGGGTTTAGTGTAGCTCTACCTAAGGCAAGCTCCTAAGGCTCATTATATGTGGTTTGGCTCTAAAGTAAAGGTACTCGAACCAGCAAATTCCTCAATCTTCACCCATTATAGGCTCATATAGATCAAGTTCAGTTCAGGGGGACACATTTTCCTTATGACTATACGGAGATGAAAATCTCACGAAGGCATATGTACTATCCTATACTAAGGTGAAAACCTCACGAAGGAATAGCTTCTCACTCTCACTTAGAGGGTAAAATTATCCAGTACATGTAATGTACAATGCAAAATAATTTAAAGTACTTAAATCAATTAAGCATGAATGCAAGAGGATTTTTAAAAATGAATTTCATTTTTTCGACTATAAGACAAAAATTAATCAACTTTGTGGCTCGACTCTCTTATTTTTTTAAAAATGTTCGGTCCCCAGTGAAGTCGTCAAGCTGTCGAAACCATTTTTATTTTTGGAAAAAAAACAAAGATTAGTTGTCGATGAAAATTTGGAGCCGCCACCAATCTTTTATTAAGGTGTGATTGGGTCAACTAAAAACGACTTTGGTCTACGAACTTTAGAAAAACGGGTCCGAGAGTCGGTTACGTATGAGGAAGGATTAGCACCCTCATAACGCCCAAAAAATTGGTACCTAGTTAATTAATTAATGTCTTAATGTCGAAAATTTGAAAAATATAATCCTTAGCAAAAACTTAAAAACGTTACGTATTAAGACCCTTATCATTTCAGAGAAAAGAAAATGCCACACCAATGCGTTAGGGCACAACATTCTAATTTCCTCAGAAATGAATTAGGCTAGAATACTCGTGTAATAAAAAATTTAAAAGAATATCCATTTATTCAAGATTTAAGAAATCGCGGTCCAATACGTTAGGGCACAATTCCTCCAAAATCCCAAACTCAGAATATTTCCTTTATTATTTTTTTAGAAAAAATCTTCATTTCGAGAAATCAATGTGTCACATCCAATACGTTAGGACACAACGTGTTGAATTCCCAATAATGAGTTCTTATTTTTTGATTAAAGAGAAATGCTCGATTGTTAGATTTAACGAAGAAAATCGGAACCCAATACATTAGGGCTCAATTTCCTTGAAAATCCTAAATACAAGCATTATCTCAATTTTGAAAAGTTTGAAATCGAGTAAAAAAATGATGTGATGCTACATTAAATATACAATGCAATAATAAATATTACAATGGCATAGAAATAATGTAAACATATACATAAATGAAACTAACATACATAAAAGAAATAATCATTGACATGCAAGAATATCAAATAAATGAACAAAATATAAATGAAAAACACAAGTCAATAAACAAATGAAAGAAACAATAAAGAATAAACAAGACATAATATATACATTGAAATTAAAAGATATTCACATAACCCACATATGAAATTTTGGGTTAAAATCTATAGAAACAAAATATAATGCATTTGTGAAAATAAAGGAGGAAAAAAATTATACATTATAAAGTATGTAAAAAATCATGCATTCGCGTTTTTCAAAAAATAAAATAAAATATCCATATATATATAAATATATAAAAATGGTTAAAAATATTTATATGTATACATACGTATATATATATACAAGAATAAATATATATATACATATATAGATTATAAAATAATTACATAAAATAAAAAATAATAATTACATTACATTAAAAAGTAAATATGTATGTATATATAAATGTGTACAAAAATACATATACATAGATTTAAATAAAATAATCAAATATAAAAAGGAAAAAATATTCAAAATAAAAAATGAAAATTAATTAATCAAAATAAAAAAACTAATTTGAACTGTAAATAAAACATTTGGGGCAAATTCGCGAATAATTGAAGATAAAAGGACTGTATTGAACGCGCGTATAATCATGGAGGGGCTGGAAGGGAAATTTCCCTTTCCCTCTAAACGGCGTCGTTCGATAGGGATCAAATTGAATTTTAAAATAAACTAAAAGCGAATTTAAAAAAAAACAAAATAAACTTAATTGCAAAAATATTAAAAGATGAAGAGGCTAAAAACGCAATTTACCCCTCCGCTCAAAAACACGCGGATCCTAGGCCGGGTCGGGTCGGCCTCCACAAAACGATGTCGTTTTGGGCGTCTGGGGGCTCTGCAAAACGGTACCATTTTGGTACTCTATAAAACCCCCATTCCTCCAAAAAAATCATTTTAAACCATCCCATTAAAAAAAACCAAAAATCCTTTAAAAAAATCTCAGCCCCTCTGTCCTTCGGCCATCGATCGGTCATCAGCCGGTCACCGGCCACCGCGCCGGCCGTAGATCTCCGGCGCCGGCACCGCCGTCTGCGGTGGCCGAAAAAGGAGAAAATCTCCTATTCAAACCTTTCAAAGCCCCTGATCCCAAATCTGGGCTCGAAACCCACAAAGCACTGCTGTAAGAGCCTCTAATCACCGAGAAACCTTTCGGTTTCTGACCGTTCACGGCGATTCTGGGTACCACTCAGGTCGATTTTGTCCTTTTCTTTCTATTTATTTCCGTAGCATATAGATAACAACATATAATGAAATAACTGTAGATTAACAAAGATAAAGAAATAACTATCAACCTTGGAACGATTTTTGCTCTTTCAGATACTGAACTAACTGTGTTTTGCTGCACAAATAATTGTGTTTTTCTTATTGATTTCGAATCCCCATCCTATTACAGTACATTAATGGCATTTTTATAGCCATAATAAAATAAAAAATAAAGAAACAAATTGCTTTTGATTTGAAATCTTTGATTTTTTCCTTTTTTGCTGTTTCTTGATGTGCAGGCGAAGATCGGGGACACAGCTCGTGTGGATCTTGGTTACGGCACGAAGGTTTCCTCAAAAACCCTAGGGTTCTGTAATTGATTTGGGCCACGGAGCTTTGGGCCTCTGCTCCTGTATTTTGGGCCTTGCATTCTTGGGTCGATTCATTTTATTTTGGACTTTGTAAAATATAGGACTTTATTATTAAAGGCCGGGCAAAATTTAGGCATTACAGATATCATTGATCCCTTTGGGTTAGAATCCATTCACCCAAATCGATCATATTTTATCTTATGGTCACCATTGTTTTTCATAAAATGAAAAGTATCATTTCTAACAAATAATATAATGATAATAATTCACCCAAACCAATGACTTACGACCACGTTTCTTTTTCATAATTCATGTAATGTTGGTGAGAGGGTATTATTTACACTTTAACCAAGCTATGAATTTTAGTAATTGAAGTCATGTTATACATAAGTCATATACTCAATATACTAGTTTCGGCTCCAAAATCAAAGGAATACAAGTTTTTAGTACATCAAAATATATGAGTTAGGTACACATGGTTAGTCAATTCATCAGGATTGACACTACACCAAAACAAGTCTTTAGCGGCATTTTTTTAGGCCTTTAGCGACACTTTTTAACGCCACTAAAGGTATTTGCGGCGCTTCCAAAAGCGCCGCAAAAAAGGCCGCTAACAAAAACGACGCAAACGTTAGTGGCGTTTACAAACAAAAACGCAGCTAAAGACCATGTTCTTTAGCGGCGCTAAGAAAAAAACGCCGCTAAAGACCATGTTCTTTAGCGGCGCTTATAATAAAAACACCGCTAAAGACGATGTTCTTTAGCGGCGCTTAGAAAAAAACGCCGCTAAAGACCATGTTCTTTAGCGGCACTTTGAAAGAAACGCCGCTAAAGTGCATTGTCTTTAGCAGTGTTTTTTTCTAAGCGCCGCTAAAGAACATGGTCTTTAGTGGCGCTTTTTCACAAAAACGCCACTATTTTTAGGATTTTTTTATATTAAAATTTTCATTTTTTCAGCCCTCCTGTAGCAACAAATCAAAAGCAAACAGATCTAAACCAGCCGAAAGTAATAAATTTATATAATATTCCAAATTAAACGAATAAAAACAATATTAATATCAATAAATAAAAGTGATTTCATATTATTTTTGCAAAAATGTTAAATGTTAAAATGATAAAAATATTTATGTAATACACTATGACGGCAGAAGTTGCGACTGAAACATCTTCATCATAATCAAGTCTGCTCTTTGGAGTTCGTCGACTTTTTGCTCGCTCTGCTTCTCTCGCTGCACCTCTGCTTCTCTCATTGCAGCCCATCGCTTCCCTCGCCGCCTCTGCTTTAAGTTGTAGCTGGAGTTCTTCATATTTCCTTTGAACCTCAACTGTGGTCGCTTGCATCTAAGCCATCTGGTCTTTTAACCTCTGAACTTCAGCTTGAGCCTGACTCCCCGAAGCCATGTATTGTTGCGAGCTGGATCTAAAATATTGGGTTGGGCTAACAAAAGATCCTTGAAATCGAACCCGACCATACCTTTCAGGACCCAAAACTTCATTAATAATCCAGTTATCAATGTCTTCAAGATGAACAGAACTATCACTAGAAGCAATCGCTTCGTACTCCGCCTTTTTATCCTTTAGTTTTTCCTAATAAATAAATCACATAGTTAGGAACGCAATATATATTAAAACACATATGCAACATAACAATAGTCGCATTAGAAGCAATTAATTAAAACATTAGAAAATAAACACTATAAATAACTAAAACAAGTCAAATCGTATTAAGTAAACGTACCATTATTTCACCAGCTTCAGGAGTCATGGGAGATCCATCTTTCTTCCTATGTGTAATTTCAAAAAGTTGAAGGCATCCAACTTTTTGACCGGACGACAATTCCTACAATATATGTGTAAAAATGTTATTTAATGGAAAGTTATACATATTTGAGAATATTAAAAAAATTCAAAATACCTCTGCCTCAGCTACACATGCAAAACTTCTCGACCTTACTGTGTGAGTGAATTTTGTTTCACTCACTTTTTTTCCAACTTGTTCACGATCCTACGTTATGAAATTTTTAGTTCGTAAATAGTAAATACTATAAACCGAAATAATTACAATAGTTTGGAAGAACGTCATACCTCGCCTTTCTTCGAATGCCAAAATCTAACCGCATCTTCCCATTAGTACCTCAACATACCCGGCGGGACATTTTGGAATTTCTCATCGAGGGTTGTTTTTGTCTTATAATAATTTTTCTTCAAAGTACTTTTATTATCTCTCCATCTTTTTCCCAATGCCTTCTTTACATAAGCATCCGAGACCTCTAAAGCAAATCTCGCCTACAAAAAACATAAGTTAATAAAGTAAATATAAATGAAACTATGTCTCAAGCATTACAGATGACATTAACATTTTGTTACCTTAATATTATCGATGGCTTGGTTTTTGTTGCTATCGGGCATTTGATGCCATGACTCGTAGTTGATAGCCAACATATTCGGATTTCGTGCTAAAATGCCCATGTATCCTGATAAAAGTCGAGCTTCTGATCCAACAGGCTGACCAAAACTATTTCGTCCAACTTTGACACGCTCGATTGGATCTAACTCAGATAACTCTCTAAGTAGCGTCGTCCTCGACCTCTGCAAGGTCCCACCATTTTCAGCTACAAATGGTATATTATAATATAAGAATTTAAAAATAAATCAATTATAAGTCAACACGCATGTAAATTAAATGTAAAATTACTTTGAACTTCAGAGGATCCTCACCGTAATCGGAACATTCAAGATCCAATTGTCATGTCATTGCTCAAGACTATTTGTTTATGTCGAGTTTGGATCATTTTGAACAATGCTTCCCCTTAGAATTTTTCTTCTAGGCATTTTATCTGCAATACACATAAAATAGTTGAAAACTTAATAACTAATTACAACAATAATAGCACATATAAAATAGTTGAAATATACAATAAGACCAAGATTTAAATTATGATATTACATATAATTAAACAATCGTAAAATCTTACTACATCATTATTCGTAAATATCTTCATCGGTATCCTGACGAACCCATTGAAATTGTGCACTAGTACTAGGGATATTATCATTTAAGTTTTGTTCTGGAAAGGGCAAAGTTTCTGATCTGTCGTCGATGTTATCTCTACTTCCACTGCCCATGTCAAACAAGTCTTTAGGGATGTTACGGAGTACAACATACCAACCCTCATCAGTTGGATCTTTTGAGTAAAAAACTTGTTTGACTTGAGATGAGAATACATACGGCTCATCTATCAGTTGTTGTTCGATAGCCGTTGCTTACCCTTGACAAATTCATCCAAGACCGGTCCATTTCTTAATTATTGAAGTCTGACGTTGACAATAATTTGCACGGGTAAGTTAAAACGCCAGATATTACTATAAATGAGTTATGTAAGTTATGATATGATAGGAAGGTTATGTATTATGTAAGTTATGTAAGTTGTGTATTATGTGAGTTATGTAAGTTATGCAAGTTATTTAATTTATGTAAGTTATGTAAGTTATGTAGGCTATGTATTATCTAAATAATGTAAGCTAGGAAGGTTATGTGTTATGTAAGTTATGCAAGTTATGCAAGTTATTTAATTTATGTAAGTTATGTAATTTATGTAATTTATGTAAGTTATGTAATTAGAAATTTTATCTTAATATTATATAAGTAATCTTAATATTGTATGAGTTATGTAATTCAAATCTTACCTTAATATTGTATAAGTTATGTAATTTATGTAAGTTATGTAATTAGAAATTTTATCTTAATATTATATAAGTAATCTTAATATTGTATGAGTTATGTAATTCAAATCTTACCTTAATATTGTATAAGTTATGTAATTTATGTAAGTTATGTAATTAGAAATTTTATCTTAATATTATATAAGTAATCTTAATATTGTATGAGTTATGTAATTCAAATCTTACCTTAATATTGTATAAGTTATGTAATATTGTATGAGTTATGTAATTCAAATTTTATCTTAATATTATATAAGTTACGAAAAATTATATAAGTTATGTAATTCAAATTTGATCTTAATATTATAAAAGTAATCTTAATATTATATAAGTTATGTAATTCAAATTTTATCTTAATATTGTGTAAGTTATGTAATATTATATAAGTTATGTAATTCAAATTTGATCTTAATATTATAAAAGTAATCTTAATATTATATAAGTTATGTAATTGAATTTTATCTTAATATTGTATAAGTTATGTAATTAGAAATTTTACCTTATTATTGTATAAGTTATGTAATTCAAATTTGATCTTAATATTATAAAAGTAATATTAATATTATATAAGTTATGTAATTCAAAATTTCCGTGATTAAAATAGCAACTAAAGGAAAAACAAAAATTTTGGAGGAAAACATATAATTATTTTAAAACTATACAAGCTTTTAACCAAATGTTTATATTATTTAGAAATAAATAACCTTCATTTTCAAATAATTTACTTGCGATATAGAATAATATGTATACAACAATTAAGCATATTTGATATCAATGAAACTGAAATGTGAAAAGTAAGTGGACAAATTTGTTATTGAATGTAACGTATAGTTTCGAAATTTCGAATAATTTTAAAATAAAATATTTTAATGTAATTCCCGGTACAATTTATTAAATTGCTTCTATTTTGCTCAACATATATATAACAACCGTTGATGGATAATACAAGAAAACATAAGTCAGAAAAGTACATGGCAGTTGTAAAATAAGTAAAATGAAACATAAGCTAAAGGAAAACAACCAAAACCAATTGCATGTATACAAAACTAGTGCCGCAAAAGAAACATTTTTCAAAAATCATCATGATAAAACTAGATCTGATTTAAGTTATGAACTAAAATATACCTTAATATTTCACTCAACTTTGTCTACTTCACTCACACCAACAAAGACAGACTGCAGTCAGAAACATGAATTTGGTTAAGTAATTTGGGAAAATGCATATAAATAAGGGAAAATGTATATGAATTTTATGTACCGCCAAACAATAGTTTGGCCAAAACACAGGCAGCAAACCAGATGTCAATGGTCAGATATGAAAATAATTGCACCAAATATTAATTCTGCCTACAATAGATGAACCATGATCGATTAGCGACAAATATTTTTTAGTTTGTAAAACTTTATCAATATGAGAACCAAATATGTTAAAAAAAGAATGCCATCTATGCACAAATGATTTTAAAAAATTCAAAGACTTAGAAAATATTAAAACACTAAACCTTTACTGCATATATGTGTGCTGTCAACTTTTAACATTGAAAAGTAATAACGAATAAATAAATTAGCAAGATCTTGAACAAGCTAACAAGTTAACAATTAAATAACCCCACATCAAGCATATCAAAAATCAAAATGACAACAAATCATTGTTTTTGACAACTTGGTAACATCATCTCTGCTTCCACTTCCAAGTGATTAAAAGAAATATCAAGTTCATTTAGCCTTGACAAATTGACAAAAACACAGAGCAAAATCATGCCTTGAAACTCATTGCTTGATAGAAAAAGTGACTCAATATTTGTTAATATTATATAATTAGCAATGAAGGAAAAGTGCTATTGAATTGATTATTAGAGAGATCCAAGTGTCAGAGTGAGATCATATTTCTCAAGCATGAATTGATACTTCCAAAGAGATTATTAAGAGAAAATTAGTTCTTTCAAAAATAGGTTGTCACGTAAACAGTTTGGAAGATTCTATTGTAATTAGCGAGCAATCTAAACTAAGGGGCGGTTGTAACTAAATTATTGAAATTTGGCTAAGTGCTTTAATAAGTTAACATTTTTTCCTGCTAATATCCACTGAAGGGGTTCTACTGGTTGTTGAACCCTAAAAGAGATAACAGAAGGCGGCATGCAGTTTGACGTCAAAGCAAAAGACTAGCACATGGGGACTGCAAGCTGAACCAAATCCCCCCAGAACACAAGCAACAAGTACGGAGACTCACGGATAAGAAGCATGCAGTTTGAATTTAAATCGGCATTCAAGCCTCCAGAAAATGTTCACGCATGAAGAAGAAAAAGGAAGTTGACGAACTTACCGATGGTTGCGGTACCAGATACGCACAGAGGCTGTGATGCAGCAAAGAAATTGGCGCCGTTCTGGACTACGTTGGGGAACTGTTAGGGATTAGGGGAAATTTTAGGGATTTGGGGGAGATGTCTGTTTTGGGGGGGTGGAGAATTGGGGAATTAATTTGGTTTTGTTTCGGTCAAAATGGTGGAAAACAAATGACGTCGTTTACGTCAACATATTTAACCCCTTTGCGGCGTTTATAAACAAACGCCACTAACTATATCGCCAAACGCAGTCGTTTCCCCATCAAGTAACTAAACCTCTTGGCGTTTTAGAAAAAACGCCACGAATAATATATAGAAAACGGCGTTTTAAGCAAAGTGCCACTACTAACAATGGAAAACGACGCAGTTTCCTTAAGTTATAATGCAAATTTGCGGCGTTTAATAAAAGCGCCACTAAAACCAACTAAGTAAACGGCGCCATTTTCCGTAACACCATTTCGATTTTGCGGCGTTTATATATAAGCGCCACTAAATATAAGGTCAAACACAGTCGTTTAAAGCAAACTCCTGTAATCTTTAAAATATATTTGCGGCGTTTTGGGTGTACGCCACAAATATCCTTGAAAATGACGCCGTTTCTGTAACAAAGAAACATACTTGCGGCGTTTTATCTAAAACGCCACTAAATGTAATAAGAAAACGGCGCCGTTTTTCATAACACCATTTCGAGTTTGCGGCGTTTATATATAAGTGCCACTAAATATAAGGTCAAACGCAGTCATTTAACGCAAACTCCTGTAATCTTTAAAATATATTTGTGGCGTTTCGGGTGTAACGCCACTAATAACAAAGGAAAACGACGCCGTTTCCGTAACAAAGAAAACATACTTGCTGCGTTTTATCTAAAACGCCACTAAATGTAATAAAAAAATGGCGCCGTTTTTCGTAACACCATTTCGATTTTGCGGCGTTTATATATAAGTGACACTAAATATAAGGTCAAACGCAGTCGTTTAACGCAAACCCGTGTAATCTTTAAAATATATTTGCGGCGTTTTGGGTGTAACGCCACTAATAACAATGGAAAACGACGCCGTTTCCGTAACAAAGAAAACATACTTGTGGCGTTTTATATGAAACGCCACTAAATGTAATAGGAAAACGGCGCCGTTTTCTTCACAACTTACAGTATTTTACGGCGCTTTTATAATAAACGTCGGTATTATTTCATCTATTGCGGCGTTTCATGTTTAGCGCCGCTAATTCTAATGCAAATCCACTAGAAACGGCGTCGTTTTCAATGAATACAATTTAAACCCTAAAACCATCTAATTTTTGTAAGCTTCTGGGATTTAATCCTTTTTCATATATATATTTATTAAATTGATAATTTAAATTTAATTTAATTCAATTATATTGTAAAATATCCACATTTAAACCCTAAAACTCATGACCAGAACTCTGTTAGCTTAACACCGTACCTGAACCCAAAAACTAGAAACAACCATAAACAAACCCCAAAATCAAATATTATATCATAACTTATATTTAAACCCTAAACCCCAAACCGACCCTTAAATTTCCAAACCCCTAACCCCAAACATTAAACTCTAAACTCAAAAACCCAAATCCCAAACCCCAAACCCCAAACCCCAAATCACAAACCCCAAACCACAAACCCTTACCCCAAAAACTAAACCCCAAACTCAAAAACCAAGAATCCCAATCATAATATTATTGTAGTACAAAACAAATATTTTAGATTCTTATAATATCAAATGGTATGAATCTCAGTAATTAAATATAACATATATTAATATATATCTCTTAAGCCATAATTTCAACTATATATATACTCATAATTTCAGTTTATTAAATTTATTATTATCTCTTTTACAATTAATTACATAAAGAACATATATTTAAAATATAAACTAAAAATATTAATCTAGACTCTAAACCCTAACCCGACCCCTATAACCCTAAACCCCTAAACCCTAAGTCTTAAAGCCTAACGTCTAACCTCTAGACCCCTAACCCCTAAGCATCTGACTTTGCATATCATTATCCAGAGAAAAAGATCGATGTTTCAACCCATTCTACTGGGGCATGGACTACAAAAATATTATTAGAGTTTGGTGCCCACTCCACATCGTTTTAGGAAGCTATATGCCATGTCCCATGCATATTATCATAATTATTCATCATTATCCGTACTAACCCGACTAATTAAATAATATATAATATTATTAATCACGATATTAATTTGGTGTTTTCTATTACTTTGTTTGATTTATATATTAATTTAGTCGAACTATATATCAAATTTTTTCTATTTTTATTCTTTACAACACAACAATTTAAGTTTTATTATATTTTATTTTACTCATAATTTTATATATATATTTTCTACTAAAGTAGTTTAAATAAACTGTGATTGAAAAATAATAATAAATAGTTAGGACTTAATTAGGACTTCTCTTTAATTAATAAAAACATTTTGTATTAAACATTAATATTATTTGTTATCATTTAAATGTAAATTTGACCAATATATAATAAGTACAACGAAATATTCATCTTATAATAAAAAAATATATCAAATCATGAGATAATTGGAATGGTTTTTTATTACTATTAGCAGCGCTTACAGAAAAACGCCGCTAAAAAACAAATCATTAGCGGCTCTTTTAAGAAAACGCCGCTAAAGGCCCAAAACAATGAAAACGACTTCGTTGCCCTTAGGTTTTTTGCGGCGCTTCTCAGAAAACGCCGCTAAAGACAGGAGCATTAGCGGCGCTTTTGTAAAAACATCGCTAATGGCCCAAAAACTCAGGAAACGGCGTCGTTGGCCTTATTTTTTTGCGGCGCTTTTTGTGAATTGCCGCTATTGCTTATTATTAGCGGCGTTTTCGTTAATGCGCCGCTAATGTTCAATTTTTAGCGGCGTTTGTTGTCCAAACGCCACAAAATACGCCGCTAAAGACCTGTTTTGGTGTAGTGTGAGGAAAGTCACCCCTTATAGGTCATAAGTGAATAAATTCATAAACGAATACATGATAAATTCTACTTGGATCTAGCCTAATTGTTAATCTAGACAATCACACCTTTGTTTTTACTTTTTAGGAGTTAATTGCTCTAATACCTAAGATAAGTCATCTCCCCAATTGAACTAATATACAACATAATAGTCCTCATAACTCAATTGCTCATTTTGATTCTATGGGCTACGGACAATTTTAATTACTTACTAATATAAACTATCTTTTTACATCATAATCTATCATATGATGTAACTTAACATTGACTAAACTCTTAGGTAATTAGTAAACTAATATTTATTTATTTATTTTACTTTTCATATAAAAATTATTGAGGATAACCATATAAATATATAATAAATTAATTGAGAAATTTTATTTATCCAATTAATTTAAAATTTACAAATAGAATGAGAAATTACTGCACTAATAATTTATTATATAACAATTATCTAGCTCAAGATTCTAACAATTATTTAGCTCTAATAAAAGTTAGATAAAGTGACTGTCATTAAAAACAAAGACATGGAATTCTCTTACCCAAAATCCATAATCATATAAATTCATATGGGTAAAAATCTTTCAATACATTTGAATGGATCTTCAACAAATTTGACACATATATATATATATATATATATATATATATATATATATTCTTTTAAGGAGTTTAGAGAATCCTAACTAAAATTATAATCAAAGTTGAATTAGATTTAAGCAATTCTTTTTATATTTATTCATAATTCCTTAAATATATGGTTATTTTGCTCATTAACAAGGTTGTCCTATTATCTATTATTATTCTGTGAAGCTAACTTATGGCCATCTCTTGGCGTGATATTTATCAAACTTCACTGACTTTGTATTAGGCTATTATTTTGCTTGACTACTACGATCAATAATATTTGGCTTAACATAGTTGATTTTTTTTACCGGTGAAGGTTCAAGATGCTTGGAAATGGCGTTCTTAAGATTCTTTCCGAGTCTAAGAATAAATGGGAAAGAACCGTTCCTCTCACCCCATCACAGTGTGCTCGTCTTCTACACAATTGGAGGGAAAATGCGAGTGTAACTCATATAATAGTGCAGCATCAACGAAACGCATCTATCACGATTCACTCTACGAGGATGTTGGTTGTCACATATTAGATGACTTGTCAGAATGTAGTCTTATTTTGGGTATCATAACCGTTCCTTATTTTTTACTTTAAATTTTACAATCTCTTATAGCTGACACGACTACCCAGGTATTCCTTAATAACTGGTTGGCTTTGTCACAGTTAGACATGGTTCTTCCTACTAGAGCGCTTAAGCCTTCTTCTTACGTACTCATAAAGCTCAGATGGACAGCATGCCATTGTTGGATAAGGTAGGTTTACTTTTTGTATCTTTGTATGAGTATGAGTTTATTGTATGACATGCATATGGATCCAGGAGAAAAAGGTATCATTGTATGACTGAGATTATTGTGGGGGACCATGGTAAAAGGTTACTTGCATTTGGCAAATATGCTGGCAGAGCAGGAATGATCGATTTCTTACCTGGATTGGGACAGTGTATGCTCTATGAGCGTTTAATCCTTTTAAAATTTTGTAGATTTTATCATTTGCATCATTGTTTTTACTTGTGCTGAATCCAAAACATTGTTGTCTTACATGGCATCCCTTTGTCTGTATGAAAAAGTTGAATTGTTGACTGTAATTTTACTCGGGGTATCTAAGTCTTGGATATTCAACACCTTTCCTCTCTTTGGGTGCATCATATATGTATCCTTCTTTGGCTGCAGTGATCACCATGCGTGAAGAGATAGCTTCTCAGGGACTGCCTTCAAGAATATGTCCTGTTGTCTTCGAATTCATCGATTCTGGAAACGGTGTTGGAACTGCTTACTATTTTCATTGTCAGCCATTATAACATTTCAATACGACCATCAAACGTATATGTTGAGCTGCTTCGGACTTTGCATTCATTTGAAGTTATTAGATACATGTATAAAGTTGCTTCGTCATTTGTTCAATCTATCCGTTTAAATTGCTAATACCAATGTTTGAGTGTTCTTTTAAAAGTTTCCTCGCATTGCATATTAAAATTTCTCTCTCCTTTCTCCCTTCTGCTTTGCAGTTTCTATTGGTGCTCAACAGATATTTAAGCTTCTTCCTCGTGCTTTTATCGAACCGAGCAAACTTCCACAACTCTTTGGGAAGATCAGTTTATATTTGAGAAGCACTCCTTTTTGTATATTTGAATTTCTTTCTCCACCTTTGATACTCCTCTCATCAAAGAGGAATGTTACATCAAAAGAGGGTCTTTCAAGTTTTCAGTTGTATCGTGACTAGTCGCGACATGGTTGAGCACAAACATTCTTAAAAAACGTTTTTAAAAAGCACTGCCGAGATTATTGAGTACCAAGCAGATTCAAGAATTAAATAAGAAAACATGTGACATAGGGGGCCCAATTGAGTTTGTTAATCAAACCAGGTCAATAGACGCCTTTCTTTAGGTATTCTAATGCTTGTTTGATCTTCAAATGCATTATTTGGAATATATTACCTTGTTTTTAGGATACCGAAACATAAAAAAGATCCCATTTTTATTATAAAACTTAAGGCAGTGAAGTTTCATCAAATATTTGTGCTATTCGGATACGATTCATTGACCCATTCCTACCGAAATGACATTGATGGTAATGGCATAATATGTGCAGCTGTTCATATTCTTCCAACTGAGTTTGCAAAAGACGAGCAACTAATATTTCCCCTCCATGGTGTTTCCATTGAAGTTTATTGAAAACCTTTTGGTTCTCTTTTCTGCTTTGACCCATAAAACGAACAAGTTTTTAGGTTGAAATTTGTGCAGCTTATGTTCATTAACCTGCCATTTTTAGCTCTACAGCAGACAACAGTTACTTCCTTGTATGTCGTACGATAAATTCTGACACACAGTAAGCTTTTAGTTAAATCTTTGAAAATCAAAAACAAATTCCATCAATAGGTACTTTGTTAAGTGAATCTTTCATTGCATGAAATGCAGAGTATCATACTGATGGACACATAATGAAGACTAAGACATAAATTGCATTGGTAAGTATCTAAACCGAAACCTTATTATCTTTTATCTACTTTCTTTGACTAATTAAAATTGTACATTAAATGGGATGTTCATCCCATTCCTTTTTGTCGGATTTGGTTTTTGATAATTCCATGAATTCTTATAATGAAGGTATAGGATGTTAAGATTCCGATATATGAGGTGAGCCTATTACCCCGGCTTTTAGTGGTCCTCTTTATTGGGTTTAGTTTTTCTTTCTTCTTTCTATTTTAATATTAAGGATGCTTTTAAATTAAATTATGAGTATTTGCACTACATTTGTTTATCATGGTGTTGTACATCATCCATCTTGAGTTAGTATCGAGTTTATTTGTGACACTGTTTCAATCAACAATATTATCAATATATACAATTGATGAAGATGATAAAATATGAATAATACAATTAAAATGTAAATGGTAAAATTGATGTAAATTTCATGTATTCAATCTCATAATATATAGTTTTTTTTGTTTTTTAATAAAAGACTAAAATACTCTCAAATGATATAACTTATTTTAATTACAAAAGACATTTTGTAATTTCACTAATCAAATTTGTTCATGACTTATGACACCAATTCTATCAAAAACTTAAATAATGAATAGTACAGATTATAATGTTAATTATAGGTGGACATCAATTTCGAAGTTTTAGACTTTTATATTTGAAAAACTTGCATTTTCATAGGATTATATTTAGACCTACTCATGGACCGGGTCACCCTATCAGGTGGCCCGATTGAAAAATGGGAGAGTTTAGATAAAAATACGAGATCTTAAAAATAAGCTTGGGTAAAATTCAAGGCCCGTTTTTTATATGGATCGGACTTTGGGCAAGATTTTTTTGTTGGCTTGAATATATTATGTTATAAAAATAATTATATTAATTATATATGTTAAATAATAATTATATTTTTTTTATATTTATATTAAATCACTAACCTAATAACAATTAAACCCATTACTCAAAACCTAAAAACACACTTACTCAACTAAATAACCCAACCCAAAATATAAAATTTTAAAATTATATTTACTACAATAAAACATTTATTATATTTATAGTATTGTTTTTAATATAAATACTTTTTCATGTAGTTTTAATGTGTTAGAAAAGTTTAATTTTTTATACTTTTAGTGCATTTAATGTATTATATTTTTAAAAACATTTATTTTAAATAAAAATTAATCTAAAAAATCAAATATAAGTAGTGTCGAAACCATCTTTTTGAAAAAAATTTTAGGTTTTCGAAAAAATGAAAATTGGGAGTCGCCACCAATCTTTTATTAGGGTGTGATTGGATCACCTAAAAAAATGGCTTTGGTCTACAAGTTTTAGAAAAACGGATCCGGGAGTCAGTTACGTACGAGGAAGGAGTAGCACCCTCGTAACGCCTAAAATTGGTACCTAGTTAATTAATTAGTGTCTTAAGGTCGAGAATATGGAAAAATATAATCTTTAAAAAACTTAAAGCGTTGCATATTAAGACCCTTTTCAATTCAGAGAAGCAAAAATGCCACACCCAATACGTTAGGGCACAACATTCTTATTTCCCCCAAAATGAATTAGGTCAGAATATTTATACAATAAAACTAAAAGAACATCCACTCATCCAAGATTTAAGAAATCACACCCAATACGTTAGGGCACGATCCCTTTAGAATCCCAAACTCGGAATATTTCCTTTACTTTAAAAGAACATCCACTTATCCAAGATTTAAGAAATCACACCCAATACGTTAGGGTACAATTCCTTTAGAATCTCAAACTCGGAATATTTCCTTCATGATTTTTTAAAAAATCTTCATTTCAAAAAATCAATGCGCCACATCCAATACTTAGGACACAACGTGTTGAATTCCCAATAATGAGCTTTTATTTTAATTAAAAGAATATCCACTTTGAAAAAAGTTTGATTTTAAAATTGAGTGAAAAATGTAATGTTATGCTACATTAAATATATAATGCAATAATACTACGATAGCATAGAAATAATACAAATATATGAACAAATAAATAAAATAATGGCTCTTGAATATTAAATGAACGGACAAAATAAAAATATGTAAACATAAATTAATAGACAAATAACTGAAATAAATAAAATATACATACATCCATGAAAATATACAAGTTTAAGATAATATTAAAATTAATAAAACATGTGTCTAAAATATACGAAAAATATTAGTTTTCTAAGGTGTAAATATATGCAAAAGAAACATATTTATATGTATACATATAATAATAATAATAATTTCATAAAAAAATTATTAGAAATATTGATTTTAAGAAAACTATGAGAAAGGACTAAATTGGGACAGAAATTAAAAAAACAGGGGTGAATCCGTAAATAAATAAAGTCTGGAGGACCAAATTGAACGCGCGAATTACATAGAGGGGCTGGAAAGGCAATTTTCCCTTCTCCTCTAAAACGATGTCGTTCAAGAAGGGTCAAATTGAAATTAAAATAAATTACAGGGCGAATTTTTTTAAAAATAAAAACCTAATTATAAAGACATTTAAAGGCGGAGGGGCTAAAAATGCAATTTTCCCCTTCGCACAAAAACACGCGGATCCTGGGTCCGGGTCGGGTCGACGCGCGGATCCTCCCCCTCCAAAACGGCGCTGTTTTCAATTGGCTATTTAAGCCAAAATTAAAGCCTCAAATTTTATTTTCCAAACTTTCTTTTAAAAAAAAACAAATCCTTTTTAACAAAAAAAACCTCTGAACCCTTGATCCTCCGTGGTCGGCCATCATCGACGGTCATCGGCCACCGCCACGGCCATTGCTTCCCAAGACCGCAGCACCACCGTCTGTATGGCCGAAAAAAGAAAAAAAACCCCTTTCGGCTTTTTAAACCTTCCCAAGCCCAGATCTGGGCTCAAAATACCCAAAATCCAGCAGAAAACGCGAAGAACTCGTGAAAACCTTACGGCTTCCGGCCACCGATCCTCGGGGGTGGCTCCCTCGATCTTCCAATGGCGTTTCAAAGGCAAACGAAGGTAAGTTCCTCCCTTTTCATTTTATCCTGCCTTAGTAAAGTTAAAAAAATAATAAAAAATAGAAGAAAAACGAAGAAGTAATCGATGAAAAAATAAAATAAAATATCAACCTTTTGAGTTTTGATTGATTCTCCCTTTGTGTTAAAAAATTGTGTTTTTTTTTATTGATTTCCCAAAATCCGATCCTTGTTACAGTGCGTCAAAATCGCTTTTATAGCGATCGTCAATACAAGAAGAAAAGAAAGAAATAAAAAGAAATCTTCCAATGTTGATTTGATTTCGATTCTTTGATTTTTCTTTCCTTTCTTGTGTTTGCAGGTGATTGCATGGAGATTCGGCTCTTGATGGTTGCGGCGCGAAGATCCTGCTGTTGCTAGGGTTTCAGAAACTGTTCTTGCCTATTTGGGCTGAACTGTAATTGGGCTTTAGGTTTGGGCCTTGTAACCCGTTTGTAATCAAACATTATGGACGATTTTTATTTTATTATTTTATCTGTTTTTTGCATTTATTAGACCGGGTAAAATTAAGGTATTACAAGTAGATCAAGTGGAGCCCAAGTTTATTTTCTTAAATTGGATCGAGATTTATTTTTAAATCGCTTACAAAAATAATTTAAATAACTTGCCTGAATGTAATCAATGAGTTATATTTATACATTGAAGTAAAATTGTTATGACTACCTAGGTGGTTAGAGGTTTTGTTATGTTATGATTTAAGCACTAGTGTCACGGGGCTAGACCTTTCGTCTCGCAATCCGTGCCACCTTAGGCGATTCGTTTGCTCTAAACTTGCCTAAGTCAGCCTTTACGCCCAAAAGTGAGGATTCTTTTAGAATTCCTCCAAGGCACCAATTTGTATAGCGGAAGCGATTGTGCCAAAAGAAGCTACAAGTGAACAACAGAAAGCCAAAGAAAGAATGCACACAAAGTGTTTGAGTAAATTCTCAAAGAATTCTATTACTCTTAAGAATTCAGCTTACAACGGATGAGTACAAATGAGGGGGAGGCTCTCTATTTATAGTTGAGCTCCCCCAAAACCGACGGTCAAGATACATTTACATCGACGGACGAAATTAACCATATCCCTTGATTTTAGGGATTTACAAGATATGCCATATCAAATCTAATCTAATCTTTACAAGATATGATTCCATCTATCTTCTAAGATTAGTTACCAAAATTAGCCTAAGTTGCCATGTCTTCATTATCGGGCCAACCAGGCTTCAATCTAACAGGCTTCTCCAACAGTTTTTTGAATTGAGCTAGTTCTCGTGGGCTGAATGTTCCCCATCTAATCGATAGACCTCCATGAGGCGCATCTTGTGCCATGGTCACGGGCGTTGCACTTTTGCCCGTAACATTCTCCCCCACCTATTCTCGCAACACCTTCGTTGCGACTTCTGAATGACACTGACTTGATTCACCTTGGAACTTTCTCGTTGCCTTGGCTTTTTCCCGACTTGTCTTGTGATCGAGTTGTCCCTTGCTTCAGACCTTTGCCTCGGATTCTGCCGTCTCTTAACTTGAACCGTCGCACTCGTTGGTACATCCCGCTGGTAAGAAATCTCCCCTCTAACTTGCCCCAATTTTGACTTGTTCTCACTGGAATCCCCTGGATTCTCACATCTTCGCTTTGTACAACCCATAGTCCCTTTGCCTCCTTGCTTATGAACTTTGAAAGGGCCCATACGATCTTGCCAAGCCAACAAGTCAAAATTCAAAACACTATCAGAGTGTTTGTAATGTACCTTACTCGCAGCATTTACTCGTCTCGACTGTCTTTGCATCGCTCATTTTCCCTCGAAGCCCAATGCACAACCCACATTTCCTAAAGGTGTCGGCTCCACAGTCGAATCTGTAGGCTTCATATCGATCCCTTGCGCCACTAACACTTCCGAATGGGCTTTCTTAGCATTCCGTTCTGACGAGTTAATATTTTTCCCATAGGAAACATCTTCAACTAGTTGGATTGACGATAACACCTTGGTCCCAACCTTCATATCCCGATGCACCAGCACAACAAATTTTGTTAACGGACTAGTGACAATATGGATTTGATCGGCCCATGGTTGCAGAGTTGCTTGAATCCTATCAAGAAAGTTTAAGCCAAGCACATAATGTAATCATCTAATTGGATTACCTCAAATTCTTCATTGCTCTTCCATTCTCCGATTTGTAGTTCCACATCACGAACTACTCCCACAGTTGAGGCTTTTTCGGAAGTTGGTACCTTAACCTTCTTATTCGATTTTCTAATCGCTAGACCAAGCTTCTTCGCAGCCTTTTTCAATATGAACAAGTCTGATGCTCCCGTATCAATAAGAGCACTCCGCTTCTGACCCGCAATGTTAATGTTCACAAACATCAACCCTTTTTCACCATTCCTCTTCTTAGGAATGAGCACCATCGAATTGACCCTCGATGTCTTCCCCTCAATAGGCTTCGTCTCTTCCTTCAGCTCATCTTTCTTCTTGATCGCCAAAATCATCAATTTATTCAAACATTTTTGCGCCATGTGTGGTCCTTGACAAATGAAGCATTTTATTCTTTTTCCCTTATCCCTCGGGTTGTTGGATCCCCGCTTCGCATCTCGTGGTTTCCCATTGCCACTTGTACTATCGGTACTATTGCCATCATCGCTATGTCCCCCTTCATCTTCTTCATGGTTTCTCTCACCATTGCCCTTTCCATTGGGCTTAGACGACTGGAACTTGTCTTTCGTTGGACCAAGCTAAACAAATGACTCTACTTCGGCAATGGCTACAATACGGTGATTCTTGCCTACGTAACTCATGCTTTACCCACGGCTTTAACCCATCATCGAACCAATAAAAATCTTCTTTCTCGCTCAAGTCAGAAATTTGAAGTATCAACTCACTAAATGCCCGAACATACTCCCGAACAGTGTCTTGTTGCGTGAGACGATGCAACTCAGCTCGAGCCTCCTTCTCAGTATACTGTGGGTAAAATTGCTTCTTCACCTCTCTTTGAAACTCCTCCCAAGTCCCAATTGCGTTCCCACCACGTTTCCCATCTGTGGACCTACGACACCACCACAAGAGAGCCACATCGGTAAAATAGATTGAAGCAGTGTTTACCTTAATGATATCATCCTCGATGCCTATCGCTCGGAAGTATTGCTCCATTTCCCACAAGAAGTTGTCCACATCCCTTGCGGATCGTGCACCCTTAAACTTCTCTGGTTTGGGAATATCTATTACTTGTTACTTCGGCTTTGAAGACAACATCCCATTACTCAAAGCGGCTTTGTAAATCGTGAGCTCCCCCTTGAGCTCTTCCATTTCTTTCTTCATGGCTAGCACCATATCCTCGAGATTCTCATCCTTCTCTGCCAGTTTTTTCGTAGTGGACTTGACTAATTCATTCATCTTTTCCGCATTGGCATCGAGAGAATCCAACACAAAATCTCTGAGTTTCTCTTCCATTGAGTCAAACCCATCCGTGCATCATTCGACCAATTCAAGCGTCTCTTTCATGTTCCCTACGGATTCCTCGAGATTAACCACTCGATTTTCCAAAGCTGTTAGCATGTCCCTTGAGCGACTTACTTTTCTGGCCCTCTCACATGTCTCCATTAGCTCACTCTGACCAACAACTTATTTCAACATCCCAACGGTGCCTTCAAACCAATAACTCGGATATCACTTGGTTCAAACCTACAGCTTAGATACCACTTGTCACGGGGCTAGACCTTTCGTCTCGTAATCCGTGTGACCTTAGGTGATCCATTTGATCCAAACTCGCCTAAGTCAGCCTTTACGCCCAAAAGTGAGGATTCTTTTAGAACTCGTCCAAGGCACCAATTTGTATAACGGAAACGATTGTGCCAAAAGAAGCTACAAGTGAGCAACAGAAAGCCAAAGAAAGAATGCACATAAAATGTTTGAGTAAATGCTCAAAGAATTCTATTACTCTTAAGAATTCAGCTTACAATGGATGAGTACAAATGAGGGGGAGGCTCTCTATTTATAGTTGAGCTTCTCCAAAACCGACGGTCAAGATACATTTACATCGACGGACAAGATTAACCATATCCCTTGATTTTAGGGATTTACATGATATGCCATATCAAATCTAATCTAATCTTTACAAGATATGATTCAATTTATCTTCTAATATTAGTTACCAAAATTGGCCTAAGTTGCCACGTCTTCATTATCGGGCCAACCAGGCTTCAATCTGACAGGCTTCTCCAACAGTTTTTTGAATCGGGCAAGTTCTCGTGGGCTAAATGTTCCTTGTCTAATCGATAGACCTCCATGGGGCACATCTTATGCCATGGTCACGGGCTTTGCACTTTTGCCCGTGACACTAGGATGATGTAACATTAAATTTTGTTTACGTATCTATAACGAGAAACATAAAAGTACTATAAAATTTAGGCTTTTGAATACCAACACGTAAGAAGCTGGGTGTTTTTTCATTTGGGTGGATGAGAAAGTAAGGGAGAAAATGGTGTAATTATCTCTCAGTCCCTGTACTTTTTTAACTTATGGATTAAGTCTCTCTACTCATTTTAAATTTTAGAAATTTCATCCATCTACTTGTTTGATTCAAAAATTAAAATTAAATTGATAACAGTATTAATTTATGTCTATAAATTTGAATATGACTTATCACTTAAACTTTAATTTTAAATCAAACCTTTGAACACTAAAAAGTCGCATATTCAAAATAAAAAAATTCAATAAAATTGTTATCAATTGATTTTAATTTTAAATTAACCTCAAATGAGCTAAATTCTTAAAATTAAAAGTATTGAATGAAGTATTTGGATGATTTTGTTATTACAACTACTTTCAAGTTGATTGAAATCCATATTAGATTTATTTGCAAACTATTTATTTATTTATTTTAGGATTATTATCCTAATTGCCACTTAAGCTTTTTAAATCCACAAACAAAAATAACAAATCTAATATAAATTCTTATAAAAAAATTTGGCCATAAAATTCTTATAAATTTAAATAACTTTTTTCTCAAATTTAAATAATAATGTATTTAAAATAATTAAATTTGATAAATTGTCATAAAATTAATTTAAAATTAATATAATTATTAATAATCATTTTTTAATCATACATAATTTTTTAAGTTTTTACTTTAAATAATTTATTTAAAATGATTTTTCTGAATTTAATTCACACATATATCAATTTAATATATAATCAATCTTAAATGTAAGTAAATTTAATCTTCTTAATTGAAAATCATAATATATTGATAATATTATTACCATCAAATGATTAATTAGATCATTATTTTATATAAGAATTAATTAATTACTTAATTTAATAAGTTTTAAGAAATTATTTACGGGCAAAATACTAAAAAAGCCCTATTTTTTTAAAATTTACCGAAATGGGTCCGGTATTTTATTATTTATCGGAATGGGCCATTTTCCCCGAAATCGCGTCCATGTCAGCGCGATGTCAGGGGACGTGTCAGCAAATCGCGTCCACGTCAGCGCAATTTGCTTACGTGGACACAAATCGCGCCTCGAGGACGCGATTTGTCGACATCGCCCCCGACATCGCTACCGACGTGGGCGCGATTTCGGGGAAAATGACCCATTCCGTAAATAATAAAATACCGGCCTATTTCTAAATTTTAAAAAATAGGGCTTTTAATTTGCCCTTTTTTGGTATTTTGCCCTAATAATACATTTTATTATACATATTAATGTATTATCGTAATATGTAGCTCAAATTATGTATTGTAGTTAATATTCATAATATTGTAGCTCAAATTGTCAATCAACCTATACTATTGTACTAATAATATATATTAATGTAATATTGAAGAGTTAATTGATTAAAAAATAAATGCAACAAGTACAAAAAGATTCAAAATTATTACCAACAAGATTTGAACCAAGGTACTAAGGAAAAGAGCAAGCATCTTAACCAACTAAGCTAAACTAATTAACGACATATTATAAAAATACTGTTATTATCTTAATTATATTACTTACGTTCACGATTTATCGGACCTATTCCATACACGTGTCAAATCAGAAAAAATAATACAACAATTCTGTAAAAAAATTCTGGTATTTACTTCAAATAAATAAGGAAAATAATGATTTAAATGTTTCAAAATTCAATTTTAAACCGAAAAAATCAAAATTTAGAGGTAAAAAAGGATCTTTTTCGACGAAAACTGCGGCAAACCGCCTTCAGCCGTTTGTCAGCGCGTAGATCTCGAAAATTTATTCGAAATAAAAAAAATCATCTCAATCGGACAACCGAGCCAAAAGTTATGGCCTTTCAAAAAAAAGATCGCGCTTACGTGGACGCGATTTGTTGCCATGTAAGTAATCGCGCTGATGTAGACGCGATTTGCTGACACATCCCCTGACATCGCGCTGACGTGGACGCGATTTCGGGGAAAATGACTCATTCTGGTAAATGATAAAATACCGAGCCTATTTCGGTAAATTTTAAAAAAATAGGGCTTTTATGTGTAATTTACCCATTATTTACTATTTATTTAAATAAATTACTAATCTCCTGCGTTAGCTGAGCAACTAATGCTAGGTATAGATAAAACCAACATCTCATCACTTTCTTTCTTTTTTTATATTTTAAATTTCTCTGCCCACTACATCCTTATCCCACACAGATGTACGATAAAATATTCATAAAAGAAATTTTGTAAAATGGCTGATAGATTTTTATCTTGATTGTTATGGATATTATTATTTATGTAAGAGAATGTAGATTCAAGTGCGCTGAAACGCATTATCGTCCTATTTATGGGTTGGGGAGAGGCTATGAATAATTTTAGTCATTATATAGAAAAAGCAGATATGATCAAAACTTATAATGAAATTATTTAAAAAAATTGTAAAATATATAATACAAACAATACTGATGTAAGTAAAATATATTATCTTATTGTGCTCTTACTAGACAACATATCAAATTAAATTATCATATTATATATATGTAAACAATAATGTATACGTATGGGTTTTTGATAAATAGGAGAAGCAAAAAGAGGAGATAGGGTAGGTTATTTTAAATTAAGAATATAATTAAATCGGTTTGAGATTATTTATCATTTTACTCATTTCACCAAACATTTTATTCATCTTGTTTCTATCACCACTTTCTTGCAAAATCCATAGTTTTATAAAAAATTATCTGACTTCCATTTATTTTGGGGAAAATGTCTTTTGTTTTATAGAAATAATTAAAGCAACCCAAATTTACAAATAAATTATTTTTCTTGTAAATTGATTTATCCATTTGAAAAGTGTTAGTTATGTTTGAAAAAATTTCTGAGTAAATTTATTTTTATATAAAATAACTTTAATCAAATCTAATATTATAGTAATAAATTTTTAATTTTAATTTTAAAACATATTTAAAAATATAAAAATAAAATATTTTAAGGTTAAATAATATAATAAATTATTAATATGATTAATATAATTTATATTTTAATAAATTATTTAAGAAAAAATATTTTTTCACTATTAATGGAGTTTTTAGAGTCAAGAGGTTGACAACTCGTCCTAAGAGTACAGTAAAATATTTAAAAATTATTTGTGAAATAAAAGTACATTGTGAGTGTACAAAATAATAACTCATTATTTAATATTACAATTTTATTTTGATATTAAACTTTAACAATAATAATTTTAAATTTTAAATAATTTTATTAATATAGTATTAAAAGTATTTATATTAATATTTAATAATAAATATATATTGCAATTTATAAATATTCAATAATATTTATTTATAGTATAAAAATGTTTATTTTAATTATATAAATATGAGTATTTGTTTAAATCATTATCTCTTTCAACCTTAATGTATCATTGTCTACTCTCATATATGTATATGTAATTTATTAAATTTATATATAATATTAATTATTATAAAAATTTATCTTATTACAAAATAAATTTTGATTACTATAATATTTTGTAACAAATATATTCACGTGGTTGTTTCACTAAAATAATTTTAAAAAATATTTTATGCGAAAGAATATTAAAAAATATAACAGTTCCCAAAAATAATTCCATTTTTCAGGAATCTCTTTGAAATCTATAACATACATAAAGTAAAATACATTTATGGTACTGCAGACATTTAGCCCTCAAATTGCGTGTGCGCGCGCTCTTTCATAGTTTGCGTGTGGGGTAATTGGAGCCTGCAACTAGAGACACTATAGCAAATTATGATAAAAAATATGGTGATTGAAGAACAATTTTCAGAAGAAACAAATCAGGAGAACCTTCATGCTGCACTTCTTGAATCCTTCACAACCCATAAAAGGAACGCAGAATATGAACCAGAAGATTTCCAGGCGATAAAAATGCTAGATAAAACTCATCTAACTTTGAAGCACCAAACCCTTCTGACGTGAGCCTTATCCGTCAGCAAATGGAGGGTATCAAGACCCTAGCAGACCACTTTACTGTAAACAACTTGCAGCTTACTGTCAATGAAAAACATGGAACAACATCGTCTAGCAGCAACAAAAGGAAAAGAATGGTAAGTTTAAATCTGGATACGGAGACAGTCCAAGCTGTAGGACAGTGGCGTTGTTTGGGAAAGGAACTAAAGCTAGCCAATCCAACTGATGATGAAGACGACTCTGCTGAAAGCGTAATGGAGAATTAATAGCTGAAATAACAATTTTATTATACACAAATATTTCACAATATAATACAACTGTTTTCTCTGTAGCTGCTAGTTTTCTATTTTCACTCTTTTTTCTTTTCTTCTTTTACTCACGCCATTTAGTTCTTTTTTTTAACACACACACATACATTCATTAATATATGTTGAATTTTGGCTTGCAATGCAACAGCAGAGAAGCATTGAAGCTCAACCAGTACAGCAGCAACATTTTGTTCATTTGTAACTAGCTTTAGGGTGGGTTTGGATGGGCGATTGGGTGCGGTGCGTTTAGCTTACTTTTTGTCTCACGCTATAGTATTACTACAGTATCTAATCTCACCGCCACCGCTGTTTTTACACTAAGCCCAGGTAAACGCACCGCCCATCCAAACTCACCCTTAGTTCTTTTGTAATTTGTCTTTAAAGTTAGTAAGATTAGTTGCTGATTTGAATGATGTTCAATATGATGTAATTGCTGATAAGTCAACTTTATTTTGTTTGTAATTCAAGCTATGTTTTAGTCAAGTAATTAGTAGGAGCAGTTATGCATTAGGAAACTGTCATGTAACATATATGTTTTTATCTTAATGAAAGTTAATATGAAATTAGTTTTTCAGGTTTCAACTTTGTTCAATTCTCTTTGCATCCATTTCTTTGCTTCTTGATGGGTGTCGAATCCACCAATATAAACTTACGCCTAATTTGCAATTTAAGCAGTATAGGGAGTAAGGTCGATCCCTCAGAGACTGAGTTTACTACAAATTGTTGCTCTCTTGACCAGATTTATGTCGGGGCAGTTGTCGTGCCCAAGAAATTAGGGGGGAGGATGAAATCGAAAACCTGGAACCTGAAATAAATAAATAAAAAGCGTAAAAGTAAAGGTTGAAAATGAAATAATAAAAAGCAGTTAAATAAATATGAAGAAAAATTAATTAGAATAAGCTCAGCTTTAGGCACGGATTTTTCCTCGTCTTTGAACCGATCCTCAAAATTAGATGAACTCCTATTTTCCAATAAGCTAGCTATAGCTACCAAGGACTCCTCGGACACCAAATCTTCCTTGTGTAAATTAGTTATGGAACGTCCAATAATTAACCCTTACCGATCGAACAACCACGAAACGTTCGTGATTTAGAACTCCGGCAGCCTTGCGTTCTAGAAGAGCCTAGCTCGAACCAATGTCCTCAACCGCGTGGGACATTTAAATCCGGTTACTACTTCCCTTGACGGAACCAAACAGCTACCTCCACTTGGCACGCCAATGTGTTCACAGAAAACCGATTAGAAACGTTCCTTTCGGGATTCCAACTGTACGTCTAACCACACTAACTCAAACTGCGTCTTTTTTGACTTAGTGTTGATCTGACTTTATGAGTTGACAAAATCATACTCTTAATCCGGAAAATAATAAGTACTGGAATTTAGGAATTAATTTGTTTGGGTTTGTAACTCACGGGTTTTGACGAGGCTAATTCCGACCTAAAGCTGAAAATGAATTTAGTTGGCTAAGGTTTGGGGCATGTTGGTATTGGATAAATTAAATAAGGTAAAATGGGTGAAAGGAATGGGTTGCGTGATTTAGTTTGGGGGGCTGGAATTTTGGTGGTGTAATAAAGTGAATTAGCTACTGGAGATGGAAAGAAAGTTTGAAAAGGAAATTGAAAATGGTTTAAGTGGTAACAAGCTGGAAATTAATGGATTGAAAGTAAAGGAAACTAAAAACAACAAACAAATTCGTGAGTAGAAAAGAGAGAATGTATTGAAAGATGAAAGCTTGATATTTCAATTGATTGATGATTAAAATGAACAATGTAGCCTCTATTTATACTAGTGGCCTTGCTAAATTAAGAGCCAACTAGTATAGAAAATCAAGGAAAAATATTCCATGATATAAAAAATATCCCAAAATAATCTCCCACTAAGTCAACAATTTCAGCTAATTATTCTTGGAAAAATTCTGCTTTGGCCCTCATTCTTTGCTTCTTTCTTCAATCTAGCCCAATTGTTTCCTTTTTCTTATATTTAGCCCCAAATTGCACCCCTGCACAAAATTCAACAAAAACATGGAAAAATTAGTGGTGCACTCTCATAAATTAACCAATTTAATTACATAAAATATGTAACTTTGGCATTTAATCACTTCTTTTCCCCTTTGTTTTTCTGTCAAAACCCCAACAAATGGTATACAAAGCCTGTCATATTTGAGGGCCTCTGTTGTTGGTAGCTATTTTTTTGTGAGAAACCTTGAAGAGAAAGAAACTGAAGTTTTTTTTATTGTTGCTTGAACATGAGTTTTACACCACCACCACCACTTGTCTTTGCTGGTGAGAACTACCACATTTGGGTAGTGAAGATGAAGACTTACTTGCAAGCACATGACTTGTGGAATGTAGTTGAGAATGACACAAAACCAGCTCCATTGAGGGCCAATCCCACTATTGCACAAATCAGACAACATAGTGAAGAGTGTGCTAAGAAGCACAAAGCAATGTCATTCATACAAAATGGAGTGTCTGATGTGATTTTCACTCAAATAATGGCTTGTGACACTCCAAAGCAAGCCTGAAAGAAGCTGAAGGAAGAGTTTCTAGGGTCAGACAAAACCAGGCAGCAGCAGTTGATCAACCTCAAGAGAGACTTTGAGAACTTGAAGATGAGAGAGTTTGAAACTATTAAACAGTACTCTGATAGAATAATGACCATAGTCAACAACATCAGGCTCTTTGGAAATGATTTCAGTGAGGGCAAAATTGTTGAAAAGGTCATTACAACCCTTTCTGAAAAATTTGAAGCAAAAATCTCCTTATTAGAAGACTTGAGAGACTTATCAACCATTTTATTGCCTGAGTTGATAAATGTTCTATATGCACTAGAGCAAATAATGGCCAATAGGCTACAGGAGCATCCTGAATGAGCTTTCCAAGCAAAAACCAAAGAAAGCTCAGGTTCGAGCTACAAAGGAAAGAAACTATGGCTTGACAAAAGGGAGAAACCAAAGAGGGATGCAAGGAAGAAAATTTTCCACCATGTATTCACTGAAAAAAGTCCACACACTTGGAGAGGTACTGCTGGTACAGGCCTAGTATTCAATGTAGGAGCTACAAGCAGTGTGGTCACATTGAAAAGGTTTGCAAGAACAAAGGAAGGGCACAAACTCAGCAGCAAAATCAAGCTTAAGTTGCTGAGGATATTCAAGCTCAGGAATAGCATGTTTTCACTGTATCCTGTTTTGTAATCTCAAGCAATGCCAGAAGGGACTGGTTAGTAGACAGTGGTTGCACTCATCATATGGCATCTAATGAAGGGTTTTTCAGAGATCTTGACAGCAGCTTTGTTTCCAAATTCAGTATTGGAAATGGAAACCTTATTGAGGCCAGAGGTAGAGGCAATGTTGTAATCAGCACACATTCAGGTAACAAAACAATTTTAGATGTTCTTTTTATACCTGATATAGACCAAAATCTGCTTAGTGTTGGTCAATTAATAGAAAAGAGTTATTCACTCATTTTCAAGAATAACTCTTGTATTATTGAGGACTCACTTGGTCAAGAACTAGTTACAGTTGCTATGACTGAGAGATGTTTTATGCTGGAAGTGAATCAGTTGGAAATGAAGGCCTATACTAGTCTTGTTGATAAAGCTAGTTTATGCCATAAAAGGTTAGGCCATGTCAATTATAGATCACTTGGTTTGCTGCACAAATTCAATCTAGTTGAAGACATGTCCAAGGTTAAAGTCAAAGACAAAGTTTGTGAAATATGGCATACGTTCATTAGCAAACATGATCTCTAATCAAGCCATAGCTTTGATTTCTCATTGGGGTTTCACCCCATTTTTCGTTAATCCACATCCCTACTACTTGTAATTTTTACTCTTGGCTGGCGACACTCAGTGTCTTTTGAATAACTATCGTAATACGAAACCTTACCATAATATGATCTCTTCTGAACATTCTCTTTTCTTTGGGATAACTAGTGTTTACAATGCAACCCTTCCTTTTAATTTGTTCCTTAAAGAGGCTACATTAGACATGTGGTTTCTACCTTTGGTATATCAACAAGATCTTTGTCGTTTAACATGGTCCTGATGCAGCTCTGTTTTCCACTATTTTCACATAGACTTTACTGACCATCTAGCCTTGTGCAGGCATTTCCTCTCACAAAAACCCTTTTTGGCCTATTTAAATCTTTCAGCGAACTTTTTGTCGACTTTTGACTCGTGACTACATCCTATTGGGGTCTATTCTGTTCCTGCTTGGACCATGTCAGATTCGTAGCTTCCTTGGCAGACTAGTTTTGACGTACTTATGTATACCTCTTTATCTAAGGAGCCTCTTCCTCTTTTTATCCTAATTTGGGTTATGGCATTCCCTTGGCCCATTCATCATCGCCTTTGGTGAAATCTCTCATTATCTCGATGGACTATGTTCCTCATACACACTAAACTCATTCATTCTTGTAAGTTATTGCTCCAATCACACACAACGAACTCTACTTTAATCCTTATTGTTCCTCCAAAACTGCTAACTTTCCAACTTTGATTCCCATGTTTGACGTCCTGAAAGAACTTCCCCGTATTTACTGTTCTGGTGAACTACCCCGTGTTTGCTATCCCAGTAGACTATATTGGTTGTTAAAGTCGAGCTGTGGTCTTACATATTAGACCTCTTTTGAGGTGTCGCCTCGTAGAACCTTACTGTCGTCACGGTGTCAATCCATAGAGCTTGCAGACCACCATCACATTGTTGCTCTACGAAACCTAATAACCATAATCACGATGTCATCCCGAAAGACCTATTTCAGATTTCACCTTGATGCTCGAACACTGAACTACCCCTCCTCGGTAAGGTTTGAAGCTTCGCACATCACGATTTGCACTCAGTAATATCGTATGGCGGTATCCTAACAAAATTCCATTTTTTCTATTCCTCTATCTATTCCATCTTGATGCTCGAACACCATAGTGTCCCCTCCGTAAGGCTCAAAGCTTCGCACATCACTGTTTGTACTCAGCAACAGCATATGGCAGTATCTAACAGAAATTTCCATGCCCAAGTTCTAACTTCATTTATCCTATCAACACTTTCCTCCACATTACACATACATTAATCAAGTATATCATATAATTTATCATTAAACAACATTACGTCAAATTATCTATCATTATCTTTCTACCCTAAAATAATCAGCAGACAACTGATAAGAGCTCACAAAGTATTGTGCACATACACAGCCTACTCTTTCTTCAAGCGTATACACACCATATATTAGGTAATCTCAGTATGCCATCAACGTGATACATACAAGTCACATAGCATCATCTATCACCCAAAGTAAGGTACAGAAACTCACATTGCTTCATTCTCCTTGTCAACTTAGCTTGTCTAAACACCAGAGCCTCATTTGTACTGGTAGCTAAGCATGACAACCATTTATCGGCTAAATAAAGGTGTTCAACCCTTAAAACTCAAAATCAGACTTCTTTCTTCAATCCACAAGTACAGAGAGGTAAAGAAACTTCAATTCCTCAATTTCTCTATTACTAGACTTCAATACACATGAATGCTACGACATGCAAAGCTTCCTTCAACTACATCCTCTTCTTTTTTAAAGCGACTAAAGAAGATTATGTTATAGAGAGAAAAATGTGTAAACAGAATTGAGAAATTTCATCTCCACACACCTATATATACTCCTATGACATGATCTTCATTGGTCGCCACAACCATTCATCCTTAATCATTTTGTCTCCCACTACAGAACCAATCAGTTTCATCTTAACCAAACCAGGATTGAAATCCAACTAATCATAATTCGACCACTAAATTTCTAAATTTCCCAGTAGAACTCTACAATTCACTAATCCTTTCAATTTAATCCTAAATTTCCCTAGATTCCAGGTCAATAAGATACCCAAGTGTTATAGTATATCAATAAGTTTGTTTTATTAACCAATCTATTTGAAAAAATTACAAGTTTATAAACAAATATACTACACTCAGGGCACCAGATCCAACAGTTCATGGTTAATGGCATAGAAATGTTGGTGAATGGATTATGTATGTATTACAAGTGAAATGGTAAGTTTTGATAGATTTGGCATATGTAAGGTTAAGCATTTGAATGAATTAATTTGGTGTGCTCAAATGGTATTGAAATTCTTAAGTTGGTATAAATGTTGTGAACACTTGTTAAAAAGTTGAATTGAGTGCTTAAACTTGATTGGTATAATTTTAGGCATGTTTTGGATCAATTGTGTTTGACATTAGGTGCATATGTTATAAGTTTGTTTGGAAGCATTGAAATAGGTATCAAATGGTTCATTACCAAAAATAGGGTCATCGTCCCGACAAACAACTTTTCTTTGTCACAACATCGTTCAACATTGAGTTACATCACGACGTCGAGTGGCCTAAGGTCACAACATGACAAAGTGTTTGGATACGTCTCGACGTGGAGGAAGTGATATCACAACATCGACCTTGGACTTTTAAAACTTTGAAATTTTATCATATTTCGTGCTCAGTTCAACAAAAGGGCTTTCGTAAGCTCAATTAAGACGAGAAAATGATTGTTTATCATATTTTAAGTTTGAATAACATTTGATTTCATGTATAAGTGCTTGTATGTTGACTGATTGACTGTAGTTGCACTGACAAAAAATTTAGCATTTCGTAGCTCGAATTTGACGATTAGGTCAAGCGAGGGGCTTTACATACTTGCCTCTGTTGGCTGATTTTCAAGCTGGTCGTTCATACAGTTGGGGTTCACCAATATTAGCAACATTATATCGTGAGTTTTTTGGGCAACAAAGCATGATACACAAGATATAGGTGGGTGCTTAGTATTGTTGCAATCCTAGACGCTGTACAGGATGTCATTTCTGGCATCACTAATTCACCAAAAATATGTGTTCCCACTTGTAAATAGGTAAAAATAATAATTTGAACTTCGATCAAGAATTATTTTTTTATGATCATGTTATCTAACAAGTTTGCTTTCTTTTTAGATGATTTACTTGTCCAGGGATCGAGAAGTCTGAAACCCTTATTGTCTACAAATAAATTATTGAGGTGTACATCGAGGAGGAGGTAATTTTTTTCAAAATAAAATTATATTCATGTCATGTAATTACTTTAGTTATGTTATTTTACTCATGTCACTATAATCATGTTATTAATTGTGCAGTTTGTGTGAATGTCATATGTTGCGTCGGACGTTGCGTGTGTAATTCCCGAGTCGACTTACAACCATTCACTCGTATGGTGCATTAATACACCCGTGTTAATTTTTTCAATCATTGAATAGTATAACGAGGATCAAGTTCTGTAATAATTCGAAAGTAAGCAAGATGTTTCGGTCATTTCGCTGAACTTCGACAATTTCCACGTCATTAATAAGAAAGGAAAAGATACAAAGAATTGGGCATTGGAGCATCAATAATGGATTGTATTGTGGAACGCCCAGATGGATAGAAGGCCTCGATTGGAGTCTTGTATGAGGGATTTCATGCTCCTAGTCCACTACCAACTTTGGTACATAGAGAATAGGTTGCCATATTTATTTGGTAGCTAGTTTATTATAATCCCTAAACACATGCAATAATGAGGGCATCAACAAAGTGGACCAAGTCGATCACATCCTTCTACGGACATCCGCCTCCTGCTCCCAAGGCCAAGTTTGAACTTGCAAGGACACATACCATCAAGAGTTGTGCTTTAACAGTTTTGTGTCGAGGTCCTAGGGCAATGCATATCCTCCAGAGATGCTCGGTTCCAATTCTGATTATCAACAACCAATATCATCAATAATGGTTGATATGTTTAGCTCCACACCCCAATACTCTACAATGGTTCACCCCACGAACAACTTCTATCAAACCATCAGTTTTGATACATGTAAATTTAATTATTTGTAATTATTTACAAATATAATCAATAAATTGTTTAAATTAAAATATTGTAATTCAAATTTTAAAATTTTATAATGTACACTATAAACATTTTTACAGTATTAAAATGTAATATTTAAATATCTGACAATATACAATATTGTATTTGTAAACGGGGACCCAAGTTAAGGTTGTTATACACAGTCGGAGCATTGTGTAGATTATCAGCCCATGTCAATGTCATTCCATAATCGCACAGTTCTACCCACGCAACATTCAGATCAAAGTCAAACCCCTATACAGACGATCGGCTATTGGCAAACGCTCTCGGAACCTCCGTATACGAGTCTTGAACTCCATATTGTTGATTTAACGGAGTGGCATTTTGAACGGGATCAACATTTACTAACTCAACTAGTTCAATGTTCCTAGGCGAGCAATATAGTGCGATCATAGTCTTCGTATCATCATCCTCTATAAGTTTCATCTCCTTATATTTGCACGGATTTGACGAAACTAGAAATTTGTAGAATAGACATCCTCCTCTCACAACGTCGTGCAATTTTCACTGTAATATTTTGCTTTATTTCATCGACTTTTACATTCTTGTTAAATCCTATTCCTATTTGATGGAGCGATTCAAATAGACAACCAACTGTTGTTTGTAAAATTACCCCATCGAAATGAATGTATACAAAGAATTGGTTATTCATCTTCAATATCAAATTTATAAAATAAATTAAAAATAAAAAATATTAGTTCCTATTAAAATAATTCATGCTATTTTAAAGCAAAAAAATATTTTTTATGAAATAATATAACTTGCATCTCATATTACTAATTATCAAAATAAAATAAAATAAAATTATATAAAAATAAATACAAACTAACATTATAAATTCAGACTTGATTTTTGAAGTCTAAAATGAAAAGCAAATATGTTGATCTTCAATATTAATTTCAAAGCTCTTTTTTTTTTCTTTCCTATTTTGTTAAACCAATTTTTTTCTTTCCCAAATTGCTAAACAATTTTTTTTCTCTTTTTTTCTCTTAAATAGATGAAAACAGTATCTTCGTAAGGGACAGGACATTATATAGGGGTTGATGTCGCCTGACAGCATGGCGGGACTCGGATTTTCAGATCGGTACCGCCTGACACATCAGCGACACCATATGACGTCAGTCACTTTATTTCACTTCAGCTGCTTTTTTACAGGCCATTTTTTTAAAAAAATAAAGCGGTGCCACTTTACACATCGATGACACCATATGCTCAGCCACTTTATTTTACTTTAGCAGCTTTTTTTCTAACATGCCATTTAAAAAAAATTAAAGTGATGCCGCCAAACACACCGACAACACCAATAGAAAATTATTTTTTTCGTTTTTCTCCCACCATGTATACCCGTGAAAATATAGGTATTTTTGGAAATACATGTCAGTGTTGCCACTGTGTCAAGTAGCACCAATATTTTTTTTTAAAACGTCATGATTGCAACATGATTAGGAAAAAATAGAAAACATTGTAACAAACACTCTATTTTTGTAATTAATCTGCTCTTCACCTCATTTTTTTATTTAATTAATTTTTTTAGTATTATTTTTATAAAAAAGCACAAGTGATGCAAGTCAAATATGAACAATCTCTACAGGTTTGTTCTCTCACGACCAACACCATCTCCTTTGTTAATGGCACCATTTTACCTACAGATTTGATACTTGCTCAAACAATGGAAATACAAGCATCAAGCTTGGTACACTCTCCTCCATCACATCTTGTATAAAAATCCTTTTATGTTTCCATCATTGCGTTTCTTGGATCTTAAAGACGTACGCTACATGCTCCATGTGTTATATGAAGAAGCATGTGGCAACCACGTAGGTTAGGTGGTAAGGCATTAGCTCAAAAGGCATTCGAACAATGATATATTTGGCTTGTTATGCGACTACATCATGCTACAAACCTACTCTAGTAAAGAAATGTTATGTGAGTAGATGCTTTTCCCTTTCCTTTTAACTTCATTAACTTAAGCATTAAAGATGGGATTAGGGGAGTTTGAAGAAAATGGAAGAAGTAAAGAAAATAAAAGAAAAGGGAGAACTAGAGAACTTCAACTTTGAAAGAGAAAATGAAAAAGAAATAAAACTTCCGCGTGTTTTTGGAAGACGAAAAATAGAGGGATGAAAAAGTAAATTAACTTCGTGTTTTTGACTGAAAAAAAGTTATAAATTTTAACTTTTTTATTTGAGCAAAAGCACTTTTCAAAAGTCAAAATTTTTAAACAAAGATTACTTGTTCAACTTTCAAGCCAAAAATATTTTACAAGACAAAAATACTTTTAAAAAGTATGTCTAAACAAAGCGTAATTATAAGCTCTATAATTGACATCCTTTCAAAACCGCAGAGGCTAAATTCATAATTAAACCTACAATCTCACATTTAAATAATGATAAAAATGTAGCAAATAATTAAATAAATAGAACTAATCCTATTATTAATTATTCAAAACATTCATGTTTCAATTATTATCATTTGAATGATTAAAAATATTGGTATCAATTAATACATAAAGTTTTCTATAAAACAAACATGCGTTGAAAATTATTTCAAATGCCCTAAAGTATATATTTTTCTTATTTCGATACTTAATTATTATTTATTTAGATTGATACCTATTTTGTTATTAGCTCACTCCACTATCATTAAAAATATTCATAACCATTAAAATATGGTTAAAATGTGCCCAAATGACAATATGTGACACTTCAATTAATTAAAAGTTATTACATGAATCCATATGTAATAAAAATAGTAAATAGATTAAAATTATAAAAATTTTAAAAATAGTTTAATTAATAATAAATAAATAAAAAGAAAATACCCTTTTGTCTTTGATTGATATTGACCAATCATTGGTCAGTGTTGACTGAGAGTTGATTGAGTGATGAATGACTGTTAACCTAATAATTTTTATATTTTTATTTTATAAACTATTTTTATTTTGTTATAATTTTATTTATTTATTAAATTTTTTAATCTATTTTTATTGTTAATACATATAGATGCCAAATGATACTTTTTAATTAAGTTAAAGTATCACATGACACTTTTAATTGAGTTAAAGTATCACATGATACATTTAATTTAGGTGACATTACAACAACAAAAAAACTTTTTAATATAACTTTAGAAATCAAGAAAATTTAAATACTAAAAGAGAAAACTTTATACTTTTAAGGCGAAAAGATGCTTTGAAGCCTTCCAATTTTATATATATATATATATATATGTGGTAAATGCGGCTTTTTATTAAAATGACTTTAAAATTTTAATAAATTAGGAAAATGACTCATTTTCTTGATTATTATTTTCTTGATTATATCGTAAATAATTTGAAATGAATAGTAAAAGTTAGTGGAGTCAAAGAGAATAGTGCACTAACATGCCATGTCAGCCATCACAATAAAAAAATCAAGTTTTTAGTAAAGTCAAGGAGAATGGCGCCACCTGTATAAATACTAAAAAAATACCAAGATTTTTTTATAATTGGGGGCCAATAAATAAATAATAGTAGCGGAGCCATTCAAACCAGTGTCACCACTTTTTATGTGTTAGGGGTATTTTTTTTAATTTTAAAAAATATATTATTTTATTTGGTGAAGTATTTCTAAATGGCATCACCAGTGTACTATGGTTCTTTTTTTGTTTATTTTAAAAAATTTAAAATGAAAAAGATATTTTTTAGTTTTTTATTTTAAAAAATGTTATTTTATTTGATAGAGCCATATAGAATGGCGCCACCAATGTAATTTGTTTTTTTAATTGTTTTTTTTAAATTCTTTTAGTGAAATTATTATTTTATTTTGGTGGTGCTACATATATAGATCTACTTAACATTCTGGTAACAATTGAATTGGAAAATAAGAAAAGAGAAAAATTGTTGCGTTTAGTAGGAGAGCTCAAAAATTGTGGTGAAGATGAATAACTCGATGTTTTTGGTGTACGTTCTTTTTTATGGTGAACTTGTAGAATGTGATATTGGTTGTGTATTTCAAGGTTGGCAGAGAGTTGGGTTGCGATTCAATAAAACTGTGAAGCTTGAAGAAATGAAAAGAAAGATCAGTAGGAAAATAACTATTCGTTGTGGAACGACGATGTCCAGATTATTTTACAAGTTTCCAATCTCTACAGATCCATTGAAATTTTGTAAGATGTAACTGTTAGATGATGACGACTTGGGCACTATGATGGAAATATGGTGGTCGGTCGGGAATGAAAATTCCCAACCAATTAAGTTGTTTGTTGAGTTAGTCGACTTAGAGCCTGTTGAGAATGTCAGTTCAATAAGTCAACATCGCGGGTTTGACTTTGATCTTAATGTCGGATGGACAAATCAGTCAAGCTGGGGAAGGACATCATAGTTGCCCGAAAATCCAAATTATGGTGAGAGTTCGTATAACAACCCTGTCCCGGGTCCTTATCTACAAATACATCTGGAGGTGATAGGCACCGATACAAACGTCAAAGATGGGTCCAATAATTGTAAAGATTCTGATCACGATGTCAAAGACTATAGTGACCTCGATTTTTATGAGGTTCTAGAGGATATTGACGATGAAGGTCCAGAGAAGGTTGAAAATGTTCACGCCCCTTCTTCAGGTAATTCGAGTCATGGCATTGTCTAACGAAATGACCTTGGGGTGACATGTTGTGCATAGATTCAGATGCAACGCATGCACCTAAGTTCTTCGAGTACGCCTATGTAATCCCTACTCACAGGTTGGCGTTAAATTCGTAGTTGTAGGAGTTGTTCGTTGGGCAATGGTTCGAGAACAAGGTGGATTGTGTGTTTACCATCAAACAGTATAACATGAAAGTGTTGATTGATTACAAGGTCGTCAAGTCTACACTGACATTATATGTTGGGGAATGTTAGAGGGTTGGCAAAGGGTGTGGCTGGCGGGTTTGGGCTGTATTTATACGGAGGACTCAATAGTGGCAAATATGAAAATTAGAAGGGCGCCATACATGCATTGTCGCACGTATTACTCAAGACCCCCAAAAACTATATGCCAAAAGCATCTGCAACTGCATCATGCCACTAGTGAAAGATAGCCCAACCATTCATGTGTCAACATTGATTAAAAACATGCAAGCTCAGTTCCAGTACAGAGTGTCGTAAAAGAAAGCATGGTGGGCGAAAGAAATGGTCATGGAACAGTTGTACGACAACTGGGATGAGTCATACAATAAACTTTAGGAATAGATTTCAACAATGATGGAGTACGTGCCTACGATTTACATAATTTAAAATTTATATTTTACAAAATATAATTTTACATTTGCAACATTCAAAAATAATTTCACTAAACTTACAATATATAATTTTACAAAACGAGCAACTTTCTCAATACTAAAAAAATGATTTTTCTCAAGACCAACAACATTATGTCTTACAAATAAAACATAATTAAATGATTTTGTTCAAGATCGATAGTATTGTGTCTTACAATTGAAAAATACAATTTTTAACCACAACACGAGCAAGTCGTTCGAGCAAGTTTCTCAATGCTATTATCTCTCTTCTTGGATGCTGTCGATAGTGATGATCTCACCTGTGTGGTTCGATTTGGAATTCCTTAAAACCTTCAAACATTTCGTTCACCTAGAGAATTCCAAATAATTCATTCGTTGCTGCATAACCAATTTGAACTCGTTACCAAATAAATAACTGGCAACCAAAAATAATCATTAAATTTACCGGTGTCGAAGCTCCACCAGATTATCGTTAAACAAAACATACCTCAAATTATAAAATTTACTAAATAAACATAAACACAAATACATAAAAAAAAACTTCTCATTTCTCTCCCATTCATCCTCTCCTCTAACATAATATAAATAAAAAAATTACTTCAACTTATAGTGATCAGGGGTTATATTTAGCTATTTGATCACGTCAGAGAGAATGACTCCACCAAATAAAATATTGTTTTTATATTTAAATTTAATTAAAATTAAAAAAAAACACTGTACATTAGTGACGCTATTCTTAATGGCTTTTTTTGCATTCTTTTTTTTTTGTCAATATTAGACTGATATTATTAATAAACAGGATCAACAAAAAGGAAGCTGGAAAGACCATCAAAAGAGCAAAGAAAATGACAACAACAAAAACAAACAAATAGACAACAGCTGTCCAGCAAAAAAGAAATAAAAAGATCCTAGAAATTATCGATCCAAGAATTAAAAGCAAAGAAAACTCATGAGCCTGCAGCAGCACCGCTTCAGCATCCAATATCAGCCAAACTAGCTCTCCCCAATATCTGCAACCACGACAAACAACCAAGAGCAAACAACACTTTGCAACCAGAACTGGAGATTCAAATAACCTTCTCCAACACAAAGTGAAAACCATAGAACTCAGATCCTCTGATTCCAAAACAACTAGTCTTTCTCCACCACCAGCCTCACAGTATCCGGTACACCATCAACCCAGTTCCCACCCACCCTTCTTCTCCGACCTTCCAGCGCCAACGCATGAACCGCACCATTAACCGCACGGGGCACAAAATTGTAAGTAACTTCATCAAAAATCAGATGCAATCGATGAATATGATGAATAATCGGCCTAAGGACCGATCTATTTTCCTCTTTTTTCTTAACATTTTTGATGACTGACAGGGAGTCACCTTCCACAATCAGCCGCCTAAAGCTCCTCATACGCGCAAAGAGTAAAACCCTTTCGCAAGCTCTTGCCTCTGCCACAAAAGCATCACTAACTTCTTCAAACAGATAAGTATCTGCCCCTACAATTTACCCTCTGTAATCTCTGGCTAAGACTGCTGTTGTAGCAAGCTTCTTTTCCTGAATAAAAGACGCATCAAAATTAAGTTTAATAATACCATAATCAGGAGGCCTCCATAGTTCCTTACCCCTAGAAATAGGAACAGAACAGAGGTTTGCATGTACAAAACCAAGATCTTGTTCATAACCCCTGATAAACCCCAATAAATTTCGCATTGAAAACTTAACCCCCTCATGAACCAACTTATTTCTATGAAACTAAAGCCACCATAAAGAAATATAAATGAGCCGTTTTTGACGACCACCTGCTTCAAGATATGTTTTGACAAAGCGATGTTTATAATCCAGGAAATCATCAAAAGAAGGGATTTGAATTTGCAACGAAGTCCACACACTCTGTACAATCTCACAAGACCACAACAGATGCTCGGTGTTTTCCAACCCTTCCTTACACAGCGGACACATGGTCTCCTCACACAAGGTTCTCCTTGCCAGATTTTCATAGTGGGCACCAGACTGTTAAACGTCCTCCAAATATGTATTTTGATTTTCTCAGGGATATTCAAAGCCCATAAATCATTGTAAAATCTTTTGTAATCCTCATCACTAGAGGACATGTATAAATTACTTTGTAAATATTATGTAATGAGGACTCGATACCCACTCCTGAAAGTGTACTCACCTGAACCTTCATACTTCCGGACCTGCATATCATCCGGCCTACTTGCAGAAATGGGAATAGATAAGATTCGATTTGCTGTAACATCATCCACTAAACTATGGATTAACTATCTGTTCCAGGTACTGTTCCTATTAGTAATTAGCTGATTAACCTTCGTCCAAGAAGGCCTAATTTCCTGAACCAGAATTCTATTGTTCTCCCTTCCAAGTAACCAAGGGTCATTCCAAATATTGATGCGGATACCATCTCCCACCTGCCACAAAATCTCATCTCCGATCAGCTCCCGAGCACTGCAAATACTTCTCCATGTAGAAGAAGGGTAAGAGCCAACCTTTGCTGTTAGAATATCATAAAAAGGAAGATAACGTGATTTTAAAACCTTGTCTAAAAGACACTGAGGCTGGGATAAAATGCGCCACACCTGCTTTGCCAACAAGGCCTTGTTAAACAACAACAAATTTTTAAACCTCAGGCCTCCCAAACATTTCGGTTTACATAACGTTTCCTAATTAATCCAATAAACACCCTTCAAAGTTTTAGTATTCGTCCACCAGAACCGATTGATAATACCTTCAAGTGTTCGGCATAACGTCTTTGGCAACAGAAAACATTGCATAGCATAAATTGATGTAGCCTGTAGTACCGATTTTATAAATACCTCATTGCCCTTCATTGACAAATAGCACAAACTCCACCCTTCAATCCGTTTCCTAAATTGGTCCACAAAATTAGCAAAAGCCCACTGTTTCCTCCTACCCACCATCATAGGCAAGCCTGGGTACTTCTCGGGATTAGAGGCCAACTGGACTCCTAACAACTTGACTATGTCCTCTTGAACGCTAGAGGCAACATTTTTACCAAAATATATTAGGGATTTATCAAAATTCACTCGTTGTCCTGAAACCATTTCATATTCATGGATAACATCCCGAACCACCTCTGCACCCTCACAAGAAGCATCACCGAAAATAGTACAATCATCAGTAAAAAACAAATGATTGACCGAGAATTTCTCTCTACCTATAGGCGCCCCCAACATCTTCTTTTTATCTTTAACATCCTGAATCAGCAGAGAAAACCCTTCAGCACAAATCAAAAACAGATAAGGACTGAGAGGATCTCCTTGCCTAAGTCCTCTGGAAGGAGAAAACCAATCACTATTGGATCCATTAAGACTAATAGAGTATGTAACAGAGCAGACACAACGTGTAATAAGAACAATCCAATCCATATGAAAACCCAAATGCTTCATCATCCCTGCCAAAAAATCCCATTCCACACGGTCGTATGCTTTACTCATATCGAGTTTAAGCGCAAAATTGACTTTCTTGCCACTCCTCTTCATTTTTAAAGAATGAAGTATCTCATAAGCAATCAACACATTATCAGAAATAAGCCTTCCTGGAGTAAAAGCCCCTTGAACTTCATTAATGCAATTTCCCAACATATCACTCATACATATGACCAAGACTTTTGCAATAATTTTGTAAATAACATTGCACAGGCTTATAGGTCTGAAATGCGACATAGTTTTCGGCTTATCAATCTTAAAAATCAAAATTATGCGTGTTCTATTGATATCACCTATATCTGAATGTCCATGCAACACGGATAAACAAATTTGGGAAACTTCAGGACCAATAATACGCCAATATCTTTGGAAAAAGAGAGCCAGAAAGCCATCCACACTAGGGGCCTTCAATGGCGCCAATAACTTGACTGCATAGACAATTTCCTCCTCTGTGAACTGTTTTAGTAACCTTTCATTGATACTATAGGTAACTTTTTTTCTCAACTAAGTCAAACAAATGCTCATCTGAACCTATTTCTGAAGCAGAGAAAAGCTTATCGAAATAGTCTGTAGCAATCTGTATAAATTTCTCAGATGAGGTAGTCCTCCTACCGGCTCCATCTTCCAGTTCAAAAATTCTACCACGAAAGTGTCGTTGCACAGCAACCTTGTAAAAAAAACAAGTGTTTTGGTCCCCATTCTTCAGCCAATTAACATGGGCATGTTGCTCCTAAAATAACTATTCCTTCTCAGTTTCCAAATTAAGTCCTAATTGGACTTCCATAATCTCCAATAGAATCTCATCAGAAGGATCTTGATTATAAAGTCTAGCTAATCTGTCTTCTAAAACAAGTCGATTCCTCTTCTCCTTACTACTAGTGGCCTTGCTCCACTTAAGCATTTGGTGACCCATCTTCTTCAACTTATTCAATACTCCATCAGACTCTTCTTCCTACCATCTTCTCACAATTCCCTCAAACCAACCATCTAAACACCACTTGGCCTCAAATCTAAAAGACTTCATATGACTGCTTTGACTATTCCATGCCATCCCCAAAGTATCTAAGAGAAGAGGGCAATGATCGAAAAAAGAATGACTCAAATGTTCTAGACGATACCCAGGAAAGAGGTTTACCCAATTTAATGACGCTACTCCATGATCCAGTCGTTCCCTTATAAGCATCGAAAAAACCGTCATCGTTTCCACGTGAACCACAGGCCAACGAAGCCTAAGTCATTAAGGCTACAGTCTTCAAGAACCCTACGAAAGTCCCTCATTTGTCGCTCTGATCTGACTCGACCACCCTTCTTCTCAAAAGAGTTTGTAATCTCATTGAAGTCCCCCAAAACCACCCAAAGAATCATCTGATCATGGTTTAATTGACGAAGCAAGTCTCACGAAGCACTTCTACACCTTTCTTCCATATTCCCATAAAACCCTGTTAGCCTCCAAATATCACCACATTCATTATCATGGACTTCAACATCAATATGAGAATAGGAAAAACTTTTAAGCTGGACCAATGTATTTCCTTTCCATCCCAACGATAACCCACCTCTTGTACCAATTACACCTACATCAATACCATTCTCAAAACCACACTTTAATCTTACCAACTCCATTTTCTTTAAACTTAATTTTGTCTCCATAAGAAACAAAATACGGGGATTAATGGCTCGTAACTTATTTTTGAGCCTTTTAACTGTTCGTGATCTCCCCAAACCACGAACATTCCAGTTTAGTATTTTTATCGGCCCCAGCTGCTCTGACCATCAAAGCTAGCCGAAACATCTATCAAGCCTGATCCCACATTAGCATCCATAAGAACTCGTGAACTCTCCACAATTCTCTGTCGCTTTTTGCCATCAGACAACGCAATTGGATCATTTTCCTCATCCAAAACTAACTTCATGGGCCCATAAACGAGCCCATCAGTAGTCAAAGCATCGATACACCCATCACGCCCCATGATTGATTTGCCAACTCCCTGAATTTGATCCGATCCCAAAGGAACTAGATTAGGATTAGGATTCAAATTCCCACCAGACCTCTTAGAATTAAGTCCTAAATCTCTCTCCGCATTTAACGAATTACCAAATTTGACACCTGCCAAATTTTTGCTGCCCGTAACCACCTGCTCACCACCATGTTCCGACGTCTTACCACCGCGCGCAACGATAAGTCCCAGCCAAAAACTATCTTTGATGAATCAATAGTTAGTCGAAAAGAACAATAGCTCTCCCTATGCCCCAACTTTCCACAAATAAAACAGAATAAACTTAACTTCTCATATTTGAACCGAGCATAAACAACCATAGACTTCCCTACCAGAACTTTTTTTTTACGTTTCAAAGAGGCAGTAACATTTAAACAAACACGAACACGCAAATATTTCTGGAGCCCTAAGGTCGGAATGAACGTATCATACTCAATAAACTTCCCACAAAAATCACCAAATTTTTTTGCCATTGATGCACTCATCAGCCCCGGAGGTAAATTGTGAACTTGTATCCAAAACTCCGTATGGTTTAACTCCATCATTGCTGGATTTACCCCAACTGGAACTTTTTGAAGAATAAGTAAATGGTTATTAAAAAACCACGGTATACCAGCAATAACCCTTTCAAGATCAACCTCATGAAAAAATTGAAAATGATACCGTTTCTCCCCCAACTCCGTTATACAAATTCCTCCTATAGGATGCCAAAGATCCGTCATTGTATTGCGCAGTGAAGGAAAGTGAACAACACCATCTGTTAGACACCGACCCACCAGACAGAATTGATAAGCAACACTCACGGTTCCTTCATCCTCTTGGATCGCTTCCTCCTCCTCATCCAGTAATTTCAAATTCTCCAATGCATCTTCCATCACAGCCACGACACTATTCCAGTCGAAACAAAGAAAAGAAATTGAATGTGAACCACCCAGAAAACTAACAAAAGAAAAGTGAAAGAAACCTGAACCAGATTGACAGAAAAACGTGCCAAAACCGGTAAATAGAGAACCCCGTGCCAATACGGCAGACGAATTAGTAGATTTTGGGGAGTTAATTTTTATCTATCGATATTTCTTAAATAATAATAATAAAGCACAGTGCACTAGTGGAACCATTTAAAACAACTCCACTAAATAAAATAATATTTTTTAAAATTTTAAAAAAACCTTGACACATAAAAGTGGTGGTACCATTTTGAATGACTCCAACATCATAATTTATTTTTGAAGCTTTCCTTAATATTTATACAAATGGTATCATTCCACTTTGAGTATTCATTTAGTAAATGCAAGTCTTAAGGAGACGTGATGAGGTGGAGAAAGGGTAACTTGTCCCAGGTGGCAAAAATTGAAACCTAACATTAGACATGATTTAATATGGGAAGGCATTTGGAGCTAGGATATACGTGGACCCCCGTGATTGGAAGTAATAGATATGTAATAACTGAAAAGTGGGACCCACTTCTCTGTCCCTAGCGTCATATCCTTATCATCACCCAAAAACAAAAAAGGAAGTGATAATCCATCCATGTTTCACGAGTAGGATTCCAGATACATGCATTAACATATCATCATTCATTTATTTATACTATATTTTTCTGATAAACTTCCTCCGCTCTGAAGCCTTTAATCCGTATTACGATCTCTTCTTCTATGATTCCAGGGAGCTAGGTGGCAGCCGCCCATCTATTTTCACAACTAAACTTTTCCTTTCTTTCGACGTAAAGCGGTTCCTCTGTTTCAACGTTATTATTATTACTTTCATTGTTAAACTCAATCAATATGATTTCTGAGTTTCAGACTAATATTTGTTCTAATGACATGTAATTCATACATGTTCATAGTCTCTACTCTTCAGTTCAGTGATATATCTTTTTCTTTCCCAGAATTGTTTGATCACCGCTTCAATTTGGGTTCATCTCATCGTTTAATTCTTCATTTACAAGTAAGTTTTATTTTCTTCAATCTCTGTTTATCTCTCTTACGTGTTTGAATCTTTCCTCAACTTGTTTTTATATAACTTCAAAATCACACTTAATTTGTTCGATTGAATGAGAAATGGTCCTAATAAAAAAAAACTGTCAGCGGTATTTAAATATCTCATTGAGGTATAATTGTTCTGCAGCAATTTGTTTCATACTTAATTTGTTTTCTATTTTATTATGGGATCCTCTGTAAGAAACATACTTTGATTAGTATTTTTTGTTCAATACCATTCTAAAGAAGCCTGTAATAGTCCTAGTTGTTCATTTTTTCTCTTTTGTTTTCTCTGGTGAAGGTTCAAGATGCTTGGAAATGGAGTTGTTGGGATTCTTTCCGAGTCATCAAATAAATGGGAAAGAAGGGTTCCTCTCACCCCATCACATTGTGCTCGACTTTTACACAGTGGGAGGGAGAAAACAGGTATAGCTCGTATAATAGTGCAGCCATCGACGAAGCGCATCCATCACGATTCGCTCTACGAGGATGTTGGTTGTCACATTTCAGATGACTTATCAGAATGTGGTCTTATTTTGGGTATCAAGCAACCAAAGGTGCTAAAGGTTCACCATTCCCTATTGTTTACATTTTACAATCTTTTATGGCCTAACTGGTTGTGCTTTATTGCAGTTAGACATGATTCTTCCTAATAGAGCTTATGCCTTCTTCTCACATACTCACAAAGCTCAGAAGGAGAATATGCCATTGTTAGATAAGGTAAGCTTCTTTTGTTGTATCTTTGTATGACACTATGAACTTATTGTATGACTTTGTCTATGGCATGCATGTAGATCCTCGCGGAGAGGGTATCGTTGTATGACTATGAGCTTATTGTTGGGGACAATGGTAAAAGGTTACTTGCATTTGGCAAATATGCTGGCAGAGCAGGAATGATCGATTTCTTACGCGGATTGGGACAGCGTATGCTATATGACTCTTTAATCCTTTAAAAATTTTGGAGATTTTATCATTTGCATACCTTTGTCTATGTGAAGATGCTGAATTGTCATCAGATTTCAGGGTATTTGAGTCTGGGATATTCAACACCATTCCTGTCTCTGGGTGCATCATATATGTATCCTTCCTTGGCTGCTGCAAAGGCTGCAGTGATCACCGTGGGTGAAGAGATAGCTTCTCAGGGACTGCCTTCAGGGATATGTCCTGTAGTCTTCGTATTCACGGGTTCCGGAAATGGTACTGGAACTTCTTACAACATTCAATTATGTGATCTTCCATCAGAATACATGTCTGTTGTGCTGCTACAGAGTTTGCATTCATTTGATGTTATTAGATTACTTAATGTATAAACTTGCCTAATACCAATGTTTTGCTTTGCAGTTTCTGTTGGTGCTCAAGAGATATTTAAACTACTTCCTCATGTTTTTGTTGAACCAATCAGACTTCCAGAACTCTTTGGAAAGGTCAGTTTCCAATTTCAGTACTCCTTTTTTATGCATATAGTGGCATCTACCCAATCAATTTCCCCCACTTCTGATGCTGCTCTCATCAAAGTTTTTAAACCATTCTCAGGGAAGGAATGTTACATCGAAGAGGGTCTTTCAAGTTTATGGTTGTATCGTGACTAGTCGCGACATGGTCTCACACAAAGATCCTTCAAAAACATTTGATAAAGTAATTCATTCTCTCTACTTCTGGTTGTTTTTTCTTCTTCATTTTCGGTTCCGACTGAAAGACTGATCTTTGGTATTCCTTTTCTCTTTTCTTTTCAAATTCCAGGCAGATTATTATGCACATCCAGAACATTACAACCCCATTTTCCATGAAAAAATAGCCCCATATGCATCAGTAATTGGTAGGTTTGTTTTTCACTTTGTAAAGATTTCATTGCTTATAAATCACTGAAATGCGGTTTGTGACAGTGAATTGCATGTACTGGGAGAGAAGATTTCCTAGATTATTGAGTACCAAGCAGATTCAAGAACTAAACAAGAAAGGATGTCCACTTGTTGGGATCTCTGATATAACATGTGACATAGGGGGCTCAGTTGAGTTTGTTAATCAAACCACATCAATAGACTCGCCTTTCTTCAGGTATTCTAATGCTGCTTTGATCCTCAAAATGCCTTGTTTTTTAGGCTACTGAAACACTAAAAGCAATCCCATTTTTGAAGTTCCATAAAAAATGAAATTGAAAGCATGGCCAGGAATCTGTCTTTATCCTACCCCAATAGCATAAAACACAGTACCGTGGAAGTGGAGGCTTAATGATTCCTAGTTCACACTTAATGATGGAGTTGATTTTGAAGCTCAAACTTTACCATTGGTGTCAAATCCTAATCCAAATGCATATATATCGTGGATTGCATTTCAAATCATACTAAATCTACTATGATATTTGAAATACTCTTATATGGTCAATCATGCTTTTCAGATATGAGCCATTGACCGATTCGTACCATAATGACATGGATGGTAATGGCATAATATGTTCAGCCGTTGATATTCTCCCAACTGAGTTTGCAAAAGAGGTGCAATTCATATTTCCCTTCCATGGTGTTTCCATTGAAGTTTATTCTTAACCTTATGGCTTTTTTTTTCTTTGACCCGTAGAATGAACAAGTTTTTAGGTTAATAATTATGCAGCTTATGTTCATTAACATGCCATTCTTAACTGTTTCAAGGCATCTCAACACTTTGGAGACATTCTATCGCAGTTCGTTGGGAGTTTAGCTTCTACAGCAGACTTCACAAAGTTGCCTGCACACCTCACCAGAGCTTGTATAGTCCATGGGGGAACACTTACTACCTTATATGAATATATCCCTCGTATGAGAAAGTCTGACACACTGTAAGCATTTTAATCCAATCTTGGGACATCAAAACCAAATTTGATCCATCCATACTTTCATAACTGAATTTATCTTTTATTGCAGAGATATATCAGATAATCATACTAATGGACACATCAATAACAAAAAGAAATACAGTGTATTGGTAAGTATCTAAATCCATCACATTATGGCTCTCGACTAATTAAATATCAAAATAAAATGCGGGGATGAAATCCGAAATTTGATCAAGTAGAAGGAGCGAAACCAAATTTAACCATCAGACCCTATTGTAATTAATGATGGACAGGTATCACTGAGTGGGCACTTATTTGATCAGTTCCTAATAAATGAGGCATTGGATATAATAGAAGCAGCTGGTGGTTCCTTTCACTTGGTAAAGTGCCAAGTAGGCCAGAGTACCGATGCCATGTCCTACTCAGAGCTTGAGGTAAGTATATATAATTAATGCATCGGCTATTTATGCCATGTGATTAGGCTATCCACCTACTGCGTGGTTTATAATCAGATAAATACAACCATTTAATCTCAATAAATATATAACCTAGACTATTCAAGTCTAATACTAATACAATCAATTTAAGTTAATTCTTATATTTAATTTTATTAAAAAATCTAGTGCGACTGTTACTAAATAGGGCTATAAATGAACCGAGTTTGAACGAATAAACTTATGTTCATGTTCGTCTGTTTAATATTCATGAACATGTTCATTCAACTTAATCGAACATGTTTACAAACATATTCATGAGCATATAATTGAACATGTTCACGAATAATGTTAATAAATAATAATAAAAACAATAAATAAATACATACATACACATATATTGTTTAAATATAAAATAGTCAAATGTAAATATTAATAATTATATTATAAATAAAAAATTACAAACCAAGATAATTTTATTAATATATATTAATAAAATTTTTATAAAAAAATATCATTAATAAATAAATGAGTCAATAAACAAGTTTTAAACAAGTTTATTCGTGAACATAAATGAGTTGAACACACTTCTATTCGTGTTCATACTCATTTGTTTAACTTAATAAATAAACATAAACGAACAATTCACAAATAATTAATCGAATGTTCTGTTCATTCACACCCCTACTACCGACTTGATAGCAGAAAAAGTAAAATATTACACAAAATAACAAGAAACACACGGTTGTTGATACATGAAAAAGGACAAAGATATTCATCAATTCACTCCTCAGTTGCGTGATTATTCCAGTTACGTAATTCATACACCGGTTATCTTCTTCCTAAATCATCAAGAAATTGAAAGCGACTAGTTTTAAGCTATTTAGTTTCTAAATCTAGTTATGGCGTATCTATTTCAAGTTAAAATTCATTACTAGAAGCCGGGTTTTCCTTTTTAGGTTGGTGCAGATGATGGGAAAGTTCTGAATCAGATCATTGATTCATTGACATCTATAGCTAATCCAACTGAAAATCATGGAACCCCAAGTCAACAACTGAATAAGATTTCCCTCAAAGTTGGTAAGCTCCAGGAGACTGGGATGAAGAAAGACTCCGAATCCGACCCCAAAAGGAAGAAGTCGGTGCTTATACTCGGCGCCGGCCGTGTTTGTCAACCGGCTTGCGAGCTGTTAGCCTCAATAGGAACCGCTTCTTCTTGCCAATGGTATAAAAGTTGCCTCCAAAATGATTCCGAAGAGCAGATGGATGTTCATGTTATTGTTGCATCTCTATACCTTAAGGATGCAGAAGAGGTAACAGCTCGGACTTTTCATTTTTATTGAAATGTTCATGTCCGAGTATCATACTCGTGTTACTCTCAAGTCCGAGTAACATAAGCTTAGAAATCTCAGTTTATGTTCCGATAATGATGGATCTGATGGCAGATAATTCAAGGTATTCCGAATACAACGGCAGTTGAGCTTGATGTCACTGATCATAGAGCTCTCCATCAGTATATTTCGCAGGTTAGATGTAATAACTAATAGTAGTAACTACATACTGCAATGGTCCACGAAGCAATTTGTATCAAATGATATATATATGAACGAAATGATTTGAAATGATTGATTCGGTAGCTTCTTGTTACTTTTATAGGTAAGCCTTTTGCTTAGTGTGCATTATTGTTTCAAGGCTTAGATCAGGGTCTTACATTATCATATATGCTTTTCTTCTGTGCCATTAACAGGTTGAGATCGTTATCAGTTTGTTGCCTGCTAGTTGCCATGTTGCCATAGCAGACGTGTGCGTCGAGGTACTTTCTCGTACACAATTCAGCATAGTGATAACTTCTGAAACACTGTATTTACTGAATAAGTACCTTGAAAACTGATGCTAGCTTTCTAACATACCCTGTTGCAGTGGATAACGAAATGATTCAAACTTATGTTGTGCGAGCAATTAAAAATGATTCAATAGATGAAAGTAATAATCAAATGTTTGAGTTGTTACCGTGAATATGCTTCTTCAGTGATCATAGCTAAAATTATTGTATTAATATCACTTTATGCAGCTTAAAAAACATCTTGTCACAGCAAGCTATGTCGATGACTCCATGTCAATGATGGATGAAAAGGCCAAGAATGCTGGCATTACAATTCTTGGTGAAATGGGTTTGGACCCTGGAATAGGTAAATCTAGTTTTGCTTTGTAGTGCCTGTATTTCTTAAAGCTTGCTCATGTCATTGGCTTCTGTAATAAAGCATGTTACTCAGACTCTTCTGGTTTCTTGAAGAACCCATGTTGGACGCATTTTTTAACATGGATAAGGAGATATGATTATCCTATACATAAAGAACATAATTATGGATTAAATATGTTGTTTCTGCTTTTCAGATCATATGATGGCAATGAAGATGATAAACCAAGCGCATCTCAAAAAGGGCAAAATAAAGTCTTTCACTTCCTATTGTGGAGGGATCCCATCTCCAGCAGCTGCAAATAATCCGTTGGCATATAAATTCAGGTCCATTGAATTATCTTCTAATGCTGAACAAGTAGAATTGTGTTAAGATAGGCTGTTAAACTCTATTTTAAACTACATGGTCTAACTGAAGCACACATTGTTTTGTTTTTTTTGCTTGGTTTTGGAGTTAGAAGGCCAACTAATTGTTTCCCTGATGATATTACTCTTATAAATGAATGGAAGTTGAATGTTTGAGCACCATAGTTATAACTCACAAATGTTACTCTTGATTTTTCAGTTGGAATCCTGCAGGAGCTATTCGAGCAGGACGAAATCCTGCCACGTACAAATCTCAGGGTGAAACAGTACATGTAAATGGTAAACTGTCAACTTCTTTAACAAGTCAAAGAAAAACAATTTATGTATCCAAGTCAACTTGTTTTACTATAAACATGTATATTAATCACCCTTTATTATAGTTACATATTTATGATCCTTAATTAGTTAAAGACTTGTGTCTGTATATTAGTGTCATGTAATGGCTACAAATTTATGGATTTACCTTTTATTGTTTCACTTAATCGATCATGTTTTCAGGGGATGACCTCTATGATTCGGCTGGGAGATTTCGGATACCTGATCTTCCAGCTTTTGCATTGGAGTGCCTTCCTAATCGTAACTCGTTAACTTATGGGGATCTGTATGGGATCGGACATGAAGCATCCACAATATTCCGTGGAACTCTCCGCTATGAAGGCATGGGATTCCCCTCTTGAGTTTTGCTACTCCTAATTCTGTTTAAGCTTCAATGCTAGAAATTTGAATTTATATTAACATCTTTATATTTTTTTCCAGGTTTTAGTGAGATAATGGCCACACTTGTAAGAATTGGTATATTCAATGCTGAAACTCATCCACTTCTCAAACATGAAGGTCGACCAACATTTAGAAATTTCCTTTGTGAGCTTCTGAAAATTGATACTAAAGACATGAATGAAGTTGTAGTTGGGGAAAAAAAGATAGCCGAAAGGATCCTGGAACTTGGACATTGCAAGGAGCGAGGAGTTGCTGTAAAGGCTGCCAAAACGATTGTGTAAGCCCAGTTTACATTCTAGTATCAATTATGTATTCTTTTGACATAGCAATCAAAAGTTGCAAACCATAACACTCTTCATCTTTTTCAGGTTTTTGGGACTAAACGAACAGACAGGAATCCCGGTTTCGTGCCAAAGCGCATTTGCCGTAACATGTCATCGAATGGAAGAAAGGCTAACATACTCTAACACAGAACAGGTATATATAAATTACTCATAATTTAATGAGAAAAAAGTTGGATGAATTTTTTCACAAGCTGTTTGATTTGATCCTCAGGATATGGTTTTGTTACACCATGAAGTGGAAGTAGATTTCCCTGATAGCAAACAGACCGAGCGCCATACCGCGACTTTACTGGAATTCGGGAAGGCTAAGAATGGAAAAGTGATATCTGCTATGGCCCTTACTGTTGGCGTTCCAGTAGCAGTTGGAGCTCTGGTACACTTTAACAACATTTCTCTTCTTCTGCATCAAACTCTTTATAATTGAAAATGCTTTGAAATTAATTTATTGTAATTTTGATGGTTTCAGCTTTTAATTGTAAACAAGATCAAAACAAGAGGTGTATTGAGGCCTATTGTTCCTGAAGTTTATCTACCAGGTAATTTTCTCCATACCCAGCTTTATTCCATTAATTTAGAGATTTTTAACCATCAATAGTATTGACCGTGGCAGCTTTGGAAATTGTTCAAGACTATGGTATCAAACTGATGGAGAAAACTGAGTGACCACCATTTCTCAAGATATCTATGATTCAACCAGACATCTCAAAGCATAAAGTGCTTATGTAAGTATATAATGTGCGTACTCCAATACGTAAAAATGCATATATAGTTTATTTCGAGGGGCATGTAAACAACAGATGTTATTTAATAAATGAATATATAAACACTATTTGAATGCCATTGATGGAAAGAGTTTATTTGTAAATTGTAATGCACGGCTACCTGTCAGGTGGATTCACTGCAGATGCTAATGATCTACTCCTTCACATAGGCTTTGCATGTCATCATTATTAATAAACAAAAGAACCCTTGCAAGTAAAGGAAAAAAAATACAAAACTTGATACTACAATTGGAAAAGAACCTTGAATTTGGATATTATAGCCAGTTGAGCAACTCAATGATACGTCACTTCACCCAATTTGGATCTCACTAATGTTTTTTCCCCCTAAAACTGGACAAAAGGATAGCTAAAAAGAAAACTTTCCTTCTTCAGTGGAACCCTCCGTACTCTACGGAATTACTAATTACATTAATGCATTATTCCACTCACATTCCTTCCAGTTTCTGTCAATACAACCATGTCCCCAATTTTGGGAGATGGCTGATTTGCCCTGAACAATAACAAGCTCAAATTTTTCGGGACTATCAAATATTTTTGAGTATGAGAAACAGTTAACAAAACTGTGAAGTAGGAGTCTGACCATAAAGACCATATTAAAGGATAGTAGAACTAATGATCCAAGACGCTATTTGTTGTTCCACTTCTTCCCAGCTATGCACTTTAGTCACCAAAGGATGTTCATCAATTGATTGCGTCTTACACCAAGGATAAGAATTCTCGTAGTCAAAAAGCAGAACCCTGATTCCAACTTGAGCACACTCAATAGCATATCTAGGGTTATCATCGATTAGGATCTTGGCTCCTAACAACCTGCAAGAGAAATCAACATAGCAACCAAAGGTTTGTCAGAAATAACTTCTCCAAGGAATTAATAACCTCGGCAAGACAACTACCATGAAAAGATGCTGGTTACTTGCATCATTCATAATAAACAAACAATTGCACTTGAAATCATTAAAGGAATTCACGGATGAAAATGGAGCTGCTACTAAAATCATCCAAAAGCAATGTTATGGGTTAACAAGGCCTGATGAGCATACCGGCATATCTCTGACTTGGGTCTAGATTCACCATCAAGAGCAAAATGATTGCCAAAGTGAATCTCATGAAAAAGTCCGGGATAATGCTTCTCTAACCACTCTATTGTATGGTCCTTGATCACATTCTGCCGAGACCTACTCAAACAATTATGAAAGAACTGCTTAAGTGAACAGATCAGAAACAAAGGCATCATTAAGTAAGAATAGTATGCATACATACGTTACAACGGAAAGGTTACAGAATCTAGATAACTTGTGAAGCGCCCTCTGAGCGCCTGGGAGTGGATGGATACCATTCTTGAAGTATGGTGTCTTGAAGAACTCATGGACACGGATATCAGCTGCCAAAACAACAAAACAGGGTATGTTTTGAAGTAATCCTTAGCCAAAGAGTTGAAAGTTTTTTCAGAAAGAATATCAAAACATTCAACATTTTATTAAACAATAAGAACATATGCAAAATGTAGAAACCTCAGCAAGTTTGCAAAAAGTTACTATTGATACAAATTTAACTTAATCTGATACTTCTCCTTTATTATGATGAAAAAAGAAATTCCTCAAATCACTTCCTAATAAGGATTCTATTACTCTATTTTTTTAAAGTAGGAATTTCAGAAAACAACAGAAACCCACAAAAAGACTACACCTAGGTTGACAACCTTTACCTTTCATGCATAAAAAAGCTAAAGTCAGTGCAATTTATACAAAGAATATGATGAAATTCAAAATAGCAGTAGCAGCATCTTACTGGATGCCTTTTGTGACATTAATTTAATATATATATATACATCCACAGAGGAATCAATCAGTATGTCTAGTGATACCTTCATCGCGAGAACAGTTCCATATCTGTAACAAAAATAAAATATGCATTAGAACACTTACTAAGAAAAGTAACCAACATTGATGCAGTATCTGACTACCTAGTAGAAAATACAATGACAAAAGTAAAACTACTAAACTGGAAGACCCCAAGTCCCAAACCGCAGAGTAAACCATCAAGCATGTTACTGCAACTTAAACATGGAAGCAAATTCATTTCACAATAATTTACTGAATGAGACCATTACTGACATAACTTAAAGTGCAAATGGCTAGCAGCATTCTAGTAGAAACTATTCACACAAAATGGTAGCACAAAAGACACAACTTCACAGCTAAAAACCCCGTGAAGCCTTAGCTAATTCTACAACAATCATATAAAGATATTCCTGGCATAAAAATGAGACTTTTTCCCCCTTCCCTTAACCTCGCCAGCTTTGCTGTACTCAGTGAAGAGCCATTTTTTTCTTTGTTTCTTCTGTGGGTCTTCGCCCACTCACATAATTATGGCTCATCATCTTTTCCACTTAATTAAAACTCAACATTGATTGACTTATAGTACCAAAAGAATGCCAAATATTCTCGAATCTTGACTTCATTCTACTACTATTCCCAACAATGAATAAACAAGTCATGAAAAAGAAATCTTACCCTGAAAAACTCGTAAACATGGTACTCGGAAACTGAATGATTTAACGAATAACGATCCGCTATAAATCTATTCAAAGCCGACACAAAGTTTCCCAGTACTGCTTATACCATAAAATAAGAAAAAGCAATCATTGCGTTAGATAATACATATTTTCTTCTCATAAAAAAAGAGCTGGGTAGGAAAAAAAATTGTACCTTCATCGACATCGACAGCAACCACGATTTTCTCAGGCAACGGCTTGTCGGGAAAATCAAGAGTCCCTCTTTGAGACAAGCCACGAGAATCAGCCACCGTATTCGCCCTTTTCTGGGGTTCATCATGTTTAGAGATTTCTAATTCGCGCGCCAATTGGGAAGCGAAGGCGAGTGCTTTCTGATCCCACTTTCTCGGCGAATCATTGAGACAACTTTTGACAGTCAAATTTAAGCTAGAGGCCGCTTTATTAAACTTGAAACCGCCGCCGCTGCCGCAGCGGCTGACATTGTAATTTTCGAGCGGCACGAGTTTGCCCAAGAACTGGAAGCAACGGCGCTGGTCTTTGGGCGACGTGTGAAGGTGCCTGGAAAAAAAGGGGTCGTTACGGGCCAAAAACGCCATGAAAATATCGTTTCCCTTACGGTTACGGTTAGAGATTTGATTGAAGAAGAAACGAACACTGCTGCTTTGCTTCTGTAACATAACGAAGGTCTTCACATTCCAGCTTCCCCCCAGAAAATGCAAACAATAACAATGATTTTTGCAGCAAAAAGAAAAGAAAAGAAAAAGAAATGGTTAAATAAATCGAGTAATTAATGAAAGAAAAAAGAGAGAGACTAGTGTTTGAATTGATTAGGGAAAATGGGGGAGGGAGAAAGGGAGTAAAAGAAAAGCGCGGCGATAGTGAACTATTTATAATTGAAAATTGTTAAAAGAAGAAGGGATTTATTGAAGGATATCTAGAAATTAGGAGAATCTGAGGGATTTCATAAAATGATGTTTACTTATAATAATAGGTAAATGAATTACAAATTTTGGAACCTCGTCTCTGCTTTTCTTAAAACCAATTAAAGAAAATGCCGAAAATGAGAGGAGATGGGTGACTTTGGGACCGCCGAATTTCTGTTTTTTTCTTTTTTAAATCAGATCTAATTGGATTTTTAAAACTAATATTCTAAATAATGAGTTTCAAAGATTTTAACCCATTTGAATCAGGACCGGGTCGGCAGAAGCTCTGCTGCTGATGACTATATCATACCTGGGACAACAATATTTTATACAAATGAAAAAACACGTGTGTTGCTGTGCGGTGCAGCCGAGAACCTGATAGGCGCGCCGCTGGCTCAGCCACTCCAATTGCTTATCTTCATCACGTTCCGCATTTTCTATCCATTACTTTCATATAAAGGGTTAATTCCATCGTACACCTTTATATGATGCTTAAATTTTAATTTGGTACTCAACGTATCGTCATTTTATCAATAAGCCTTCAACTAGTTTAATTATTAAATTATTGATGTATTAAAAAATTTAATCCTCATAATTTTTATCGGAACACATTGGATTTAAATTATCCATACCATAAATAATTTGATTCGTATGTATTTAATGTTTATATTAAAATAAGGACTTATTAATACTATAAACACCTAATTTTAACGTTTTGAAGTTTAAATATTAAATTAGTTTAATCATTGATTTATGGTTAGTTTAGACTGAATGGAAAATTGCGTATTGTGGCAGTGCCCTTCGCTTCTTGGTCCAGTTGTTGAAGGTGGGCGCTTTGGTTTTGTGCAAGGCCAACATTGGGCCTCGGACCTAAATTATTTAAGTACCTGATTTTAGAATGAAGGAAGCCCCCCATGGAGTCGTTTTACGTTTCAGTTGACCTCTCCTTCCTTGAGACCATAATTATCACCTTCAATATAGCGCTGAATGTGAAGTTTTTAATATATTACAATTGAGGAGAGAGATATCATAGCGAGGATTTATATCTTAATCTGCAAACAAGGAATGTTTTGATTGAATAATTAAATTTACAATGGGGTCTAAAAATAAATTAGTAAATTTAACCTCAGAAAATGGAAGAGATGGTTGCCTGGGTGACTGCAGCAAAGGCAAATTAAGAACTCAAATCAATGAACACCACAAATAACTAAACCCAACACCACAACCAAAGCTGCAAATATGCCTTCCATTTTTGAAGCCGAAGACTTGAAAGGGGTACGAGCTGCTTTCTGTTTTCGGGTGTCGATCATGATCTCGAAACGACAAGGTGGCTTAGAAGGATCAACGTTTGTAATGGTAGCCAAGTTATTAAAAGAACATGCTTCTTTGCTTTGGTTCATGGTCTGGAAATACGAATTAAACGCATACGAAGCGTTGCTTTGGGCATCCAGATTACCACACGAGGATCCATACCCCAGACTGGTGCAATCCGCGTTCTCGCATGCGTAGGTAACGCTTTGTGCCAACGTATTGGGGTCTGACGAGCTAGCCGAAGGAGACATTACGCACCATTGCTTGGCCAAATATTTGACACCTTTAGCTGGGACGAGGGCTCTTCCATTGCCCATATCCAATGGATATTTGACGCTGCCGTCGTATTTGAAGATACCCCAATGCCTCTCAAAGTTGCCAGGCAAAGTGCTCTTATGGTCTTCATCGAGGAGAGAAAAGATGTAGACATCAGGCGGGGTACGGCGTTTTGGGCTACCTTGGCCTTGGATTATACGGCTTATAAGTGCTTGGTTGAACCTTTTAGCATTGTCTATATTTCCATTAGGATCACCATCAGTTGGCCACCCAACTTCTCCAACGACGATAGGCATACGTCCAAAGCCATTCTTTTCGAGGGCTGAAATGAGGGTATCGAAGTTGGCATCGTAAACATTGGTGTAAACGATGGAACCATCCACAAGGGGACTAGCAGTGTTGTTGAAGAAGGCATATTCTTTGGGGAAACTGGGATCAGCTTGGAGACTAAGAAAGGGGTAGATGTTGATGGTGATAAACCCACCATTTTCTTGTAGGAACTTGATGATCTTTGTCATTAGATCCAACAATTCGGGTCGGAAATTACCGCCGGAGGGTAGACCGGAGTCGGTCTGGTAGACGTCGGCGTTCAGTGGAATGGTTACCTTCACCTGTTTGCCTAGGCCTGCTTTGATAAGAGCTGCTTGAATGTTTTCAAGGGCTGGCAATGTTGTACGCACGAACATATCTTTGTATGAGTGTAGGAAAGGTTCATTGCCTATGGCTACAGACCTGGCAAGTTGGAATTATACACCACACAAAGTTTATCTTTTAACTATATATAGATATAAGAACATAACATACGCAAATATACATATAAAAAGAAAGTGTACCTTATATCAGTTCCATGGGTGGATATATAGTAGGAAACATTTTGTTTCACCCATGCCTCGGCATTTCCCACAGCACTGGCAAGCGAAGCCAACATGTCATTTGGTATTCCAACCATAACTTGGATACCAGATCTGCCAAGAGCCTTGAGTGCCCCAGTATCAGCTTCAAACAGCTTCACTTTGTTGAACCCATTGTCTTTCAGGAGCCTGACCACTATGTTAGGTGGCAATGGGTGCGTGGATTGCAGCCCCCAGTTGCAAGCCAAGCCTAACACACCCTTAGCCAACCCTTCATGTCCCAACAGGCAAAGAAACAAGAACCACACCAAACGGATTTGACCCATTTTTGGAAACGATAATCAGTATCAGACAAAGCCTCTTTTTCCTTCTTAAGCCTTGTCTGTATGTGCTTATAAATGGAAGTAGTCTGAGGTTTAAAGGCATATAAAGGTGGAGAAAATGTGCTTTTACCAATGGGAAAAGAAAGGGAAGGAATTACATAAAGGCTCAACAACGAACTGGATTCCAAAGGGAAAAACCCAAATTTGAATCATCATTTTAAAAACATTATCTTAAGGCTAGAGGTTATGTTAACCAAGAAAGGTATAGAATGAACATGTTGGAGATGGTGACGTGTACACATATTCAATAGGAGCAGCTAGCCTAGCCTAAATGGAAAAACCAGAATAGAAGGAATGTATGCATACTTTGGAACTAGGATCTAAAAAAGGTTTCTGTCATTAATGGAAAGTCTCTTTTCGTTACTTCTCCTTGTTACATTTCAGCCCATAATATTCGTCACAGTGGATAGCTTCATTTTCACTTACAATTCCATAAATAGAAGATACCAGAGCTTGTCACTCAAGACTCTAGTTTAGATCTTAATTCTTAAGCCATGTTTCTTCCCCGAGGGTTGAAATGGAGCTAGCTTGATCAAGTAACCCAGTTCTGGGCTTTTCAATTTGGATCTCTTTTTATAATTTACATGTTTTCCTTTTCACACAAAATCTGTATTTAGATTTAGGTAGTGTTTACTAATAATTAGATTAGATTTGGGAGTAATAAATAGCAATCAGCATGTTTTAATAAGTGGGTTTCATTGAAAGGTAATTAGCATGTTTTAACAAAACTGCTTCACTGTTGAATTATGTTTGTAAGTTATATACTTGGCAGGTTTATCTATGGGTGGAATTGGAATATTTATACTTTAGAAAGTATATGTCATCATCTTAATGGTGTAAATACACAGTTTTATTCAGAGATACAAATTCCTATATTCAGATGGAGAAATTGATAATAATGAATAAATGTTTTTTTTTAATAATCTCCTTGATCACATTTGCTATTTTTAATCCAATGCTTAGAATTACTCATATACCCTCTCCAACTTATAATGAGCTTCAACGCGCTCAAACTCAACCTCCTGCATTGGCAACAATTCTCATGCCAGTCGAACTAAGACTCAATCGACAATAATGAGTAAATGTTAAAGGTTAGAAAAGTAATAACCCAACAAATATGAAATGCTGGAGCAATTACAAACAAATTCATATGATATTTATTTTTATTGTTATTTTTATTAGTAATTGTATTGCTGACTATTTTCTTGGACTAACAATTTTTATTACTTGTTTAGAATTTTTTTCTCAGGTATTATTGATAATTTTTATAATAATTAATATTTTTAAAAAAATTAATTTATTTAACTGTGAGATTATAATTTATACTACTAAACAAGACATAAAAAATTACGTGTAATTATATTTTATCATCCAAACACGTTTAAGAAATTATAATTTATTGTAACTAGAAAAATAATTACTATCCAAACAATTACACTTTCATGATGTCCAAACACACTTTTAAAATTAATAAATTCTAGTTAAAATTCATATTTGAAAACAATTTTCTTTCACCTGAAAGTAAATTTATTTTAGTTTTATTGAAAATTTTATTTTGCCTCCTTTTCCACGCCTAACTCCCAATTATATGAGATTTAATTAAATAAATTCTTAAATGGTAATTATATATTTTATTTGAGTTTTAAATGCAAAATTATTTAATTGACTATCAAGTAGGAACCATACACATTCAGCAAATAATTTCCAACTCTCCTACTCAAAGTTGTTTTAATCCTAGCATTACTTACTACTTTATATGAATAAATTAGATTTTTATAATTATTGCCTTATTTATCATAATTTACTAGTTTGTATCAATAAATTTGTGAAATTTGAACGTCGATAATAATAATGAATCGCAAAGAAAGAGAGAAAAATAGAACACACAGGTTTTACGTGGAAACCTTTTCGGGAAAAACCACGGGTAGAGGAGAAGAAAAATTCACTAACTGTTGAATTCTAATGATACAAGAGAAGAGACGACTGCGGCTATTTATAGGTTTAAAAACCTTATTCTAATCAAAGTCTAATAGAAGCAATGCAATAAGGTTGAAACATCTTATTCAAATCAATATCAAATAGAAGAAGTGTACTTCTATACGGATTTCACTTCTGCAATTTGTACCGTTGTAACCCCAGTCCAATTTTATGCTTAATGGGGATTTGTGGTGGGCTGCAGCCTTTACCCCACAGATCCCCCTATCTTGTCACTTTTTTTAACAGGAATTTGGGTCACACAACTCTAACAAAATTCAATTATCTAATTTATTAAAATTTATCATTTGATTTCATCCAAATAAATTTAACTATTTATTACATTCTACATCAATCAAGAAATTCTAATTGAAATATGAATTTTTTGTAACATCAAAACACATTTTCAATTAAAAGTGCATATGGGAAAATTCGAGAAATTTTCTGGAAGTTGAAGGAGACTGTGTGGAAGATCCTCTTGAAGTTTCAAAGACCGCAAAAGGGTTAGGTTTTTTATTTGGCTTGCTCTCAAGTAGAGGTTGCTTACTAATATTGAAAGAGTCTGGTGAGGTATAGGCCATAGTTTGATGTGTGAGGTCTGTGGGCACATTACTGAGGATGTGTTGCATGCTACCAGGGATTGTTCTGCTGCAAGGCATATTTGGGATCTTTTAATTCCTACTGATAAAATTGTTAGCTTTTAGTCAGCTAATCTACATGAATGGATCGTCTCAAACCTATAGAACGAGCATGACTTGGGATTTGGAGAAGCCGATTGGAAATGCTTTTTTGGGATCCTCATATGGCGCATATGGAAAAATTGCAATCTCTCTATTTTTCAAAGGGCATCTTGGAATAGTATTGAGACTATTTAGGTCTCCTATAGCTAGGCCAAACAGTTTATGATGACAGCTAGGGCCCCAACAAGACCAATTCAGGCTCCAAGTTCGTGTTCCAATCTAAATGGAAACTGGGTCTACTTGAATACTGATGGTTCAGTAAAAATTGAGGATGTTTCTGCTTCAGTAGGAGGAATTGTGCAAGACCAAGCTAGGAATTGATATTTGGCTTTAACATATTCTTAGGGAGTTGCTTAGTATTCAAGGCAGAATTGTGGGGCATCTTAGATGACTTAGACATATTGATTGACCGAGGCTATGATAATGTGCTAGTTCAAACGGATAGTTTTGAAGTGGCTAATGTTGTAAAGAAGGGACTCACAAGAAGATCTAACTCTGCTTTGATCAGGAAAATTCTTCAACTGTTTTCTCGGCTTCAACTTTGAAGCATCTGTCATATCCCTAAAGAAGAGAACCAGGAAGCTGATAGACTGGTTAAATTGGTTCATTTGAATAGTCATGGATTACATGTTTTTGAAGTATCCTCATTTAGGGAAATAGGTTATGTGATGTAATTTGTCGTTTTTATTTTTCTTCTTTATAAAAAAACACATTTTAGAATTATTAATGCAAATTATAAACTTTTCAAAATTGAGTGATTAAAAATATATTTTTTAAGAAATAAGTGATTACAATTTTAATTTTCTTTTAAACAAATCATAATGCAATATGAATATTGTATTGTGGTATGTTAAATATTATGACAAATGTAGTCTAATATTTTATAGATATCGTTACTTGCCATGTCATTCAATCATTGTGATCACGATTGTCAATTTCCTTAATTTTGGTCCTTACATTCCTTTAATAGTCACTTCGCAAATATGAATCATCATATATGTAATTTATATTTTTAATCATATACGATTAACTTATTAATGATTCATTACTAATGTTATTCAGGGTGCATTTACATTATGTAGTTATTAATCAATATTCGCTATTATAATTTCTATTAATTGCTAATTATCAACAAAATTATTTCAACAACTTAAAAGTATAATTACGAAATTATATATGCTAGAAATATTCGTCGGGACATACCTTGCAACTATGTTTGGATCTAGGTTTAATAAAATATATATTGATTATATTAATATTATTTGTATATTGTTCTCAACGAGTTTTGCACACAAAATAAAATTGAAGTAAATATTGGTTTCTCGATTATCTAACATTTAACTAATACTAAATGATATTACATGGTCGAATAATAATACGAAAAGATAACTTGTATTAGTAGATAAAACTAAATATGTCCTTAGCCTAATCGAAAATGAACAAACTAATTGAAAGACTAATATGTGTCTTTTGAGTCCAATTCGGGAGTTTTTTTTGGCATCAAAGTATATAACTCCTAGAAGATAGAGACATAGATGTTACTAATTGGACTGATAATATATCAGACAAGACTTAAGTAAAATAGATCCTAAATTTGTTTGTGGATTTATTCACTTGTGGCGTTCATAATATAGTGTACCTTAATCTTAAGTGGATGATGAGCTATGTATGCATAACCCATATACTTTGATGTAGGTAAAAAGCCAGAGTTCAAATAGAATAGGAACCGAAAGTTGGTACATTGGGTATACAATTTCTGTATTATGTAGCATCATTCACAATAGTGGAACTCATAACCCAATTAAAGGGTAAATGATATCCTCTCATTGGCATTACATGATAGATAAAATGTAAGCGTGGCCATGAGTCATTTGTCTTTGTGATAAATGACTTTATTATTTGATAGTAATTGACTTTTTCTTAAAGGAAGATGTAATAGTTAGCATGAGATAAAATAAAATCATATAGGAGAAGGGATTTATTTAAAAGAGATTAAGGATATCCTATGAGGATAACACACTTATGAAAAAGTCATTGGACGAGAACTTATTAAGTAGCTTTCGTAATGATATGTAATTAGGGAGAATTCAATTAGGATATTATATTGGAATGACTTGGTGATTAAATAAGTTTATAATTAATAAGCAAGAAGTTAGAACTTAATTTTAAATTATTTAAGCCGTAATTATATATGTCCAATCGGTCCTTACGCTAGCTCTTTAAAATAAAAATGAATTACATATAAGAATCAAATGGAGAGAAATGAATGGAAATGGTGAAGTAAGGAAATAAGTCACATTCACTAATAAATGTGTTTTCTCGCTAAGTACATAAATAACTTGAGAATTAATTTACGATTTTTTTTGGAATTATTATTTAATTAATTATAATTAAATAATTAAAGTTTAAAATAAATTAAATTAAATTAAATTAAATATATTTTCTTATAGATTCTTTTATGGTAAAGTTGTCGTGGCTTTAATGAAATTAAAATTGAGTGAGAAAATTATTTAATTGAGAAATTAATTTAGTTAATTGAATAAATAATAATCATTTTGGAAATAGGAAACAAGTATTGGGTTGAATTATATTATAAAGTTTCGGGTCAAAAAGTCTAGGAAGCACTTATAAATGGGCCTAATACTACCCCTCATGGACATGAATGGGTGGCAATAGAACTATTCATGGGCTGCAATAGAACTACGTCAATTACATTCAATTTCAACAATTAAACATTTAAAATACGAGTAATACATTTGTATGATACGATATATAATCATGAACCATAGGCTTACCCATACTTTTCTTGATCAAATCATGAACCTGCTTCGAAAAATTAATGTTCAAAAATCCATCCACAATATTCATGATAACATCCCCATCTAACACAGGAAAATCATCCTCTCCATTAGCAACACTGCTAACAGTCAAATACTCTCAATTCCACAACAAAGTGTCCTTAAAATAACATTACACTCCACAGCCTGGAGCCACCAAGTCCATGTCCCGTTGTTCTATTGGGTCCGTTGTAACACCCCTAACTCGAATCTGTTGCTGAAGCATGGTTATGGAGCATTACTAGAGTTTATAGATTAATCAATCAGACATTTCGTATAATATAATATTCACATCAGAAATCAAGTCAAAATCAAACATATTGTCCCTTATATGAGCATTCGAGACTAAATCGGGTATACAAAGAATTTTTTTAGAAAATATTGGAATTTTTCAAAGTTGCAGGGGACGCATGACCGTGCGGCCAGGCCGTGTGACTCACACGGTCAGCAGACACGCCCATATCTCAAGCCGTGTAGGCATTCAAAATAGGGACACACGGCCGTGTCCCAGCCCGTGTCCATGCCCGTGTAACTCTCTGACTTGGGTCACACGGCCAAGTCACACGCCAGTGTGCTAGGTCGTGTTGAGCATACTGACTTGCGCAATTTTAAAAGATACAAGGGACACACGGCGGTGTGTCACACACGACTGAGACACACGCCCGTGTCTCTGCCCGTGTGGACGAAAATAGGTCATTTCCAAGCTACATTTCTCACCCAATTTGGTACCAACCTAAACACAACAATTTGCATATCAACAAGCCATAAAGGCACTCAAATCAAGTTAAAATCAAGTTTTAAACATGTATTATCACAACATACAACCAATATGCCCTTAGGCACCTCAATTGACAACTTAAAGACATGTCAACAAGTATCACAATTTACCTAAATGATCAAATTCATGTATGCATATTCAAACTCCATTTTACTTTCGTTCATTTGTAACATATCAATCACACATCAATCATGACAAAGTCACTTATATATATGCATCAAAATATACCAAACACAAGTCATTCAAGTGGCTAGTCTCAACAAAACCCTTATATGCTAACATTAGCCAAAATAAACTATACATGCCATTATAACCGGAATTAATTTACTGAAAGTACCAAAAGAGCCGATGGATAGTGTGAAATAGCTCCGACCAGCTTCCAACCCGAATGAGCTTCCGAATTATTATAAAACATGGAAAATAACACAGAGTAAGCATTTAAACTTAGTAAGTTCATATAATACAAAATCTAACTTACCATATTTCCACAAAATAGGTAAGTAAACATAGCATATCTCAATCAATTTGGCCAAAAGCCTTAACACATGATCACCAACATATTAGCCATGAAAATCACATATAAAATCTAGTACACATGGTGGAATATTCATCAAATAATCATATTTCATGTATTTCATGTATATATCGGTAATAGTTCATATCAAACTCATATGATTTCATGAAAATTCTCTTTATAAAAGTTGTTTATCTAGCAACAACATTTCATTTTCTATCATAAAACTTCAAAATTCAAGCATACTCATCAATGGAAAAACCCTAATACTTTATCAATTTTGCAAATTAATCTCCGAGTTAGTTAGATTAAGCTATTACAATCTCGAAAACATAGAAATCATTAAAACGGCACAAGAATACATACCTAATTAAGCAAAACAAGCTTGTTAATATCTCAAGCTTCCATGACTAGGTTTTCTTTTTTTTTAGTGGTAGATGAGGATAATAGATTTTTATTTTATTTTATATCACTTTAATTGATAATTTCCAAAATTAACCTTAATGTTTCATGAAATTTCCAATAATGACTATTCATGCTTAACCACTAAGCATTTTAATGGTTTATTTACTATATAAGGACCTCCAGTTTAAAATTTTATAGTTATTTAATACCTTTAGCTATTAGAACTCAACTTTTGCACTTAATGCAATTTAGTCCTTTTCATCAAATTAGGTATGTAAACAGTAAAATTTCTTAACGAAATTTTTATATTGTATTTCTATCATACAGTAGACCATATAATAATAATAAAATTTTTCAACTTCAGATTTGTGGTCCCGAAACCGCTATTCCGATTTAACTGAAAACGGGTTGTTACATCCGTGCCCCCATTCAAAGGTTCATCCTCCTTTTGCCTAACCTTCTTCATTGCACAACCAACACCTACATTAGCAACTGCACGAAGACAATTAAGCATGCCCTAAGATTTTGAAATGAAATTAATATTATAAGTCACAATTTCTTTTTCGAATTTTTATCATGAATAAGGGTGTATTTGATAAACCGTTGAAGATTTTATTTTATTAAAATAAAAATTTCAACATTTAATTTTTTTAATTGTGTTTGATAATTATATTAATTTTTACTTAATATAATTTTTTAACAAAGAAATGTCGAACATAATAAGTAATTAGATAACTACTTATTAAAAATTAAAATATTAAAATTTATCTTTAACTTTTATAAAAAAACTATTCAAAATAAAATAAATAATACTGTACTAATAAGATTAAAATTATGAAATAATAAATTTAAAAATCAAGATTTATTATTATCGAACAAAATAATATATTATGTGCTTAAGTTTTATTAATATATCAAATAATTTTTAATATAAATTCAATACCTATAAAATTCAATACTAAAATTAAATATTTAAATCTTCATTGCTTAAGTGCTATTTGGTAAATTGAAAATAGTTCTGAAAAATTAAGTGTTGAAAACTTAAGTACTGAATTTAAGTTATAAAATATATTTAATATATTCCTTAAAATTAATTACGGAATATAATTAGATTGTATGATAATATAGATTTTCAATTATAAAAAATTATATCTACATTTTATATTTAATTTTAAATATTTCACCTCTAAATAAAAGTGAAAATTTAAATGTATTTTATAGAATAAAATAATAATAAAATAAATACAATAGAAATAATTAAAATATTCCCAATCAAGTAATAAGTAGCTCTTATCTACTTATCATTTTTCACACCTTATTTATAAAATTATTTTTATTTTAAATTATCAAATAGGTGTAAAAATTGACTCATTAGAAATTGTATGCTTGTCGAAGCCGTAAAAATAAAACCTACTTGAAAAATAATAATTAGTAAAAGCGACAAATAGAGTTAAATCCACAAAGGTTGATAGTAATCTTATTCAAAATGGGGTTTTAAAGAAAACTTTAAAACTAAAATTAAGATTTGAAAAAGAAAGAAAGAAAGCAATAATTTGTTATGAATGTTATTTAATGGATGTTCAACCTTTCATCTTTCATTTCCCTTGATCTTTCACCTTTCATCTTCTTTAACCTTTAACTTTCCATCTTCCTTAAGTTGTGTAATGCAAGCAGCATTATCTTTATATAAAACTGTTGGATTGTTTTTTTTTCAGAGCATAAAACACAATCTTTTCGTATGTGATGAATTACATACCTTAGCCACACACATTCACAACTAGCCTCATGGATTGCCAAAATCTTAGCATGATTAGAAGAAGTAGCAACAATTGTTTGTTTCATAGAACGCCAAAAAATTGCAGTACCACCATTTGTGAAAACATAATCAGTTTGTGATCGAACATTGTGAGGATCAGATAAGTACCCTGTATCTGCAAAACTAATCAATTTTGTTTTGGGTAGGTTAGGGCAAAACAAACCCATATCTCTTGAACCTTGAAGATAAAGAAAAACATGCTTAACCCCATTCCAATGTCTTCGGGTTGGAAAAGAGCTAAATGTTGCTAATAAGTTGACAGAAAGTGACATATCAGGTCGTGTATGACTAGCAAGATACACCAATGCACCAATAGAACTTAAATATGGTACTTCAGTACCAAGCAAATCTTCATCACTTTTTTTATATATGTTGTTTAATGCACAAGGATTCCATTATTTAGGTTCTCAATTTGTAACCCTAGACAAAATCTTGTCTTTCTAGGGTCTTTCATTTCAAATTCTTTCTTTAATCACTCCATTGTCACTAAAGTCTCTTTAGGAGTCCTAATGATATTTAAATCATCAACATACACAGCAATTATAACAAATCTTGATCCAAAATTCTTTATAAAAATGCATGGGGAAATGGGATCATTCTTATATTCTTACTTCAATAAGTATTAACTAAGGCGATTATACCACATTCCCCCAGATCGTTTCAATCCATAAAGGGATCTATTTAATTTGATTGAGTAATGTTCTCGAGAACATGAATTAGCTGCTTTTGGCAGTTTAAAACCTTTTGGGAGTTTCATGTAAATGTTATAATCAAATGGGCGATATAAATAGGTTGTAACTACATCCATTAGGCATAAACCAAACCCTTCTCTTATTGCCAGACTAATCAAGAACCTAAAAGTAGTTGCATCCACCACAAAAGAGTATGTCTCTTCATAATCAATACCAAGTCTTTGTGAAAATCCTTGTGCAACCAAACGCGCTTTATATCTCACAATTTTTCCCTTTTCATTTCTCTTTCTCACAAAAACCAATTTATATCCCACAGGTTTTACACCTTCAGGTGTACCAACTACATGTCCGAATACATCTCTTTTCTCAAGAGATTTTAACTCCACCTCAATTGTTTCTTTCCATTTTGGTCAATCATCTCTTTGTCTACATTCATCAATTGACATTGGTTCATGATCCATATTGTCATTCAAAATATCTAGTGCTACATTGCATGCAAATATGTCATCGACGTCAATTTGATTTCGGTTCCATTTAATTCTTGACATGACATAATTTGTTGAGAACTCTTCATTATTAGGTACCTGAGATTTTTCTTGAACTTTATTCATTCTAAAATCTCTTCTAGGGATCCTTTTAAAGTCATTGTTTCCTTAATATGATCATCATCTATTTTTTCTCCTTTTCTTTTTCAAGGATTCTTATCTTTGGAGTCAACTGGTTTACCACGCTTCAAACGTGATTTAGACTCACTAGCAACTAGAGTTTATCCTTCAGGGACATCAATTTTGATTGGAGCATTTACAACTAGTATATGTGATTTTGTCACTCTTTTTGGATAGTAAATGTGTTTGGCAATTGATTTGCTAAACTTTGTAAATGAGTTATCCTCTGAACCTCTAATTCACATTGTTGCATATGAGGATCAAAATGTAACAATGATAATTCATTCCAATCTATTTCTTTTTTCAGCTATTTATTTTGTCCCCCTAACATTAAGAAAACTGACTTATTAAAATGACAGTTAGTAAATCGAGCCGTAAATAAATTCCCCATTGATGGCTCAAGATATTTAATTATTGATGGAGATTCATATCCAACATATATTCCTAACCTCCTTTGAGGACCCATCTTAGAGCATTGTAGTGGAGCAATAGGAACATATACAACACATCCAAAAGTTCTTAGATGGGAAATATTTGGTTCTTGACCAAAAACCATTTGTAACAGGAAAAACTTATGATAACTTGTTGGCCTGACTCGAATTAGTGATGTTGTATGTAGCATGGCATGTGTAACACCCCTAACCCTTATCCATCGCCGAATTAGGGTTACGAGGCATTACTGGACAAAACACAACTCAATACAGACGTTCAATAGAATTCATGGATTTAACATTTATATGCAATTTGTTTGAATACAGGTTTAAATCTACTATTTCCAAATCAATATATAAGCATTGTATATATATATAAATTGAAATATATTAAGCTTAGTCAAATTTTAAGTAAGTATAATTATAAATTCTACTTTAACCTTTTAAAACAAAACATAACATTTCGATCCCGTTAAACCATAAGAAAATAAGCTATTTTCATATGGCTATTAATTATATATACAGTACATCAAAGTACGACTTCCAAAACATTATCTAGCCTATACATGCCATAAGTTAAAATTTAAACATTTCAATACCGAGACAATAGATAGAGTGATGATCTTTGCTGACGATCACGAGCCTGCAGCTTTGTTTTTATCTATAAAACAAATGGACATAAACTAACAAAGTAAGCTTTTATCGCTTAGTAAGTCTTTAGCATATCTATAATACATATAAAAGAATCATATAATTCCCTAAGTAAATTTATTGAGATCACAAATACCAAATATAATTACTATTCAAACATTGCTATCTTAAGTCATTTTGTTGGTATCTAAAAGAATGTATATTTAATTAATACATATAAACGAACATATATATGTATTCATTATATGCATATAACCAAGTTATAAACATACTCACTAACTGCATATACCGATTGTTAGTGTACTTATCGCTTGCACTTCATCGAATGCTTTTATATATATAATTATTCAAATACATATGCCAAAAGCATATATTTATACTTATCAATTACATGTGCTGAATGCACATATATACTTATAATCCACATATGCCGAATGCATACATATATATATATATATCCAACAATTTCATAAAAACCAATATACGTACTTACTCATTAAACACAAAGATCCGAACGTTTATATGCTCATCAAATACATAGAAACAAATGTTCATATATTTATCCATTACATATAACCAAAATCATATATATACCCAATGCATATAATCACTTAATTTAAACAGATTCACCGGCACTTAACCTGTTAGGCTTAAAGCCTGATTCAGATCACCAGCACTTTGCCTGCTAGGCTTATAACCTGATTTAGATCACCGGCACTTGGCCTGCTAGGCTTATAGCCTGATTCAGATCACCGGCACTTAGCCTGCTAGGCTTATAGCTTGATTCAGATCACCGGCACTTAGCCTGCTAGGCTTATAACCTGGTTCAGATCACTGGCACTTAGCTTGCTTGGCTTATAGCCTGATTCAGATCACCGGCACTTAGCCCGCTAGGCTTATAACCTGGTTCAGGTCACCGGCACTTAGCTTGCTAGGTTTTAAAACCTGATTCAGTTCACCAGCTTTTAGCCTGCTAGACTTATAGTCTGAAACGTTTCACCGGCATCAAGCCTGCTAGACATAAAGTCTAAATTATCTCACTGGCGATAAGCCTTCTAGACCCTGAGCCTGAAATCTCATTTCACATAAGTTGTAACTCATATTCAAACTATATATGTATATAAAATCCATACATAAAAATTCAACCCAAAATTTATAACTTATATTCTTGAACCACATGGATATATATAAAGTTCATTCAATCACCAAATCTAACATTAATATCTCAATGATTCAACCGAACACATTTATATATAACTTCATACTTTAGATACTACTATTAATATCATACTATTTAACTTATAACATACTATGTACATTTAACATTCAATCTCACATATACCTATATAATTTCATACCCCATTTCAATACAAAAACTTATACATGTACATATATACATATTCAATCTAACATATATACATATATAATTTTATACTTACATTCAAACAAGTACTTATACTTGTATACACATACATTTTCAATTTAACATATACATATATAATTTCATACTTATACTCAATATAAGTAATTATACATATATATACATGCTTATTCGATCCAAACATATACAAATATATTATACATATATATATGTAACATCCATACTTTTAATAAAATCTAAGAATTTATACTCATATATACATACGTATTCGAACCTATTGTAAACATATATAACATTCAACATTAACTAAATTCAAAACGTATTCATGTATATACACATATATCCTAACTTTATATATATAAATATAACATACGTACTTTTAACTAAATTCAAGAATTTATTCATGTATATACATATATATCCGAACTTTATATATATAAATATAACATACATACTTTTAACTAAATTCAAGAAATACATATATTATCCACTATTAGTTCTATATTATTGAACGTTAAACAACTTTAGCTAACATACATGTAATTTGCATCATTAATATCAACTTACCAAAGTAAATTCTTGTATTCGCTATCAATAATAAAATTTAAAGTTTCATTCAATTTGAATATATTAAGTTTCAGTTTATCATATGTAGAATAAATATAATAAGCATATATTTAATTTAGATAACATTTAATTTCTAATTGACTTACCTCGGATATCGACAGACACGTTCGACTATTCAACTACTTTCGTTTTTCCCCAATCCAATTCCATTTTCTTTGTTTATTGATCTAAACATATTCAAATTTAGCCTTTTTATTCAATTAAATCCAAAAATACATAAATGGGAAAATTACCATTTTGCCCTTAACATTTTACACTTTTTGCAATTTAGTCCTTTTTGTACAAAACACAAAATACACAAAATTTAATCACACCATACTAGGGCCGAATGTTCCTAGTGTTCATACAAGTCCACACATTTTGTTTATTTCACATTTTAGTCCCTAAAAAATTTATTTTCACAATTTAGCCCTAATTACTCAATTTCACCAAAAATTCAAAGACAAAACATGTTAATCTTTCACATATCTTTCATTTTTCATCATCAACTATCACAAAGCTCAAGCATTCATCAATGGCACATTTCAAAATCATCAACAATTCACAAAATTAAGACATGAGTTTTGAAGTATTCAAAGCAACGATATCAAAAACGTAAAAATTATCAAAAACCAAATAAAAACTAACCTTGAATTAAGCTTCAAAAGATGGCTGAACCTAGCTTAGGTTTCTTTCTTTTTCTTTTCTCTAGTTTCGGTCAAAATAAGATGAAAATGTGGCTTTTAATTTGTTTGTCTTTTAATATATTAACTTTATAATATAATATATTATTATAACCTTTATACATAATATAAAAACTATAAATTATAAGCATAATGTCGTCCACTATCTTGATTAATGGCCTAATTTCCTATTAAGGACTTCACATTATAAAGACATTAGCAACTTAGCACTTTACACATTAATTAGTCAATTTCACATTTTACGCGATTAAGTCCTTTTATTAAATTAAGCACACAAACAATAAAATGAATTCACGAAACTTTCACACATGTAAATTAACACATAATAAACACAGAAAATAATATTAAAATATTTTTAAACTCAGACTCGTGGTCCCGAAACCGCTATGTCCGATTAGGGTCGAAATCGGGATGTGACAGCATGCCCTCAAGCAAAAATTGGAAGTTTTGACTTCATAAGTAATGGTCTTGCAATCAATTGAAGACGTTTGATTAATGATTCAGCAAGACCGTTTTGTGTATGAACATGTGCTAGAGGATGTTCAACACTTATTCCAATAGACATACCAAAATCATTGAAAGCTTGGGGAGTAAATTCACCAGCATTGTCAAGACAAATTATCTTGATAGGGAAATATGGAAAACATGCTCGTAATTTGATTAACTGAGCAAGTAACCTGGAAAATTCCATGTTTCGAGTTGATAACAAGGATACACGCAACCATCTAGTCGAACCATCAAGTAAAATAAAAAAATATCTAAATGGTCCATACAGAGGGTGTATTGGTCTACACATATCTCTTTGTATTCGTTCTAGAAAAGTGATAGATTCATAATTTATCTTGGCTGGTGATGGCCGAATGATTAATTTTCCTTGAGAGCAAGCATCACATGAAAAATTATTAGCTTGAAGAATTTGCTGGCTCTTGAATGAATGTCCACATGAATTGTCAATAATTTTTTGCATCATAATTGAACCGGGATGACCTAATCGGTCATGCTAAATAATAAAGTCATCAGTAAACTTCTAATTTATTTTAGCATTTGCTTCAATTTTACTAATTCTCGTGTAGTACAAACCAGAGAAGAGTGCGAACAATTTCTCCAAAATAATTTTATTTCCTTGAATTATACTTGTAATTTGAAGATATTCATCATTCCCTTCACTTATTGTCTCAATATGATATCCATTATGGCGAATATCTTTAAAACTCAACAAATTTCTTGGAGACTTAGGAGATTATAACGCATCATTAATTTGAAACTTAGTTCCTTTAGGCAACAATATAGTTGCTCTTTCGGAGCCTTGAATGATTTTGATACTACCAATTATAGTACTTACACTAGCTTTTTGCATTGTTAAATGAGAAAAATATTTCTTATTCATAAGTATAGTATGAGTAGTTGTACTGTCTGCTAAGCATAAGTCTTCATCATTTGTCGTTAATTGAATTTAAGGGTATTAATATTCTTCAAAGAAAACAAATAAATGTCACATAAATTTTCAAAATATATAAAATTTTCATAAATAGTTTAAAACATAATATAAAAACCATTTTGTTAAAACATAACAAACTTGCATAAAATTTATTCTTTAAAACTATAATAATAAAATTAAAAGAGCAATCATTCCCTTAATACATAATCATCTTTGCCATTCTCGCAAAAAAATTTCTCTATATTTTATTCCCTTTATCCTTCAATGATTGTTGATATAGTTCTACAAGATGCTTTGGTGTACGACAAGTATGGGACCAATAGTTTTTACCTCTATAACGATAACACAAACTTCTCACTTTCCCAGTTGTATTTTTATCATTCTTTCCATCATTAAGATCCCACTTATGGTGGGTATTCCTGAAATGACCTGCTAATTCGCATCCACGTCCTCGACCACGATCACGACCATGACCTCGACCACGACTGTAACACCCTTAACCCGTATCCATCGTCGGAATAAGTTTATGAGGCATTACCGGATAAAACACAGTTTCGCATAGTCATTTATTAGTCATTTATCATTTTTCATAGACAAGGTTATATCAACTTCTATAAAATATAACTTCTAAATCCAATAGCGATTATCCATTAAATCATATTAGTTAAATTTGCACATATGGAACACATAACCGATAAAATTGATCATGCCTTATTACTTATAACACATACAAACTATGCTTCAAATTTCAACCATATTAATATCATCTATATAACCACATATTCAATTAACTAATGTCTAACAAAGCCAAGTTACATGCACTTAATACATATAAATGTTCGAACCACATGACTCTAACATTAATGACACTTGCATACTTAAAGCATATCCCAGCATATATCATTACATTTCATACATCGAATTTTTGTCAATATATCTATTTCATTAGTTGAATATCAAACATATCATTTCGTAACTTCTGCACAAGCACATAATAAAACCATTTGAACCATATTACGTTAATTATTATTCAATCACTTATGTGACTTTAGTAACATTACAACATGGCCGAACATACTATTGATGCATATATATATAGTGCGCATTTTACCCAAAAAAAAAAAACAAAAGCCACATTAAACACTTGAACACAAATAACATCCCAAAGTACACCTAATTCGCATATATATATTAATATACCTAAACTTCATATTTACTCCTATTACCTAATCATTGATTCGGTCACACCATTATCAAGATCATATGCTTATCAAAATGAACCAAATATTGTAACTGAATTTACAACCACATATGTACGCATAACTATATTAATATTAACATCAACTTGACACTTTTAACTATCCGTTAAAACTAACCAAAACATACCTAAATCATAACCATCATTTACCATTTGGATACGTACCAAAACAATCAACCAAAATAATCATGAAACATATTCATTTCTTACCATTTAGCAACCAAACCTATATAGCCAATATACAATCAAATACATATCCATAATATTACCTCATCACTAAGCCAAATTTTACAATCATTCACCATCCAAATTAATCTACATTTCATACTTCCAAAGTGAGCTAACTATTAAGCCGATTATACATCATACTTACCATTTCTCTTTGTCGAATCATATAACCAAACATCATAAACATATATATATAAATACTTCCAAAATAAGTTTAAGTCATAGCCACACACAAAAACTTTAACATTATAATCAAGCCATTTTCGCATGCCTTTCTATATACAAATTTCAAAACCAAACATATAAAAACCAGCCTATACATGCCATATGTTCATATTTCAAACTTCAAAAGTATCAAGTAATAGTCGATAATGTGACGATGATCCTTGACGATCCACGAGCTCAGAGCTAGTTTTTAAAATCTATAAAACAACGGATAAACACACAAAGTAAGCTTCGAATGCTTAGTAAGCCATAAGCAAATAAATCATTATAAGATTATTAACAATTCAATTCAAATAGGCCGAATACAAACAATTTTAAACATATATACATTCACTTTTCTCATATAATTCAATTTAATACATAAGCTTCATTCATTGTCATTTATTTCACATATAGTCATTTGAAATATACTCACTTTTACATAATCATTCATTTCTCGATATTGCCCGTCGAACCATTCGGAATCAATAAGGATACTCAGATAACTCAAAAAGCTGGTACAATGCCAACGTCTCAGACGTGGTCTTACATGCAATCAAATATAGACTCCATTGTCCCAAACAGGGCCTTACACGAAATCATATACGATGCCGATGTCCCAGGCATGGTCTTACACGTAAATCTCAAATCAATGCCAACGTCCCAGACGTGGTCTTACACGAAATCACATATCGGAATCCTATGTCATGACATATGTATCCTATACTATTCCTATGGTTCGTACGGGGCTTTCGGACATCATAATTCGATCAATTCAAGCTTGTAACTAGGTCTCCAATGCTTAATTAATTTCGGCATATACACACATATATTTATTATAATTCAATTTGGCACATATAATACACATACAATCGAATTTAATAACATTTATTTACTTATGAACTTACCTCGTACGGAAATGAACGGATGGAATCGACAACTCGACCACTTTCAACTTCTCCTGATCTAATTCTGTTTTCTTTTGTTCTTGATCTATATAAATTCAAAGTTGGATATTTAATAACACATTTCATTCAACTCAAACCACAAACACATAATTAGGGCATTTTTCACTTTAGCCCCTAAAATTCACATTTTTGACATTCTACTCTTTATTTGATAAAATCACAAAATACACAAAATTTCATATTTCTCATGCTTGGCCGAATATTCATATAGCTCATATAAGCCTATATCTTTCATTTATTTCATATTTTAACCCTTCAAATTCTCATTTTCACAAATTAGTCCATACCAAGAAAATTCATCAAAAATCACAATACAAAACATATGAATCCAACATATATCTTTCATTTTTCACCAACTAACAACACAAAACTCATGGATTCATCAATGGCGTATCTCAAAATCACTAAAAATTTCAGAAATTATGACATGGGCTAGCTAGAATTCAAAGCAACAATCTCAAAGACATAAAAATTATCAAAAACCGAATAAAAAACATACCTCAATCAAAACCTTCAAAGTCTGAATGTAAAAAAGCTTTAAAACCCCTTTTTCTTTTCTTATTTCGGTGAAAGAAAGATGAACTAAACACTAAATTCATGTTTTGTTTTTATTTAATACATATTAATAAACTATTTACCATTTTAACCTTAATGAAATTACTTTAATAATTAACTCACCATGTCCATAAAAGTCCACTCATAATTTCAATGATATAATATCAACATAAGGACCCCACATTATAAAATCCATAGCAATATAGCACTTTAACAAATAGCTAGCCACTTTTGCATTTTATGCGTTTAAGTCCTTTTATAAAATCGAGCACACAAACGATAAAATTTTCATACGAAATTTTCACACATATAAATTAACATGTTGTGGACATAAAAAATAATATTAAAAAATATTTTTCTGACTCAGATTTGTGGTCCCAAAACCACTGCTCCGATTAGGGTCTTATCATTGAACAGATGCGGATATTGCTGTCTCATAGCATCTTCGGGCTCCCACGTAGCCTCTTCAACACCGTGTCGATGCCACATTACTTTTACTAACAGAATTTTCTTATTTCGCAGTTCTTTAATCTCATGAGCTAAGATACAAATCAATTTTTCTTCATAAGTCATATTGGACTGAATTTCTATCTATGACAGAGAAATTACATGCGAGGGATCAGATCTGTATCGTCGAAGCATCGATACGTGAAACACATTGTGTATCTTTTCTAACTCAGGTGGCAATAACAATCTGTAAGCAATCGGCCCGATACGTTCAATAATCTCATACTGTTCGATGAATCTCGAACTCAATTTACCTTTACGACCGAATCAGAGTATTTTCTTCCACGGAGATACTTTCAAAAACACTTTATCCCCGATCTGAAACTCAATATCTTTCTGTTTCAAGTCTGCATACGATTTCTGACGATCTGATGTTGCTTTCAGACTATCACAAATCACTTTTATTTTCTATTCAGTCTCTTTAATCAAATCAAACTCGAAAATCTTATTCTCACTAAGGTCTGTCTTATACAAAGGTGTTCGGCATTTACAACCGTACAAAGCTTCATAAGTTGCCATTTTTATACTCGATTGAAAGCTATTATTATACGCAAATTCAACCAAAGGTAGATATCATTCCCACGTACCTTCAAAATCAAGAATGCAACATCTCAACATATCCTCAAGTATCTGAATAATCTGCTCGAATTGACCATCCATTTGTGGGTGAAAAGTAGTACTGAAGTATAGTTTCGTACCTAATGCATTTTGCAGTTTCTTCCAAAACTACGATGTAAATCTCGAATCTCTATTCGAAACAATAGAGATAGGTACACCGTGCAATTTCACAACCTGAGAATTGTACAAGTCATCAAGCTTATTAAGTGAATAATTTGTATGAACCGAAATAAAATGAGCCGATTTAGTCAATCTATCAACAACAACAACCCTAATTAGATCTTTCTTACTCGGTGACAAAGGCAAACTCGATACAAAATCCATCGTGATTCTGTCCCATTTCCACTTGAGAATGATAATCAGCTGTAGTAACCTAGACGGTACCTGATGTTTAGCTTTGACTTGCTAACAAGTTAGACATTTCGAAACAAATTCTGAGATATCCCGTTTCATACCAAGCCACCAATACTATTTCAGATTGTTATACATTTTCGTACTTCCCGGGTGAACAGATAACTGACTATTGTGAGCTTCATTTAAAATCATCTAAATTAACTCTGAGTTTCTCGGAACACAAATTCGATCTCTGAACCTCAAACAAACCTCAGTGTCTATTTGAAACTCTGAATCAGTATTCAAATCACAATGAGTCTGTTTCGTTAACAATTCATTATCAACATTCTAAGCTTCGCAAATCTACTATATAAATAACGGTTTCGCTTTTAGCTCAGCTACAATCGAACAGTCATCGAATAGGGCCAACTAAGTATTCATCGCACGTAGGGCAAACAGAGATTTTTGACTTAAAACATCAGCAACAACATTGGCTTTCCCAGGATGGTAGTCAATTACTAGCTCGTAATCTTTTAACAACTCTAACCATCTTCACTGTGGTAGATTCAGATCTTTCTGACTCATCAAATATTTTAAGCTTTTGTGATCAGAATAGATGTGACATTTCTCTCCGAACCGATAGTGGCGCCAAATCTTCAACGCAAACACAATAGCTGCCAATTCCATATCATGTGTCGGATAATTCTTTTCGTGCGGCTTTAACTGTCTCGAGGCATAGGCTATCACTTTGCCTTCTTGCATCAAAAAACAGCCTAAACCATTCAAATATGCATCACTAAAGATTACGAATTCTTTACTCGATTTTGGCTGAACTAACACCGGAGCTTCAGTCAACAAAGCTTTCAACTGATCAAAACTTTTCTAGCACTTTTTTGACCACTCGAACTTAACATATTTTTAAAGTCGTCTCGTCATCGGGGTTGCAATCATTGAAAAACATTTTACGAATCTTCTGTAATAACCAGCAAGTCCTAGAAAACTTTAGACTTCGGATACATTTCTCCGAGGCTTCCAATCCAGTATTGCCGAAATCTTGCTCGGATCAACCAGAATACTCGATGCTGATACAACATGTCCCGAAAAATTGACTTCTCGTAACTAGAACTTACATTTACTGAACTTTGCATATAATTGTTTATCATGCATAATCTGTAGCACTATTCTCAAATGTTCGACATGCTCGGATTCATCACGAGAATAAATTAAGATGTCATCTATAAACACAACCATAAATCGATCCAAATACAGTTTAAAAATTCGATTCATTAGGTCCATAAAAGCAACAGGTGCATTTGTTAATCCGAAAGGCATAACTAAAAACTCATAATGCCCATACCTCGTTCTGAAAGCTATTTTCAGAATAACAAAATCTTTTACTCGCAACTGATAATAGCCCGATCTCAGATATATCTTCGAAAACACAGTAGCATCTTTCAACTGATCAAACAAATCGTCAATTCTGGGCAGAGGATATTTGTTCTTTATAGTCACTTTGTTCAACTGACGGTATTCAATGCACATTCTCCTCGTGCCATCTTTCTTTTTCACAAACAAAACCGGAGCACCCCAAGGTGAGAAACTAGGTCTAGCGAACCCTTTATCTGTCCATTCTTGTAACTGAGACTTTAATTCTTTCAACTCGGTCGGAGCCATTCTATACGGAGCTATCGAAATCAGAATTATTCCCGGTATTAATTCAATGCCAAATTCAACTTCTAGAATTGGAGGTAATGTAGGAAGTTCTTCAGGAAAAACATCAGGGAACTCACAAACAACAGGCACTGATTCTGTTTTCTTTTCTGTCACATTCGAATAAATCACAAAAACAAAATAGGCTTCACATCCCTTTTTCACATAATTCATAGTTTTCATCGATGATATCACAGTTGGCAGCCCATTTAGATCACTGGACTCAATTCGAATTATCTCGTCATTCTTGCATCTCAAATCAATAGTTTTCCGTTTGCAATTCACAGTAGCATCGTGCAAGGTTAGCCAATCTAAACCCAGAATTACATCAAATTCATCAAAAGGTAATAGCAACAGATTAGCTGGAAAATAGATATCTCGAATCATCAACGGACAATTCTTGCAAACTTTTTTGACCAGACAACTTTTGTCTAGGGGTTTCGATACTCTAATCACAAATTCAGTAGACTCTACAGGCAAAATCTTACTGGATACTAAATTCATGCATATATACGAATGTGTTGATCATGGATCTATCAATGCAATCACAAAAGTATCGTAAAGAGTAAAATTACCAGTTATTACATCTGGGGACAAAGCTTCTTCACGAGCTCGGATGGCGTAGGCTCTAGCAGGAGACCTAGCCTCAGATCAAACAATTGTATCTTTTGTTTCTCTTTGACTTCCATGCATATTTCCTGTATTTCTAGGAGGCCTGCCTCTAGCTGAGGTGTTACTTGATCTTGGATTCTGTGCAATCTCTTGTTCAGCAGACTCGTGACAGTTTCGGATAAAGTGATCTAAAGATCCACATCTAAAGCAAACTCAATCATTAAATCTACAACTTCCTAGATGTTTTTTTACCACAATGCTTGCACTCAGGTCGATCGGATCAAACATTTCCAACGTTCACAATTGAAGTAGCAGGAGCTTTGAAACTCGAATGTAATCTAGCTCGATCTCTGTTCAAAGGTCCCATATTAGCCTTTGAACAGCTAAAATCATCTCGAAATTTCTTTGATGCAGACTGAAATGATTTACTCGAGGGTCTCTTTCTTACATCTCTATCTTCTGAATCCGCTTTTCTTTTATCTTTACTGAGTTCTTCAGCTTTACATGCTCGATCAACGAGTACAACAAACTCTTTGATTTCTAAAATCCTGACTAGCAGACGGATATCTTCACTTAAACCATCTTTGAATCTTTTGCACATTATTTCTTCAGTTGATACACATTCTCCTGCATACCTGCTCAGTCGAACAAATTCACGCTCATATTCTGTAACAGACATACGGTACTGTTTTAGCTTCAGAAATTCTTTACGTTTCTGATTAATAAATCTCTGATTAATATCATCTATATAACCACATATTTGAATTAACTAATGTGCAACAAAGCCAAGTTACATGTACTTAATACATATAAATGTTCAAACCACATAACTCTAATATTAATGGCACTTGTATACTTAAAGCATACCCCAACATATATCATTACATTTCATACATCGAATTTATGTCACTATATCTATTTCATTAGTTGAATACCAAACATATCATTTCGTAACTTCTGCACAAGCACATAATAAAACCATTCGAACCATATTACATTAATTATTATGCAATCACATATGGGACTTTAGTAACATTACAACATGGCCGAACATACTATTGATGCATATATATGTAATGCGCATTTTACCCCCCCAAAAAAAAAACAAAAGCCACATTTAACACTTGAACACAAATAACATACCAATGTACACCTAATTCGTATATATATATATTAATATACCTAAACTTCATATTTACTCTTATTAACTAATCATTGATTCGGTCACACCATTATCAAGATCATATGCTTATCAAAATGAACCAAATATCGTAACTGAATTTAGAACCACACATGTACGTATAACTATATTTATATTAAAATCAACTTGACATTTTTAACTATCCATTAAAAACTAACCAAAACATACCTAAATCATAACCATCACCAAAACAATCAACCAAAATAATCATGAAACATATTCATTTCTTACCATTTAGCAACCAAACCTATATAGCCAATATACAATCAAATACATATCCATCATATTTCCTTATTACTAAGCCAAATTTTACAATCATCCACCATCCAAATTAATCTACATTTCATACTTTCAAAGTGAGCTAACTATTAAGTCGATTATACATCATACTTACCATTTCTCTTTGTCGAATCATATAACCAAACATCATAAACATATATATCAAAAAAAAATACTTCCAAAATAAGTTTAAGTCATAGCCACACACAAAAACTTTAACATTATAATCAAGCCATTTTCGCATGCCTTTCTATATACAAATTTCAAAACCAAACATATAAAAACCAGCCTATACATGCCATATGTTCATAGTTCAAACTTCAAAAGTACCGAGTAATAGTCGATAGTGTGACGATGATCCTAGACGATCCACGAGCTCGGAGCTAGTTTTTAAAATCTATAAAACAACGGATAAACACACAAAGTAAGCTTGGAATACTTAGTAAGCCATAAGCAAATAAATCATTATAAGATTATTAACAATTCAATTCAAATAGGCTGAATACAAACAATTTTAAACATATATACATTCAATTTTCTCATATAATTCAATTTAATACATAAGCATCATTCATTGTCATGTATTTCACATATAGTCATTTGAAATATACTCACTTTTCATTTTTGAAATACATAAACAAATCACACGTACCTGAATTAGATACATTTTTACATAATCATTCATTTCTCGATATTGCTCGTTGAACCGTTCGGAATCAATAAGGATACTCAGATTACTCAGAAAGGCCGTACAATGCCAACGTCCCAGACGTGGTCTTACATGTAATCAAATATTGATGCCACTGTCCCAAACAGGGTCTTACACGAAATCATTATACGATACCGATGTCCCAGACATGGTCTTACACGTAAATCTCAAATCAATGCCAACGTCCCAGATGTGGTCTTACACGAAATCACATATCGGAATCCTATGTCATGACATATGTATCCTATACTATTCCTATGGTTCGTACGGGGCTTTCGGCCATCATAATTCGATCAATTCAAGCTTGTAACTAGATCTCCAATGCTTAATTAATTTCGGCATATACACACATATATTTATTATAATTCAATTCGGCACATATAATACATATACAATCAAATTTAATAACATTTATTTACTTATGAACTTACCTCGTACGGAAATGAACGGATGGAATCGACAACTCGACCACTTTCGACTTCTCCTGATCTAATTCCGTTTTCTTTTGTTCTTGATCTATATAAATTCAAATTTGGCTATTTAATAACACATTTCATTCAACTCAAACCACAAACACATAATCAGGGCATTTTTCACTTTAGCCCTTAAAGTTCACATTTTTGACATTCTAGTCCCTATTTCATAAAATCACAAAATACACAAAATTTCATATTTCTCATGTTTGGTCGAATATTCATATAGTTCATATAAGCCCATATATTTCATTTATTTCACATTTTTACCCTTCAATTTCCCATTTTCACAAAATTGTCTATACTACGAAAATTCATCAAAAATCACAATACGAAACATATGAACCCAACATATATCTTTCAATTTTCACCAACTATCAACACAAAACTCATGGATTCATCGATGGTGTATTTCGAAATCACTAAAAATTTCAAAAATTATCAAAAACCAAATAAAAAACATACCTCAATCAAAATCTTCAAAGGCCGAATGTACAAAAGCTTTAAAACCCCTTTTTCTTTTCTTATTTCGGTGAAAGAAAGATGAACTAAACACTAAATTCATGTTTTATTTTTATTTAATACATATTAATAAGCCATTTACCATTTTAACCTTAATGAAATTACTTTAATAATTAACTCACCATGTCCATAAAAGTCCACTCATAATTTCAATGATATAATATTAACATAAGGACCCCACATTATAAAATTCATACCAATATAGCACTTTAACAAATAGCTAGCCACTTTTGCATTTTACGCGTTTAAGTCCTTTTATAAAATCGAGCACAGAAATGATAAAATTTTCACACGAATTTTTCACATATATAAATATACATGCTATAGACACCAAAAATAATATTAAAAAATATTTTTCTGACTCAGATTTGTGGTTCTGAAGCCACTGTTCCGACTAGTATCTAAACCGGGCTGTTACAACAACTGCTAGTGTGGTCTTTATCCTTTTCGTTGTATGATATCACATTCGCTTCTTGGAATGGAGTAGAGCAAGTTGGATGTGACTCATGATTTTTTCATTAACAGTTCATTATGTTGCTCAGCCACAAGAAGACAAGATACTAATTCAAAATATATCTTAAAACCTTTTTAATGATATTGTGTCTGCAGGACAACATTATTTGCATGAAATATGAAGTATGTTTTTTCTAACATATACTCATAAGTTATGTTCTCTCCACATAATTTCAATTGGGAAGTGATTTTAAACATAGTCGAGTTATACTCACTCATAGATTTAAAATCTTATAATCTCAAATGCAACCAATCATAGCGAGCTTTAAAAAGTATTACGGTTTTCTGATGAACATATCTTTCTTTTAAACTATTCCAAAGGACAAGTGGATCTTTAACAGTTAAATATTTAGTCTTTAGTCCCTCATGGAGGTGATGACGAAGAAATATATGGCTTTGGCCTTATCTTGACTAGATGTTTCATTTCCTTCATTAATAGCCTCACCAAGGCCTTTTGCATCTAAATGTATTTCAGCATCTAACATCCGGGATAAATAGTTCTTTCCAGTAATATCAAGAGCCACAATTTCAAGTTTTTCAAAGTTCAACATTGATGCTATTGCTACAATATAAATATAAATATAAATATAAATATAAATAGTTCATTAACAAACATTCAAGCAAACATTAGTAATCCCTTAACAATAATTTCAAGCATAACATAACAGAAAAAATAACCCAAATAATTGCAATAATTAGTCATAAAATAATTACAAGTAATTTGACTATGTTAGTAGTTTTTAACAAATTACAAGATTAGTGGAACTCTTAAAAAAATGAAACAAATTATAAACATAAGTAATTTTATCATAATGGACATCTTGATAAAATGTATTACATACCCTGATCCAAACTAACGAAAAACGCAAGACTCTTGTATTGATGTAAGTGCCCGTGCTGATAACGTATTATAAACAAAAATAATAGATAAAAGATGGATATGAGAATATGAGAATTTCTATTGCATTCTATACTTTTTCATCATACTTACAAGTAGTATACTCCACTATATATATAGGGAGATTAGACTTTTCATATTCTAATACATAAATAAGAAAAAGGGGTTACAAAGAGATGAAAGGTTTAAGGAAGATGGAAAGTTAAAGGTTATAGAATATGAAAGGTGGAAGGTCAAGGGAGATGAAAGATGAAAGGTTGAACATCCATTAAATAACATTCATAACACTCCCACTTGGATGTTCATTGTATAAATGATATGCCTCATTAAAAATCTTACTAGGAAAAAACCATGTGGGACAAAACCTAGTGAAGGAAAAAAGAGTACATAATCCTTTGATACACAGTATGTCACAACCTTACAAGAACAAATTTACTCTCCCTCATGTAAGCATCACTTAAGATCTTTAAAATGACGCAATCCAATGTTGAAAATTAACTTCTCAAATGTAGCAGTAGGGAGCGCCTTAGTAAAAAGATCTATCAAATTCTCACTTGAACGAATCTGTTGAACATTTATATCTCCATTCTTTTGTAGATCATGAGTGAAGAAAAGTTTTGTAAGGTTTGGAATTGATGATATCGTTTGATCCAAACCAACAAAAAATACAATACCCGTGCTGATAACATGTTATAAAATAATAATGTAGAGAACACAATAATAATAGATGAGAATAAATTGATATTTCTATTGCAATTTTCTTCTATTTCCATCATCCTTACAAGTAGTATACTCTTATATATATAGGGAGATTAGACTCCTCATTTTCTAATACATAAATAGGAAAGGGGTTACAATAAGATAAAAGGTGAAGAGTTAAGGAAGATGAAAGGTGAAAGGTGAAAGGTTGAGGAAGATGAAAGGTGAAAGGTTGGAGAAGATGAAAGGTTGAACATCCACTTAATAACATTCATAACACTCCCCCTTAGATGTTCATTGTATAAAGTATATGCCTCATTAAAAACCTTACTAGGAAAAATCTTGTGGAACAAAAACCTAGTGAAGAAAAAAAGAGTATATAATCCTTTGATACATATTATGTTACAACTTTAAAAGAAAAATATAGTGTTAATTTACTCCCCTCATCTATGGATCACTTAAGATCTTTGAAACGACGCAATCCAATGCTAAAAATTAACTTATCAAATGTAGTAGTAGGGATGCCTAATTAAATCCTTGATTATTATTCGGATCGGGTGATGGGTGTTACAACAATCCATATTTTGCTCCCCCTTATTTGAACATCATTTTATAACCAAATATTGAGACATTCAATATTATTTATCAATAACAAATCAACAAAATTTATTGATGTGTATCAATATAGCAATAAATTTCAATTACATTCTCATGCTTTGGATGTCACTAACAACTTTATAAAGCATGATGTATTGTATCATTCACTATTACCAATACAATGAGTGCATTGGGCACAAAAAATTGTGCTTTAGGACATTCGCTTTATAACATTATTGTATGACCATTTGTTCTTATTGAACACTCAATCTTTAGGTCAAGATAAAATTTAATTTTTAGATATACTTTCATTATAAAGTTTATTTACGAATAATTATTGCTCTTGAAAATTCTTCAAGAACTCCAATGATATTTGATACATTAATATCAACAATGATGATAACAACCTATATGCATAAATACATTCTAAACAAAATCATATTTACATTTAATGATTTTCTCATGCAACTCAAGTTTTATGCTTCGTATCAATATTATGAAATAATTTATACTAGCCGAATACAAATTCACTAGACGTAAATAAATAAATTTATTTAGTGTTTGAATACACCACAAATTATACTAGCCAAATACAAATTCACTAGACGTAAATAAATAAGTTTATATGGTGTTTGAATACACCACAAATTAATCATTTTTCATAACCAAAACCAAATGTCTTGTTACAAGTCAATTCATATATTATGACTTGCTATTATGCTAACATGTACTCTCATTGGCTTTACACCTTTTGGGTGTTTGGACTTCAAGTTCGAGATGCATTTCATAAGTTATAATAGAAGTGTCTCTTTATTTTGATGAGTTGCTCCCAAATCAATGCTTTCAAATATATTTTCATTCAAGATCCTCACTTTTCCATAATATTGAAGTGTTCTACGTATATTATCGTTGTCGACTACAATTTCCTTTTGTCAGCTCCATTTAGTTATATATGAAAAAGGGATTTCAAGGAGATGAAAAGTTTAAGGTGTTGGAAAAACGGGTTTCGAAAACGCAGCAAAAAATAAATTTAGGGAAAATTAGAGTTTTAAATTTTTTGTCAAAATAAGATCTTGCTTGTGATATCTAAAGTAATAAACACTTAATCAAATTGTACCTTTTCGATTTGTCTAGGATGAATGCTTCGACCGAGTAGTTTTCTCTGCTATCCTCAAGCTCACGTTTGTCTAGTGTGGGCTCACTTCGAATCAAAAAAATTTCCACAAAAATTATCAGTGGGGTAATTTTGCAATTTTTCTAAACTTTTGAGTCAAATTGTAAATTAGAAAAACATCTCTAAAAATTTTTTGAAATAATCTCTTCAGTGAATTTTCTCTTTACAACTTTCTCTTGAATTAAAGTGTGTGTAAATAATGACCCAAGGCTCTCTTTATATAGAGAGAGTTTAAAGAGTTCAACTATGATTAAACTTAATCACTTTAATATTAAATCTTATTAAAATAATAGAATATTTAATATTAAAATAATCACTTTAATACTAAATTAATAAAATACTATTAAGATAAGTATTAAATTAAATTTAATATTAAACTATTAAAATAATATTATTTTTGGAACAATTAATCTGAAATCAAATTCTCTCGTAGAGTCTCAGTGGGAGTGTAACTCTTCCACTGCTCAACCACCAACGACCAACCGTTACCGGCCACCAAGGTGTCGTCGTCACAGCCGCCGGCACTGCCGTGTCTGGTGATGCATGTGCGATACCCTTACGGTAGGTCAATGATGACCCGACCGGTTCGGTCTAGCCACCGGTTGGATCGTTGGTCCGGTTTCACATACCGGACCTGGTTCGACCAATTTTTGGGTCTTAGGCTCGGTTTTGGACTCATAGGTTTAATTTACGATATTAGGTCCAATTTTAGAGTTCAATTACCCATTGGGCAATTGTCTAACTTGAAAATTAATTTCCAAAAACATCATATTAATTTTAATTAATTTGATTAATTTAATTTTACTTGATTAAAATTAATTTTTCAAAAAATCACTTAGATTTTTCAAATTATTTTTTCAAGAAAATTCTTTAATCAAATTCTCTAGTCGAACAATTCTCATAACCACCTAATTTAGTTCCACATTGAATAAATCAACTCAATTAAATTATTCTCAAATTCGTAGAATTTTCTTCTGATTCAAATGCAATCTGATCGAGCTTTTGTTAAACTAGCTGAGGGACAATCGGACATATATAATTAGGCTCTAGTGATTGCAATTATGTTCAGAAGCATCATTCCGATAGTTTTCAATTACTTAGTTATAGAGTCAGTCCACAAGAAGTACCATGATTGAAAATTCCTTATTATATACTCTTTACAAAAGCAATTCATCCAGCTGTTTTGTCCAATGACCTCATCATGTGTGTTTTACCCTCATATGATATCCTTGATTCCTTTGAGTTAAGTTCGTTCACTCAATACAATCATATTTTATCTCTTTGTTAGCATTATGTCTTCTTAATGATTAATATGATCACTATCAACAAATGACTGTGATAAATTGCTCGTTCGAGAACTAGCAACTCGTGACAACGTTTCATATTTAACAATCCACACAATGCCAATGAGAGGATATCATTAACTTTTTAATTGAGCTATGAATTTCACTGTTGCTAGTAAAGTTATGCCATACACAAGTTATGTACCCAACATATCGGCTATGGGCTCGATCATCTTTAGAGCATAAACCTTCACTTATATTAAAGCACATGAGTTGCATATGCACGGTCAGTGACTAACTCAGGATTTAGGTAAATCACACCATAACGTCACAAGTGAATTAATTCACAAACGAATTCTGAATTAATTCATCTTGAGTCCAGTCCAATGTATCATTCTACCAATGAATACATCTATGTCTCTACTTATGGAGTCTACTGCTCTGGTAGTCAAGACTAGTCATCTTCCCAATTGGAATTGTAGACAACATAATAATCTTTCTCAGTATTTGAATCAAATGCTCACTTTGATTCTTTTAAGAGATTACGAACTCATTTAGATTATCGACTAAAGTAAGTTGTCTTTCTCGCAATGTAAGCGTTCTTTACAATGCCACTTAACTTCAGTTTGAATTTTAGACAATCAATGAGCTAATATTTTCTTGTCACAATTTCGCTATTCATGCAAAATATAAAAGACAGAAAATAAAAAAAGACATAATAGTGAAATGTGAAATTAACTTTACTTAATTATTAATCGTTCAAATAAATAGAAAACAGTTACATATTTACTACAATATTGGCACATTTCCCAACATAAGGGAGATGGAAGGTTAAAGGTTAAAGAAGATGAAAGGTGGAAGGTCAAGGGAGATGAAAGATGAAAGATGAAAGATGAAAGGTTGAACATCCAAGGGGGAGTGTTATGAATGTCATTTAATGGATGTTCAACATTTCATCTTTCATCTCCCTTGACCTTCCACCTTTCATCTTCTTTAATCTTTAACCTTCCATCTTCCTTAAACCTTTTCATCTTCTTGTAACCACTTTTTCTTATTTATGTATTAGAATATTGAAAGTCTAATCTCCCTATATATATAGTGGACTGTACTACTTGTAAGTATAATGGAAAAGTATAGAATGCAATAGAAATTCTCATATTCTCATATCCATCTTTTATCTATTATTTTTGTTTATAATATAATTAAAATTTTGAGAAAAATCAATTAGGAGTTCTAGTCAAAGTAAATTCTTCGTTTGATTTGAGAGTTTGATCATTGATGCAAGATCAATTTCAATGTTCTTTAATAAATTGATTATAGGCATTGCCAATCGCCAAGTAACCTAATCTCTTCTGACTTTCTTGATAATCAAGACAATCGTCATTAATTGCTTTCTTTATTTATAAATAATTCTATAATAATCACTTATGAATTTAATTTATCAATAACTTTAAGAATGAAAGAAACTCAATTCTAACCAACAAGTGCACAGTCATGGTTTATTTAAGTTAGACCGCATGCTTACACTACATAAATAATCATGCAGTCGTCACAAATATTAGAAATCAATCAATCGACTAATTATCTAATTGAGAAAGCAACCGCTCTAAGCTATCAAATATTGGTCGGATATTTAGCAAACTTGAATAATTGTAATTAAACCAAAAGACATTCAAATACTAAAGAGCAAAGAAAGATTAAAAACAATTCGATCTTACAAACTCGTACAATCAAATTTCGAATATTGCTTTAACTAGAAAAGAGGGTTTAAAACCCATAAATTAAAAAAAACAATATAAAATTAAGAATGGCTAGGTATCTCACAAATCTTAACCTAATAATATTTATTTATAGGACAAAAATAATATAATAGAGAAAATATAAAAGTGCCATTAATTAAATAACAATTTTTTAGATTTTAGGCAATTTTTGCGTTAGACTTTTAGGCCATTTTCAAACATCTTCCTGACATTTTTAAGCTTGAGTTGTGAAATAAATTCAGTTATATTTTTAATTTCTTTTAAATTGGTATATTATAGGCCCAAAACGGAGCTTGTAACTAAGTTATGACCAAAATATTAAAGCTACACCGTGTTAAAAATTCAAATCACAAAAATTTGTCAAAAAAATAAACTTTTAACCTTTTTTTATCTAATTATTTCATAAATCAATAAAAATAAACCTAATTAAATAAAAAATATACATACTTATAATAAATATTAAGTTTCAATAAATTTAAATTTTACATCTGTTAGTCTTAATCTTTAAATTTATCATAGACACGCAAGTCGTTTCAAATCACTCCAGATCCGGGCATTCGCCCATATAAGATTGAGCCGGGCGGACTGGTCCACGGCCGACATCCTCGTTATCCCCCTCGCCAAGAAATCTGCTCTTAAAAACAAAATTCGAATAAGAATTCTCTAAACCCCCAACATATAAAATAAGTAACGAGATTCAAGAATCGGAATTTTTTTTTCTTTAAGAATTTGATTGCAGAGTTGAAAGAATGGGGTCTTCTTCTTGTTCAGATGGAAGCTTGAAGCAACAATTAGAGGAATTACAGAAACAGCTTGGAAAGAAACAGAGATTCGAGGAGGCAGTTTCCTCCATCAATTCCCTTCTTAAACTCCATTATCCTTCAGCTTCTCCCTCCCTTCGCAAATCGGTGAGATCCCCTTTTCTTTATTCATCTTTTCTCTCTTCCAATTTAAAGCGGTAATTGAATTTTCACATGCTATCGTTTTTCGTCGTTCAGTTTTATTCCGTTGTTTGCCGTGTTGCTACCATTTTGAAGACCAGATACACCGCACCCGGTTTCTGGCTTGCCGGTTTACGCCTTGTCGAACTCTTGGAACCCCTTGTCTCTGATCCTTCTGAAAAGAGTCATCTTAGGAATTGCATTTCTCAGGCTAAGCAACACTTGAATGAAATCGAAAACCCCGTCCAATCATCTGGATCTTCCGCCAACAGAGGTTTGTTTCGAAAACAATCCTTTGCTTTTTTCTTGCTTGGACTTCTTTATTTTTGTTTAAGAACGGATGTGATATACAAGGATCCTACAAATATACACATAGAAAAATCTAACCTTATTCATGTCAGTATCCGACCTTCATATTCAAGTTCGAGTAACATAGTTTTGAAGTATGTTTAGGGACATTGAAATGTTTAAAATGATTTCTGTTTTGTTTTGCCCAAAAGGTTATCTATTTGAGGGACATCTTACCGTGGATCCTGAACCACCACAGCCTCAATGGTTGGTCCAATCAAATCTCATGAATGCTTTTGCTTCTGCTGCGGCTGCCGAATCTTCTCAGGGTTCGGCAACAAATGTTAACACAGTGGAAAATGCTGCCAATGTGCTTGAACAGCTCATTGATCATCTTGATAGTGTTATACCAGAGGTACTTTTTCTGCGATCTGCTAGTTGAATATATATTGGTTTATAGAAGTTGATTAGAATTTGAAACTCATGTGAATGGATTAATCTTTGTTTTCAAGATACTTGAGAATGAGGGTGGTGTTCGAAGAGTCCCACCAGCTAGTAAAGAAGTTGTCGCAGAGCTTCCGGTAATTACTCTCACAGAAGAAATCCTGGCTAAGCTTGGATCTGATTCTGAATGTGCAATATGTAAGGAGAACCTTCTTGTTGGCGATAACATGCAAGAATTGCCGTGCAAGCACACATTCCATCCTCCTTGTTTGAAGCCATGGCTGGTAATTAATAGTGCTTGATTTTATTTTATTAGTGATGGAGGATTAAATGCGATTGTGGGTTATCTGTGTCTTATATTCAATGGTATTTTGTGGCAGGATGAACACAATTCTTGCCCAATTTGTAGATACGAGCTGCAAACAGATGACCATGATTATGAGAGCTGGAAGGAGCGGGAAAAGGAGGCCGAAGAAGAGAGAAAAGGTGCTGCAAATGCTGTTCGTGGTGGTGAATACATGTATGTGTAGATGACTGGTCTTATTGGATTTATACTCAATTTCAATGATATTTCATTATTGTATTTATACGTGTGACTAAGTGGTGTAATAAAGATACTGATTTTTTTAACACATTATATGGTTACCTTTTTAGCTCACCTCTATCATAGATTGCGGGTTGCTCTTGTTTTTTCTTTTTCCTTTGGTTTCAGTATTAAGCTGCTTGCCGAGGACATGTTATAGGTCTATGGGTTTGACATGGTATGGACTCGAGATGTGGTAATATCATTGCTATGATCCATGATAAATAGTTATACATTGTCTCTAGCTCTTTGATGCTCTTATAATTTCCAAACAAGCTAGTAATTTATACCATGGTAGTCGGTACAATAATGGCCGGTATGTACCGTTCCAGTCCTAAACTGGTACCAAGTATTTTGTGTTCCGTTTCGGTCAAAATTTCAGTGCATTTTGATCATTTCGGTGTATTTTAGCCTGTTACGATCAATACCAGCTTGTACCAGTGCGTTCCGACCTGTAGCGGTTGGTACAAAAATTTTACTGACTACCTTGGTTTATACAAGACTGCATTTCTAGCTCGTAGTTTGGATGAAGCAGAACCTTTTGTATCCTAGACGAATGCTGCTTGCTGCTTTCTAAAGCAAATGAACTGTTGTAGGTTTTATTCTGATAGATTAGGGTAATGTCATCAATGTAAGAGGAATAACAGTTGACTCTAAACATTTCTGTCTTTGATAAATTAAGAACCCATATATACATGATTAATGAGTTTAGTGGCTTCTCTTGGCTCAAAACCGGGTGGACTTGAGAACTATGTTATTCGCATTTGGTCTCGGATGTGATGTGAGTGTTGATATGATATGGTTAGCTATGTATTTAGAGGAGGTCATATTCTTATGCCTAATCTATGTGTTGGAGACGGGAGTTTCAAGAAAAATAATGAGTGTTGGCATTTTTTTGTTCATTATACATTTTCGGGTATATTTCAAGAAGTTTGGATCTACAACATCTATAGTTTTGAAACATCTACACAAAAAAAGAAACATTGTGGGTATTTTTGGCCGCTCATTATTTTTTCTTTCAATTTTTTCGCGGGTTATAACATATTCCAAATCCCTTTACTCCTTTTTCTTTTTAAAATTTAATCTTTTTTGTTCATTTTTAATTAATTGTTAATATAGTTAAAATTTTTTTGTTAAATTTATTAGTAAGATATTTTTGAATATTGAAAAAATATTTATTTATTTATTTATATATAATGCACTTGAATTTAATAAAAAATATAGTAGTCTTGATTACATATTTTAAATTGAAAAAATAAGGAGATTAAATTCAAAACTTTCCTCTAGTTTGTTCACTTGAGCTCTGGTTATTTACTTGGTTTAGAAGCTCTGCAGGTCTTGAATGTTTTTTTTTTTAATAATAATTTTATAATAGATTGTTATTTTTGATACAATACTTACAATTATTTATAGTTTTTCTCTAATCCTTAAATAGAAGAATAATGCGCTTCAACGTATTCGAACCTATGACCTCCTGCATTGACAACAATACAATATTCATTGAGCTAAAACTTAATATTCAATGTTTCACTTCTATTTATACGGCCTTTAGGATGTCAACAAGGTAGTGCTTTTTTTTGCTTGCTTCGACCTTTATCTCATTTTTGTCTCTTGTTTTGTCAGGCAGTCTTGAACTTAATTTTATTTAAAATTTCAATACCTGCATCTGACTTCCAAAAAATCACAATTGATTTCGTTCGTCTTGAGATATTAAATAAAGTTTTACAAGACTAAATTGATCGCATATTGTGGTAGATTGGTTTTGGGTTTTGAATATAACTATAGATTAGATTATTTGATATTTTTCTATTATTTTATTTTTACCAAATAAAATATTAAAACATCAAAAAAGAAAAAAGAAATACAACTTACCTGTTGAAAATTGGACCGAAAAGTTATATTTGAAATCCAAAACCAATGGCATTCATTTATCTATTGCTGCCAAGTTAATGTGTAAATTAAATGATAATAAAATTTTGGGTACCAGAATAATACAAGTATCAAATGAGATATTTTTGTATAAGTACTACATTGTATATATGCCAATTGTGACATTAAGGATATAATTAAAATACGTAAAAATAATTAAGATGTTATAAAATCTTACAAAAGTCATAAAAATTTCTAGTTGAAACATATAAAATCTGTTATAAAATTTTAAAATTTTTTTGGGTGAATTTAACTGAAGGATGTTGCAGAACTCAATTTAAGGAAAAAAAAACCCTTATAAAATGGGATTGAAAGCGAGAGATTTGAATTATTTTGCCTAGATCTTCTTTTAACACTTGTGTTATGAAATTAAGAAAAATTACTCTTTTTAAATTAAGTATAAGAAAACCTAAAAATGTTATAATTGTAAGAGTGGGTGAAGTTGGATATTATAAGATACGGATTCACCAAACTCTGGCCATTTCCAGCCCAAGTCTGTAAACCTGAATGGTGTGATTCGTGGCTTAACTATCAGCATATATTCAAGTTTCCTCCTTTTCAACCAAAAGTTTTAGTGGTTTTCCCGCAAAGTGGTTCTTTTCGGATTTTGTCTCCGCAAATCACACCCATGGAGTTAGCCACTTCTTTCATCTCAGGCGCACAGCTGAACTTGCTTTGTCCCAAGAATCTCACAACCTCCACTTCCCGCTCTTACAAGCTTCCTAAAAGAACCAAGTTTCTGAGCCTTCACTCTCTGCTTCCACCCCCGTTTTCCAATGCCTTTATTTGCCAAGGAAGCAGCTTTGGTTTCATTAACAACTCTACCTCTACCTCAAGTACCAATAGTAACATTTCTAACAGGTTTTACAAGAGGTTGGATTCTTGTTTGATCATACCCCCATCCAGAAACAAGAAACCACGTGCTATCATCAAGTTCTTAGGAGGTGCTTTCCTTGGAGCTGTCCCCGAAGTTACTTACAGGTACCTCGTTTTCTCGTTTCCATGGTGGAATCAAAATAAGGTCCTTTTTGCTGATTTGGGGGTTTTTTTTTTTTTAAAGTTACTTGATTGAGCTTTTGGCCAAGGAAGGATTTTTGATTATATCAGTGCCATACAATGTGACATTTGATCATGAACAAGCTACTAAACAAGTGTATGAGAGGTTTAATGCTTGCTTGGACAACATTCTTGCTTTTGGATATCCAGATGCTAATCTTACTCCTGCTGATCTTGTTAATCTTCCACTTTTCTCTGTTGGTCACAGGTAAGTGTTTCTAAGTGGTTGTAAATTTTTTATGCTTAAGTAATATTATTTTAATTATATGATAATTGCAGCAATGGTGCTCTTCTTCAAGTACTCACAGGCAGTTATTTCTCTGAGAGGATACCGAAGGTTTGGTTTTTCTTTTCCCGGTTTTTTAAGCTTTCTTTGTTGGTTGCAGTTTTGAAGAAGTTGATTTTACAATTTAGTTTTTGTAGACAAAATGTAAAATTATGAAGTTTTAGATAGTGCAATTTATTATTAGGTTCAATAGTTCCTGGAGTGTGACAAAGAATGTTATCTCTTGTGGAAGGCTAATGCCATAATCTCATACAACAACAAGTCAGCAACAGAGGCGGTGCCATACTTTGAGCAGGTAATAATCTTTATTTTATAAAAGGCAGCAGATATTGATTACGGTTACCTTAGGGCATATGTTTAATCTCCATGCCTAATGTGTTAGTAGAATTGCACTGGTATGTTGTTCTTGTCGCTTTTGATACCATTTCTTTTGCATGTTAACCATTATGTGAATAAAAGAAGGTTCTAAGCTTAAATTGAAGGTAACATTTGGTGGACTTGCCCAAATTTATTAGTTTTTTTTTTGTTGTTGTTGTTAAGTGGTGTTATCTCACATCTATCAAAATTGGGCTTCTCCTATTAACAAAAGGTTTTAGATTGGATGCTTAACATGGTATCCGAGTCCAAGTTTGTTATGCTGTTCTACCTACCAAAACCTGATGTGAGGTTGTCCACATGTAGGCCCTGTGAGCTATACATGTGGGGGGGGGGTTGTTAAGTGATGTTGTCACACCTGTTAAGTACTTGGGCTCCTCTTATAACCAAATGATTTTTGGTCAGATGCTTATTCCTTTATTAGGGTTAATACTATATGAGTTGAGTTGGTTAATAAATTGCATGCATAAAAGATGATGGCTGTTATTAACTTTTATCAGGTAAAAGCTACTAGAACCGAAGTTTTTTTGGTAAAGCATTAGCAATAATGTGTTGTTAATGAGGCTTATTTTCTTGGGATCAACTAAAATTATTGGTAATGTTCTATTAAGCCTCTCATGTTTTTGCTTGTTATTGATACTTCATCATCCAGAGCTTTTTGATGTTGTTTATAAGTTTGCACTCACAGAGCCTGTATGAATCTTGTTAGTTCTTGCCCTTGCATGTTTGTCTAATGAACTGCGTAATGGTAAAACTGGTGATAATACTTTGCAGTTGGGTCCTCTAGTTAGGCAGATGATGCCAATGGTAGAAACATCTCCAATGTATTCAATGGCTAGGAGTGCTTCAGGTAAATTACATTCTAACTCTTGCTTAGCGACTTTTGGCTTGCTAATAAATTTGGTGCTATACTGTGATAGTTTTTTTTCTTTTGGAATCATAGACTTGATGTCTTCCCCTGTTGTATAACCATGACTATTCAAAATACAGCATGATTTTATAATGCGTGTGCATTGTTAACATACACATTATCCTTTTGTATGCATAAATAATATGAGATTATTTGGATGTAATTTTTCATTGCAAACGCTGCAGATGATGCGTGGAAGATGTTTATTGACACTGCTGGAGCAATGATACCTGAAAGAGACCAAGAAGCCTTTGTCTCGTTCACCAATTTTGTGGATCAGTTGCCCTCCGTTTTTGGTCAGGTATGTATCTGTCTTTTACAAAGTTGTCTGAGATACTACATGAAGTGACCGAGTCTATTGTGCACTGTAATTGGTTCTTTCTTCTCTCTGCCATGCGGTTTCAACTTATTGTGTTTAGACTGTTCTAGTGGATGAGACTCCAATTTGGAGTTTGTAACTTGAATCTTATTGAGCAAATGTAACACAAAAGTGAGGATAGTGGTGATTTGCTAGTTTGATTAGACCAATTTTCCTCTGATGCTTCTTTGATGCTAGTGAGATTCCCCTGGACAGGTGGACATTAATTTTTTACTTTCACTTTGTAATCTTGTTTCCTTTAGGTCACACAAGGGATATCAGAGTTCAAGCCAACACCTTCTGAGAACCGTGAATGTTGCAAGAACAAATACAATGTCCAACATACACTACTGGTATACATTTTGTGCATTCTATTTGGTTAATTAGATGTTGTAGGTTGCTATTGTGTTTATTCTTGTGAACCTACATCTGTTTTTAGGTGAAGTTCAACTTTGACACAATTGATGAAACTGATCTCCTTGAAGAGACATTGAAGCCTCGCGTGGAGTCTATTGCTGGGACGCTAGAAAAGGTCCAATTAAGTGGCAACCATATAACACCGTGTGTGCTGGTATGACATGCAAAGTTTATTTCTTTCTGCCTCCCTTGTTCACCCCTCTGTCCCTCACCTTCTCTATACATCTGGCTGTGTGGCGAGCATGGATACATTGAGTTTCCATGTTCATAATGGTACGCATCTTGAATATGTTAAATTTACTTTGCCTGATCAGGAACCAAAATGGCAAGCAGGATATGTATACACTCCGGCAGATGCTATTGCTCAGGGATTTAAGACTCTTTCACTGAGTGAAACTAAAGTGCTCTCAAGAACAATTTCTGATTGGTTCAGACGTTTTGAAGAGTAACTGCCAAAATTTGATGGTAAGTTGATTCTGTGCGGGCACACAGTTTATTGAAAATATAATTTATGAGATTATTGAGGTCCAAGGAATTAAAAATTAGATAGCTGCATGTGTATAGCCAAGCTGAATGAGCTTTCATATGTACCAACAAATGAAAATTAGGAATTGAACTTAGACTACAAATTGATCAAAAAAGAATATAAAATGGGCCCCTGAGAGCTTCTTTTATCTGATATACATTTCTTGCTTGAATGTACATAATATGAATTTCATTAGCTGAATTGGTTGGTCTCTTCCGAATCCATGAAATCAATGGGCAAATACTTTTCTCTATTTGAACATACATGGTTATGTAGCTTGTGAATGTTATTTCTGAGTGCATATATACTGGTGTATGATAAATACTTTCCTTTTTGCTTGGATTATCACCCTCTTTAACAGCTACTTTTCTAAACTTTTGGGTTCCAAAAAGGCTATGATCCTTTAAATGAATGAGGTTTATTTGTCAGTTGGAGAATACGTTTAAGTTTGAATCTTTCTTGTTTATTGGTATTTTCTTCATGCTTTTTTCTGGTGTATTTCTTCAATATACATGCTGTTAAGTGACTGATGCTCTCTTATCAAATAATCCTAACCATGTTTTTGTGCTACCGTTTGACCATTGTATGTATATTTAAGATAAGGGCCTTTCAGATGATGGTATTCCTCTGAGGGTGTCATTGCATTACCCATCAATTACAGCCCTATCTTGGTTGCAAAACCTGCCAAAAATTTTAGGATAGGCTAAATACAACTTTCTTATTACATGTTTTCTTGTTTTGAAAAGAGAAGGAACAATACACCCTGCAAATGGGGGTTAACAAACTCTTATCTTTGTTGCTTAGATAATGATCTCCTTATATTAGTTGTAAGTTTCATTTTTCAGCCAGATTTTAACCGGATTCTCACCGGAAGAAGCTGTAAGTTGCATATCTGAAAACAAAGCTCAAGTTGATTCATGCATTTATTCATTGGCTTTACTGTTTTCGTTCTTGCTTTTGCATGAAACAGAAAAGAACAAAGAGACAAGTGACAGGCTACAATTTAAGATCCACCCTGTTACAAAAATTGCCCTCTTGGTTAAGCAAAAGGAAAGAAAAATAGTGCCACACCTTGTAGGAAAGAAAAGGAAAATCGATTACTGTAATTTATGATTTTTTCTTTGGTGGCATTTATAGGAACTAAAAGAAAATAAGTTCTGGTATTCTTGTAAGTGGCCTATGCAGCAGCAGCTTTCACTTTCTCAATCAAGTCCGCGGCATCTTGGACGGTTGTGATGTTCTCAGCTCCGCCTTCTCCGACTGAAACTCCAAATTGTTCCTCCAACGCCATCATTATCTCCACCTGAAATGAATTTGACATCAAACAAAACATAAGAAATGAACCAGGATATTATGCTCATGATGTAAGAAACTGAAAGGGTTAAAAAAAACACAAATGTGGATATGTCTTGTAAAAGGTGTAACGCACCGTGTCAAGTGAATCAGCTCCTAGATCAGCAAATTTAGTATCAGGAGTCACTGAACTCGCATCAATTGACAATTGCTTGGCAATGGTATTTTGGACGGTTTTCAATGTCTCAGGTTGAGCCTAGTGGAATCCAATATGTACGAAGATAATGAGCTTAATGACGATTTCATGTACTAAAGTCAATTGTAATAAGAATAAAAAAAAAACGAAACAAAGACATGGTCTACAAGTTTCTTACAAGAGAGCATGAAACTGATGTCTTAAAGCAGCTAGATCGAGTCGAAAATTTGTTTCTCTCCTTGGAGAATTGAATCTTTGGAATAAGCTTCAATCCATTGCATACTACAGGACATCCCTGCAATAAAAACTCGGTTGGATGAGATCTACACATGATGAGCCAGTATTATTTACATAGGTAGAAAGGTCCCAAAGTTTTTATTTTGTCATTAAACCGAGACCTCATTGGTCGGTTCAATCTGCCTTACTATTCACATTGTAGTTTTCCCCAAAAAGGATCACTTACAATGGTGGTGAAGCTTTTGTGCTGAGAAATAGATCCTTTGGCAAAAGGAATTGTAGCAGGGGCGGGCAATGAAGATGCGGAGATTGAAGCAAAAGCAGCCATTGAAACTGGATTGACTAAAATGCAGGCTGAAAATAACGAGATATATAGGGTATTACAAGTAGTGAAAAGGAAGTAAATTGATGAAGAAACTCAAAGTTGTAGATATATAAATAGAGAAAATGTTGAAGACAAAGCCAGAAAGTGTCCGGGGAGTTACATGAACACCCGATGATGATTCCAATGTTTGATTTGGTTTTCTTTAATGACTTTTAGAATGGGGCGGTCACTTCCATGGATGTTCTGTGTTTGCTTATGCTATGCGAATTGGACTCTTAACGTTATTTTCTATTTGCAGAAATTCACCACTGCATGCATGGTATGGCAACAGTAGAACAGTTACCTCCTATCCTATCAAGTGCTTGCATTCAAATGTTAAATATTATTACATTTACACCTCAAAATATTAATAAGATAAGAAAATTGATGTGTTTGCGGTTTATAATCAGAGAGACAGTGGGCTGGCAGTTTCTATTGGGTGAAACTTGTCATAAGTCAAAACCATAATCAAAGCCGTATTATATGTATAGAAAATTTGATATGCTGCATTGCACTGCACTGCTCTGCTCTCTTATGTTGGGGGTTTTGTGTAAGGTGTTGTTTGTTGGTGGCAGGTTGAAATTTGAAATGGTCCCACCGCCACCAACCCTCCCCCAGTTATGGCGGAAAGTGACCTTACGCTTTCGACCGTAAATGGCTTAGAGATAAAAAAGACTGCATCATCTTCCATAATAAAAAAATTCCAACCATCCATGAATTTTTTGAAAAATTGGGTGTGACGAAATGAATTTTTTAAAAACTGCCTATCGAATGGTTATAATAATTGTTTATTTATTTTATCTTATTTTTTACTGTAAAAATTATTATTTTACTTATATAAATAATTATTAGAATGATAAAAATATATAAACATGTCATAAAAAATCATATGTATTTAAATAACTAACAAAAATAAAATTAAAGTGAAGTGAGGTGCGAATAAAATGAATGCATTTAATATTTATAAAATGATGGTAATTTTAAAATTATACCTGCATCGATGATGTATTTGACAATTTTACCTTTTCTTATTATGCTCATATTTTATATCTAAAACATTAATATTTAATAATGTTATTAAACTTTGACTGAATTTGAAATTAAAATAACATTATTTCCTAATTTAAATTTTACTTAAAAAATATTAAATTTTTATCATAATTTCATCGTCCATGGAAATTCAAAATAGAACCCAAATAAATGATATTGCAAATGGTGGCCAGCTGTCATGGTCCCTTTCCGTGGGTTCCCGCGTGGCAACGTGCCTCTATTTGGAGCCTCACTGATCTGACACGTGGCATCCAGTTGTCAGCAAATGTTCCAACCTCCTCCACTCACTGAAAAATTATAGCCGTGCGATTATGAGCGGTCCCATCATGTCCGTCAGTCATTGCAGGCGGTCCCACCCCCATTCTTGGGCATTTTGAAAGAGAGAAAAAAAGAAACCTACAGTTCTGCACCTCAACAGTTGTTTATATTCATTTCGCTTAATAAATTTATAAATTAATTTATGTTTCTTTATTAAATGGAATAAATGGAAAGCATTTTAAAATTAATTTATTAAGCGAAATCAATATAAACAATTTTTTATGAATATTATCATGATAGTTGGTATCGTTCCGGTGTCACTTATATCAGCCGGAACGTTTCATTCCTACAATAGATCATTCCACTTTGATACAAATTTCGATTGGTATAATTGGTGCCAGTGCATACCAGTTGGAATATAGTGTGGTATTAAAAATTAAAATTAAAATTAAAATTATTTATTTTAGATTTGTTGAATTATGGAATGAAATAGCTTTATTGTTTAATTTATAAAATAGATTTTTACTTGTTTATGTGTTGTCTAATGATTGTATTTGTGAAGCTAATTAAATAATATTTTGTATTTTATTTTAAAATTGACATAAGGTGCCATCAATAATTTTTAGAATGTTATCTTTACCATTTTACGAAATTTTTATTTCTATTTAATTTTATTATTTAATATTTATATACATATATAAAAAGTATTTTGTAAAAATAATAATATATCCGGGCAATAGGTACCAATAGAAAAACAGTATGTAGTGACTAGAGTTGGTTTAAAATTGCAGGATTGTTATATAATTAATATTATCTATACTGTTATAGAAAAGTAAGGTCCCAACAACCCTACCACTTAACGCTACTTTTGGTTTGCCTTGTATTATTTTATTAAATTTTAGTTTTTACTCTGGTACTATATTAAATGTTAATATCACATTACAACTAAAAAGTAATTTATATTGAGTGAATATTTTAAGAAAAATATTATTGTTACAAGTTGCCAATATTTTAATTTCAAGATATTATACCAATAAATTTAATAAAAGAATTTAACGGTGATAATAGTTGAACTTGAATTTTAAATTCAGAAATTAAATGGACTAAATTTCATGTAAACCTCAAATTTTTTATATATAATTTTAGTAATTATAAATAATTGAATAGTAGTAATTTATTAATTTATATTTAAAAATAGAAACATATTTATTTGCGATTTGTTAACTCTTCAAGAACATATTTTTGCTCTTCACAAATATGTTGAATTATATTTCCATGATTATATTCTTGGTAAATATAATTTAAACAAATTTAAAATTTTAATGACAAACATAATCTTATTTAATAAAAGTTGATGTACCCATGGGTGAGTTTGGAGGTGAATATAAATGAATGAAAAAGAGTGTTCTACATTTAATAATCATATGGAGCCGTAATTACTGTTGCTTCAACTTTTCAGGCTAAGCCTAAGGCATTCATGGAGACCAACTTGATTATAGGGGGCCAAAACAACCACCCCGGAAAATGTATATTTCTGGTTATTCAGAAGTGGTTTTGTTTAGAATAGAGGTTTGTTTCTCTTCTAAAATGAAACATTAGTGTTGTAAATTATTCAAATTTTATTAAAAAAAATTAAACTTAAATGTATTGCTGTAAAAGGATAATTTACAATGCAGAGAGAGAAAAAGAGCAGTCCTCTTCATCCGAGTTTTGCAAACTATCTGCCCCCCAAGGGAAGGGTTTGTTTTTCACTTTTTCTCCTCGGAGGGGAAAATGCTGCATTTATTTTCCCTCTCGTGTTTTCTAATATTTTATTTTTATCCATGCTAGCTACTTATTTCTATCTCTGTTTTTGCTTAAATCTTTTCTCCCTCTCTATTCTAAAATTAAAGAAACAGATCGAACAGCAGATTAAAAGCACTTGAGTCTAGCATGATTTTGTTTTCTGATTGTCTGATCAGTTATCGTGCATGCAATTCAAATTATAATTCCCAAAGTACGGTCAGAATTAGTATTCGAGACATTTCAAAAGGTTTCCAGATTTATTTTCTAATTCATTATTAGTGATTAATTTAGTTATTATTAAGAAAATTAGAAGTTGTGGCAAGGAAATAAAAATTAGTGGGGCAAATGTCTTAAGAGTGAGAAACAAAATTAGAAAGGAGTAATGTCTTAAAACGGTTATCAGCCCAAGGGCATGAGAGCAAATAGACTAATAGGTGCGATTTGTTATAGCCAACAATTATTTTCTATTCATTTTCATGAGTTGTTTGAAAACATTTTCTCTCAAACAATTTGATTCTTGATTTTCAACCAGTCAATATTAGTAAGGTAAACATGTTTTCTCATCAATTCTTTCATCATTTTAATTTTTAAAATCATGATTTCCCTTCCTCATTCATATGAAAACTACCATTGATAGGAAGGGGTTGGTTCTTTGAGTTTTTCTTGAATACAAACATTTGATTTCAGCAAAGTAAGTAAAACTTCACATTTAATTCATTATAATTAATTTTAGTTTTTGAAATCATGGTTTCACCATTTTTCATCTTTTCCTTTGTTCACATCAATTTCACTCATAGATAGCGCTTTAATTTTGTGTTTTTCTTGAAGATTTTTGGTTAGATACTTGGGGCTAATGAGTTTAGAATAACATTAGAATTTTTGCATATTTGAAATGGATTTGAGTGAATTTTTGCAATTTAGGATGAGTTTTAGAGAGAGAAGAGTGATGGGATTTAAGAATAAGTTTGCTAGAATTAAGAGATGTCTAGACTAATTAGGAGCCCTAAATCATTAGCAAGTTATTATATTTTAGTTTGGGGACATTTAGTTTAAAGTTCTCTTAAGTGGTTTAGGTGAAATGAAAGTCTCGCCCTATCGAATTGCATCATTTCATTAGGTTTAGGAATTTTTATTGTTGTTTATGGTTAATTTGACTTGATTTATTATTTTGGCAATGAACTTGAAGCTAAGGAAGTTGGTGAGAGCTTTAAGGTGAAAGGGAAGGAAAATGTGTTGGAAGCATAGTTGGTTTCGAGTTGTACATTCTAATTTTGATATGCTTCATGATAATGCCTAAATTGCTAGCTTGAGGATTAATTTTACAATTTTTGTGTCATATGTTTGACTTGATAAATGATATGTTATGTATGCGACGCTTAAGTTGATATGTGATGAAATAAGTGAATGTTGATGTTTGACATGTTTTATTGAAAGGTCAAATGAAAATCATGATGCTAATTTGTTGGTATGTTTTGGAGGTTTTCATGTTGGAAATATATGTTTCTAACTATTAATGGTCTAATTAAATGATATTGGCTAGTTCTCGGGTATAGTTGACATGCCATAGAATAGAACTCTTAAAAGATTATGTGTTTACGAATTCTTAGTGTGCCCAAGAGAGTTGTTTTGTCATACTTTGCACAATTCTTGAGGATTGGTTGGATAAATTGTGGTAAACAAACATTGGAGATTCGTTATATTGTATAGCTTACCATTGTGCTTATGCATTGCTTTTTGGGGATTTGGTTGGATATTCGTGTATCCATTTACGCAAATCTGATTAATAAGGGCAATGTTTTAGTATGTAATGATAACTAAATTTGATATATAAATCTCATTGGTGAATGCTCATGTTGATTTGATTTGAGTAAAGCAATTAAATATACTATGGTGCTTATGATGAAAATCTGAAATGTATGCTTTCAATGTGTATTCACGGTGATCTAATGCATTTAAATGACCTTTTAATTATGTTTAATATTATTGTGATAATGTATTTTAAATGTTTGTTTTAGTATGCTTTCAATTTAGTTTAATCATTAAGTATATTAGAAATTGGATGTGCACCATTGAGCTTTAGTGGAAAAGCTCATCATGCAAATTATTTTATTTTCGTGCACAGGTTTCAAGGATTTTAGAGTTGTTTATCGTGTCAAGCAACAACTTTTGAGGAGTTCTCAACAAGCCTTTTGGATTGTAAGTTTTTAGCTTTTAGTAGTTTAGGACATGTACTTAAAGGTCTTAGTTTGGTTTTTCGATATTTTTTTTGTTGAAGTTTAATTTTGCTTATGGATAATTGGCGCAAATGGTACTGTTGGATCTAGTGCTCTAAGTGTAGTATATTCATTTTGTATACTTATATTATTTGAATAAATTGGTTTAATAAAAATATCCATTAATTATATTAATACCCTTTGTATATTGTCCTTAATGTTTTTGCACGCAAAGCAAATGGAAGCAAATATTGACTCATTGACTATCTAATGTTTAATTAATACTAAGCGATATTACGTGGTTAAATCGTAATACGGAAAGACAACTTGTATTAGTAGATGAACCTAAACATGTCTTTCGTCAATCAAAAATGAACCATTTGAAAGACTAACGTGTTGTCTATCAAGTCTAATTGGGGAATTGCTTTATCTTGAGCATCGGAGCAGATGAATCCCAGAAGATAGAGACATAGATGTGATTGGCTGGATTGATAGTACACCGTACAAGACCTAAGTTATATAGATCCTAGATCTGTTTATAGATTTATTCACTTGTGATGTTTATAGTGTGACATACCTTAATTTAGAGTGGATGTTTGACAATGTATGTAATACCCTACACCCGACTCGATCATTGACCTGTCGCTAATTATAGTGGTAGTGTCACACCCCAAAAATCGGTGGATTCGAAAAGGTGAGCAAAGTAAGTATGTTGGTTATTGGGCTTTTTGTAGTAACATAATTCGCCACCTTATTGGCCTGATGGCGAGTTAGAGTATTGGCGTATACTAGCGTTAAAGCATATGTTCATTGGCGGTATCTAAGGAATTGATCGTAGGATCTTTCCAAGAGAAGAAAGAGTTTGCCTATGAGAGTGTGCGCCTATAAAGGGGAATGCCCCAGAGTTTTGTTTACTAAGAGCCTGTCAAGTGTATGAGGAACCTGTAGGAGACTTAATTATCTTTAAGATCACGCCGAATGTGAGTCACTGCCAAGATATGGTGCGCCCAAATTGCATAAATACTGTCCAATTAGATTTTGTATCTGGTTTGGTTAGGAGTTGTTAGGATTCCGCAGCGACAGAAGCAGAGATCAGGGTAAAGGGCAAAGTAGCAAGATGTGTGAAGGATTTCTTGTATACTAAAACAAGCCAACTAAACAAATTATCATAAGCAGTATGGTCGACCATTTCTCAACAGGATTCAATTAGATTGATTTGACCCTTCCCATGACTGGTCAACAGTAAGTTAAACCTTTATCAGATTTTATTGTACCTATCCTGGGTTTGGTAGGGAAATCAGGGGACTAAAAGTATATTTATGGGAAGGGGACACTTTGAATGGTTTTTTTCTATTTGTTTAATGTTCAGGTTCTTCTTTCTATCCTCATCAGTTTCTTCTTCTTCTTCTTTGTTAAGATTGAACTAAGATCTCTTTTAATGAATAGATGTTCAGCATTTTGGTAAGTTTTACAGCTTTGCACATTACGACTATAGAAGGGAATAGTGTTACAGGAAGGCCCTGCATGAGGGTCGCTTGTAGTTGAAATATTAGTAAAATGTCTGTAATGTGGATTCTAATAGAAACCTTATAATCGTTTAAGCAGTTGCTGCTGCTGGGTCGAGAATGACTATTGAAGTAGAAGCTTTAGGCCGAGGTATAGGTGAGTCTCTGGTGACTTTTTAAACTCGACTTTTGCATGTCATGTAATTATGTGTATATGTGTTCCTGTGATGCATCTATAAATACGCAAATGAGGTGAACAATGTGTGACATGATATGATGTTGTGTGATATAAGATGTTGTTGCAAGTGTGTGTGTAGTCATTACCTAATACTTTCCTGTTATATGATTCCAGTACCTGACAATTCTAGGTTATGCGAAAAGGTGAGAAAGAGATCTATTTGTGTTGCCTTCGATAGGGTAGGTATATTGCTAATTGGACAAACAAATCATTGTGAAAATGAAGATTTATTGTGTAGCCTCTGGTGGGGTAGCTATAATGCTAACCAAACTGATAGATCATGAAATAAATATGTGGAAAGTCCATGAACATGACATCATATGATAATATACCAAAAGCGTGTGAAGGTATAAGACCATGTGGGAGAAGCCCCATGGCATCCACAGAGATGGTCCATCGAGACAGTAAACACAAAATTCTCTAGAAAGCCTTTGTGGCTAATTCTTTGGGAAGTATTCTTGGTGTGTTATATAGGAAATCCATAGAGTGAATTCTATAATGATAAAGCGTTACTATGCTAATCTGCCTTGTGTGAGATCTAGGTATGCTTGTGAGACATTTTCCGATAGAATTCTCGACAGAGTAACCAATTGATGAATTCGCCTTAGTGATCTGCCAAACATGGAATTTATTAGGTTATGTATTGAAGTCATCTACGATTCTATTACTTGAATTAAAACGTTGTATTCTTCTAAGTAAGTATGCCTGTCTGTACTAATTTGAAAATACGATGTAATTGGTATTCTGATAATCACTGGGTTCTATAAAGGAATCCGTCAAGAGTAGTATCCGCTGAGTATCGTTTTGAGAATCATATCTAACTACAAACATAAAAGAGATTGTGTAATGGGATTTGAAGTATGATGTACAGTTGAGATCTGCCATTCGGGTGAGAGATGGTTAAGTACAGAGATTGACGTATGATTATCCGCCAATCAAGAACCAGAAGGTATTTGAAAAGGTCTGAGATGGGATCCAAACCATTGAGTTGAGAAATTCTACAACACCGTTGAAAGGTAATAATGAGTTAGACCCACTAAGTTCCTTTAAATTTATATGCATCTTTTGGTATGTAGGTTTATGAATTGAACCAGTGCACTAAGAGGAACCAAGCCAGGGAAGCGCCAAGGTGGTAGACCGAAGGAAATGTTATGCATATGGAGGGACATTTGTAGAAATATGTTTTTCAAATGACAAATAGTAATATACACTATGAATATGTCTATTTTATTAGACAATTTGATGTAGGGTCTTATTTTACCTTTGAAAGTTTGTGACAAATTATAAATGTATTATTCAAACCTATTGTCCTAGAAAGAATTTTATAAAGATAAGAGGTATATTCAATATGGTTTTTGTAGATTATAAAATTTGACTATGTAAGTATTGTGACGTATTATATTCGGATTCAGTAAATTGGGTCGGGTATATGGTGTTACAAGTAGTTTGAATACATTTCGGCACTTAACGAGCTTGTTTTCTTGGCGCTTTGTAATTAATTATTACATTTTCAGTATTAGTAGGTTAGGAACTAAATATTAATAAAATAATTTTTTTATGCATTTTCTGCTATTTCGATGACTCGTAAGGCCGACTTGAGCCGCATGAGTGACTATTCAGGTCCAAGAATACAATGGATGATGGGACGCGAGATAAGGAAGCCCGATAGAGAAACGAAGTTGCCAAGACAGGAAAGCACTTGACGTCGTGATAAGGATGTTCATCTTATCATGACGACGCGATGATTTTGGGAAGAAATTCATAATGGCGATGTCGTGATGAGGAGTCTTCTCATGTCATGATGATGTGACGATGGCAGACCAAAATATGGCTGATTCTTTTGATGAAACTTTTGGGATATTTCTATATTTGGACCGTAGCCTTTATCAAAATATTGTATTAATTGATATCTAAATGTATCTAGGGTTGAATGGTCACCAAGTATCCCATTGCCTATATAAGCAACCTTAGGGTCACCATAATTGGTGTGCAGAAGTAGACAAACAAATTTTCCTATTCAATTTTTAGTTTTATTTTCTTTTCATGTTCGTGTAGTCTGAATTTTTCTATTCTAATGTGAAGATGTAACGGGATTTATGTGCAAGTGTACACAGTCGTTCAAGTAATAAGTAAGTAAAATGAATTATCGTCTCCACAGGGACTATGTGTGCTAATCGATTATTTGCGAGATTATAAATTCACAATTTGGTACAAAAACACAATAGTTTGAGTGATGATGATTTAACTAGATTAATTCAACTAAATGCAAAATTGATCCCTAATGCAATTTAACCTAAATGCAAAGGAAATGAATGTTTAAAATGGATGAGATGGATTTTAGCAACAGAAACACAACTTCAACAATCAATAACATGTATAGGCTAGGATAATTACATTAATCAACTTAATTCATTTTCATCATGCTTGACAGTGTTCGGAAAACATTCCTTGGCAACTTGATCTTTCATGAGTTTGGAAACCAAATTAAGTCCTTTTAGATTTTTTACTTAGTGAAACATGCATTTTACTGATCATATTAAACTAATGGTTTCTTAGTATTTATGCGAGGTAACAAGGACAATTAAATTTGAAACAATTTAATCACATAAACCTAAAAACTGTGTAAGATAATAGAGCTAACTAAATATATTATGTGTAATAGCTCGTTTATCAGTGGTATCAGAAATAATGATTTTGGGGCCACAAATCTGACGAGTAAGTTCGTAAATATTATTATTAAATATTTATGAGTTAATTATGGTATTAAATAAATTTTGAATTGGCAATTTATGCTATTTGAATGAATAATTAGGTTCAAGTGGTATGACCCTAAAGTCAAGTGGTTTTAGAAAATGAGGTATCAGGACCTCGTTTCTACAAACCGAGCTAAAAATATTTTATTAAATATTTATGGAGTGTTATTAAGGTTGTCTTAAGGTTTTGTTAAGAAATTTTAACATTTAAATGGTTAATTAAGCAAAAAGGACTAAATAGTAATAGTTGAAAAAGTCAATCGCTATTAGTTTAAAGGTGTTAATTGATTAAAGAAACATAATTGGATGGCCTTAGTGGATAAATTAACCATTTTTAAGTTGGTGGAAGGTTAAAGCTTTAATTTCCTTTAATTAAATATGTTTTATATGTTATATTATTAAAAATAAAGAATAAAAGGTTAACAAAAAAAGAAAACATAATGTTTTCTTCTCCAATTGTTTTGTTCATAACTGAACCACCACAGGAGGTTTTGAAGTTTCGGCTAACAAAGTTTCCCCCTAAACTATCAGTTTAACGTAATTTTTATGTTTTTGATATCATTGCAACTAGGTCTAGCTAGCCCATACCTTTGTTTTTGAAACTGTTAAAGATTTTGAATGTTGCCATTGATGAATTTTTGTGATTTTAGATGTTAAATGATGAATTTGAAATATTAGTTGTTGTTTATAAGTATTTTGTTAAGTAATTTTTAATGATTTAAATGTTTAGGGATTAAATTACTACTTGGTGTGAAATTGTTACAAATGTGGGCTATAATGGATGCTAGTAACACTCGATTGGTATGAATTTTCAATAAAATTGGTTTATTTGCATGATTAGGATATATGGGCTAAATTGAATAAAAATGAAAAGTTGAGGTAATTTTGTAAAATGTAAAAAGACTAATTTGCATAAAATGAATTGGTTTTACTGTCTAAATTAATGGATTGAATGAAATTATTAATTTAGATCAAGAACGAGTGGAAAATCAAGGAGAAGAGAAAATTACCAAATAACCTCTATACTTAGTCATTGTTGCAAATTAGACAGGTAAACTCGTATGAATTGTAATGATTATAATATTAATTAAATTAAATGTTTATTATGTTGTTTTTAATGTAAATGAATCAATATATATGTGAATATATCTACATTATGAAGAATTGACGGTTATCGAGCCCCGTTTGGACCTTAAGAATTCGTAGGGTACAAATGACATGTCATTAGGGTTACCATGTTTTGAGTGTTGGTCCTAACTGTCTTACTAATGGTTGAAGTTTGGCATTTGTTGTTGATACTCAACAACTTGTATGAGTAGCATCATGTAGCTTACATTCCGATCGTCAGCTTGTGTGAGCAAACCCATTTTTCAGCTTGAGTGAGCAACGATGTAGAGGAAAAAGGAAATGTTACGACTATATGTTTAGCACACTTTGTGTGAGGTTTCCTGCATATCTGATGTTATTCTAAATGGTTCAACGGGCATGAAAAGAAAAGGAACGGTAAGTATTCGAATGATTTATGTCATGAATCTATGAAAATGTTTGAAAACGAAATGTTCAATGAAAGTATGTTTATGTTCATGAAATTGATGATTTTAAATGATGTTGTTCATGTAGAATGACTTACCTTATTTTAATTCAAGTGAATTATGAGTTGATGCACTAGCATGTTTTTTTGATGATGCTTAGGCTTGTGCCAAGCTTATGGTTGGATTTTATCATGCTTAATCTTAATGACATACATTGAAATGATAAGTGTCCAAATGGAAATATGCTTATGTGCATGAAAAGGTTGTATGAATAAAAAGATATATATATTCTTATGAAATGGCTTAGCATGTGGTTGATCCAAAAAGAGTTATGTATAAATGCACTAACTTGTGTATTAATGATGATATTTAGGCTTGTGTCAAGCTTGTATAATTGATTGAAGTTTATGACTATGTCTTGTATTATGCAAATGATACGGGCAAGAAAAGGTAATAAAACCGTAAGTTCATAATTGAGATGTAATATGATGATATAAAAGGATGGAAGAGTCAAAGAACTTACTTATATGTAAGTAATTTACTTATGCTATGGATGAATTTACCTATGTCATGAATAAACACACTAATTCGTGAATTGATAATGTTATTTAAACTTATGCTAAGTAAATGGAATGGTAAGTAAGTAAATGGAATGCTTCATCGTTTTAAGAAAAGGTTGATGATTATGTAATACAACTTATAAGATCTTATTATGATATGAATGAAAAGTATGCGTGATGCAGAGGGATTTACTCATTTGTGAGTTGATGGTTATGTAGTTTTATAAATCTTCTGGCATTGGTATATGTTTATATTTACCCTATAAAGTTCATTATTGAAATGAATGTTATGTTAAAATTTTATACGAGCTTAGTAAGCATTCATCGCTTACGTAGTTATTTTCCTTTACTTTACAGATTATCAGAAGCTCGATCGGTTAGAAGCTCGTTGGAGATCTATTACACTATCCAGCGATTATATGGGTAGTTTTTGATGTTTTGGCTAAGGTTGTAATGGCATGTATAGGTTGACTTGTATTGGTATCTAATTGAATGTTAGTTGATGATATTGACATGCATAAGTTGTTTTGGTACCATTTGGTGTTGGTTGGTTAGTGTCATTTTGGTACTTATTGATGCCTTTCTAGTATGAGTTAATTTCGCAATGTGTTGATGCATGTTTGAGTGGACAAAGTGGCATGTTATGAATTGATCTCAATACGGTCAAGTTAGGGTATGTTTTGGAAGTGGTATTAAACTAGATGTTTATGAATCAAATGTGGTTAAGTATATACATATGTTTAGGTAAGTTTGAATGTTGCAATTGAGGTTCCTTGCATGGCATATTGGTTAAATGATAATAATCTATTGAATTGGTCATTTCATGTATGTTTTGGTAAGGTTATGATATTTTGAGTCTGGGAAAAAATTGCTTTTAGGTACATGCTTGTGTTAGTGATGGGAATAACTTGAATTTGACCAATCTCATGTCTACACGACTTGAGAAACGGGCGTGTGACTCAGCCGTGTGTGACACACGACCATGCGACATGGCCATGTGTCCCCTGTAGGTTTCAAGGTTTGCAAGTCAGGCAGTTACACAGCCTAGCACACAGCTTGGCACACGGGCGTGTGAGGGTATTTTGAGAGTTACATGGCCTGGCACACAAGTGTGTGGCTTAGCTGTGTGACCCAACTTCAAAAGTTACACGGGTATGGACACGGGCTGGGACACGACTGTGTGTTCCTATTTTGATATTTACACGGCCTGAGATATGGATGTGTGTCTAAACTGTGTGAGTCACACAACTGTGTGACTCCTGCAGTCTAAATTTTCTTACTTTTTCATGAAATTTTTGATTGATTCCAATTTAGTCCTGAATTGTTTCTATTGTATTTCTAGGGTCTCGAGGGATCTATTAAGGGACAATATGCATGTAATGAATGATTATGCTAAGACTATGTTGTTGTATGAAATGTATGTTTTAAAGCTACATTTTTATGGTAATGCTTTTTAATCCTAATCCGATGATGGATACGGGTTAGGGGTGTTACATTAAGAACCTCTAATTTAGTCGGGTGTAATGATCTAAATTGAGCATTGCACTTTTCAATTATGTGCTTACTAGCCTTTGTCTAGTTAGGATCGCTCAGCTAATCTGAATACATCCAATCACGTATGAATGAAATACATCTTGATTTTAATTGAAAACATGATTGACTAAAGCACAAACACGTTAAACATGAATCAAACAAATATTATTGAATTAACATAATTATCCTAGCTAAACAAAATTAAGCTATCATTGTTGATTGCAAGATCAATAAACACTTAGCAAACATGTTTACATTCAACAACAAAGAGGAAAGTGTAAACTCTAATTCAATTCAGTAGCCTTTCGAATATTTCTAACTGATGTGTTTCTCTGATTTGCCCATTTCTCCTTTGCTAAGGGTTTCTCAAGGTGGTCGGCCAAGAGATGATCTTGACAAGGCTTTTGTTGGCTAAAGAATGGAAGGGAAAATGGAGTGGTTAGGTGTGGGGAAAAAGGAAAGGGAAATGGAATGTGAGAAAAGAATGTAGAATGAGAGATGTGTTATAAATGAAGGGATGAAAAATAAGGGATGAGTAGTGTGGAATTTATAGGAGAAGGTGAGGGTGAAGTTTAATAAAAATAGAGTTTAAAATCCTTCCATCTTCTCCATTGCATGGCCGACCACAAATTATGGAAAGGGAGGTGGTTTGGTTGGTTATTTCAAAAATAAAATCATGCTATAATTAGCATAGAGTGGATGATTTGAAAGGCATAGTTTTTGTGTCAATTTCTTATTAAATTGCAACTGTAGGGACCTCCAACGAAATATCCAAAGTTGAGTTTTGGGCAGCCATATGCTTGTGCTAAAATTGGGCTTGACTCCCCCTTGTTGGACAGTTTCATGATCCAAAAATTAATTAGACATGTCCACTTTGTAGCACACTTTAACTGGGTCAAATTAGCATCCTTATGACCTAATTTTGCATGGTATTATTGTCCAAGTAAGGTGTGTCCATGTCCATGCATCATTATGGTAATCTCATCTTCCATGGACCCACTGCATTATAAAAATCACATATTAATAATTAACATGAAAATAAGATAATTTATGCGCAAAAATAATGTAATAAAGCATAATTTCGCATACTTCATAAATTCAAGTCCAATATTAACATTTAAACAAAATCCCCTTAATTTATTAACAATTACTCAAGATTAATATAATTATTAAGTCAAAAGGTAGTAAAATTTCTAGAAAAATCCTATACAAATCGAGTTTACAAAAGAAAATCGCGAGTGGGGATTGCTCTAGATCCGCACTTCAATATATATTCTCTTTTCTATTCTCTTCTTTTCATTCATTTATCTTCTATTAATTTGGTTAATTGATCGTTGTATAAATATTTAAATAGATTATTGGTGTTTATTTATATTTTGCATGTTTGGATTATTAATCTGATTTATTTGTTAAATGATTATTTATTCGAAATTGGTTGTTTATTCAAGAGTACTCAGTATATTTGGGAGTGATGCCCTTGATAAAATATCTAGACAGGTGAGACCGGAAGAGTATCCTGTCGTGTATAACTTTTGCAAAGCAGTGAGATTGGAAATGTATCCGTATGCTTAAGAAGAGACCAGAAGGGTGACGTAGGCGGTAATCCTAAGTGTAGATGAGACTAGGAGAGTATTCTTAACTAAAGGTGGTAAATAATTCAATTGAGGACAAATTATTGAATTAGATTATTATGGATTTAATTGATCATATGCTAGAGGCTCGCTTTGTCATTACTAGGAATATGAAATTCCATTAGGTTTAATTTAGGTTTATTTAATTTAATTATTTTAATTAATACTTTAATTTGGATTAACACTACTAATTTGTGACTCAGTTAGATTAGTAATTATTTTTTATAATTAATTTAATAATAATTTCTCCAATTTGCAATCCCTTGGGCACGATCCTAAAAAAACTTGTGTTCTGTTGTACACATATTATATTACAATTTGACCAGTATACTTGCAGACATCGCCATTCTAATTTTATATAAATTTGGTGTGCTAATTTTACCATAAACGATAACACATTTATAGGCGGTCAATTGTCGGACCCAAGTTTGAAGTGTCATAATTTGAAACAATCTAAAGTAACAAATCAATTTGAAATCCAAACACTTCAAGTTCGATTGGTTACTCCACGAACTGTGGCATTAACATAAAACGTCAAACGACATATAAACTTTCAAAAACACTTTAAGTGGTAATATGCCAAATATAATTAAACCAAGTCTAAACAAACATTTGGTGGAAGCCTTATAATCATTAGAATGTTTAAATAAAATGAAAAATGAACCAACATTCTTACAAAAGTTCAAAATTTATTCTTGGATGAATGTTACCATAAAAAACTTTTTTTGCGGAGTGCCATGTATTACTCCTCATAAGAGCCCAAAGATATGAAATCAATAAGTCAATTACAAACTTTCGAATTTAGAACTGGCAAAATCAAACATTCATCCTATCCCTAGCGTTTACATGTTACAAGCAA